>NC_044977.1:159420154-160063104 GCF_008728515.1 Papio anubis | reverse complement strand
ATATTTGTACTTCGTTTCAGTTGTGTGCTGGCAGCGTCTGCTTATCTTTTATTTTGTCAGAGGTTCCAAGTCAGAGAAGGTTCCTCACAGCCAATATCATACTGAATGGGCAAAAACTGGAAAAATTCCTTGAAACTGGCACAAGACAGGGATGCCCTCTCTCACCACTCCTATTCAACATAGTAATGTTGGAGAAGACTGGCTAGGAGCAATTAGGCAGAGAGAAAGAAATCAGAATTCAGTTAGAAAAAGAAAAATTAAATTGTCCCTGTTTACAAAAGATGACATGATTGTATATTCAGCATACATTGTCTCAGCCAAAATCTCCTTAGAAGCTGATAAGCAACTTCAGCAAAAGTCTCAGGATACAAAATTAATATTGCAAAAAGCTCCCATAAACATTCTTATACACACAGTAACAAGACAAACAGAGCCAAATCAGGGAATGAACTTCCATTCTAATTGCTTCAAAGAGAATAAAAATACCTAGGAATCCAACACAAGGGATGTAAGGACCCCTCTTCAAAGGAAGGCAACTACAAACCACTGCTCACTGAAATAAAAGAGGACACAAACAAATGGAAGAACGCCTGTATGCTCATGGATAGGAAGAATCCAATATCGTGAAAAGTAAGCCCATACTGCCCAAAGGTATTTATAGGTGTAATGCCCATCTCCCCATCAACAAGCTATTGAGTTTCTTCTGAATTGGAAAAACGCTTTAAAGTTCTGGAACCAAAAAGAGCCCATCTCCCAAGACAATCCCTAAGTCAAAAAGAACAAGCTGGAGGCAATCATGGCTACCTGACTTCAAACTATACTACAAAGGCTATTAGCAAACAGCATAGTACTGAGTACCAAGCAGGAATGCTCAAAATAGCCTGGAACAAGAACAGAGTCCTCCAGAAATAATACCACACATCTACAGCCATCTGATCTTTGACAAACCTGAAGAAACAAAGAAATGGGGAAAGGATTCCCTATTTAATAAATGGTGCTGGGAAAATTGTAGCCATAAAGTAGAAAGTTAAGAGGAAACTGGATCCTTTCCTATACTCATATCACAGAAAATTAATTCAAGATGGATTAAGAGACTAAATGTTAGACCTAATACCATAAAATCCTGGGAAAACCTGGGTAGTACCATTCAGGACATAGGCATGAGCAAGAACTTCATGTCTAAAACACCAAAAGCTCAACGGCAGCAAAAGCCAAAATTGACAAATGGGATCATTAAACTAAGAAACTGCTGCACAACAAAAGAAACTACCATCCAGAGTGAACAGGCAACCTACAGAATGGGAGAAAATTTTTGCAATCTACTCATCTGACAAGGGCTAATATCAGAACACAAAAGAACTCAAACTAATTTTACAAGAAAAACAAACAACCCCATCAAAAAGTGGGCAAAGGATATGAACAGACATTTCTCAAAGAAGGTGGTATTCATACAGCCAACAAACACATGAAAAATGCTCATATCACTGGCCATCAAATGCAAATCAAAACCACAATGAGATACATTCATCTCACACCAGTTAGAATAAATGATCATTAAAAGTCCCAAACAACAACCATAGGTGCTGGAAGGATGTGGAGAAATAGGAACTTACTTTTTACACACACTGTTGGTGGGATTGTAAACTAGTTCAACCATTATATGGAAAACAGTATGTGATTCCTCAGGATCTAGAACAGATGTACCATATATTGTCATCCATTACTGGGGATATACCCAAGGATTATAAATTATACTATAAAGACACATGCACTGCACGTATGTTATTGCAGCACTATTCTAATAACAAAGAACTTGGAATCAACCCAAATGTCATCGGTGACAGATTGGATTAAGAAAATGTGCTTTATATACACCATGGAATGCTATGCAGCCATAAAAGGATGAGTTTGTGTCCTTTGTAGGGACATGGATTGCCCAGCCGATCCATCATTCTTATCAAACTATCACAGAACAGAAAACCAAACACATGGTGTCTCACTCATAGGTGGGGAACTGAACAATGAAGATCACTTGGACTTTCGGGAAGGAACATCACACGGGAGCCCTATCATGCCAGGAGGGGAGGGGAGGGATTACATTGGAGTTATACCTGATGTAAATGACGAGTTGATGGGTGCAGCACACCAACAAGGCACAAGTATACATATGTAACAAACCTGCACGTTATGCACATGTACCCTACAACTTACAGTATAATAATAATAAATAAATTAAAAAAAAAATAAATAAATAAAATGTATCTATCCGTACAAATTTTTTACTTTTTTTTTTTTTTTTTTTTTTAAAGAAAAACACTTAAAGATGTAATCAGAGCATGGTGCTAGTAATGATAAAAAAGCTCCTCCTCAAATGGCTACCTTTAACCACTTTTGATGATTCCAATTTTTACCTCATGTATTTCCTGGTTTGTCAAAGTAACTCTTTTAAAAGTCAAAAAACATTTTTGGGGGGAGTGGGGGCAGGGTTTACTTATAATTGACACATAATTGTACATATATATGGGATATGGTGTGATGTCTCAATACATATATACATTGTATAATGATCAAATCAGGATAACTAGCAAATCTATTACTTTAAACATGTATCATTTCTTTGTGGTGATAACATTCAAAATCCTGTCTTCTAGCTATATTGAAATATACATTACTATTAGCTATAGTCAGTCACCTTACTATATAACAGAACACCGGAATGTATTCTTCTTAACTAACTGTGCTTGTAGACCACCTCCCCCAGCTCTCCTCCCCACTATTTTCCCCCAGCCTCTGGTAAAACCATTCTGCTCTCTACTTCTATGAAATCAACTTTTTCAGATTCCACATAAAAGTGAGATACAATATTTGTCTTTCTGTGCCTAGTTTATTACACTTAACATAATGTCCTCCAGGTTTATCCGCGTCACCACAAACAATAGCAATTTATTCTGTTTTATGGCTGAAGAATATTTTAGTGTGTGTATGTATTCTCTAGAATATTCTTCAGCCATACACACACACACACACACACACACACACACACACACACACACACTCTTTCTTTATCCATTCATTTGTAGATGGGGCACTTTAAAAAAGCTAACATGTTCCTTTGGGAAGGACAAAGATATACTGCTATTTTGGCAATAGTTATCCAGATATCCTTCTCATACTCCTGAAGATCTTTCTGCTTACTGGCCTGATACGGTTTGGATTTTTGTCTCCGCCCAAATCTCATGTCAAATTGTAATCCCCAATGTTGGAAGAGGGGCCTGGTGGGAAGCGACTGGATCATGGGGGCAGACTTCCCCCTTACTGTTCTCGTGACAGTGAGTTCTCACAAGATCTTGTTTAAAAATATGTAGCACCTCCCCCTTCCCTCTCTTCCTCCTGCTCCAGCCATGTAAGACATGTCTGTCTCTCCTTCCCCTTTTGCCATGATTGTAAGTTTCCTGAAGCCTCCCTAGCCATGCCTCCTGTACAGCCTGTGGAACCACGAGCCAATTAAACCTCTTTTATTCATACATTACCCAATCTCAGGTATTTCTTTATGAGTCCATCCATTCTATTAGGATGGACTAATACACAGCTTTACCCTTTTTACAGGTTCTTGGTTTTACAGAAATAGAATACAGGTTATCTTGTGCATTTTTTTCACTCAGGTGCTACTAAAAAGCAGAAAGATTCAGTAGAGAACATGTGAAAAAACAGCCATTTATTTATAAGTCACATATATGAGTCAAAGGAGACTTTACGGCAAATATCCACACACATAAACAATAGAACATAAAGACAGTAACTTGTCAGCTTGCGAGTAAGAAACAAAAAAAAAAGGAAAAAAAAAGAAGACACTTATACTTACCTTTACTAAGCAATTTTTATGTCCAGGTACAGAGCCATTTACATAGATTATGTTGTGCTTTGTGTTTATTCTCCACACCTAAAGCATGAAATAAAACCAAAAATTTTAGGATATACTTGTATTAAAACAAACAATGTTATTAAAAGCTAAGGATGGAAGTTGCTTATAAAGTAAATAATCTTATCAGTACTTCAGAATGTTGAATAAGAATTGAAAAACTTCAAGTCCTATGGATGACTTGTAATAGAAGACCACAGCAGATATATCTTATGGAAGTAGTAGAAAACTCTCATTTTAAATAGAGATCTCTGTGACTGAATGATCAAGACTATTTGGATATCTCAAAGGACTCTGTTGGCACCATTAACAATAACAAGTGGAATTTTAATTTAATTTAATTTTTAGTTAATACTAGCTTGCTGTACCTACAGGCTGGAGAAGCTGCGACCTCACTGATTCTAATTTCTAAAGTAAGGAGACTGAGTAGATGGTCCTCAAAAGACCTTCATGTGGAGAAAAAGCTTAATAAATGGGAGAGAATGATTGGTCAAAAAATAGTACTGAGAAAATAAAATATTTGGAGAAGAAATCAAGTTTGACCCATGGCTCCTATCTAATAATGAATAAATATTAAATATTACAGAAATTGAAATCACACACACGATGAAAATATAGCAAATAGATGGTCTCTGATGGGTATAATTGTAATAGAAGGGGTAAAAAAATCTTAGGTTTAATTATACAAAATTTGAAAACTTCTCCTGGTCAAAATTTATACATAAAACGTATCCAGAATAGAGACTGGGAGGATATGCACCAAAATGTTTCCAGTAATTGTCTTTGGGTACTGTTCTCATGGGTGGCTTATTTTCTTCTTTGTACTTTCCACACTTTAAAACATATAGGCAAACAAATACAAACATTAGTTGCTTAACAGAAATATAGTTATACAGCATCCATTATAGTATAACTCAGTTTTACTTAGATACATTTCTCATTGGTAGAGATTGAATCCAACTTCTCTTAAATACACATAAATATTTTTTATAAAAACGGACGTATATCACAATTCTTTTGTAGTGCTATTGTTTCCTCCTATTTTGATTGTCTCCCACTCTCCTTCTCCTTACCTACATCCACTTCCACACACACACATCTGATATATAATCCAAGAACCTGGTATATACCCTTCCACTCTTCTGTGATTATATGATGGCACAGCAACATACATATGTACAGAGCTTTTGTTCAATCTTTTAATCAATAAAGAGTATTATAGTGAATGCTCTGAAACTTAGTTTTTTCATGCAACAATATCTTGTAAAAATCTTCCAGGTCCAAGAGAGGACTACTAATTTTGTCTCTTTAATGACTGCACTTTTCATGGCTTGAAATATACACTACCATTACTACCACTATGACTACAACTAGAGTGTACACACACACACACAATTCATGTATCCTCTTTTCCTCAGTAATTTTAAAGCCTATTAGAACAATGGTACATAGACACAGATTAAATACATATTCTGCTGCCTTTGCATTTAGACAATTTAGCTGCTCCTAAAAAGAACCACTTGTAAAACTTACTTTCAGTCCAAACGCTGTCCTATATATGTTTCCCATTTTTCCAGGCATTTTAGTTCCAGGCCAGACTCTGCCAATATCCTAAATGAGAAAACTAAAGTTAACAGTTTTAAGTACTATCAATTTTAAACAGAACTGATCAAACCACAATGCAAACTAAAAATATAAATTATTAAAATGTTTTATTTTTCCCCTATTCGGCTAGGTACCAGTAAGGAACTAAATATGGATTTAGACATATTTACTCCTAGAGGATTTCTTTTCTAAATGAGACTAGACTGACAAAATAAATACAGACTAAGAAACAGATTTAGGAGAAAAACTCAGTAACAACTGACCTAATACTGGGTAAGAATTAAAAAAGGACAAGGGCATACAGACACACCGACACATCATTCAAAGAAAAAAATGGACTGCCAGGCCTGTTTTGAACTCATCTTCTGCATTAACTGACTTAAAGGACTTCATCCATATCACTGGTGCTGGGATGGTCCTACTCCTCTTTGCATTAGATGTTACTTTCCTTGATCAAAATATTAAAGGACAGAGTTAGTTATCGGAATACTCGGTTTGTCTAGCCCTGGTTTTCTCTGATTTATATAAATCTAACAGCTTCACACAGTCTCTGATTTTGGCTCTGATAATGGATGATAGTTCTGTATCTAAAGAAGCAAATCTGAATTACGACTAAAATGGAACAGCTTCTTACAATACATGAATTCTCAGAATATAAACACTTTTCCATCAGCTGCTCTCACAATAACAGGTGAAACTTCATCATGGCATTAGATATGTTTAATATGTAACCAACATATTGGTTACTTATCAACATGGCATTAGATAAATACCTCATCATGGCATTAGATATGTTTAATATGTAACCAATAGGCTTAAAAGACAATTCTGGGTATTATAGACTAAGTATCACTCTTATTCATTCTACAAATATATTCCATTATACATGACTACAATGTTCCAGAAGACAGAACTAAGGCATATACACACACACACATCCCTCTATTTCTCTGTGTTACATTTTCCCTTGTGTGCATGCAGGCATTCCCCTCCCCCACCAAGCAGTTATATGCATACTTATAGTTTGAATTCAACACTATAGGGTTCATTTTAATTTTCCCATTTTCAAACTTTAATGCCCTTTTCCAATAGTGAGAAACCTAGCTCCATTATCAATATATTTACTTATCTGCTCAATCCTACAATTCACAGAAAATTATTTCAGAATTGCTAACTGATACTAATTCAAAAGACAAACTGAATTCAACATTTGCACAAAGTACCTTTTAAATTTAGACTCAGGGTATATACAGTCAAACTACAGATGCTCAGCTAACCTTGTGGAATATAACTAATTCTAGTCTGGCTCTGGGAAATGAGTGAGGGGCAAGGATCCATAAAAGTGTGACAAGTACTTGGAGCCCCCTGGTGTCAGACTAAAATTATGTGACTTCATATCAAGGATGGACTGAGGACTACATGTGCAGAAGTTGAATATTTAGCATTAAAAAGAGCTTCACTAGTTATACTCACACCAGTTGAAATAGCTCCAGGTCTCCTGTGGGTTTTCGTTTGACCATGTGTAGCAGGCTGGCCTTTAAATCCCCATCTTTTCATGACTCCTTGAAAACCTTTACCAATACTGAACAAAACAAACGTTAGAATTTACATAATGAAAAGAGCATAGACTATTCCCAATTGTACACTTTCTAGTACCAACTGTACAGTTTCTTGTTAGAGTTTTAACAAAGCTTCTTATCTAAATAACTAGAAAAGGCTATACAAGTAAAACTGCAAATAAACATTCCTTTATCTCTGTCCTGGTCTGCATCCCTTCCTGGAGTCTAATTCTATATAAAATGATTAATTCAAGATTGTGAGACACCAGCAAGCTAAGCACAGGGAATTTTATCTGAACAGGAGTTTTATCATCCTAATCCTGTGAAGATGACACAGTAAAAATGGAAAAGTTCTAGAAGTTTCAAAGTACTTATAACAGATATGGCAAGCAGCCATTAAGATGGAACCCAAAGATCACCACCTCCTGGTACTCATGCTCTTGCTTAATTCCCTCCCCTTGAATTTGGGTGAACCTAGTCCCTTGCTTCTAATAAATAAAATATGGCAAAAGTGATGAGATGTCACTTCTGAGATTTGGTTACAAAGAGACTGTAGCTTCCATCTTGGTACTCTCTTGCTTGCCAGGCTCTGAAGGAAGCCAACTTCCACAGTTAGTGTAAACTGTCCTATGGAGAGACAAGCCGCAAGGATGTCTCCAGCTATTAACGAAGGAGCTGAGGTCCACCAATGGCCTATTAGTGGGTATGAAGACAGATTCTCCCCAATTAGAACCCTGACATGACTACAGCCCTGGGTGATACCTGACTGCAGCCTTGGGAGAGACCCCAAGTCAGAGGCATCCAGCTAAGTTATAATGGGATTGCTGAGCACAGAAAACTGAGATAATAAATGTTTTTTTACTTTAAGCTATTAAGTTTTAGGATAATGTGTTAGGCAGTAAAAAGTACTAGTATAATAGAGGACTAAATAGAAAAAAATAATGCTCTAAATGCTGAACAAATTTTATTTTAGAAGATATCAGAAGGATCTTCATCTCAGGGTTGAGAAGAAACAAATGGAGAAATAAAATCAGAGAGTAATAATTTCTTACTATCTAAAATCTCCTTTTAAAATGAAATCACTCTATTTTCAAATTCTGTTAACTTAGAAGAACACCCCATGATCCAGGTAGAAAGCAAACAAAACTAAAGCTCAAGCATTATTAAAGTTTGTTTCTGAAATGCTCAATATATTAGGTATAGAAGGTATGTAGCTTGAAACAACAAAGGCCATATGACAAACATACTGATGTTATGCTTTCAGCTATTCCCCTAAGATCAGGAACAAGACAAGTATGCCCACTTTCACCACTTCCATTCAACACTGCTAGAAGTCTTACAGCAATTAGGCAAGATAAAGAAATAAAAGGTATCCAAATTGTAAAGGAGAAAGTAAAGTTGTCCCATTTGCAGATGGTATATATAGGAAATCCTAGACTCCACCAAAAAAGTGTTAGAATAAATTCAGTAAAGTTGCAGGATATAAAATTAAAGTATAAAATTGGTAGTGTTTCTATATACTAATAGTGAACTATTTGAAAAAAAAAATCAAGAAATCAATTCCATTTCCAATAGCTACGAAAAAATAAATAACCAGGAATAAACGTAATAATGGAAGTGAAAGATTTCTACACTGAAAATGATAAAATAATGATGAAAGAAACTGCAGAGGATGTGGGTAAATGGAAAGATATCCCCTGTTCATGAACTGGAAGAATTGCTAAAATGGCCATACTATAGAAAGTGGTCTACAGATTTAATGCAACCTCTATCAAAATACCAATGACACTCTTCATGGAAATAGAAAAAATAATCCTAGAATTCATATGGAACCACAAAAGACACTGAATAGCCAAAGCAATCCTGAGTAAGAATAAAAAAGCTGGAGACATCACACTACTTGACTTCAAAACATACTACACAAAGCTATAAGAGCCCAAAGAGCATGCTACTGGCATAAAAACAGACACACAGAACAATGGAATAGAACAGAGGACCCAGAAATAAATTCACACATCATGGTCAATTCATTTTTGACAAAGGTCAAAATGAATTGGGGAATGCATTGGGGAAAGACAGTCTGTTCTATAAATGGTGCTGGAAAACTTGAATACCCATATGTAATGAGGTTAGACCCCTCTCTCTCACCATATGCAAAAATCAATTCAAAATGGATTAAAGACGTAATGAAAAAAAAAAGTATGAAACTACTAGAAGAAAATATAGGGGAAATGCTTCACAATACTGGGCTGGGCAAGTATTTTTAAATGAGACCTCAAAGCACAGGCAGCAAAAGAAAAGACACATTACATCAAACTCAAAAGTTTTTTGCACAGCAAAAGAAACAAAGCAAAGAGACAACCTACGGAATGGGAGAAAACATTTGCAAACTACATCTGACAAGAGATATCTAAAATACATACTAAAAGAACTGCAAAAACAAAACAAAACAAAACAAAAAAACAACTAAAATAACTGCAAAGGAACTCAACTAAAAAAACCCAAATAACCCAATTAAAAAATGAGCAAAATATCTTAATACATTTCTCAAAAGGAGACAAAGAAATGGCCAACAGGTATATGAAAATGTTCAAAACCACTAATTATCAGGGAAATGCAAATCAAAATCACAATGAGATACCATCTTATTCCAGTTAGAATGGCTACTGTCAAAAAGACAAAAGAAAACGAAGCATTGGTGAGAATGTGGACAAGAGAACACATACACTGTTAGTGGGGATATAAATTAGTATAGTGCCTATGGAAAACAGTACGGAAGCATCCCTCAAAACATTAAAAATACGAAGACCATATGATCGAGCAATCCCACTATGGGGTAGATATCCAAAGGACATGAAATCAGTATGTTGAAGAGATATCTTATATTTATTGAGCACTACTCACAAGAGCCAAGATACAGAATCAATCTAAGTGTCCAACAACAGACAAATGGATAAAGAAAATGTGGCACATATACACAATGGAACATGATTCTGTCATAAAAAATAAAATCCTGCCATTGGCAACAATGTTAATGAAACTGGAGGACATTATATTAAGTGAAATATACCAGACACAGAAAGATAAATAATGTTGATCTCACTCACATGTGGACTCTAAAAAATGTTGCTATCATAGAAATAGAGAGTGTAACAGTGATTACCCAGAGACTGGGGAGAGGATGAGGATGGGAATGAGGAGGATGGGGAAAGGTTGGTTAATAGGTACCAAGCTACAATTAGATAGAAGGATTAAGTTCTGGTGTTCTATGGTACACTAGGGTATCTATGGTTAACAGTAAATTATTATATATTACAAAATAGCTAGGAAGGTTTTTAAATGTTCTCACCACAAAAAATGATAAATGCATGAAGTAACAGGTACCGTAACTACCCTAATTTGATCATTACACAATATACGCACATATTAAAACATCAACTTGTACCCCATAAATACAACTGCAATGTGTCAATTAAAAATAAAATTTGTCTTTGAATATATCAGTACAAAGGACACAATGAAAAGACTAGAAAAAAACTGTAAGACTGTACTAGACTTTAAATTTTTTTTTTTTTTTTTTAAAGAGACAGGGTCTTACTCTGCCAACCAGGCTGGAGTGCAGTGGTACAGTGATAACTCACTGCAGTCTTAAACTTCTGGGCTCAAGCAATCCTCCTGTCTCAGCCTTGTGAGTGGCTAGGACTACAGACTACAGGTGCATGCCAGCACACTCAACTAATTTTTAATTTTTTTGGTAGATAGAGGGGTCTTGCTTTGTTGCTTAGGCTGGTCTCAAACTTCTAGTCTTGAGTGATCCTCCCAGCTGGGCCTCCCAAAGTATTGGGATTACAGGTGTGAGCCACCATGCCAGGCATGTGACATATTTTTATATACTCTTAAAATGAAGATTTTTTTCACCTTTCACTAGATAAAACATCAACATATTTTTAACAGAGTATTCCCTAACTCCACCAATGTTAGCTATTATTATATAGTGTACTGTTCAGGTCATTTACAAAGAGGACAAAGAGAAAAAGATTATAAAAACAAACTTATTTCCACAAGGACTTTGCTATGAACAAGCAATTATCAGAGAGCACTGGATTGAAGAAAGCCTACACGAATAATACAGTTTGTTTTCGATACATCAAAAATGCACTCTAAAAATAAGGATAAGGCTGGGTGCGGTGGTACACGCCTGTAATCCCAGCACTTTGGGAAGCTGAGGTGAGAGGGCTGCTTGAGGTCAGGGGAGGCCAGCCTGGCTAACATAGTGAGACCTCAAACTTAAAAACAAAAATGATACATTATATGTACAACTTAACAGGTGAATACTATCAAATCATAGGTCAAAAGTTACTTTTATAAGTTAAAAGTAGCTTACACCACATTCTTCACATTAAGCCCATGAACAGTGTGTATATAATTTTTTTATGTGAAAACTCAAAATAATGTGTATATCTGATCAAAGAGCTAAAACATAACACATATTAAATAAAAACCCACTATTTAGTTATGTAAACTGATTAACATCTAAGAAGAGAATAATCAAATACTTAACTGAAATTATGCTTCAGAAATTTAACAAATGTTTCCATTTAACATTGAATTTTAGAATATAATTGAAAAGTACAGTGCTTGGCAATTTAAAAGTGAAAAGGAAATACCTAAAGAGTAATCTGAACGTACCATATCATTTGGCAAACAACACTTCAAAGAAAAAAGGAGAGAGAGGCTGGCAACACTAATCTAAATGAACATGTTACATTGGCCATTCTTGGTAGAAAGTTTACTGGTACTTTTGTGTTCTTAAACTGATGATCTCTTACTTAAAAAGAGAGTGTGAAGGCATGCACCAATAGAACACATGCCAGGTGAACTACAGAAGATAATTTAGCTCATTTTAAGAGTAAATAATTATAAGATAAAAGTGGTATCCTGAAAGTGCTAATTATCTGTTGGCTAATTACAGATTGCTTTTCAATCCAGCTCTAGAATACATCATGTGGTTATACTGTGTACAATGAGAACCTCTTCAGTAACTTTTAAACAAAAGAATAGAACACAAATAACAGGACAAATTATTGGCTGAATTCAGATTAGGGAGAACAGAGTGTACCTGTTGATCCATGGGAGGTACAGGTATTTATACTACTCTCAGTTGTCACTCAACTTGAGAACAAAAATAAAACAAAAGCAAGAAATGAATTAATCTATCCTTAGCATAGCCAGACACATTTCAAATATAAGGTTTTCATAGGTCATACAAAATAAAATCTTCATTTTACTAAAAATAATATACAATATACTTTATGTTTTATATCCCTTACCCCTTTTCTGCTGTAGTTTTTAATTAATGATAGCAGAAAAAAATCAAATAAAGGAAAGCTTAAAGTGGAAAGAACATAGAGATCCCAATTTTAGTGAGATATATTTGAAAATTAAAAAGACACAAAAGATGTATTTTATTTAGAGTATCTACACTAAAATACAGAAATTCAGATGTATCATTTAATCCAGGAAACATTATTGTCCTTGCTTCTCAGTCCATTTCCCCTTAGTACACTTTCAGTGCACGAAGGGTAGAAACTGTGTATTATTTAGCCCTAGTGCCCTGTCTAGAGACGTCAGAGTAAAATTTGTTACTGGCTATAGCTGTGTCCTGGGAAGACAGGGGATTAAGTCTCCTTTCTTATGTCCTATAGTTTCCGATTATTGTATAATGGGCATGCCTTTTAGTTTGAAAAGATGGTTTGAAGAAAAGAGGAGAAGCTTAAAGGTATGGCTAATAATCCTGCAGAAGGGAATGCACAATTTAATGCTTCCCACTGAATTCTATAAATCTCTAGAGATTCTTACTATGAAAATTGCATTCCCTTGCTATACTGTGACAAATGCCCAAACGTCTACCAGCAGACACACAGGTTTTAATATAAATCTGTCATGTATTTCTTTACTTTGTGGGAAACTGCCTTTCCTTGCATGATTCTAGATATACTTGTCCACGGGGATAAAATGAAATGTCCATAAGGTAAACAGTGACCATATACCTGCTTTTAAACCCATTCATTCTGTGCCCTCTGAGAACTTCCTCTAAAATTCCCATCCCCTAAGTCTCTCCCTTGAGAAGTCACTGGATTCTCCTACCTTCTTTTCCCTTCATATCCTTCCTCCTCTTCAATGGAACACAAACTGCTTCTCCTTCTCTCATCTACCATTCACTCTCTGCAATCCATCTTTCTCTCCAATTACTCTTTGGAATTCACTCTGAGGTTAATCCCCAAATCCCAAATCCAAGTCTTTTACTAAAACAGCTTTTTATTTTGGAAGTTTTAAGGAATATTCAGGAGCAGAGAGATTAACTCAATAAATCCCTATGTATCCATCACCCAGTGTCAAACAATTATTGACTCAAGGCCTATTTTTTTTCATCTGTTTCTCTCTCCTGACAACTCCAATAGATTATTGTGAGGCAAACTCCAGATACCCTATCATTTCATTCACAAATATTTCAGTACAGATCTCTAAAAGATAAGAATACTTTTAAAGAACAAAACCACAATACCATTATCATGACCTAAAAAATTTAGTAATTTCTTAACATTAGTGTTTAGATTTCCATAGGCTCTTTTAAAATAGAATCTCTCCACAGGGTTTTCCTCTACCCCTTAACATCCCATCCCTTTCCATTGTCATCATTTCCTCCCTATTTTCCTGCTTCCATAATATTCTTTGAGAAATTTCTTTCCTCTTGCTGCCTCTGATTCTCTTCTCACTAAGGTTTAAAAAGAGGGATTGGCAAAATGGCCTGTGCTGGCTGTATGTTTTTATAAATAAAGTTTTATTGGGATAGAGTCATGCACACTAATTTACATATTGCCTATCTCTAATTTAGAGCTGCAATGGCAGAATAAGTTAGTTCTCTCACATGCAAGAGAGAACATAATGTCTGCAAACCTAAGATACTTACTTCCCATTCTTTGAGAAAAAGTTTGTTGACCCCTGAAGCTATTAGTAATAAGCTGGAGCTCCACAACCTTGCACTCTGGCAAGAATTCTGCTACGATCCCATTCTACAGATGTACCAACCATATCCAACTGGAAGTACCTCAGCCATTCACTTACAGTGTTTCCAAAACAAACCAAACATCCCTCTTTCTTCAAGTTATCCTTCACAGCCACTAGAGCAAAATTCCCAAGGTGGTAATCTAATCAAATAAATTTGTACTCTGCTTTAAGAAACAAAAACAAGCAAACAAACTTAGATGGTTCCCCAGTAATATTTTTAGGTTAGAATATATAAGGCTTTTTATAACTGGATCCAACCTGACTTCCAAACACTGAAAAATCTTAGTCATAGCAGATTACTCCGTAAGTCCCTAAATAAGCCACTCTTCCATGCCTTTGTTCATTTTGTTCCCTCTGCCTCAAATACCCTTTGTACTACGTTGTCCATCTTTCCACTATTGCCATGAAAAAACCACCAAGTATTTATTATCAAGTTGCATCACCTGTAAAACATTCAGGTTTTTTTTTTTTTTTTTGAGACAGACTCTCACTCTGTTTACCAGGCTGGATGGAGTACAGTGGTGTGATCTTGGCTCACTGCAACCCCCGCCTCCCAGGTTCAAGCAATTCTCATGCCTCAGCCTCCCAAGCAGCACCTGCTACCATGGCCAATTTTTTGTCTTTTTAGTAGAGATGAAGTTTCGCTATGTTGGTCAGGCTGGTCTCAAACTCCTGGCCTCGAGTGATCTGTCCACTCTGGCTTCCCAAAGTGCTGGGATTACAGGTGTAAGCCACTATGCCCAGCCCAAAATATCTGATTTTTATTTTTTAAAAATCAAAATCCATACTCTAAGCAGAGGTTTTTCAATTAGAACCATTTCCAAATTAAGTTTTCTTTTTTTCTTCAGGGAAATGTTTAGAGTCCTGCAATTTATCCAGCCACTGATGAAGCTGGTTAGAGCTGGCAGGAACTCCAAATTATTCTTGCATACACTGTCCCCCCTGCCTGGCCATGAGCACAGTCAGGCAAGGTCTACTAGTATGCCCTCCAAATTAACTTTCTCTCTTTATGCTGTAAGATGTTTAAGAGACTTGTACATATATCACTCAAAACACCAGTAACTGTGTACCAAATGGAAAAAGGACACTTGACTTCTTTAAGAATACACCAAAATCAGGCTACATTTTTAAAATTCAATAAATAGAAGTGGGGGTGGGAAGGTGAAGAAATTACTGGTTTAAAAATCAGCTTCTCTGTTATGGTAAAATGGAGATTCACAGGAAAATGGAGATTCACCTGCGTTTCTAGCTAAAATCAAGACTGAGCTGAAATGAACCACTAAAACAGATCAGAATTAAGACGAAATCTTTTAACTGTGATACAGTATTACTGAATATAAAAGCAAAATGTCTAAATCAACATCAAAAGAAATTCTGGTAGGCTATAATACTTTATTATGCTTTAGATTCAAACTGTCCAAATGTTCTTAGTTTTAAAACAAAAAATTCCAATAAACAAAAAAGAACAATTTTTGCCAAAATATATTACACGTATATAAAAGGCTTATTAGCTAGTTGACAATCTCCCTCAGAATTAGCTTTTAACTCATGATGAACTAATATGGCACAAACATTTTAATCTTTTACTATAGCTTCTCCTCATTTCAGCAAACTTCCCCAGATGTTTCCTACTTACTTCCATTTCCACATAGCATCTTTACTGAAGATCCCTGTAAAGTGTGGGAGTCAATTTCTACCCAATTCAGTGTTGCTGTCTAAACCTACTTGATTAGTGATGAACAGCTGCTGAGCCCACAAGTCAGTTCCAGTTGCTTTGTGTTCCATTCACATATAGTTAGAAAGTGGCATGGAATATCGGTATAGCTGTAACTCTTGAGGACAAATTTGTGACAGCATGACCTGAAATGCAGGTATATGATTTCTGTCTAAAAACCATAAACCTCCCATCAATATCTGGGAACATTTTTATCAACAAGAGTGCGAGGAGTGCACTGCTTATGGCTTTTCTGACATCAAATCTAGCTCATTTAATAGTACAAACAGCCAAATGTGCAGTGATTCCTTCAATTTCCCAACTGCACTAAATAAACCCAGAACACCACATTTGCTGTCCTGGGCATATTTGTTCTTCTCATAAAACAAAACACAAATAAACAATTCTACAATATCATGAAAGGACATATATTTTCTGAAGGTCTTCAGCCATATAATGTTCTTCAACAGATTAGAAAGCCATATTGTCATGAGCTATGAATCTACTGTCGTGTATTATTTCTTCATTAGTGCAGATAAGGGTGAGTTATGCCATTTCGAAAACTGAGGAATTATTTTTTGGAAATAGATTTTTAGAATTGAAAGAAACCTTAGAAACCATTTAGTCTCAGACCCTCAGGTTAAAGATAACCAAATCCCCACAAGTTAAGCCACTTGCCCAAAATCAAATTGCTGGTAAATGGAAGCATCCAGCCACGCTTTCAACCCAGGTCATAGTGCCTCTCAAGAAATAGATTAGAAGAAAAATATTAAAATATTCCAGCAAATCAGAGAGGCATGAAGCCATTTCAAGGGCATCCTCATTACTCTGTAAATTCCAGATACAACAGATAGTATGTGATCTTAAAATTATCTAGAGTGTTTTGTAAAGCTACTACTTCGTTACATAAAATATAAAGTAAGGCAAAACTTAATGTATTAGAAAACACGAGAATTGAATTCCTAATAATGTCATGTTTTCTATTCATTTCGAAAGATATTTTCTATTCAGGAAAACACAGATCTGTCTTTTTAAAATTGAAACAAATTACAAAGCAGCAACATTAATAATAGTGATAGTAGCTAATACTTCTGAGCATTTACTTATTATGTGCCAGGCTTTGATCTAAGAGCTTTCTATGCACTGTCATTCAATCTTTGTAATATGGCTATGAAGTACATTTACAATTATTCTTATGTGAAAAATGAAGCAGCAAAGAGATTAAGAAAGTTATCTAGGTCACAGAGCTACTGAAAGGCCCATGCTTTTAGCCACCACCCTAGATTGTCTCTTATTAGGCCTTAATTTGGCTGAGCTTGAGTAAAAACGTGCTGCTTTGTAAATAGGGAGGCAATTATAGATGACCACTAATAAAATTTTTAACCCAACAAAACAGCTAAATAAAACCCCAAGACACCACTCTCCAACCACACATTCATTCTGACTGATTTAAGGGGGATTAATTTTTACAAAGATTATTTCTCTCTATAGTTTAATCACTCATCTTGAAAACTGTTTCACTAATACATTAAAAACACACTGCTTTGAATAACTTGTACATAAAGTTATTTGTTAAAAATGAAATAAAATTGAAAATACACAGGACAGCACAGCAATTGTATCCTGAAGGCAGCACATACCTTGCTTTCTCCTTCCAGAGTTTACAACCAACATCTATCAGTTAGAACAATGAGCTTGTGGGCAGAGTTTCTGACAGTGTGTAGACACTCCACTCAACAGTGTACTGGGCTAGGTATAGAGCCCACAAAGTCCTTACTCTTTTAAGAACCCATGTTGACAGTTTAAACACTTTTAAGACTTTGATAGGCAACATACTTCTTTACACGTTTTGGTATCTGAATGAAAGAATCCAAACTAACTGAATCTCAGTAAATGTGCCAAGGTGCTCCAATACCTAATCTCCTCCACCCCACTCCCCTTAATTTTTATTACTGGCCAGGTGCGATGGCTCACACCTGTAATCCCAGCACTTTGGGAGGCTGAGGCAAGCGGATCACGAGGTCAGGAGATCGAGACCATCCTGGCTAAAACGGTGAAACTCCGTCTCTACTAAAAATACAAAAAATTAGCCAGGCATGGTGGCGGGCGCCTGTAGTCCCAGCTCCTCGGGAGGCTGAGGCAGGAAAATGGCATGAACCCGGGAGGCGGAGCTTGCAGTGAGCTGAGATCACGCCACTGCACTCCAGCCTGGGCAACAGAGCAAGACTCCGTCTCAAGAAAAAAAAAAACAAAAAACCAAAATTTATTACTAATGATAACATTATCAAGTAGTTATTTTTCTGTTTTGAGAGCAGAAGGTAATGAGAATTTAAAAGGGCAATGACAACTTTAAAGTAGTAAGATTATTCCTGAAAATATGAGTTGTTTTAATCAGCCCAGACTTGTAGACAAGATTTTTAAATTATCCTTTCAGAAAGAAAAAGGTATTTTAAGTACCTGAAGTCATCTGACTTCAAATTTTAAGTAAATAAATAAATTACAGATAACCAGAAGAAAAATTACTTCAGGTATGCACTGTCATGAATTCAAAGATCAACACGACACCTAGCAGGAAGTGTCTCTCCATGCTATTATGACTGCATCACTACCATCTCTGTCCTTCAAGTCATTTCAGGCAGATACTAACACTGCTCCCTAAACACAGCAGAATGTATCTTTAGTTTTCTTTTTATTTGTTCTTTGTTTCATTCTTCTCTCATTCTCCTTTTTTTTTTTTTTAACAAGTTATAATAAGCACCACTAGAATTCAACAGAAAAAAAATGGGCTAAACATCCTATGCTGAGGGTAGAATTAACAGTCATACCTCAGCTTACTCACTATCTATACATTATCTATAGTTCCCTCTTCAAAACTGAGACTGAAAGAATGGGAAAATGTTAGACTCTAAACCATCATCTATTAAAAGTTACAATGGAATATAATTGCTACCATAGAACAAGAACATAAACTTTAAAAATGTACCCAGGGTAGGGGCAGGGAGAAAAGACATCATGATACATGCTCTTTTAAAGATTTTATTTGGAATGAATTACATAAACTGCCATATTTCAAAGACTGGGCTTCATTATCTATTGATAGTATAATAAAACTATGTAAAAATGTTCTGCTAGGGAGTTTTATTTATTAGATGTAAAAATCTTCCTCATACAATCTAAATAAATTTGTCTTCTACCATCCTTTTGATGAAGAACTACTTCTGGTGTTGGTGGGATTGTAAACTAGTTCAACCATTATGGAAAACAGTATGGCGATTCCTCAAGGATCTAGAACTAGAAGTACCATATGACCCAGCCATCCCATTACTGGGTATATACCCAAAGGATTATAAATCATGCTGCTATAAAGACACATGCACACGTGTTTATTGCGGCACTATTCACAATAGCAAAGACTTGGAATCAACCCAAATGTCCATCAGTGACAGACTGGATTAAGAAAATGTGGCACATATACACCATGGAATACTATGCAGCCATAAAAAAGGATGAATTTGTGTCCCTTGTAGGGACATGGATGCAGCTGGAAACCATCATTCTCAGCAAACTATCGCAAGAACAGAAAACCAAACACCGCATGTTCTCACTCACAGGTGGGAACTGAACAATGAGATCACGTGGACTCGGGAAGGGGAACATCATACACTGGCGCCTATCATGGGAAAGGGGAGGGGAGAGGGATTGCATTAGGAGTTATACCTGATGTAAATGACGAGTTGATGGGTGCAGCACGCCAACATGGCACAAGTATACATATGTAACAAACCTACATGTTATGTACATGTACCCTAGAACTTAAAGTATAATAAAAAAAAAAAAGTAAAAATTAAAACGAATTCTGGTAAATTATATATTCACCTCACACCCTAACATGACACTGGTAAATTTACCTATTTATCTAGAGAATTATAACCAACATTAGTATAGGTAAACACAATGTATCTTTCAAGTAAGCAAGTTTCCTAATGCAATTTTATTTTAAAAGGAACATTTAAAAATTGTAAGTATATCTTCAAGAAGCTTTACTGTTGGTTACTGGCCACTTTTTAGAAAACTGTCTGCAGACAATTTCATTCCTGAGGTAGACAGATTCTACTAACACTATTTTCTTGAAATGTAGTGTTTGTTCCTTTAAAAAATTTTCTTCGTTATTTCTAAAGTACATTTAACTCAGCAATTAAAGTTGAAGGTATAAGGTAAAAAACATTGAAATCTAGTACTAAAAATATAAGTGAAGATTAATAATTAAAATATAATTAATTATTACAACGAGAAACATAAAAAAATTAGGGATTGAGATTTTTCTCTTTTCTAATGAAAAGATAATGAAGCTAATTACTAAACAGACTAGTTTTCAGTTTTATGCTAACTAAAATGTAACAGGCCCACTTTCATTGGCAATGTTATTTTAATTACATTAAACTAGCTTGCTTTTAAACAGATGTTTATATGTTATAATTCAAGCAGAATTAAGGAAAGAAAGGCAATCTGAATTCTGTGCTAGGTAGAAGAGTGAGGAGGAAAAGTGGGTTAACTGATGAGCTTCTATTTTCCAGTCCAGCGGTTCTCAATGTGTCTTCCTGGACCAGCAGCATCTATACCACCTGGAAACTTGGTAGAAATGCAAATTCTCAGGTATTAACCCCAGACCGACAGAATCAGAAGCTCCGTGGGTAGGGTCCATCAATCTGTGCTCAACTAAACCTCCAGGAGATTATAAAGCCCACTCAAGCATCAGAACCATTGCTCCAGCCTATAAATCCATGTCCTTTCATCACTCCCTTAACCATGACACTGCACGTATTTTCCCCTCGTGTTCACACTTGTAACAGGATTAATATCCAGAAGATAGTGCCAAAAAGTTCCAAAATGCATTAAGGAAAGAAGATAGAGGAGTTTAAAAAGGAAAAAAAAAGTTAAGCAAATGCATGCACATGCATGCGTACAGGTACACACATATAACACAGGGAAGTCAGTGGCAGAGAGAAGAGAGAAGAGGCAACGGCAACTAGGGCTGTATGCAGCTGGGAATACAATGCTGCACTCAAAGGAAATTCAAAACAGTTTCAGATGAGAAGGACAACGAATCCTATAAATTTACAAGCATTTAAAATTAAAAGCACCTTACAGCAATAATAACATGTCAGCTACAAGAGCTATAGTTACTGGTAACATTTAGCAAAAGGTCAAATAAAGTCCAATTCATTCTCATGTAAGTAATAAATACCTCATGAAGGTATGCACACACACAAGCAAGGAAAACCCTGCCCCACTGTTAATACAGTAAAAGTTAAACTTTTTGTACTGTAGCCCATATAACAGTGGTGATCTTCTCAAATGGAGGTCCTCACTTCTCCAGAGCTGACTGTCACTACTCTAAATTCCAGGGCTGGTTATTCCCCCAACTCTTACAAGCTGTTTAATCCTGAAGCTGGTGCATGGCTATACACAATCTTGTTTTCTATGAAAATGATCTTATGAAAAACAAAAAAAAGTTTTCCTCTTTTACTTTATGCTTACAAGAAGGCAGCTAAAGTTTTAAAAATCACTTTAAAGAAGCCAAGGAAACCAAACAGAAGCATATGAGATGAAAGCATTTACTGAAGATAGGCATTTGAAAAGCCAGGCTCTAATCCAAGTTAGTCACAAGTCCAGCCACAAGGCAAATGTTAACAAAGGCCTCTGACTTTGCATGGTTTCTAAGAATATTCCATATATTGTATGAAATACATAATGGAATTCACACAACATTAACTGTGTATAAATTAACAAAATTACTATGTGGCATTTTATATGCAATAATTCAAAAATTAACAAGCAAAATAATCTGATTTACAACACATATTTCTCCAAGTAACCAAATCAAAGCTTTTAAAGCTCCAATATTTTGAGTTCTTGCCAAAGGAAAGCAAACAGAGTTACCAAGGAACCAGCGATTTCAGGGGTTCTTGTAACTAGGAACAAGTTCATGATAATCAGGAAGCAGGAAAAAAAATGAGGACAGGTTTACAATCTCTCTAAAAAGAAGGCTCACCTTACCACCAATCCATCCCACATTTCATTTCTAAATAGCGAAATGAAGGTTATTAAAGCAGCCAGCAGCTTCTGCAATGGCCTATATTTGAAACTAGGAAGACTGCATCTTAATTGTGTGAAGGAAAGTGATATTAGCTCTTGCCCAGTTGCTTTCGATAAAAGGTGCTCTGGTTCAGTCTCTGTGATTACAAACCTATCTCAGAGCACCTGTAAACAATGGCATATTTTTCAGAGGGTTTCTAGTCAGAATAATCCCTGCAGAATTATCATACAACAAAAAGGAGAAAACTGGGGCATCAAAAGAAATGAAATAATCATTTATGTTGAAGAAACAAACATCTGATCTTTGACAAACCTGACAAAAACAAGAAATGGGGAAAGGATTCCCTATTTAATAAATGGTGCTGGGAAAACTGGCTAGCCATATGTAGAAAGCTGAAACTGGATCCCTTCCTTACACCTTATACAAAAATTAATTCAAGATGGATTAAAGACTTAAATGTTAGACCTAAAACCATAAAAACTCTAGAAGAAAACCTAGGCGATACCATTCAGGACATAGGCATGGGCAAGGACTTCATGACTAAAACACCAAAAGCAATGGCAACAAAAGCCAAAACAGACAAATGGAATCTAATTAAACTAAAGAGCTTCGGCATGGCAAAAGAAACTACCACCAGAGTGAACAGGCAACCTACAGAATGGAAAAAAATTTTTGCAATCTACCCATCTGACAAAGGGATAATATCCAGAATCTACAAAGAACTCAAACAAATTTACAAAAGAAAAACAACCCCATCAAAAAGTGGGCAAAGGATATGAACAGACACTTCTCAAAAGAAGACATTTATGCAGCCAACAGACACATGAAAAAATGCTCATCATCACTGGTCATCAGAGAAATGCAAATCAAAACCACAATGAGATACCATCTCACACCAGTTAGAATGGCGATCATTAAAAAGTCAGGAAACAACAGATGCTGGAGAGGATGTGGAGAAATAGGAACACTTTTACACTATTGGTAGGAGTGTAAACTAGTTCAACCATTGTAGAAGACAGTGTGGTGACTCCTCAAGGATCTAGAACTAGAAATACCATTTGACCCAGCAATCCCATTACTGGATATATATCCAAAGGATTATAAATCATGCTACTATAAAGACACATGCACACATACGTTTATTGCGGCACTATTCACAATAGCAAAGATGTGCAACCAACCCAAATTTCCATCAATGACAGACTGCATTAAGAAAATGTGTTACATATACACCATGGAATACTATGCAGCAGCCATAAAAAAGGATGAGTTCATGTCCTTTGCAGGGACATGGAAGCTGGAAACCATCATTCTCAGCAAACTATCACAAGGACAAAAAACCAAACACTGCATGTTCTCACTCATAGGTGGGAACTGAACAATGAGAACACTTGGACACAGGGCGGGGAACGTCACACACCACACCCTGTTAGGGGTGGGGGGCTGGGGGAGGGATAGCATTAGAAGAAATATCTAATGTAAATGATGAGTTGGTGGGTGCAGCAAACCAACATGGAACATGTATACCTATGTATCAAACCTGCATGTTGTGCACATGTACCCTAGAACTTAAAAGTATAATAAAAAAACAAATAAATAAAAAGCTATAACCTGATATGAACAGTTTACATACAATTAATTTGGCACAATTTAAAAACCAGTATCGTAGGTAGCATTAAAGATTTGAATTCAGAATGAGAAATATATTTATCCTTTATTCACTGACTTGAAAGACTGTACTTCTTTCACTTACTCTGTTCTCTTTTAATAGATGAAAACAAAAGGAAAAGAGAACTCGCTATGAGGACCTACGTTTTGGCTGTGACATCCACATACTGTCCTGGACGAAAGTGAGCAGCATAAAGAGGAGTGCCTTTATGAAAAGAAAATGAAAAATCAATATGAAATTTGACAGCACAGAAACAACTTTATGCAATATAAACTATATCCAGGAAGGCTTCGAGCTATCTGATTTCAAAATGGTAAGAGATTCTCTTCTGCAATTAGAAACATCCAAACAATGAAATTATTCAACAAACGTGTCTTTTGACTGACTTCACAGAGACCAAAAGTGGTGCTGTTTGAAATGAGAGATCCCAATGACAACACAGTGTTCTTGCTGTCAAACACATAAATGTGATGATTCTTGGTTGTTTTAGTGAATAGTATATTAAATTAAGATATATTTCTTGTTTTCACATTGGGAAAACAAAAACAAGAATAACTAAAAATTGTTGGGGCTTCATTAAATATCTTGTACCCACTGGACAAACAGGAAACAATTACTTGAACCCAAGTCCCTCATATCGTGGGTATGTATGACATCTATATAAAGCCTCTACATATCAGATTTTAGGTGAACTCCTCATTGTACCAATAAAATACAGTTCTCCAGTTCATGCTTAGATATTTAGAATAGCAAAAAATTGCCTTTATAGATACTCTTAATTTTATATAGAAATGTTTACAAAACCAGTTGTATGTAAATAAAGTCTTACTTTAAATGTACTTCAGAAATGTTATTTAAAAAGTTTTTAAATTTTGTGATGAATCAAAGCCCTTCATAATATTGTTTACATAAACCTGAAACTAACATTTATGAGAACTATTTGGCAATTAATTAGCAAACATTTACAGGGCACTTACAAATACGTGCAGCTAGAAATTCAAGAATGTAAGACACTGCCCCTGACAGCAAGACATTTATTATCTTGGTGAAGAATAAACATTAACATCATCAAGTAAGATACACTTTTTTAAATGGCAGAAACCACTGTAGTAGAGAATGTGACTGAAAGTTGATTATAGTTATAGTTTATTTAATACAAGCAGCAAAGTGCTGTACGATTTCGGGGGGGACCTCCTTTAAGTTACAACCCAACCTGGATTTATATAGGCAGAGAAAAACGTTGAATGAAGAAAATAGAGATTTAATCATTCCACACTGTCTACATACTATCAAAACATCACACTGCACCCCATAAATGTATATAATTATGATGTCAATCAAAATAGTATTAATTTTTTAAAAAGAAATTAAAAGTGACCTTTATGAGGTTGAACTGCTGATTTTTGACCATTTGGATCCCAAAAAACAATTTTATATGATTTGAGCTACAGCAAAAGTTAATGTGGGCTTAATTTTATCTTTATTAGAGTTTAAGAAAGTCAGATGCGTTAATACCAAAGAGAATATTAAAAAGTGCTTCAGAACTGTCTATACAAGTATTTTAGAACTATCCCTTTATATTTAAAGTAGTTCCATTATAAACCATTCTAATACACAATGACCCAAGTACTTCTACTAATTTTTATATTTAATTCCATTTACCTTGCCTTAAAATTGCAAAATTTTAACTTCAAAGAATACTTTTAATTCTACCTTATATCAAGGCTGACCCTGTCACACCAATAAAAGCCTACTGCATCTGTATTTTACTTAAAGCAGTTTAGTTCAGACATTAAATACCAAATCTTAAAATGGCATTCTACTGTCTTCTTGTCAGAACTCAAGTTCAGAGATCAGGGAGCTTTTCTGAAGTTCAGACATCAAAATGTTGTATTTTGCGAACCATATGAGCCAATATAATCATATGCCAAATCTTTACTCTGACATTTCATGGATTAGGCAAAATATCTTGGAATTTTTAAGTAAGAATCTTTACATTGAGGTGCTATGGTCAGTCCCTTCCATTGTTGTATTTTCTCCAGTTCTTCTATCGAAGCAAGAGCCTGGCTATTTTTCATGAATGCCAGTCTATGACCAATGATCTTTGAATTTTAAAAGTTACTGTATTTCTTTGAGGTGGCTTTTTCAAATGTTAAACTCTCTCTATATTAAAAACAAAAGTGTTCCTCCCTCTCACGCAAAGCAAAGAGTTCTCTACAGGTTTTTCCACTTTAAAAAAAAAAAAAAAGGCTTGTTTGTTCCTAGCGATTAAATCAGATACAGTTTTGTATTTAAAAGTAAGTGAGACTTTGCATTTTAGATGTAGCTTTATTGAAAGGGCTGACATTAAACAAATTGCATATTTGGATATTTTTACCTCCCTCCTCTCCCCGACCTCAAATTACCTGGTTTAATTGCAGCATTATCTGTTATATTAAAGATTTTAACTGTCTGTTTTGGCGGCAATCCAAGTTCTCGGTAAAATTCCAATACAGGTGTAGCTTTCTAGACGAAAAACAGCACATATAAGTAATACATTGAATACTCAAAGTGGAACTGAATGCATAGAGATCTAAACCAAGTTATTAGCACCCCAGAAAATAAATCAAAGCATACCTTATTCCTTAATGAACAAAGGGCACCCAATTCCCCTTATTTAAGGGAGGTGAGATTTATAGCTATATTTTATCACATCTCTGTGAATAATCTTACTACTTAAGATTACAACCATGTACATAGTGTTCACATATAGTACACTGGGAAAGACCTCTGTTCTGCAGGAAAATAAAGAGTTGTGCTCATTTTTAAATTCTGACCAGAGACTGTCCGAATTAAGAACCCAAACCCCGAAAAATCAACTCTGCCTATTCTGCACTTATTCTGAACTTGAAGAAAACACAGTATGTTACATTTAAATGTTTTGACCACAAACTTCAGAATCTTAAATGTGGCCAGGTTATATCTACAGATACCTAAACATCTCTGGTTAAATCATTTTCACACTCTATAAGGAAACTAAGTCACATCCTTTTCTAAAATCCTCACCACTGTTTCCTCTTCCTCCCTTTGAGCTGATCAAATAAAAGAATCAAGAGAACTTCTCCATGCTCTTACCAAATCAAATTGTCTATACCAGTACTTGTATATTAACAGTAGTATCCTCCCACTCCACTCTAGGTTACCCATGAGATGCACATGGAGAGCTTCTAGAAAATGCCAATGGCAAGGGCCCTCTGCTTAGAGATTGTAACTTCACTGTCTAGTGCGGGGTCTAGGCATTGCTAATTTTCAAGCACCTCACATGATTTCTATGTCAAATTGGGGCTGGAAATCATGCTGATAGATAAGCTGTCCATATTTTTATTAAAAGCAACAATTCCCAACCCTTCGTACCTATTCAATGGTTCCCTCCTGAAACTGTCCCCACTCTCTTATAAGAAATCTTCATTTTTCTCCCCGTTCTACTGGAACTTCCTATCACTATATATAACATGTCACAATAATTCACATATTAAAACAAACTTTTTCTTGACCACATATTCTTTAGCTAATTTTTCTGTTCCCCCTTACAGCAAAGCTCCTGGAAAGACTTGCCAAGTCTACTTTCTCTCCTCCCATTCTGTGAACCCAGTTTAATCAGGCACTTTCAGCCCCTAGAACTCAATGGAAAGTGCTTGTCATTCACCAAGGATCTCCATACAGTCAACCACACTGGTTGATACTCATTTTACTGAATCTACCAGCAATGCTTAACACAGGTGACCACTCTCTCCACAAAAGACTTTCTCTTGGCTTCCAGTTACTACTCCCTCGATTCTCATATATGTGAATGACTGCACATTTCTAACTTCAATTCCAAATTCTACTCTGAACTATAAATTCCTATGTCCAACTGCCAAGCCATTATCTCCACTTCAATGTCATATAGAAACTCAAGCTTAACGTGTCTAAAATTGAACTCCCTTAACCAAGCCTGCCCTTCCCTGGCCTTTGTCCAAATCTCAATAAAAAAGGTAACTCCCACAATGCTGCTGTTTAGGCCAAAAATCTTATAGTCACCCTTGATTCTTTTCTTCTTCACATTTCACGTCCCATTCATCAGCAATTCCTCCAGACTACTTAAAAATACAGCCCACAGCAACCACTTACCACCCCATCCCAACGTCAACCTCATCCACTATCTTCTGCCTGGATTATTTCAATAGCCTCCTAACTGGTCTCCAACCTTCCACACTCCTGACTCTCTAGTCTGTTTTCAATTCACAGGCTGGCATTATCATTTTAAAACTCAAGTCATATCATATATCTACAGTGGCTTCTACTTCTTGTAGAATCCAGTCCTAAATCCTTACCATGGTTTAAAAGGTTCTACACAATCTGACCTCATCTTTTACTCTCCTCCTGACTCAGCCTGCTTCAGAAAAAAATGCACTCTCTTATTGGCCCAAGAACACATTACACACTGGCCTCAAGACCTTTGCACATCCTATTGCCTCTGTCTACAATGCTTTTCTGCCATATTTTTGCATGACTGGCTCCCTTACTTATTCAGGTATCGATAAGAATATCAACTTACCTTGTCTAATTACTCAATCTGAAATAGCACCATTTTTTGTCACTTATCAACCCCTCAGCCTACTTTTATTTTATTGAAGTATATTATTTTCATTAATACCAGTTATTTAAGCATACCAGGAAGCTTTCGAGAAAAATCCTTTACATTTTTAGTATTATCCTTCAAAGCATTTATCTCCATGTGTCATGATACACATTTTTTACTGTTTCTATGTCTTCTATGATAGCAGTACCTAACCTTTTCCGTACCAGGGACTGGTTTCACGGAAGACCATTTTTCCACAGACCAGTGGAGGCAGCAGGAGGGACGGTTTCAGAATGAAAACTGTTCCACCTCAGATTATCAGGCATTAGAGTCTCATAAGGAGCATGCAACCTAAATCACTCACATGCACAGCTCACAAGAGGTTTCGTGCTCCGTAAGAATCTAATGCTGCCACTGATCTGACTGACAGGAGGTAGAGCACAGGTGGTAACTAATGCTCACTCTCCTGCCGTTTACCTCCTGCTGTGCAGTCCAGTTCCTAACAGGCCACAGAGCAGTCCACAGTCCGGGGGTTGGGGATCCCTGTTCTATATAAGGGCCTCCCCATTTCACCCCCAAACCTACCCAAATGTAAGCTTCCTGAAAGCAGAGACTTGCTTTAGTTGCTGCTATATCCCCAGCTCCTGGTAGATCCTGCTGTCTGCTCTCCACTCCTGCCTTCTGTCCTGCTATTGTAAACATCACTACAACCAGTGTCATTAAAAACAAAACCTATGGGCATCTTATTTTCTTATAATTCCTGGGTCTTCCTCCCAACCTTAATTCTTAAGACTCGATATAGATTGCTATAGGACTTGACAAAAAAGTTATGCCACTTTTTATTTCTTGATGTGAAGAGGGCCTCTTTCATCACAATATATAACATAGTACATCTATTTTCCTGCTGTTCCCTCTCCCTCAACTTTCTAACCATAATGAAGACCCTGCAGGTCCCCAATGGCTATTGTACTCTATGTATGCTTACCTGTATCTGTCTGCACCACTCTCTTCAGCTGTGATCTCCTCCCTACCCTGCATCTCTAAAGCTTCAAAGCTGAGGAAGAGGGAACAGCAGGTAGACATATACGTGTTGGTTTTATTCTGGTGAAGACGCACCCTTCACACTGGGAAATACAAGTACATGTCTCCAGTACTAAATTCAGTTATATTTCCTATCCAGATCCCTCTCTGAGCAGCCTTACCAGAGCACATTGCTCCTTTGTCTATACCAACACTAGACACTGGAATATATTTCAATTATTGTCCATATCACCACACACTTATCTACTCATGTGTTGGTCAGCATGCTGACCTGTGAGCACCGGGATGGTAAACGCTGTTTTTTATTCATCTGTGTCTCTAACTTTACAGCTAAGCACAGTGGCAGGTTAGACAATAAAGAAGTGGGCTAAATGAACAATGAAAAGAAACAGAAGACAAAGGACAGGCATCCATCTGGGTATAAAGTTTGTCTAACTCCTCCCATTTTTCTACTCTTCTGCTGCATCAGTTCTTGGAACACAACGTTACTGTGTTTGTGGCCTCAATCTTCAAGTCTAGTTACTGTAAAAGTACAGGCCTGAAAGATACATCATGACTTGCTCTGAGGATGAACAAATCGGCAAGAAACTACTATAAAACCAAACCAATAGTAACTTATAATTTAAAAAACAAGAATAGCAGCAACTGAAAAACCCTAATCAACTCAAGATGACACTGATAATAACAAAGTATCCTTCCCTGAAATTCCCATGAAGTGCCTGCATAGTCAGACTTGTTTGTAGAATATGTGAATACTCAGCAAACTTTAGTTACCTGTTCAGTTTAAAATGTAAACCGTTAGTACCCCTTTATAACTTACTCAGTTGCCTATAGCTGACATGAAATTGGGTGGCACTGGCTTGTAAGCACAGAAGTTTAATTTTTGGATCAGTCTACAACTTACCAGGAATCTCCCTGGGGCTCTCCAGTAGAGCCATACAACAAATGTTGAGAAGCTCTACTTTGATGTCCACTGAAGAGTGTTTTATACCTCATAGAGTTCTCTCAAGAAGCTATCCTTTCCTCCACAAGAGTGATACCACAAATTCATTCCAATCATTCTCTATTATTTTATTTCCTACATGCTGAAATTAACACTAACACCCAACACCACTATTATCAAGTACCCTGCTTTTCATCTTCAATCATACTCACTTCTGCAACAACTACAAACACAAAATTTTCATTTAACAGTATGGCTCCCTGAAATTATTTTCCTGATGTATAAAATTCAGATTTATTAAATTTTAGAATCAAGTTTATTTTTGACATTCACATATTCCACATGATTTTAAAAGTGTATTATTTTGTTAATGTCAGTTTTTTAAGCATACCTGGAAGTTTCTGAGGAAAATCATTTACTATTTTAGTAATACAAAACAGACAATATAAACATCTCAAACTAAGTAACTTTTTAGACTAAACCATAAATAGAACCAAGGTAAAACATACTTCTTATCATCCAATTTCACTAATAAACACTTTTTTATTTTAAAATCAAAAATCAAAATATTATAAAATTAGGTCTCAGTCAGGAGGAAAATTAAATGCTCAAGTAGACTTAAAACCAGAAGCAGTGTGAAAGACTTTTTTTTTTTTTCAAACTTCTAAATAAGTAAATGATTTCAAAAGGCAATTTAAAAGACTGACAGTATTGTCACACTTGGATAATCCCATCTATGAGGTTGCATTCTTTTCCCCCACTTCAAAGTTCTCTGCAATTATCCTTCCCACAATGAAAATACCTCTCCTCCTAAGACGAATTGATTTAATCAATGTTGAAGGCCATTTAACTTCCTCATTCAAAAACACTATGTACCACATCAGTTTTTATTTATAATAAGGTACAAAATAAAAAGGCAACGTAGTCTAATTTCTTGGAGGCATAAATTCTTTACAGATGAAAAGAAAACAGTTCTAACATTATTATAAATAAAAGTGATTTAATTAATTTCCAAATGTTTAGATGTATGAAATTCTATATTCATAGGTCTTCGTTTTTAAAAAAATCCTCTATAATCAATCTATTTGCAATTTTTCTTGAGAGCTACAATATGAAGTCTGTATACCTTTAGTTTCAAAAATCTTTGTTTTCAAACAAAAATGCTGTATTTACAAATAATTCTAAAACTTCATTTTCACATTTCATTTTGAAGAAAGGTCAGTTTATAGACAAAGCTTTTTTCTTGATATTGTAATAAATGTCATCTGGACTTAGAAATTTTGTATCTTGAAGAAATTTTGTATCTTGAAGAAAGAAGTGCCTTTGCAGTACTTTCTATGCTAGAGAAGTGAAGTTTTCAAAGTTTATGTAAATTAAGTGGGTCAAAATCCAGAACATTAGAACATAACATCCAAATCACCCTGCTGTGCTATGTAACCACTGAAGAGAATAAAGCTATCGGAATAAACTAAAGAGAAAAAAATGTGTGAACAGCCTTGACTATGAAATGCAGTACCTATCATTTCTGTAATATTTTTAATTATTAGTACTGTTACAGTTAATACTATTAGTATTACTTTCATAAAATTTTGATTATAACACATCTTCATCACTAAGTAAAATAGAATAAACTGAGCTCTCATGTACTTTTTTTCTCCAAACTTTTTTTTTCTTGAGAAATAAAATATTCTGAGAACCAATGTGAGACTTTCAGAACTGGAAGAGAATTTAGAGACCATCAAGTACTATTCCTTGTTTTTATGGGTAAGAAAACAGATGTTCAAAAGGTGAGTAAGGGGAACCTAAAGGTAGAAATCAGGATTAGAACTCAACTCTTCTGATCCCACATCACTTACTCTCTCGCCACCTCATATTTCAGGGGAAGCAATCTTCACAGACCTGCTGGGGCAGAAGGGATTACCCTAACATGCTTGATTTACAAATATCAAGGCCATGAAGTCATCAATTTACAAAACTCGTAATGAAAATGAAGATGATGATGCTAGTCATTACAAAAACCCAGAAGTACAATCAAGTAGAAAACAGTGGCATCTATCAAACCAAAGATGTACTCATATGAAGGCTGGTACATATTAATACATTTTTAAAAAGTCAAACACTTGATTTTTTTAAAAAGTTCCCATAAATACCTCATTGTACGCTATAATTACTATGGAGTTATTTGAAGCCCGAATCTGTTAGTCAATAAATTGTTAAGAATAGCAGGAGAGATATTATTACAAAGTTGTAAAGAAAAATAAATGGTCTATGCTACCATAATACTCAAAAATAGCTAATTTCTCTAACACGAAACAAAATAAACCATGTCACAGATTTCAATGATATCCACCACCACTTATTGACTAATCAGTATTTCTCACCATTTATAGAACTATGATTTTGTGAACATCTCAAACATCTCTTTCCTCCAAAGCTTCCCTTTTCCTTGTTCCTATCCCAGAGTATGTCATCAGCACTGACCTAGCTGTGTCCTCCCACCCAGTCCTTTCCAATTCCTGCCCCTTCCAATCTCAATGCAACTGTCTTGCTTCTAAAGGCTCTTATCAACTCTCCCCTGATCTCTTAAAACAATCTCCTAAAGTCTTTCCTCGTGCTAGATTTTTAAAATCTTAGATAACTAATTTAACAATTTGAACAAGTTACCTAAAGAATTCAGAAAGCACCTCAAAGTCCATAGGATGAAGTCTAAACCTCATACTACCTTGATAGCTGCAGCTTCACCACCCTCCCCACACTGGCCTGGCCTGCACACTAAAATGCAGCCACATTACCCTTCTCTTCCCAAGAACACATGCTCTTCCATGTTGTCTCTGCTTCTGCAGAGGCCATTCTTTCTGGAATGCCTCTAACACCTATTTTCCTTTCTATTCTCCTCCTTGTGAAACCTCCTGGGATTTTCCCTGGCAGAATTGGCTGTCTCTGGTTCTGTGCTCCTTGGATTTATAATATTGTACTGAGATGGCTGGTTTATTTGTGTAACTTTCTCACTAGCTTATGCGCTCCCAGGGGGTAGATATCAAGACACACTTAAATAAGGCTCTGGAGTCTGCCACTCTACCTCTTACCAGTGGGTGACTTTGAATGAGTTAGTTAACTGCGTTAGCCTCAGAGGCTGAAAAGTTTACATAAAGTAACAAATGAAAAAGGCGTAATGCTTATGCATGTGGCATGTAATAAATGTTCAATAAAAGTTAACTATGATAAGAAAATAGAGTAGTTAGTAGGCACACAATAAACAACTGATAGTTTTGAGAGTCAGAGATTATAGGTTGTATCCTAACTTCTGCCTTGTTCATTTCATAAACAATTTACAATGGAAAAAAAGTTTGTCTTAGAGATAAGTAATATGTTCTAGTAAACCTAAACATGTTTAGTGAAAGCTATCACCATTTTGAGAAAGGTTTTCTGGTTTTAGTTATTCAATACAGATACTCACTAGGCAGTTTTCCAAACTACAAACTCAGTAGTCTACTTAAAAAAAAAAATGTTTTATTAAAAAAATGTGATTTGGGTTCTTATATAGCTTTCTCCTAAACACTGAAAGCTCCTTCTAGAATACACAAAATTAATTTCCACGTGCTCCTGGTGTCAAGTGTTAAGACAACTTTCCATAAGAAGAAAGTGAAATGAAACATAAAACAATAACAAAATAACGAAATCTACTGAGTGTCTGTTATATTCCAGGCACATTTGAAAAACCTAATTTAATCCATGTGATAAACCTATTAGGTAAGTAGTATTTTTATTCCCATTGTATAGATACACAAACACTACAGCTTACAGAGGTAAAAGTACTTGTTCCAGATACAGGGGGAGGTATTAGAACAAACTCAAGAGTCTCCAAGACTCCTGGGCAAAATGGTTGTACCAGACTGCCTCCCCCAAATACACAACTTTCCTCACAAACAAATGCAAGTTTGTGGCTGTGGAACAATCTCAAAACATAAACTCATCCAGATTTGAAACTGATGAAAAATGCAGTATTCTAGCTATGAAAATACATCCTTACACGAAAACGTGATACAGTTTTTCCTCCTACAGACAGGGCTGCCGTTTTTCCATTATGGTTTTCCTTTGAAGTATACTTTAGGACATGGCAGTCTTGTACCTAAATAAACAAACATAAAAAAACTAAGCATGTGCCAATACATATTTTAACATTGCAAACCAGCCACATTGAGACCTTAGGACAAACAGGAATTCCCTACAGTTACTTACCTCATCTTTCCTCTAACACCAACCACAATCTTAAAAACATAAAATTTTTTTAAAAAAATGATTAAATACACACTTTGGTAGGCCGAGGCAGGCGGATTACGAGGTCAGGAGATCGAGACCATCCTGGCTAACACGGTGAAACCCCATCTCTACTAAAAATACAAAAAATTAGCCAGGCGTGGTGGGGGGCGCCTGTAGTCCCAGCAACTTGGGAGGCTAAAGCAGGAGAATGGCGAGAAGCTGGGAGGCGGAGCTTGCAGTAAGCCGAGATTGCACCACTGCACTCCAGCCTGGGCAACAGAGTGAGACTCCATCTCAAAAAAATAAAAAATAAAATGAGTTTAAACAAAATATACATGCAACCACTACCCAGCTCAAAAGTAGAATCCCAAAAGCCCGTGTGTGTCTCTTCCCAGTCACCTCCTCATCTTTTTACCCTAGAGCAGGAGTACTCGAAAGTATTGTCACCAGCCAAGCAGTGTCAGGATCCCCTGGGAACTTAATACAGATGCAGATTCTCAGGCCTCAATCCAGACCTACTGAATCAGAATCTTTGTGTTTTACAAGACCTCTAAGTGATTCTGAGGTTCACTAAAGTTTGAGAAGCACTGCCCTAGAAATAACTGTTGACATTTATGGTAGCCATTTACTTTTCATTGTAATTACTATTTTGGAAAGTATTGCTTAATAATGTATTTAGATTTGCCTGCTTTAAACTTTATATAAATGGAATCAGATTTTAGGTACTCTTCCATGTCTTACTTCACTTATTTGTAAGGTTCATCTATATTGTGTGTAGCTCTATTCTGTTCACTTTCATTGCTGTACAACATTTCATTATGTGAAAATAACATGATTTGTTTACCTGTTCTACTGTGGACAGAGACTTGGGTTATTTCTAGTTTGCTGGGATTAAGTGTGATGATGCTGCTCAAGTTTTCTAGTAATACTTGGAAGCGGAATTGCTAGACTACAAGGCTTACCCGTCTTAATTTTGCCACATAATGCTAAAGTGTTTTCCAAAATGGTTTTGTACCAATTTACAATCCCACCAGCCATTCCTGAAAGTCCCCTGCCCCACCAGTTTCCTCAGAGTTCACAAAACTACTGTCTTATACTTGGTCATTCAGAGCCAGTAATAATGAGAAAAGGATCTATAGACTCTTTGTGCCTTATTAGCACTCCAAGCACTTAGATGCATGAGCTCGTACTTTACATCACCTGTATCATTACTTGCCTAAGACTAAGCCCCAAGGATCAACTGAGTTGTTCAAAGTGATTTGGGGAGTGATGATCACTTACCAGTATCTTTCTATAATAATAATAATAACAACAACAATAATAATGATAAAGACAATAGTAGCTTATAGTGGACACACAACATTGTTTCAAGTGCCTGACATTTATCATCTTGTGCAATCTACACAATAACCCTTTGAGGTAGGTCACAATTATTTCTTTTACAGAATAGAGTATCTTTTACAGATGTGGCACAGTGCTCCAAGGAACACACTAGTAAGTGGCAGAATCAGGACTGCAACTCAGGTATTCTGGTCTCAGGACCCACATTCTTACCCATTAGACTACAGCTTATCTTAGTGAACAAAATGCAGCCTCACCAGACAAGAGTATTATATTCTGTTAGCAAAAAGATCAAAACTGTAATTTGGAGTTGAAAGAATTCCATAAAAGAAAACAAAATGGGACTGAGACGTTTTTCCGATTATAAAGTAAACAAGGGGATCTGTAAAAGGATAGGTTATACTTAAAAAAAGAAATTCCTTGTTCCGGTTATCCAAATACCAGTATCAGAAGGCCATTGCTCAGGCAAGGGTGAGGGCATTCCTGAAACCACCATAAGTTCTTTAATACTATTTATGTTCAACATTACCCCTTTCTTCACCATACAGTTCCATGTTTCAGGATACAAATAGTTCTTGTTAAGGTTTGCACAAACAGATCTTGAAACACATAGATATCTCTTACACCTTCTGTTTCTTTCTTACCTGAAGTAATGTGACCACGTGCTTTTCACCATCCTTGGTCCATAAAGGCATCATGCCCAGTTTCAAGGCAATAAGGCCAACTCTAAAGGAACCTGGCAATTAAAACCAAAGCAATGTGAATTAAAGCTTTTGCAACGCTCGCCAACATGATGAAATCGTTTTTCCTAAAGTCAGGTTTCAGTATGAGGAGCAGGCACAAAAGAAATATGCCAATATATTCAGAGTAAAATAGGACTGTTCTTTACAGACCTAAGTGCCTTCAACCATGCCTGGCATGACATATTGGTGCTCAATAAATATTTGTAAAATGAACAAACATAAATACATGAAATAAAGAAAATACACAAGTTAGATATATTCTGGTTTTAAAATAATGGCATTCATACAGGGCATGATAAATCCATCATTTTGCTTTCCTAGTATCAATTCTTACCCAACTTTATTCATTAGAAAACATCTATTACTCAGACAGCTGAGGCTATAGAGATGTCAAAACTGGTCATATATTGCTAAAATATGTACGTCTACAACAAGACACTTAGATTCTTTGCATAAACTGGTAAAGTTGCCTCATTAAGAAGTTCTGATAACCAATTCAACTGTCACAATAAACCCTAACCAGGGACCACACACTTAATAGAAAAGGCCTTATTCCTCTTGGTCTGGCCACACATGGGTTTAGCATCTTTCTAGACACCAAGAGCTGATTCAGGGGTTATGCTTTCCAAATCTACAGTGCTACAACATCCCAACTGAACATCCATGCAACACATTACAATTTACATCACACTCTTCCAGCCTTTCTTTCCTGACTTATATTCTTTTTAGCTGAAGTAAACAAGAGAATGTATGCAGAATGATTCTCCCTTCACCTATAAAACAGCTTCTCAAGGAGGTCTTTATTATCATCAGGCATTCACTAAAACTAGACTAGGAGGTTGGAAATAAACTTGCAAAACAAACCACAATAAAACAGACAGACACAGCACATGAAAAATAAATTAAAGAAATGATAAATTTATCAAGCAGTCACTATGATTTTAAATGTGTCCAGCCACACAGTAATTAGGAAAAGAGAGCTCATCAAATACAAAATAATCACCTGGTTCCCAAGGATGTATAGGCCATGGTTCATCTTTCAGAGGACATAGTTTACTTGCTAATTGGGCTTTATCTTCATCAGAGACCAACTGCTTAATGAATGGGACATTTTCTTCAGAAAGATGCTCATCCCACCACGTACCACTCTTTCCATGAATACTTCTAACAAAAAGCCAGATGTGTGTTCTATAAAAAGAAAAAATAAAACCAAACCACAATTTTAAAACTTCTTCCATTTAATATAGAAAAGGGAAGTCACAAATTGGAAAGTGCAGTCAGGGCCTTAGGAAAGGGCTTAGATTCTGTATACTTTTTTTTCATGTCTCCAACCTTTTCTTCATCCCCACATTCCTTCGGATAAGGCTCACATTTAAACTGTTTGTCGTTACCCTGGAGAAAAAAAATTCATTTTCTCCTCGCAGATAAACAGATTCCCAAAAAAACAGTCCTACCTATAGACATGAGAAGCCACTAACCCATTTGGACGTGTACCTTAATAGTTATACATTCAGTGGAGGTGGCAGAAGGTGGCATGCTGATGTTTGTCTAATAAGCTCACCTCCTCCCTGCAATGACATGGCCTAGGTTCAGAGAAGTAAAGAAACTGGGTGTGCAAAGTTAAAAGATCCACAAAAGGCATGATCTCTGAACAGGTGAACGTACCAAGAAAGACCTTAGTGGGTGGAGGTCAGGAAGAAGGGGTGTAATTCTTGCATGGAGGGTCAGAACAGAAGTAAAGCTTTCTGCAGTGTACTCTCCTTTTGTAGTCAGGTAAATTCAGGTTAGATTCCCAATTTTCTACTTATTAGTTGAGTGACTTTGGGCAAATTAACTCACCTCTCTAACCTTCAGTTTTAACTGTAATCTCTATGATAGTAGTTTGCTCCCGTGAGGCTACATAAGGCACCTCATACACTTAGCAGAGCGCTCAGTACCTGGCAAACGCTCACTAATTGTAAGATATCATTGCTGTTAATAGCGTTCGCTGCTAGGGGCTGGCTCATAAGCGTTTTTAAAAAACCACTTTAATCCCCTTACAACGTGCTTCCTTAGGTTAACGGCCCTTATTCTTCTGTGTCCCACGTCTGAACAGAGCCCCTTCCTCCTGCACCCACGGGAGGCCCAACTGCACCAGGCCATTCCACTGCTCCAGGACGCGGCTGTGCAGGCAGGACACCCTCACACCTTCCTACCTGTTCCCCGGGCCAAAGGCAGCACCCAGGCCGTCCCCGACTCGACCCAGCACCTGGGCGCCGACCTGGGTCAGCAGCCTCCAACCCGGCATGGATTAGCCCGGGAAGACTCGACTCACGACTTCCGGGCGCCCCGCCGCTCTGCTTTCAGAGCGTCCCCACGCCACCGCCACGTGGACGCAGCAGCCGTGGGGAAGTCGTCGCAAGGGTCGCCGGAATGGTCTACGGCCGTTGCCCTCCGCGACGGAAAGAAAGCCGCCGGACCCACTTCCGGTGCGTTTTACAATGAACTCCGGCCACTGGAATCGCTCTCCGGAAACTATAGTTCCGCTTCCACCGTTGTCCTGCTTTGGATCTGAGTTGGAGTAGGTACGAGTGGGCGGGGACTGAATCGCCTCTCCAGGGGTAAAATAAAGGGGATGTTCAGAGTTTAAACTTTAGAATAATAAGGACAGACTTCCTGAGGACGCTAAGAAAAATGAAAACACTTCTACATAGTGCCCGTTGTGGGACAACTCATTATGCTAAGCAGCGCTTGATAATCTTATATTTGTTAATCATAAAAAACGGTCCTGAAAGGAAGTAGTTATTTTTGTATTATAAATGAGGAAACTGACTCAGAATTTAAGGGCTGGTCCAAAACAACACGTCTGGCAGAGGAGCAGAGTTGGCACTGAAACAGGGTTGGCATGTGTTAGCAATAGACTACAGCCATAGAAATGATGTATGACTTCCAGGGCTGGATCATAAAACATATTGTTACTTCAGTTTTTGTCTCTTGGATTGCTCCCTATGGAGAAAGCTAGCCGTCATTTCCTGTATACACTCAAACAGCTCTGCAGTGAGGAACATATAAAGAGGAACCAACTAGCCAGTCATGACTGAGCCACCTAGGAAGTGGATCCACCAGCCCTAGGCTGCAACTCGTGAAGACATTAAGCCTGAATCACCCAGCCAGGCAACTCAAGAATTCCTGACCAGGAGAAATTGCCAGAGAAAATAAATGTTTTTTGGAGTCATTAAGCTTTAGGGTAATTTGTGATGCAACAATAGATAGCTAATGCACCTTCTCTACAAACAGTCCCCTGTCCTGGGTTCCAGATACAGCCTAATCACCATCTATGTGACTAGGACATTTATTCTTCTACTAATTCCCTTATTTGTCAGATTACTGTTTGTAGAAATTTGGAAATAAGCACTTTAAAGTGTAGCTATTTCAACCTTCTCTTTTTAGTAGAGATCTGGCTATCCTGGCTTAACAGGTCCAGACAATGGTCAATTTCTGGCCACTACTTGGACTTTAGTGGGCTAAAAAATCTTTACTTTGCTTTGCTTGTCCATTCATTCCACTCATTGCTGTTGCAGTTACCTTAGACACTTTTCAATACTATTTTGAACCTTGAAGGAAAAACTACATCTCTTCATTCTAGCCATGCTGCCTGGCCTCCCAGATACTTAAGGATGGCTCTTCATTGAACAAACATGTTTTCAGGTGTGCTACATGCAAGAAGTTGAGAATAAGAAGACTTCTATGCTACTGCCAATAACTAACATTTCTTATCCATGTAATGTGCTAGAGTATGTGCTCAGCATTGTGGAAGCCCATCAACCAACACTACTAGGAGAAAACAAGAACTCATACAAAGTTGAGTTTAATTAGCTTGATGCAGCAAAAGACAGCATATGTCTGAGGATGTTTCCAAAAGAGTGACCTGCGAGGGGCTTGAAATGAAATTTGGACTTAAGGCTGAGTGATTTTAAGGTGGCATCAGAGAAGCAGGAGCTTGTTTTGGAATGGATGCTGTCACGAAGAAAGGACAGTTCGGAATTGGATATCTTGATAATCTTCATTCTAGAGACAGGAAGAACAGAGAGGAAGTGGGCATAATGTTTGTAAGAAAGCAGCAATCACTCAGAATAAGGAACTGTTAGTCATTTTGCAGCAGTGGTGTGATACACAGTATGGTCTATTAGAAATTTTGTAATGATGGGCTGGGCGTGGTGGCTCACACCTGTAATCCCAGCACTTTGGGAGGCCGAGGCAGGTGGATCACAAGGTCAGGAGATCGAGACCATCCTGGGTAACACAGGGAAACCCCATCTCTACTGGAAAAACAAAACAAAACAAAACTAGCTTGGCATGGTGGCGGGCACCTGTAGTCCCAGCTACTCGGGAGGCTGAGGCAGGAGAATGGTGTGAACCCAGGAGGCGGAGTTTGCAGTGAGCTGAGATTGCACCACTGCACTCCAGCCTGGGTGACAGAGCAAGACTCCATCTCAAAAAAAAAAAAAAAAAAGAAATATTGTATTGATGTTCTGCTATAAATACTGCAGTCCGGTTACTAACAGTATTCAATTTTACTCTCTCAGTATATTTTCTCACTTAAATGTTATAACAATCCACTGTGACAATAGTATAATTATCTGGATTTTACAGTTAAGAAAATAGGCATACAGAGATTACATAACTTAAATAAAATCACCCAGCTATTAACTGGTAGAGCCAAAGACTGTGACCATAGATAGAGCTTATGCTTTTAGAAATTTTGTTTCTTTGGCTCTCTATGACAAACATGTCACTACCCTTGCCTTGGAATTTCTTTAAGGCTAAAGAGGAAAATCAGTAAGTAAACATATCACACGCAGTGGTCAGTGAGGATTGAAGAGGTAGCCATTTGGTCTAACCTTTTCCCATAGTACCAAATATCTACTAGTCCATAAGGAGGACCTTGACAGCAGGCACCACTGCTGAACTGAATCAAGGTAAAACATGGTTTGTCTGCTGTCGTGAAAAATGTGTCTTCTGATTGCCAGCCAGGGCTGAGCAGTGTCATACTTGATTTAGTCACTGCAATATGCTGCTAATTGACAGTTACCAGGCCCAGTTGTCAAGGGACCCAGCCTAAACTTTTCTAAGGCAGCCAGGCACTGACCTAGAGCTTCCTGTTATTTCTGATGTCATCCTTCAGAAACTGCCTTAGACCCTGAAATTGTAATGCCATTTTGCCTCTCTAAGATTTCAATTCCTCATTGGAATAAAGATAACTTGCACCATCTCTTTTTAGTGCTACAATTCTATAACTCTTACTCCACTAATTCGGACCAACAGATGATCTCATAAACCTTCTCTTATTAAATAAAACATTAGGAATAGATTCATTTTTGAATTACTAAAGCTATGTTCAGTACAAGAGAATGGTCATAGAAGGAGTAGATTTCAAACCAAGAGTTCACTGAAAATAATCTTTTTTATGTGTTCCTGCCATTAGGCTCTACCATTAGCTCTTATAATGTTTGTGATATATCCTGTATAGTTGGATTATTGCAGGATGGTAAATTTTTTGTTGGGTAATTTCCATTTTAGTATTCATTTATGCTGTCTCTTAGTTTATAACATACCTTATATTTGAAATTAGAAATCTTTTAAATAATGAGTTTGGATTTACTAAGCTATCCTTGACCTTCCTCCATTTTTCTAAAGTTGTGAGGATCTAGCATATTTTAAAATCAGTGAAGATGTTATGAAGGTGAGTCAAGCATGCATTTGGGGTGTAGATAAAATGAACTTTAAGAGATTTTTGAACTTTAAGATTCCATTGCTGGCTGAAATGGAAAATTTGAAAGGCTGTATTGCAAACTCCACAGATACTCATTCAATAAGAGAATGAATTCTGCTTCAGTGTCCTTCAGTAAGGTCAAATCACAATTTGTAACTTTAAAATATTGCTTTTAAAGCATAATTTTTATTTGTAAATTCCCAAGTAAGCCCACAGTCTTTAGGGTTCTAAGAGATGATCAGAATTAAAATTCATTTGGCTTGAAGAAAGCCTAAAAAATAGAAAAAAGCAGTATGGCCATGTAGTAATCTGGGTTTAAAGTTTTAAAACTTACTGTAATTATACCAATGGGCATTTTTTAAAGTTCTTTGATTACTTAGAAAAAATATTAGCAACAGACAATATAGCATCACATGCCAGGGAACTAATGCTTTCCAAAAGGATATCTCCTCCTCCCTGGTCTTCCTCGCAATGCCTTGGTGGCTAGAGTATAGCTCTAGACTGGTGGATACTCTGGTTACCTAGGATCATAATCAGAGCCTCTGACCCTTGCAGATACAGAATCTGGAGAAATTCTAGAGACCGAGTTCATTTAGGATTTTGATTCCACTTGGAGGAGGCCTGGGGGTTCCCAGAAAAATGGTAAATAACTACCATTTGCATTGCTTTTGCTTAGTGGCAGACACTGATCTATGTGCTTTCCATATATTTATTAACTTATTTAATCCTCACCTGTGAAGTGGGTACCGTTAGTTTCATCCCCATTTTACAAATATGGAAACTGAGGCACAGAAAAGATGAGCAGGTCATTCAAGCGCACAAACTTTACATTTGTTAAAGTGGAGCCAGGAGTTGAGGCCAGGCAGGCTGTCTACAGAGTCCAGGTGCTTAACTGATCTGCTGTACTGCCTCTTTCCTTAGAAGAGAAAGCTGCATAGCACATTATTGGAACAGTCAGCTCAGCATCCAGAAAATGCCCCAGACCAGCAAAGACTGATGATGATAGTGCTAAGCCTGCATCTTTAGGTGTCTGATCAGTCTAGATCAGAATCAGTCAGTCTCAAGAGAGAGTGATCAGGCTGAACTGCTTGAGATAGTCACCCATTCAATTCCTATGCAACCTCCCTGGAGGCTTTTCAGAGCCCACGTGATGTCATAAGCTAGTGATTCTCAACCCTGAATGTGTACGAGATTTACCTGGGAATCTTGCTAAAATGCGGAACCTGATTCATTAGGTCTAAGGTGGGATCTGAGAGTCTGCATTTCTAACAAGCTCAAGATGATGTCAGTGCTGACCACATATTGGGTCGCAGCATTCTAAAAAGGGCTGTGAACTCAGAGCCAAGAGACTTGGGATTCAATCTCAGCTCTAAACTTAATTAGCAGTGCGACACAGAGTAAATCACTTCACCTCTCTACTTGTTCATCTGTGAGATGGCAGAAAGCAGGGTTTGTCCAGCCGAGGCCTTCTAGTCTTCTAAGTGAAAGTCCTTCTGGAAGGTAGAAAACAATAGTCATATTCTTCTTCTTCTTCTTTTTTTTTTTTTTTTTAAACAGAATCTTGCTCTGTCACCAGGCTGGAGTGCAGAGTCTCACTCTGTCACCAGGTTGGGGTGCAGTGGCGTGATCTCGGCTCACTGCAACCTCCACCTCCTGGGTTCACACCATTCTCCTGCCTCAGCCTCCCGAGTAGCTGGGTTTACAGGTGCCTGCCACCACGTCCGGCTAATTTTTGTATTTTTTTTTTTTTTAAGTAGAGACAGGTTTCACCATTTTGGCCAGGATGCTCTTGATCTCTTGACCTCGTGATCCACCTGCCTCAGCCTCCTAAAGTGCTGGGATTATAGGCGTGAGCCACTGTGCCCAGCCACAATAGTCACATTATTCTAAATGTTTATGTCCTAATTCTTGAAATCTGTAAATGTGCTTTATTACATGACAAAAGGGACTTTGCAGATGTAATTAGGGTTTTGAACCTTGAGATATGGAGATCATACTAGATTATCTGGGTGGACCCAATGTAATTACATGAGTTCTTAAAATCTGAGAACATTTCTGGCTGTGGTGAGAAATGTAACAATGGAGGAAGGGTAAGATAAATGCAACGTAAAAAGAATCGACCTAACAGTGTTTGCCTGGAAGATGGAAGAAGGCGTCCACAAGCCAAGGAATACAGTGACCTCTAGAAGCTAGAAAAGGCAAGGGAATATATTATCCCGTAGGGCCTCCAGAATAGAATGCAACTCTGCAGACACCTTCATAGTAACCCGGTGAGACTCATGTCAAACTTTTGACCCCTGGAATTGTAAGATAACAAATTTGTGTTGTTTAAGCCGTTTAGCTTTGGGTACTTTGTTATAGCAGAAATGGAAAACTATTATAGACCATTAAGCCCAAAATTCAAAATGCTGGTAACTCATAGAGCAAACAAAATTTGATTTTGGAATATTTTGAGATATAGCATCAAGATTTTAAAAGAAACGATTCTATTTTCTTTATTTATTTTTTACTTTTTTAATTTTTAGAGATGTGGTCTTGCTCTGTCACCTAGGCTGGAGTGCAGTGGCATGATATGGCTCACTGCAGCCTCAAACTTATGGGCTCAAGTGATCCTCCTGCCTGCCTTCTGAGTAGCTAGGACTACAGGTGAGTGCCACCATGCCTGGCTAAATTTTTCATTTTTTGTAGACAGGGTCTTGCTGTGTTGTCCAGGCTGGACTCAAACTCCTGGCCTCATGCAATCCTCCTGCTTTAGCCTCCCAAGGTGCTAGGATTACAGGCATGCGCCACCACACCCAGCCAATATTCTATTTTTTAGTTTCCTTTTGAGGTCTAAAAAAATCATTATTAGTATGAGTAAGACCCCAAAAGCAAATACAATAAAAATAAATAAATGGGACTTAATTTAACTAAAAAGCTTCTGTACAGCAAAAGAAATCATCATCAGAGTAAATAGACTGTCACGCATGTCTGTGTGAAGACAGTCCACCAAACAAGCTTTGTTTGAGCAAAGGCTGTTTATTTCACCTGGGTGCAGGTGGGCTGAGTCCGAAAAAGGAGTCAGCAAAAGGTGGTGGGATTATCATTAGTTCTTATAGGTTTGGGATAGGCATACAAAGTACATTCTTAAGGGCAGGGGAGAATATTACGAAGTACCTTTTTAAGGGTGGGAGAGAAGATTACGAAGTACCTTCTTAACTGCATGGTGGGGAGGCTATATCGTTATCAGTTAGGGTGAGACAGGAGCAAATCACAATGGTGGAATGTCATCAGTTAAGGCTATTTTCACTTATTTTGTGGATCTCCAGTTGCTTCAGGCCATCTGGATGTATATGTGCAGGTCACAGGGGATATGATGGCTTCACTTGGGCTCAGAGGCCTGATGTTCCTGTCTTCTTATATTAATAAGAAAAACAAAATAGTGGTGAAGTGTTGGGGCAGTGAAAATTTTTGGTGGTGGTATGGAGAGAAATGGGTGATGTTTCTCAGGGCTGCTTTGAGCAGGATTAGGGGCAGTGTGGGAACCTAGAGTGGGAGAGATTAAACTGAAGAAAGATTTTGGGGTAAGGGGTGATATTGTGGGGTTGTTAGAAGGAGCATTTGTCATATAGAATGATTGGTGATGGCCTGGATGCATTTTTTTATGAATTGAGAAACTAAACGGAAGACACAAGGTCCAAATAAGAGAAGGAGAAAAACAGGTATTAAAGGACTAAGAATTGGGAGAACCCAGGACATCCAGTTAGAGAGTGCTCAAGGGGGTTCAGCATAATTATTTGCTTGGTTGGTGAGTTTTTGGGCTCTATCCTTGAGTTTTTTTATGCTGTCATATACCAGGTCAGACTGACTTAGGTAAAAACAAACAAACAAACAAAAAACAACACTCTTCATTTAAAAATATATAGAGTCCTCCTTTTTCAGCAGTGAGTAAATCGAGGCCTCGACAATTTTGGAGGAAAGAGAAATGCAAAACGCGCAATTGTTTGTTAAAGAAGGATTAGATTCCATGGTGTATATGTGCCACATATACACCATGGAATACTATGCAGCCATAAAAAAGGATGAGTTTGCGTCCTTTGTAGGGACATGGATGCAGCTGGAAACCATCATTCTTAGCAAACTATCACAAGAACAGAAAACCAAACACCGCATGTTCTCACTCATAGGTGGGAACTGAACAATGAGATCACTTGGACTCAGGAAGGGGAATATCACACACCGGGGCCTATCATGGGGAGGGGGGAGGGGGGAGGGATTGCATTGGGAGTTATACCTGATGTAAATGACGAGTTGATGGGTGCAGCAGACCAACATGGCACAAGTATACATATGTAACAAACCTGCATGTTATGCACATGTACCCTACAACTTAAAGTATAATAATAATAAATAAATTAAAAAAAAAAAAAAAGAAGGATTAGAAACGGCTAGGAGAGACTGAGTGAGATTGATAGTGTGGTGGAGATAGCTGGGGAGAGGTAGAGGGAGACATAAGAATGAGAACGAGAATAAAAGTAAGTATAAAAGTAAAGAATAGGACTTCATCAGAGTGAAAAGTATTGGAGTGTGTCCTGTCAGCAAAGTTCATTTATCCACTCCAAGAGGGAGTCAAGAGTGGCAGATTGGGGATAGATTTTCATGATGGAAAGGAAATGAGAGGTTTTAAGTGATGACAGAATACAATGGGCCTGTGAGGTTAAAAGGAGTTTTTTTTTTGTTTGTTTGTTTGTTTTGTTTTTTTTTTTGTCTAAGAACCATCTGCCTTGAGTGGAGAGGGATTGATAGGTGGAAACTTCATTTGGAGAGTAAATAGGAGTGACCAATGAGGAGGAGAAAAACTGGCTGTGAGGGACAGAAGTTGGAAGCTAGCTGCTTCTTTAGCTACCTTATCAGCATAAGCATTGCCCTGAGCAATGGGATCTGATGCCCTTTGATGGCCCTTGCAGTGAATGAGTCCAGCTTCCTTTGGAAGTAAAGCAGCTTTGAGAAGAGTTTTTATGAAAGAGGCATTAATGATGGAGGACCCTTGTGTAGTGAGGAAATCTCTTTCAGCCCATATAACAGCATGGTGGTGCAGGCTATGGAAGGCATATTTAGAGTCAGTGTAAATATTGATGCATAGTCCTTTTGCAAGAGTGAGGGTCTGAGTTAAGGCAATGAGTTCAGCTTCCTAAGAGGTAGTGGAGGGGGGCAGAGCAGTAGCCTCAATGATAGATGTGGAAGATACTATAGCATAGCCTGCCTTTGCTGGTGAGTGGCAATTAAACCTGGTGGAACTGCCATTAATAAACCAAGAGTGATCAGGGTGAGGAACAGAAAAGAAGGAAATATGGGCAAATGGAGTGAATGCCAGGTGGATCAGAGAGATAATCATGGGGGTCAGGTGTGGTATCAGGAATAATGTGGGGGCCAGCCTAAAACAGTAAGGTCAAGTTGTTTGGACAGAAAGGCTACAGGGCATGATCCCAGCTCTTGTGTAAGAATTCCAACTGCACAGCCCTGCACTTCGGCTGTGTGTAATGAAAAAGGATTGGGATGAGTTAGGGAGAGCTAGTGTGGGAGCAGCTTTTAGGGCTGTTTTTAAGGAATGGAAAGAGGGGTGGCAAAAGAATTTAGGGTTTATGGGATCAGCTAGGTTTCCCTTTGTGAGTTTATATAATGGTTTTGTTAGGATGGCAAAACCAGGTATCCAAAGGCGAAAGTGTCCAGCCATGCCCAGGAAGGAAAGGAGTTGTTGTTTTGTAGAAGGGATTGGGGTTTGAGAGATTGGTTGGACATTATCAGCAGGGAGAGCACATGTGTTTTTGCAAAGAATTATGTTGAGATAGGTAATGGATGAGGAAGAAATTGGGGGGGGGAATGTGCTATATCCCTTTGAAAGTAGATGTTGGAGAAGCAGGAGGGTGTCCTGTTGAGAAGATTTGTGGGGAGGGGATATAAAGTAAAAGGTCATCAAAATATTGAATAAGGTGAGAAGCAGATGAATGGAAAGAAAGTAAATCATGAGAAAGGGCTTGACTGAAGTAATGGGGGCTGTCCCTGAAGCCTTGAGGCAGTACAGCCCAGGTAAGTTGCTGAGGCTGATGGGTGTCAGGATCAGTCCAAGTGAAAGCAAAGAGAGGCTGGGATGAAGGGTGCAAAGGAATAGTAAATAAAGCATCTTGGAGATCCATAATAGAATAATGGGTTATGGCGGGAGGTATTGAGGATAGGAGAGTATATGGGTTTGGCACTATAGGATGGATGGGAAGGACAATTTGATTAATAAGGTGAAGATCCTGAACCAACCTTTAAGACTTGTCTGGTTTTTGGACAGGTAGGGTAGGGGAGTTTTAAGAGGTTTACAAGCCTGGCCATCAATACCTGCAACAGTTATGGAGGCAAGGGAAACAGGCCCTTGAAAAGAAGGTAATGTGGAGTGGGTAGCCTCCATATTGATTAAGAAGGGAACGGACTTACCCTCCACTGTAAGAGTTACCCAAAGCATCTGTGATGGTCCAGGAGACTTCCAAGGCGATCGGGCAGTGTCAGTCTTCAGCAGCTAAGCCGGGAAGATCTGGGAAGGAGTCAGTCGGAAAGCCTTGGGCCAGAGTGCCAGGGGTTCTGGGAGTGGCTGCCAGGTGAGTTGGACAGTCGAATTTCCAGTGGGGTCCTGCACAGATGGAACATGGCTTAGGAGGAATCCCAGGCTATGGGCATTCCTTGGCCCAGTGGCCAGATTTCCGGCACTTAAAGCAAGATCCTGGGGGAGGAAGTCCTGAAGGAATGCCTGACTGCTGTGGCTTAGGTGTTTTGAAGTTCTTGTGTGCTGGAGATGTGACTGGGGTTTCTCTCACAGCAGAGACAAGTAATTGCAACTCTTCTCTGTTATTGTACACCTTGAAGGTGAGGTTAATTAAGTCCTGTTATGGGGTTTGGGGGCCAAAATCTAATTTTTGGAGCTTTATTTAATGTCGGGAGTGGATTGGGTAATAAAATGCATATTGAGAATAAGAAGGCCTTCTGACCTTTTAAGGTCTAGGCTGTAAAGCATCTCAGGATTGCTGCCAAATGAGTCATGAACTGGGCTGGGTTTTTATATTTGACCAAAAAGAGCCTAAACACTAACTGATTTGGGAGAGGTTGGATATAGAAAAAGGAGCATTAACCTTGACTATGCCTTTAGCTCCAGCCACCTTTTTAAGAGGAAATTTTTGGGCAGGTGGGTAAGGGCTAGTCATGGAACGAAACTGTAAGCCAGAACAGGTGTGAGGAGGGGAGGTGATAGAAGGATTATAGGGTGTGGAAGTAGAGGCTGAGGAAGAATTAGAGCCTGATTCAGCCTTGAGGGGAGTGACCTGAGGAGGAGCAGTCTGGAGAGGAGGGAAGAGGTCAGATGGGTAAATAGAAAAGGAAGATTGAAAAGACTCAGTGATGCTTGGGGTTGGGACTGAAGGGACAGATGGGAGGGAAAGAAGGAGGATTTGGGATGAGTCACATTAGGACCAGAGAATAGGGAGGGAACGAAGTGTGAAAAATGCCTGGATGTAAGGCACCTCAGACCATTTGCCCATTTTTCAACAAAAATTATCTAGGTCTTGTAGGATGGAGAAGTTGAAAGTGTCATTTTCTGGCCATTTAGAGCCATTATCAAGTTTGTATTGGGGCCAAGTGGTGTTGCAGAAGAAAATAAGGTGTTTAGGTTTTAGGTCAGTTGTGAGTTGAAGAGGTTTTAAGTTTTTGAGAACATAGGCTAAGGGAGAAGAGGGAGGAATGGAGGGTGGAGGGTTGCCCATAGTGAAGGAGGCAAGCCCGGAGAAAAGAGAGGGTAGCGACATGGAGAGAAGAGGTGGGGGGTGCCTGCCCCCCCGGAAAGTGGTGCTTGCCACTAAGGGTGAAGGACGAAGACAGGCATCCCTGTGGTGATCAGACACCTCTGAAACATGGGTGAATAATCAAGCAGGCATCCCCGCAGTGATTAAACACCAAGGGAAGACTGTCTCCCCAAGTCGATGACCGGCACTAGAGTTTTGGGTTCACGGATAAAACGCGTCTCCTCTGTCTCTACCAGAAAAGGAATGGAATTGAAATTAAGAGAAGGGAGAGACTGAAGGATGGCACCAAGATTGAAAGGAGAAAGAGGTTGAGGGATAGTGAGAGAGGTTGGATAAGAGAGTAAAAAGAGGCCGCTTAGCCGATTTAAAATTGGTGAGATGTTCCTTGGGCTGGTTGGTCTGAGGACCTGAGGTTGTAGGTGGATCTTTCTCACAGAGCAAAGAGCAGGAGGACAGGGGATTGATTTCCCAAGGGAGGTCCCCCAATCCGAGTCATGGCACCAAATGTCACAGGGGATATGATGGCTTAGCTTGGGCTCAGAGGCCTGACACAGACAGATGGAAGAAAATATCTGCAAACTATGTGTCCAATAAAGGACTAATATGCAGAATCTACAAGAAAATAAAACAAATCATCAAGAAAAATCCACAACAGATAATCCCATCAAAAAGTGGGCAAATGACATGAAGAGACATTTATCAAAACAAGATGTACAAATGGCCAAAAAATATGAGAATATGTTTAACATCACTAATCATCAGATAAATGCAAATGAAAACCACAATTAGATATCTCCATACCCCAGCCAGAGTGACCATTATTAGAAAGTCAAAAAACAGTACATATTGGCATGGATATGGTAAAAAGTGAATATTTATACACTACTGGTGGGAATGTAAACTAGTAGAACTTCTATGGAAAACGGTATGGAGAATTCTTAAAGAACTAAAAACAGATTTACCATTCAATCCAGCAATCCCACTACTGGGTATCTACCCAAGAGAAGCCGTTATATCAAGGAGACACCTGCATGCATATGTTTATTGTGGCACAATTCACAAGCACAATTATTGACCAATGAATGGATTAAAAAAATTTGGTGTATATGCACCATGGAATATTACTCAGACATTTTAAAAAGAATGTAATAATGTCTTTTGCAGAAACTTGGATGTAGCTGTAGGTCATAATTCTAAGTGAAGTAACCCAGGGGTGGAAAACCAAATACTGTATGTTCTTACTTATAAGTGGGAACTAAGCTATGGGTACATAAAGGCAAACAGAAGGTATAATGGACTTTGGGGGCTCAGAAGGGAGAGGATGAGTTGGCAGTGAACGATTAAAAAAACTACACATTGGTTACAATGGACTCTACTCAGGGGAAGGATGCAATAAAATATCAGACTTCACCACTATACAGTTCATCTATGTAACTATAAACCATTAGTACCCCAAAAGCTGTTGAAATTTAAAAAGTAATTTTTGGTAAGAAGGCTTGTATCCTTTAAAAATCCAAATTAATGATCACTTGCATTATTTTGTACATCCATATATTAAAAATACTTGATTGAATATCAACTGTGAAATATACAGTTTTTAGTAGTAGGTGCTTGACAAATATTGTTTAAATAATCAAATGAATTTGAATCACACTTCATTCAATGTAGAAGATAAAATAACAATGATAATACCTGTTATTTATTGGGCATTTTTTATGTCAGGTAATTGGCTCGGAATAGACACCATCAAAGTTTTTCCTGACAATAATGATAGATATGTTCACTATTTTACTTATGTGAGTGCATGTCAGTTAAAGAGTGAGCAACTTGGCTGAGTGCAGTGGCTCACGCCTGTAATCCTAGCACTTTGGGAGGCCAAGATGGGTGGATCACCTGAGGTCGGGAGTTTGAGACCAGCCTGACCAATATAGGGAAACCTGTCTCTACGAAAAATACAAAATTAGCCGGGTGTGGTGGTGCATGCCTGTAATTCCAGCTACTTGGGAGATTGAGGCAGGAGAATTGCTTGAACCTGGGAGGTGGAGGTTGCAGTGAGCCAAGATTGTGCCATTGCACTCCAGCCTAGGCAACAAGAGTGAAATTCCATCTCAAAAAAAAAAGGTAAGCAACTTGCACACTTAGCTAATAGGTAGCACAGTGGAAATTCAAAACTAGGTTTGTCTGGCTCTAAAACCTCTAATCACTCTCCCATTTTTCTTTTACTCTAGAGCATCAAGACAAAAAAACTCAGCCTTCGAGGAACTCACAGTGTAGCAGAAAAGACAAAGGAGGTAAACAGGAGGAGGTAAGTGCCAAAGCAGAGATGTATGTACAAAGTACCTGGACTGGAAGCGCATAAAGGAGTTGACATCTCAATTATTTCTTAAGGGAAGAGTAAGATTGCCCAGGAATACAGAAAGCGTTAGAAATAAAAGGAACACAATTCTAGCAACTATTGCTAGGTAATAAACTGCCCCAAACTTTTTGATATCGAGAAACAGTCACTTTACTATTTGTATGGCTTCTCTTAACTAGGAATTCAGAAAGGACACGGCAAGGATAGCTGTCTCTGCCTCATGACACCTGAGGCTTCAGCTGCGATGACTTATAGACTGGGAGTGATGTCAGCTGGGGGCTGAAACCACCTGCAGCCTCATTTACTCCATGCCTGCTGGTAGATGCTGGCTATGAAGTGGAATCTCAACTGGGCTGTAAACTGGAACAACTATATGTTTGAGCTTCCTCAAAATTTGGTAGTTGGGTTCCCAGGGCAAGCACGCCAAGAGAACTAGATTACCTTTTGTGTGACCTAGCCCTGAAAGTCACAGAGTATCACTTGACTTCAGCCACAAGCTGGCCCATATTTAAGGGGAAGAAACACAGACCCACCCCTGAATGTGAACATGGCAAAGCCACATTGTAAGAAGAACACGTGGATAGAAGGTATTGTTGCAGCCATCTGTACAACTACAAGCACCATGCGTATGTCCATGTGAAATAATGAAGTTGCATCTAGGCAGTTGCAGGGATTGACCAATTCTATCAAGAGTTTAACACTTGAACCATTTAGCCTGACAGTTCCTTGCATCTGATGTCCCTCCTTGCTCACACCACCTCTCCAATACTCCCTCATCTGCAAAGCCTGCCTTAGGTCTGCACTTTCCACGAGGACTTTCTCATAATCAATAGCCCTGGCTGTTAGCTCCCTGCTTTCTTAGCAATTATTGTGTGGGGTGTTTTTACCTTGTGAAAAAGCTTCAGGTTATGTCTGGCTGCTTACAGGAGAAAAAATAAGCTTTATTCCATATTTTCGTGTGCTACCTAGTATAGCTTTTGCATAAAAACCTAGTGTCTCCTCCCTTCAAAGGCCAGGCTTGAAGAATTGTGGATGCCCAAAAGGACATGGGGACTTTACTATGATCAAGTGTCAATAGCACAGTCTGGGACAGAAAGGGAGATCTGCCATCAAACGGGGTGAGCTGCTGACATTAAGCTCCCTTTCCACTGTGTCTGTGACCCCCAGTGGCAAGGCCTGGGCAGCTGAGGTGGGTCCAGTAGGAGGAATGGGCAAGCTGCAAGGGGCAGAAAGGACACTGCTAGCTTTCAGGGGTCATGCGGTGACAGTGATCCCACCATTTGTGGTATTAGACTCCAACCAGGTCTTTCAGGATCGTCATGGCAACTTACCCATCTGTGCCGCCGAGCTGAGACGAGACAGGATTCCCTTAGTAACCAAGGAACCCGGGAGATGATGCTTGAAATAATTCTTTATGCCCAGGCAGAAATAAATGCCTTTGCAGCTTTAGTAACCATGAAGCATCATGGGGCATGGCTTTCACTGTCCCTTTAGTTCAAAATGGAACAAAATGGCTTTTTAAAGTGGGAATTTCCAACCCAGGTCCAAATGTATCCTTGCTTCACAAAGCACACATCCCGCTGAAGCCAATGAGCATCACACCTGAGCTTCTGAGACGAGCTTCTGGTCACGATTATATAAATTACCTTGAAATAGACCAGGCGCTCTCTGGCTGAAATCACTGTGCTTCATCTAATCTCTTTTTTATTTCCTACTGAAATCTCAGCCAGTCTCTCAGTAGGGCAAACAGTTACGCTTGGCAAGAGTTTAATACTTTAACCATTTAGCCTGACAATTCCTTGCATCTGATGTCCCTCCTTGCTCACACCACCTCTCCAATTCTCCCTCATCTGCAAGGCCTGCCTTAGGCCTGCCCCTTCCATGAGGACTTTCTCATAATCAATAGCCCTGGCTGTTAGCTCCCCCTTTTCTTAGCAATTATTGTGTGGGGTGTATATTGTATGTGTGTGTATAATGTATATATTTATGTTCTTGCATGGTATCGTTCTCTTTTATTATAAGTAGTGAGAAGCCTCAAGCTTCTAAATCATGGCTTCTCAATTAAATTGCAAACTCTTTAAGGGCAGAGTTGTAGGATATGGTTGCTTGGCCCTTTCAGGAACCCCATATTTATAATAAGAGCTCCAGAAACACTTGGAAATCTTAGAAGTGATGGTTGCAGATGTGTGTACTCTGTCCGTGTACTAACAACTGAACTGTTCATGTTGAAAGGAGGACTTTCATGGTATGTGAATTATACTTCAATAAGAAAAAACTCAAAAATATGTGGAAATCTGGTATGAAATACAGAGAGACTAGCCAGAATTATACCAGCAGGAGTAGAGGCCACCACAGAACTATGGCTTGGGTGAAAAGGCCTGAACTTTGGTTACCAAACATCTAGCAAAAGGAAAAGTTTCTGTCTTGCCCATCGGCATGCTTCTGCCTCCTCCACCAGCAACATTAGCAGAAGCAGAGGGCTTAATATTGATATACTCATAAGTAGCCAAGAGCTTTTTTTTTTTTTTTTTTAAACCCAGACAGGTCTGGGTTCAAATCCTATTTTGTCACTATTTCTATGCATCTAGGTGAATCGCTTAGTTTCTCTGCGCTTCGTCATCTTTAAAGTACAATAAAAAAATACTTCCTTCACAAGGTAACAGTACAGATTAAAGGAAATAATGTATATAAGGTGTTCAACACAGTACCTGGCACATAGTAAGAATTAAAATAATGCTGACTACAATTATTAATAGTAATATTTATATTCACTTTATTTTAGGTATTATAATCATTATAAAAAATCTCTCAAAAGAAGACATTCCTACAGCCAAAAGACACAAGAAAAAATGCTCATCATCACTTGCCATCAGAGAAACGCAAATCAAAACCACAATGAGATACCATCTCACACCAGTTAGAATGGCAATCATTAAAAATCAGGAAACAACAGGTGCTGGAGAGGATGTGGAGAAATAGGGAACACTTTTACACTGTTGATGGGACTGTAAACTAGTTCAACCATTGTGGAAAATAGTGTGGCTTATTCCTCACATCGAACCAGAAATACAATTTGACCCACATCCCATTACTGGGGATATACCCAAAAGGATTATAAGTCATGTTGCTATAAAGACACATGCACACATATGTTTATTAAGTGGCACTATTCACAATAGCAAAGACTTGAATCAACCCAAATGTCCATCAGTGACAGACTGATTAAGAAAATGTGGCACTACATGGGCCACCATGGAATACTATGCAGCCATAAAAAGGATGAGTTCTGTCCCTTTGTAGGGACATGATGCAGCTGGAACCATCATTCTTCAGCAAACTATCATCTAAGAACAGAAAACCAAATACTGCATGTTCTCACCTCATAGGTGGGAATTGAACAATGAGATCACGCACACAGGAAGGGGAACATCACACACCAGGTCCTATTGTGGGAGTGGGGAAGGGGGAGGATAAAGATTAGGAGATATACACGTGATTGTAAATGACGAGCACGTGGGTGCAGCACACCAACATCGCGACATGTATAAGCATATAATAAACCTGCACGCTTGTGCACATGTACCCTAGGAACTTAGCATAATAATAATAAAAAGTAAAAAAAATCTCAATTCATCCTTTTCTAACTTTCTCATTGGTGTTTTCAGCATGAATAATTCATTTTAATGTAATCATACAAGACTCCTAAGAAGATGTTAGGAGACCCTGTTGTCATTCTCTTGGCCTCTAGTGTCCTTTATCTTCACATTTGCTGGCTTCCTTTTACTACTATGGAAATACAACATATGCAAAAGTAATGTTTTCACTGTTTAAAAACGTTGTCAGCAGCATCATCGTCATTAGCTGCACCAGGAAGCCATGACTCCTTTCTGGACAAGATGCACTTGCCTCTGTTCTTTCCATCTCTTTCTTGCTCCTTGAAGTTCAGAATCCCTAGTCCAGGAGCATTGCAGAGAATGCCAGGCATGAGTCTGCAGACTTTACTTTAAAAGAAAACAAGTTCCTTCAAGTGAGTTCGTCATGATGGGAATGATAATCTGTTTAAGAGAATGTGTGTTCTTTGGCAAAGGAACTGCTGTTATACCATAACAGTAGTAATAGTAGTAATAAAAATACCAATAATAAATTTATTTTTGAATTTATTTATGTAGTGTCTGGTGTTATGCTAAATGTTTTGCAAATATTATTTCATTTCATTCCCACAACAATCTATGAAGAAAGTACTGTGGCTGGAGAGGTTAGGTAAATTGTCCCAGACAACATATCTAGAAACATCCCTCGTGAAGCCATTTACCTAGTACAATGTGGTTTAGACCCAAGGTCTCCTAATTCACATTCTTATTATTTCCACTACATGTGGTCCTCGGCCTTTGAGCTTGCTGTTTTGGGAGACTGAAAGCAGAACTGTTTATAAAATGTCTCCTTGCTTAAGTTATGGCCAGAAAGGTAGGGGAAAATAATTTTAAAAATGAAACATCAATTAGATTGGAAATGTTCACATGTAAAATGTCATTATGAGTAGACAAATCCTTTGCAAAAAGAAGCCTGTGACTTGATCAGAGAAGAAAATAAGATATATCAACATTGATTCTTTGGGAAATAGACGTCACCATCTAACCTGGACACTTTCTCCCATGAGCACAGGCGAATGTCCCAACAATGGGCACGTGGGAGGTCTCAAGCAGAAAAAAGGTGCTGGTCACAATGGATACTTTCCTGGACTTTAAAGCACAGTGGTCTTCTGAGGAGGAAAATGAAGCCAGCATGGGGGACAAGAAGCCATTCTCCCTCAAACCCTCAGTTTCCCCCATCAAACTTCCAGCAAATTTAGAAAACACCATAATCACTGTGTCCTTCCTGCTTCCAGGAATATGAGATTTTGTTTTACTCTACCCATTGTATTATGCATATAAGTGTGAATAATCTTATTCCAAATCCTGAAATAAAAAATGGAAGGAGCCATCATATAATGCACACCAGGGAAGTAGTAAGGAGCGGTCAATAGAAAATACTGGGAAGGCACACAGTGGATTTCCCAGAGATGGAGGAGAGGAGGACACTATAATGGTCTGTCCTTTTGCCTTTTCTCTGCAGTGGCAACTCAAATGATTTGATCTAGGCTAGAGCAAATTGAATCGCCTCTGTCTCTTTTCCATCTCATGTAAGAAAGTGAAGTACAGGTTGGCGATTGGGCAATGTTTTTGTCTTCTTCAACAAATATCCAAACACCTTCTGTGTTCCAAATCCTATGTGCATCTGCTGTCTACATGCTATCTGCTAGCTATGTGCTTAGTCTCATGGGGAAATCAAAGATGAACCTGTTCTCCAAGGTTCTAGGGCAGAATACTTACAATAAAATATTAGATTAGCAATATCATCATATTAATTTAGATACTTCGTTTTGCCATAAGGGTTCAAGGACCAGAAAGGAAGTCACGGGAATGAATTCCTTTTGTGGCTGGTGGTGTAGAGGAGGAATGGCCGTGCAGCATTGCCTCTGTCTACCTCTGCCCCACCATATTTCTCTCTGCCAAAAGCCAAGTTATATTAGTCAGAAATCTTTATTTATTTATTTATTTATTTTTGAGACGGAGTCTCACTCTGTCGCCCAGGCTGGAGTGCAGTGGAGCGATCTCGGCTCACTGCAAGCTCCGCCTCCCAGGTTCATGCCATTCTCCTGCCTCAGCCTCCCGTGTAGCTGGGACTACAGGCGCCCGCCACCACGCCCGGCTAATGTTTTGTATTTTTAGTAGAGACGGGGTTTCACCATGTTAGCCAGAATTGTCTCGATCTCCTGACCTCGTGATCCGTCCGTCTCGGCCTCCCAAGGTGCTGGGATTACAGGCGTGAGCCACCATGCCCGGCTGGAAATCTTTAATTGCAAGCAACAAAAGTCCAACTTCAACTGAATTAAACGAAAAGAAAATTCATAGGCGTTTGTGGCTGAAAATTTCAATGGTAGATCTCACTTTAGGCAATGCTGGATCCAGAGCCTGACTGAGGCCATAAGGATGCTATCTTACTCTTTTCTCAATTTTATCTCTTACGTTCTGCTCTCTTCTGTTTTGGCCTCATTTCCATGAGGTGGCAGGATGGCCTCCTGCACACGCAGATTCCTACTCTCACAGTGTAGTAACCCCCAAGGAGTTCTATTCTCCTAAGAGCTCCAGCAAAATAATCCAAGCCCCAAAGTCCTGGGTTTGAATTATTTGGCCTGGCTCAGGTCAAATATTTATCAATGAGCTAGTCACTAGATTGAGGGCCATGAAATGCTATAGGTTTTTGCATTTTTTCAGCTAGCTTTATTTATTTATGTATTGCCAAGCTTTTGCCTTCTAGGCTGTACAACTTGCCCATTATGCTATAAATAATGACTTATAGCCACTTTACGATATGCCATATACATTAATATAACACTTTGAAGATATTATGTTCTTAAGTACTCAGAAGAACTCTAAGAGGTAGAAAATATTGTCTTCATTTTACAAATAAGAAACCTGAAGGTCAGAGAGGTTAACTAAATTTACACATTCTCTGGGGAACCTGTTTCTGCCTGACACCAAAACTCTTGGTCATAGTCATAATAATTCTGCCTTCTTTTGGAGGTTCAGATCAGCTTGTTATCCATTCTTGCTAGAATAGACAAATATACTTTCTAGGATGGGCTGAGATCTGCAGGAAAAAAAATAAAGACTAAATCCCACGGGTGGGGAAGCTCAGGTAAGCTCATTTTGATCCTAAAGATACTAAAAACAAAACATAGAATAGGATGGTAATTTCTCAGCTGTGGCTATAACTTAATGATATTTTTAGTCACTTTCAATTCTTTTGCTTAATATTAAATTCTAAATGAATTAGTTTAGATTATGAAATTATTTTCTCAGTCTAATTCAGTTCCTGTGCGTGTACATATTTTTAATATCCCACACTCCATTCCATCTGGGTTTGACATTTGGGGCTCTGATTGCTTTCCATGATGCAAGGATTGCAATCCCAGCGGATCCCAGCATTGCCAAGGATTACCTCTGGGTTGTTAATGAATGCAGGCAAGTCCTTTTTAGCATTTTTATGTCACTTGGAAAAATCATTCAATATGCAAGAATGAAGAAAAAAAATCTTTCTCTTGAAATACACCAAAACTGTTAATCACCAGTAAAAGAAATTCTTGTCTTAGAAAGTACTCTGGCTATCAGGATGGGAACATTAATGGGGAAGTGGTGTCTGCCCGCCTTGAGTAAGCCCTGCCAAACTCAGGCATGCTTTCAAATTTTGTAAAAATGAAGGCTAATATATATACGTGCATGTATGTTCTATATACCTAAAAGAACATTGTGTACTATAAGATACCATTATATTTTTGAATCTATTTTTTTCCCTCGTAAATTCCTGGGCAACACTAGAGAAATTATTTCAGAGCTTGAAGCCATGTTTAGTTTTTAGGAAAAAGCATTTTTTGTTCCATTAACAAGGCTGGAGTTTCAGAATCCTGCTATGTTCTCAGGAGTAACAAACAGGAATGGAATGGCAGCCTGGTGCACGTTTATGAACTTACACTGGGGTTTCAAAATTAGAAAACACTGTAAGTTTAATAAAATAAGAAATGCCTACAAAACTTCAGTGTTTCTGAGTAAGGTTCATTATTACATTATACATACTAAAGACCCAAAAAGGTCAGGATCCCACACACAGTTAAGAATACCAACATTTCTTTGTGATGCTCTGTATAGCTGCAAATGACAGAACAACCTTTAAATTAACAATATGAAGAAGGCTTAGATGCATTTTGGCACTGAAGGAAAAAGGATAATGGAATTGCAGGGATAAATTTGTCTTATTATTGGCAACTATGAAATTTTTAAAATGAAACCTTTGTAAATGTTTAATGAGATTTTTCTTTTTCTCCTGAGTTATCACATCAACAATATATTTTATAGCCCATGACTTCTTACAGCAAACATAGGATTCAGTTTTATGTTTATCTCTTTTGCATCATAATTTCCTTTGTTCACTCCAAGTTTTCAGGAAAGCTTTGTTAAACACTACTTTCTGTTCTTGGTTGCCCTTTGGGGGATTAAGCAAGGAAAATGTGTCCATGGCGGTGTCATGGGTGGTGGGTGTGGGGTATGATTTAAAGAAAAATGCAGCCACCTAGAAATCTGTTAATGTGATACAAGGGCAGGAGATAATTAGCAGAGGAACCTGGAACCACATCCAAAGTGAGAGGTGAGGATGGGTGGGGAGGCAATCCAGGTGAGTGACTGGGTGGCATGCTAATCTAATAAACTGAGATATTAGAACATTTTATTGTGTGTTATTTTAGTTGATGTGAAATTCACATAACATAACCTATATAACATAAAATTAGTCATTTTAAAGTGGAAAATTTAGTGATATTTAGTAATCTCAAAATGTTGTGAGCCACCACCTCTATCTAGCTCCAGCAAAATATCCCAATAGGGTGATAACATTCCTGTCGGGGTGTTTTGTTGGAAGGCTGGAGTAACTTGGGGGCCATCTGAATTACATAACTGCATTACATAAACCTTGGGAAACTGGTCATATTCTCTTGTATTACAATTTTGTTGTATTTAATAATGTTTGCCTGAAAATCTTGGTGCTAAACTGAGAATTTTGGTGTAATACCAGAATTTGATTTGTGCTTGCCAGCTATATTGCTTTTTTTCTTTTCCTTTTTGAGACTGAGTCTCACTCTGTTGCCAGGCTGGAGGCAGTGGCTTGATCTCGCTCACTGTAATCTGTGCCTCCCAGGGTTCAAGTGATTCTCCTGCCCTTTGTTTCTCCCAAGTAGCTGGGACTACAGGCCAAATTCACCACGTCTAGCCAATTTTTGTATTTTTAGTAGAGATCACTCTCACCATGTTGCCAGTATGGTCTCGATCTCTTGACCTCATGATCTGCCCACCTTGGCCTCCCAAAGTGCTGGGCCAGCTATATTTCTTAAAAGACTGCACTGAGAGTCTATTGTAAGTGGTTCCCCTCCCACCAGAAGGACAACTTCTCTTACAGATTTATTTCTGCATGCTCTAATCATGTACTGGGCACTAAATAGGGTCTCAGTTTAAAGGTAAGACAGGGCTCTGCTCTCTGGGAGAAACTAAGGTACTAGGTGGGGAGAAAGGTTCTGACAGAGGTATGCACAGGTAAAAAGGGAACCAACGAGATAAATATTTGGTCAAATCAAGGGTAGGGGAGGGAGGTCTAGGAGGGCTTTTTTTCTTTTTTCTTTTTTCTTTCTGAGACGGAGTCTCGCTCTGTCACCCAGCCTGGAGTACAGTGGCGCAATCTTGGCTCACTGCAACCTCTGCCTCCCAGGTTCAAGGGATTCTCCCACCTCAGCCTCCTGAGTAGCTAGGATCACAGGTGTGCACTACCATGCCCAGCTAATTTTTGTATTTTTAGTAAAAATAGGGTTTCAACATGTTGGCCAGGTTGGTCTCGAACTCCTGACCTCAGGTGATCTGCCCACCTTGGCCTCCCAAGGTGCTGGGATTACAGGCATGAGCCACCGTGCCAGGGCTAGGAGGGCTTCTGAGAGGAGATGACATGTGAACTGAGTCTCCCAACATAAGTAGACATTAACTGGGTGAAGGGGTGGGATGGGGGAAGTTTCAACAAACCAATGTGAAGAGTTTGTTAGCAGTGTAGGGTGGGGTGGGGTGGCTGGAAGTGGGCAGAGAAAGTGTGCAAGGATCATGATGAAAATCAGACGCATATTATGTTCAAGGTCATATTCAAAAGTTAGGATTTCATTCTGAAGTTTGTGGGGAGCCACTGAAGTATTTTAGGCAGGGCAATGAGATGCTCAGATTTATTTCATAACTACCACTGTGGCAGCAGTGTGGAGAGCAGATTGGATGAAGGTAATATGGATTACAGAAACCAGTTAGGAAAATATTTTACTTCCTAGACAAGAGGGGATAGGGTTAGAATAAGTCAGGAGCAGTGGCTATACAAAGAAGTGTAAAAATGATGACAAATAATAATAGCAAATATCACAATATACTGAGTACTGTGGCAAATGCGAGGTGTCATAGATGTTGTGCTTTGCAACCCAGATCTCCCCATTCAGGCTTGAGAATCTATTCTTCCAGTTGCTGAGACCCAGAGGCTCAACTTTTCTGAAATTTCCTTAGTTGAGAAGAGATGCTTTGACCAAAACTAACCCTTCTTTTGAGGTATCTGCTGGCTTATCTGTGATGGGGTATAAAGGCCAGGCCCCTTTTCCCCAACTTGGGATCACGTCAAATGGCTGCCCCCTTCAAAGCTTCTTATGGGATCAGAGTGCCACTTCCTTTTCTTTCCTTCCGCAGTTCATGATCCTGGTAATACTCCCTTAATAGTCTATCTGCATTCTAATCTTGATCTTAGAGTTTGCTTTTCAGGGAATACAACCTCCAGATATTGTTTTAAGGTGCTTGCATACATTATCTGAAATTGTAGCAATTCGTCAAAGTAGGAATCATTCTCCTTATTCTACAGATGGGAAAGTTGAGGCTCAGAGATACCATCCCACTCTTAAATAGCAGAGATTGGATTTGAATTCATGTTGCTTTGGCTTGAAAACACCAGGTATTTTCACATACCATGCTCAAGAGGAAGGCACTGAGTCGAGACAGAACTAAAGGTAGAATTTTTTAAGGAGGGATTTGATTGTCTATTTCATGTGGAGGGCAAGGCAGGGGATGATGATAAAAATGATTGACTGGCTTGATTGTTCTTCTCACCTGTGTCCTTACCTCTCTTCCTACACCACTACTCTACTTTCAATGGTTGAGAACATCTTCATGAGAAAGTCCTCAAGCAGTAAATGTCTTAAGCGTTAAGGCGTATATAATATGTCTAATGGGATCCCAAAGTCCTAGAGTCAGAGGGCAGCTCTAGGCTGCGAGCTCCTCCAGGAGCAGGGACCAAATATTTTAATCTCTACTTCTCTCACTTTAACTCCCATTCCCCTAGTTCTCACCCCCAAGCCTAGTGCAAGGTTGGTGCTTATTAAGTGCTGGGTAGACTAAAAAAAAGGGAGGTATTCAAGCAGATTTAGAATAAGCTCTCCTGGGCAAAGTCTAGAATCAGCAGGTATTTTTAACACCACTCCTTGACTTGGTCTATGTTTTTCTTCTATTACCATGGGAAGCCTTTTCACAGTTCTTGAACAACCCACATTTACTCTAAGAATCATCTAGTAATATTTTGCATTTCTTTTGTGGTAGGCAGAATGGCCCCCCAAATAAGTCCAAGCCCTAGTCCCTGGAACCCGTAAACATGTTCTGTTTATGGGTTTATGACTTGATGTAATTACGGTTACAGACCTTAGGATGTTGGATTGTCTGGATGGGCCAATCTAATCATAATCCCTTCAAAGCAGAAAACTTCTTTGGCTGGAGTCAGTGAAATACAGCAGAAAAAGAAGTTAGATTTAATGTTTGAGAAAGACACACCAGTGCTGGAGGGGGCCATATGGAGAGCGTGAGAGGGAATGTGAGAAACCCTTCAGAGTAAAGATTGTGTCTGCCCCCACCCCCCCATCCCTGACACTGCCCTCCCCTCTGCTTTCTTGCCCAGCTGATAGCCAGCAAGAAAATGGGGACTTCAGTTCTACAACTGCAATCAACAACCTGAGTGAGCTTGGAAGCAGATTCTTTCCAGAGCATCTAGTAAGGAACACAGCCCTACTGACATCTTGATTTCAGCCTTATGAGACTTTAAGCAGAGGATGCACCTGAGTCTTCTTGGATTTCTGACCTATAGAAACAGTGCGATAATCAATGTGTGTTGTTTTACACCCTAAGTTTGTAGATGTGTTATGCAGAAATAGCAAACAAATACAACTTTGTCAAGTAGGCTATAAAAAGGAGTTCTCAGAGGGAGGTCCCTGAGACCCTTTCAGGGGGTATCTGTGGTAAAAATTATTTTCGTAAAAACGTTAAAATGTTGCTCACATTTTTCACTATATTGACATCGGCATCAATGGTGCAAAAGCGATGGTAGGTAAAACTGTTGGGGCTTTAGCTCACATCAAGAAAGTGGCACCACACCGTACTAGTGGTCTCTGTATTTTTCACCATCACAAACTTGCAGAAAAAACATACAGTTTCACTTAACACCGTTCCTGATGCAGTAGGAAAATTGTTTTCTTTATGAAATCTTGACCCGTGAGTTCATGTCTTTTTCAAATGCTGGGAGACAAATTGCAAAGCACCAGAAAGTGCTTTTGCTGCATTTTAACCTAAAATGGTTGCTACAAAAGGAAAAGCATACATGCCATTGTGTTTGGAGCTGATCTAGCTGTTTTTTTCCCCACAGAACATCATTTTTACTTGTAAAATGACTGACAGATAAGGCAGAGCTATTCAGACTTGGGAGATATTTTCTTAAAAGTGATTGAAGTGAGCCTGTCACTTCAAGAAAAACAGCTGACAGTGTTTGTTGGCAATTATAACATTTGAGCTTCCTAACAAAGATTAGAGTTTTGGAAAGCCTGAACCTGTCACCATAATTTGACAGATTCTCCGTACTTAAAGACTGTCTGGTGAAATCAGCAGTAATATTGCACAGCAATAGAAAATACAGGGTTTTTTGATATTATAAAATAAACTGTGCAAGCATTTGAAACATCTAAATAGCTGAGTGGATCAATATTTTCTGAATGACAAGTGCATGATGCTACAAAATCGTGCATGGGTAAAAGAACCATTGAAAATACTAGGGCAATTTTATTGATATGATTTCATATTCTGTGTTGCAACTAACCTTTAAAATTTAAAAGACTACCACTTGTTGAGTTTGGATGTGGTAAAAAGAAGGACAATTATCTGAAAAAGCTAAAAATAGCTCTCCCCTTTCCAATGACATGTCCACATAAGGTCAGGTTTTCAACACTGTACTTCAACCAAAACATCATTTCATAACACGTTGAATATAGAAGCAGATATAAGAGTCTGGCAATCTTTTATTAAACAAGACACTAAAGATTTGAAAAATTATAAAACAATGCTGCACTTCTCACTGACTGTTTTTTGGTGTTGAAAATACAGTTTGTTATGAAAGTATTTTATTTATGTTATCATGTAATGGGTCTATTATTGCTATTTAAATAAATTAATAAATATATTCCATTTCCAGTTTCAATTCCTAATATAGCAAATATTAATAAATATAAGCCACAGAAATAAAGCCTCTTGAGGGTCTCCAAGAATTTTAAAGTGTATATATTATCTATTGAGACCCAGTGGAGAGCAGGCCATACACAGATATAACTCAGTGGTTCCAAATTTTCACACAGAGCCAACATAAGCCCAGAGGTAGTTTTCATTGGACTTGCACAGATTGGTTCTTGCAGTTTTTTTGTTTGTTTGTTTTAGAGCGAGTCTTGCCCTGTCACCCAAGCTGGAGTGCAGTAGCGCGGTCTCGGTTCACTGCAACCTCCGTCTCAGATTTCAGCGATTCTCCTGCCTTAGCCCCTTGGGGAGCTGGTATTACAGGCATACACCACCACACCCGGCTAATTTTTGTATTTTAGTAGAGATGGGGTTTCACCATGTTGGCCAGGCTGGCCTCGAACTCCTGACCTCAGGTGATCCGCCTGCCTCGGCCTCCCAAAGTGCTGGGATTACAGGCGTGAACCACCATGCCCAGCCGGCTCTTGTCATCTTTTAAAACAGTTACTGAATTTTAAATGAGCTTTTAATATTTATAGATCAGTAGGTTTTACATGAAATACCAGGTTTTTCAGTTTTCTTGAAAAACTGGATGGCCTGGCTGCATTGGGTCCACATTCTTGCATGGCCCCTGGACCTGGGTAGCAGCTGCCTTCTTCTGGACACACACCTTCCAATTTCCCTCCATTCTTCTTATTTTACTCTTTATGTCCCTCTGTTAAAACCTGGTTTTTCTTAGTTATTCTTATGGCTTGCGCAGCTCTTGGAAGCATCTGTATTTGTGATGTCCAACCTAAATGGTCTCCTCGATGGCAAGAAGTTGGGGAGAACTGGCTGTGGCTTGAGAATTTTCTATTGCTTTCAGGGCCGATGTTGTACATAACGAGACACCAAGTGCCCAAAACAACAATCTGAGATCATCAGATGAGATGGATCTTTCTGAATTTGGGAGCAAAGAATATTTTAAGGCTAATTTCTCTCAAATTTCCTAATAATCTGCTGCTTGATATGGCAAGTGAATGAGTATAGTGCAAGAAGGATAGCCGAAATGGGGATTAGATTACACAGTGAGTTTGGGTTTAGGAGCCAGAATATCCATATTTAAATCCTGGCTCTGAACTTTCATAGCTGTGCAGTCCCGGCAAGCTACCTAATCTCTCTGTGTCTCAGTTTCCTCATCTGCAAAGTAAGGCTATTAATACTACCAATCTCACAAGGATGTTGGGAGGATTAAATGAGATAGTACATTACAAGCACTTAGAACAGTGCCTGGCACACGGTAGCCTTTTGTTATGAACTGAATATTACTGTCTCTCCAAAATTCATATATGAAGCCCTACCCCTCAATGTGATGGTATGAAGAGGTGGGGACTTTTGGAGAGAATTAGGCTTAGATGAGGTCATGAGGGTGGGATCCTTGTGATGAGATTAGTGCCCTTATAAGAAGAGACCAGAAAGCTAACTCTCTCTCTCTATCATGATAGGATATAGTAAGAAGTGGCTGTTTGCAAGACAGAAGTGAGCCCTCACCAGGAGCCAAATTGACTTGTACTTTGATCTTCGACTTTCCAGACTTCAGAACTGCGAGAAGTAAATTTCTGTTGTTTAAGCTACCTAGTTTGTGGTATTTTGTTATAGCAACTTGAACTAAGACACTCTTCAATAATTCATAGATATTATTTTTATTGTTCTTTTGAGATGAACTTGAGTCTGACTATGAAAAGGAAAGTAAACTGCCTTAAGGTTCTGCCAGGCCAACTGCACTCTATCATCTCCGCCCCATCTCACAAACTCCAGGAATCCTGACATAAGTGTAGCGATCCCAACAGATCTTTGTGAATGACAGGGTGCATCATTTCATTGATAGACACAAACACTTAATCTACCTGTTAAATCTACAGTGGATTAAAGATTGATCATAAGGAATATTAACAAGTCTATTCATTCATTTACTTATTTTATTAATCATCTCTGTATTTATTAAATGTCTGTTGAGTGTTTACTATGTTCCAGGTACATAGACATGAAAGTTCATATCTTGGTTTGGGGTTAGAAATAATCACCAGATATTTCCATAATATTGTATCTAAATATTTTAATTCCTTGTGTATTAGAAGCTGTGATCCATGCTTCCATTGTACTATGAAAGAGCTACTTCTAATCTGAGGCCACATTGCGTACCTGAAATAAATTACTGTTAGGAAATTGCCTTGAAAAGAGAAACGAGACCACAACTCTTAGAAGAATTCTGTAAGTACCCAATTTATTAATAAAACAATATAGCTTAAATAGTTACGAGTTTTTCCGTCGTACAATTTTACCATCCTTCCCAAAATGTTGTGCATTTGGTTGACATGTATTTGCAAGATTAGGATCTATAATTGTAACTCTGGAAATCATACAAGGCATTTTATTTGCTTGTTAATACTGCTCTCCCTTTCAAACAAACAACAAATTTTGCCTTGTGATTTACTTCTTCATCTCTCTGACCAAAAATAAACTCCACTTTGTGCCTTTTATGCTTGCAAAAACACTTGCCTGTTTCTCTGCAAGAAGATTATACAAGTTAAACATTCATCCTTTTGGTTCCAGACTGGCCAGCTTATATTGAAGCAAAACACCTCCTCGCCAAACAATCATTCCAGGTATTTCTGCTTATAGAGTTTGCTCTCAGAAGTGATAGAAAGGAGGCAAGAAGTTCCCACACTAAGCTCAAGGGTCAACTTAGTGGACCAGATATTGGGAGCTGTGCTGCATGGCCATGTGTCATACGTAAGTTTCTGTTGTTGTGGTTCCAATGAAGACTCTTTGAGGTCACTTCTAGGGATTGACACCATCCATGCAGTGGTGTGTGATGCCACTTTTAAGAGGGCAGGGACTGGCCAGGAGGAGCACTTTCTAGTCTTGTCTAAGGAAGAGGTGTGAGTATAAAGCAGCGAGACTGATTTGAGGTGTGCAGCTTCTGGACTCGGTCTCATTACTTTCTACTGTTGCCCCTGAGACAGGCAGGACTTTTATGCTACTGTCAGGAAGAGGTGCCATTCTCAAGCAGACTAGAAGCTGCCCTGTATTTGATGGTCTCCATCATGATATCCTTAAGTCTAGAGTCTCACTCCTCTTGGTATAGTCCAGGGACTGCATTAGCATCACCTGGAACCTTGTTAAAGATGCAGAATCTTGGGTCCCACACAGACCTATGTATCACAATCTGAATTTTAATAAGACTTGCAGGTGATTTCTGTACACAGTAAAAAGTGTGAGAGGTGCTGGGCTAGATGACCCAGACCTACCTCAAAAAGACCCACCTCAAAAAGAAGAAGTGAATAAACCTCTTCTTTAGTAGAGAGACCATTCTCAGCAGGGAGGAATTAGAGATAACAACTGCAAAAACCGTGTGGGTTTTTCTCTTTTTATTTTAAACATGCAAAATACAGTCCATGCATCTGCCATTTTAAAAAGTCTCTCATCCTATAGCAGATAAAACCAAGTATATTTTGGCTATCAACGTTCAATAAATGTTTCAAAATGCTTTAGAGTGTAAAGATAAGAAATTTAGCAAAATTTCAACAAACCTGTATAAAAAACGGATACAGATACCATTTTATTTCAAGGCGACATGCTGTAATGTAAATAGTAAGTTATTATTATCTGTATTTCTCTGTAAAAAGTTAACGATACAAGGGTTTAACAGATCCAGGCCTCAGGGCTACACATGCAAAAAAAATTGTCAAATAGTTAAAAATCACCAAAACGTGCTATTTTTAAATGTGTATGTGTTGTTTTTTTTTAAAGTACAGGAGTAGTAGAAGTATTAAATATGAAATATTAGCAGGAGTAGTATTTCAGAACTCTGTAAAACTGTGTGGGGAGTTCATGGTGCTAGTGTTCTGGAAGATTCGTACATTTCTGATGAACATTTTGGTTTAATTCCTTTGCCATTGTAATAGTCCACAACTTGGTTTGGGACTTCAGCCAACACGCTCTTTGCCAGGGCAGCTGGAGATGCCTGCAGGGAAGAAGAAATCATCATGACATTGGCTTCTGGTCAAAGGAACCAGACTCAACCTAAAAGATTTGAGTCCTGCTCTGGGCAGCTAAGTTTTATTCACTTTCATTCATACATGATTTGTCAAGGGTCTACTTCAAGCAAGAGTTGTCAGATTGTTGGAAAATGGGCCTTTAATTTCATTGTTATATATTTTTATGCCTGTCTCAAACTATAAAACTATTTACATCTGAAGATGAGTAAAAGTTGGATGGGAGAATGAATTGTTCTGCAGTTTTATTTCTAATTTTCACTCAATTTTAGACACTTATTTATGTTCCAGGTGCCACACTAGGGTTTAAGGGTCTACGGTTCTTGCCTCAGGAAGGCTGTAATCACATGAGGGGAGCTAGGCATGGCAATATTAACCCCACTATGAGGTAGAATATGATACATGCTATAGAGCAGCAGTGTCACGTCACATGGGAGCTTATTAGCAATGTAGACTCTCAGACCCAACTCAGAGCTACTAGTGATTCATATGCATATTGAAATTTGAGAAGCACTTCTCTAGAGAATCACAAACAGTGAGGCCAGGGCATAAAAAACATAGAGACCAACTTTTCTTCTAAGAGGAGGCGGCTTTTAAGTTGAGCATATTTTAATACATAGAGAAGGGGTAGGGGAATGGCATTTGACCATCCTAGGGACAGTGAGTCACCTGATGGAGCTGAAGGAAGTGTGCATGGCAGGTGGGGGATGAGGGGGTTTAGGGGTAGATGTAGGATTGATTGGGCATTTGGTTGGAAAATTGGCTTGAGACCAGGTGATGGAGAGTCTGGAATGCGACACTAATTCATTTAGCCTTTATTCTATCAGCCTTATGGATCTACTGCATGATTTGGGGGCAGGGGCACAGAAGGACCATGTGATTTATGGTGATGATTCTGCAGCAGAGAAAGGTTGAGGCTGATATCATACATGGACTCTGGAGTCATTCTTGCAGACCTGGGCTTTACTCCTGGCTGTGGCGTTTAGTACTAACTGTACAACCCCTGGACAAGCAACTTCAATGGCCTGAGCCTCATTATTAGCTATTATTGAAGAGATTAAAAACTTGAGGCAGACTTAACAAGTGTTTGAGATTCCAAAAGAAAGAGGACTGGACTGAATACCATGTGACCTGGTTTTCAGTTCTTTCTTTTCTATGTGGCTTGCCACTTGGCCATTTAACTTTACTAAGCCCCGCTGTTCTTAGAGGCAAAAGAGAAAAGAAAAGAATTCACTCTATCTCAGAGAGTCTCAAAATAAGAGACATGTATCTTTTAAGCAATCTGAAAACACTGTAAAGAGTTTTTCTAAAGTGATCTTTCACATTTTGAAGATGTCATAGCATGATGGACATTTGTGATCTACAGATGTCCCTTTATTTTATAAATAACCGCTCAGGGTTGTGTGTTATACCATGGTCCATGTGTATAGTGGGGCAGATACAAAAGTCATTTATACCCTTTTCTCCCTGACTGTTTCTCATTCGAAGGTTAGAAAGTCAAATCCTTGATTGTCCGGCTTCCTTTACATCTAGGGATGACAATATGACCCAATTCCGTCCTTTGAGATAGAAGTGAAAATTTCCTAGGGGAGGTTTTTTGGAAAGCTTTTCTCTCCTGGTTAAAAGTTAAAAGACTTTTTCTTTGTGAAAAATCTTTAACAATACAAGAATTTAACAGATTCTGGACTCAGGGCTACACATGCAAAAAAAAATTGTCAGATAGTTAAAAATTACCAAAATGTCCTATTTTTAAAGGTGTATGTATTTTTTTTAAGTACAGGAGTAGTAAAAGTACTAAATATGAAGTATTGGCAGGAGTAGCATTTTGGAACTCTGTAAAAGTGTGTGGAGGTCATAGTGCTAGTGTTCTGGAAGACTTGTACATTTCTTTTTTTTTTTTTTTTTGAGATGGCGTTTCACTCTGTCACCCAGGCTGGAGTGCAGTGGCGCGATCTCGGCTCACTGTAACCTCTGCCTCCCGGGTTCAAGCAATTCTCCTGTTTCAGCCTCCAGAGTAGTTGAGATTACAGGCGCCTGCCACCACGCCCAGCTAATTATATATTTTTAGTAGACATGGGGTGTCACCATACTGGCCAGGCTGGTCTCGAACTCCTGACCTCAGGTGATCCACCTGCCTCAGCCTCTCAAAGTCCTGAGATTACAGGCGTGAGCCACCGTGCCCGGCCTTGAAGACTTGTACATTTCTGACGAACATTTTGGTTTAATCCCTTTGCCATTGTAATAGTCCAGGACTTAGTTTGGGACTTCAGCCAACATGCTCTAGACACAGTTGGCCCTATGTCCCTTTCCTCTTCCTTTCTATCTTGAAATAGAATATGATTACTGGAGCTGTAGCAACCATTTTATCATTATGTAGGAAGAGCAAAGGGAATCACAAAGTGCTGGCTCTGACACTATTGAATCACTGATCCAGCAGCAATGAGCCCCTCACTTCTAGCTATACGAGAAAAAATATGTTCTATTTGTATAATCCAGGGTTTCTCAATCTTGACACTATTGACATTTGGGGCTGAATAATTCTTTGTGTGGGGGACTGTCCGGTGCATTGTAGGAAGTTTAGCAGCATCCTTAGCCTCTACCCACTAGATATGAACAGAAGCCCTGTATTTGTTACCATCAAAAATGTCAGATATTCCAAAATGTTTCCTGGGGCATAATGTTACCCTTGGTCAAGAACCATTTATGTAATCCCTGTAAGATGGATTTACTGTTGCTTGCAGCAAAAAATATTCCTAAACCAGTCTGTCAAGTAGATCTTCCTCTGATGATGGTAATATTCTATATCTGTGCTGTCCAATATGGGAGTTCTTAGTCTCATGCAACTATTGAGTCCTCGAAATAAGGCAAGTCTGACTGAGGAACTGAGTTTGAAATTTTATTTTCTTTTAATGAATTTAAATATAAATAGCTACATGTGGTTAGTGGCTACCATATTGGACAGCATTGTTCCCAAAGGATTCCCCCATCCTCTTGCATATCTGTGCTGGCAAGCAAATAAGGCTTTGGGGACATGTATGGGGTGGGAAAGGGTCAAGAATATGAATGAAACTGGCAATAACTGTAATAAAAGCTTTATTTATTAACCACCTACATGGACCAGGCACTGTCTTAAGCTTTATATAGAAAACACCTTATCTTTGCAATGCATGTATCATTTACCTCATTTTATAGATGAAAGTCTGTGGCATGGAGAGGTTAAATAACTTGCCCAGAGTCACATAGCTTAAAGCGTACAATAATTTGAGTGTGTCTCCTAAATTAATGTGCTGGAAACTTAATTGTCAATGCAACAGGGTTGGGAAGTGGGGCCTCATAAGAGGTCAGTATCATGGGAGCAGGTTAGTTATCATGAGAGTGGGTTGTTATAAAAGAGAGTCTGCCCCTTGTGCTCTCCTTCTCTCTGTCTTACATGTTTGCTTGTGCCTTCCGTAGCTCTGCCATGAGATGACCCTTGGAGTTGCTGGTGCTATGCTCTTGGACTTCCCAGACTCCAAAACCATGAGCCAAATAAACTTCAGTTCTTTATAAATTATCCAGTCTGTGATATTCTGTTATACCAGCAGGAAAAAAGACCATAACATAACTTGTGCCCTGTAAACTCTAAAGCTCTGAGTTATCATGCAGAGCAGAAAAAGACAGGCAATTCATGGGCTAATGGCTTACATAAAATGATTTAAGCTGCTACCTTCCCTTTTATTTATGGCTTATTGAATTCAAAGTAGATTAGTTTGGGTAATGAAATGGCTTCAAAATCTAATTTGAAATCCATGAAGATAAGATGGGTGAATATGCTCCTGGTGTTCTTCCTTGGTCATTCACAGAGCAGCCAGAGACTTTGTGTAGCACAGAGACTATAAGTAGCACCCTACTTCCTTGCTCTGCCCCTAGCATTCCTCTTGTTGCCAATGTCCCTGAAATTCCCGGCTCTCCAAGGCTGTCTTTCCTCAAATACTTAACTTAAGCTGTAAGCCTTTTCCCATGGCTACTCCTGTCTGCTTTGAGGTCCTGTAGCAACATTTTAATTCTTCTCAACCACCCACAGGTTGCTTAGCATGTGATTTTTCTGCTGGTACCTTTCTCCCAGTCATGCAATTCTCCAGTAAATGTCTTGAGGCCTGGATCCATGGTTGTATCATTTCATTGTGGTCCTAGTGACTAGCATGTGCCTTGCACAGAACAAGCATTCTGTAAGTGTTTTGGGGAAGAGGAGGAGGCTTGAGGGTAGAGGTTAGAACCTTTCATAGCTCAGTGACATTGTGTTAGCACACAAGTGTGTGTGGGGGGAGGTGGGGAGGTGGGGGATGCAGAGGGGAGAAAGGGTGATTTGGGGAAGTTAATGAATCTCCTAGACAGTGAACTCTTTGATCCTGCTTCACTATGCAAAGCTATCACTGGTATTCAGTGACGTGGCTACCTATTTGTCTGGCTGAAAAGAATACAGCATTAGAATCAGGAAAAACACCCTTTCCTCCATCTTAGACACCTTGGGAGAAACTAGCTTCATTAATGAACATAATTGCAACAAATTTGGCCTGCTCTACCTCATCCCTCTGTAAAGAATACTACTTCTTTTTAACTCTACTCCTTGCTGTCCATAGGCAGACAACTTGAGGACTTAGTGCATCTCTTTCATTAATGAGTACCTTTATTTGGAAATCTCTTCCTAGGGAAACTTGAGGATGGGATATAACAACACAATTACCCCTCATCCACATGCATAGCCCTGGGAGCTTGTGGGAAGATTGCTGCTGCTGTTACTTGGAAACTCTCTCTGTACTCAACTCTGTAGTCAGGGATTGATTTTCTGCTCCTTCGGTGATTTTAATTACACTGCAGCCCTCCTTAAAAGTAGAGTAGTAATTGTGTGGCAGTACAGTTATGAACAGTACCTCATCATCCAAGGAGCCTTGGGATGTGCAGTTACTTCCCTATGAAGTCTGGGCAGCTCATGAAATGTAGGGTTCAGCTGAGGCAGCTAAGCTGGTGATTTATCTGAATTCTCATTTTAAAGCCTGTCCAAAGAAGGTGGCAGAACAAACAGCAATTTCTGAAGAGCATATGCTAAAGGCTCTCACACTAGGACTGGTACCAGGATTACAGTCAAGTATGCATGGGGGTGGGAGGATGGGTGGATCATTGTTTTGATGATCCATTTAGCTTTCCACCTCTCATCTGTAATTTCCTTACACAGTGTAGGTGAGATTCCAGTATGAACCCAAATTGGGAGTCAGATGTGTCTGGATATATCTGATAAACTCACTATGAAGAATGTCAGGGATTTGTTTGAATGAGTTTTTGACTGGAGGGGAAAGGCTTTACCAAATAAGCTTGAAGTGGAGGGGATGGCATCCTGCCTGACCCAAATAACTGATTTGAGCCCTATGAAGGGAGGGACTGCCATGGAAGTTAATGAAGATGCTTTCCAGCAGGGATCTTTGACACATCTCACTGCATTAATGGCTCAGGTGACAGAGGGGACTCTGTAGCATGGAAAGGAGAGGACGCTCTTATTTTCCAAGGAGACCGCAGATAAGCTTCAGGGTACTGAAGATTCTGAAGATTCTCTGTTGCCAGGGCAGCTCAAGTTTAGTCACCAGCCCTGGGGAGTGGTATAGTTGGCATCTGCAGCAGTACAGAGGGCAAGGCCTCAGTAGAAAGCAGCAGCTGGGCATATGCTCTGCTCTTGGGTGGCTTTCCCAAGAAGCACAAAACATAAAAACATGAAGGCTATCCAGGAATACCCAAGTTACCCCCACAGATGCCAAGATACAACTAGGATACTCTAGAGGGGTCTTCAGGACTACCATTAGCCCCAAGGGAGCTTTTATGATTTCAAGATGTCCTTCTGGGTGATTATAGCTCAATAGGTGCAGGGATTTGTGGAAATTTAAAAAATGCTCCTTCCTCCATGGACACAATGTATCAAAACCTGGGAATGTGGAAAAATTGTTACTGAGCAATTTTTCAATGTCATACTAGAGCACTGTCTAATGGTTTTCCCTCAAGACCCTTGGGGAATGCAACGCTGCTTGACTGACTTACTATTTCTTATTGGTAAGAGCCCAAGACTATAAAGTTAGGTATTAATTTGTAGAAAACTGATAGCATGCAAGTGATTTCTGTCCCATAGAGAAGGTAATTCAAAGATTACTTTTTTTTTTTTTTTTTACCCTCTTGGCCATTAATCAGTTTTCAATCTACCTTAGCAAACTTATTCAGCATTTTTTTCCCACTGACTTTAACTGTCTTATTTTATTTATTTATTTATTTATTTATTTATTTATTTATTTATTTATTTATTTATTTTGAGACCAAGTCTCACTCTCATCACCCAGACAGGAGTGCAATAACGCCATCTCGGCTCACAGCAACTTTCACCTCCCAGGTTCAAGTGATTCTCCTGCCTCAGCCTCCCGAGTAGCTGGGATTACAGGCGCCCGCCAGCGTGCCCAGCTAATTTTTGTATTTTTAGTAGAGACAGAGTTTTACCATGTTGGCCAGGCTGGTCTCGAACTCTTGAGTTCAGGCGATCTACCCACCTTGGCCTCCCAAAGTGCTGGGAGTACAGGGGTGAGCCACTGAGCCCAGCCTTATATACTGTTTTGAACTAATTTTATCATCTTGTTTTGAAGGAATTAAGTAAATCTTTGATGCTGCTTACTATATTTTTATAGGGGATTTAGGTTTCTATCATTTTGGAAATATACTTCTGCCAGGGCACATGCCTTGACAAGCAAAACATAGGCTGCATTTCAGTTTCTCCTTGGTACTTTGGGCAGGCACCTTTGGGCAGGGAACAAGCTGCCCAACTGTAGGCAGTCCTAGATGCACTAGAGATCCTAAATTATATGAATTATAGGGCAAGAATCAGTGAAATTTTGCCTACAATAGTTAGCATGACTCCTGATCTATAACTCAATTTATAATTTTTTTTCTCCAAAGAGTCATGCTCTACATATCCTTGTTGTGGGAGGTGATGTGGCCCAGGAAGGGATAGCTAAACCAGGTCGTCTCCCACAGCAAGGGTATGTAGAGCATAGCTGGTGTTGCTTCAAGAATGGTGGACCACTATAAACACTGGTGGACAAATGTGGGAGGTGAGCATGCTTTGGTTCTGCTCTTCCATGGGAAGTGCCCCAGTGTGTATATGCATACGTGTTTGAAGTTCCTGAAGGGCACGAACTGGACGATGTCTCGAAGAACAGGCTCTCCCTTGGGTGACCTCAGAATCCCATCGTCACCATCCAGCATCTGCATGTCACTGAAGTCAGCATTCCCTACTCCCACGATGATGACTGACATGGGAAGGTGGGAGGCATGAACAATGGCCTCCCGGGTGTCGGCCATGTCTGTGATGACACCGTCTGTCAGGATCAGCAGGATGAAGTATTGCTGCAATCAGATGCCCGATGATGACAGGGGGTGAAGAGGTGAGGGAGACAAGGACAATACAATACCAGTTAGACACCCAGGTGGACTCACTGCACATTGACCAAAGCAACAGTGATGACAGACATTTTTTGAGTGTCTGTGCTGATAGTCCTAAAGGCTTAGAGTTCTGATGCATGGAGCTTAAAGGTAGGCATGGCAATTATAGCTTAATTATAATAACTACCTCACTGACAGTTACAAAGAAAGAGCAACAGACCAAGAGTTAGGAAGACTGGCTTCAAAGCCTCATTCTGTGAGACCCTAGGATGATCCCTTAATTCCTCTGTGTCTGAGCTTCTTCATTTCTCAAATAATTTATATGATCTTCTTTGCTTGAAGATATTTAAAAATCTAAAGCTATGACATCCAATACAATGATGACTAGGCCTATGAGACTACTCAGCCCTTAAAATGTGGCTAGAGCAAGCGATGAACTGAATTTTATATTTTATTTAATTGTAATGAATTTAAATTTAATGTGAAAATTGGATAACCAATTCAGTTATTAGAAACATTTTAAGTATGTTTGGAACAACTTCAGTACATCAATTAACTTTTTCAACTATCTATAAATCTAAACAAAGATAAAGTATTTATGATGATAACTTAGTATCCAAATTGACATGCTGTAAGTATAAAATACATGTGGATTTTGAAGACTTAGCACACAAAATAGAAAGCAAATTATTTCATTAATAATTTTTTTATATGGACTACATGCTAAAATGACAATATGTTGGCTATGTTGGGTTAAATAAAATATATAATTAAAATGGATTTCTCTGTTTCTTTTTACTTTTTAAAATACAGTTACTGAGGAATTTAAAATTGTGTACATAACTTGTGTTATATTTCCACTGGATGGCACTAGTCTAAAGTCCTGCTATGAGAGGGTCAGGGTTGCAGTCTCTCCCTCTGAAGGCCATGTGCCACAAAGGTGGCAGCTCTTCTCTAGGCACACTTGCAGCAGGTTGCAGTGCTCCCATGACTTCCTGCTTTAAATCCTGACTTCTGGCCTGCAGCCTGCCTGGCCCCTTTCCATCTGGGAAGCTGGAAGATGACTCAGCTAAGATGGGAATTGGAGGAAAGTTGCTGTACTCAGCAGCACAGGGAAGCCTTGGGAAGTGCTTTGGGGGCTGGAGAAGGATGACCCATTGGAGGTCATCACTGTTTTTAGTCAACATGAGAGGCACCATGATGGCCTTTACTGGTAAGAGGAAAGAGAAGCAGATTAGTCAGATACAGCTCAGGCTAAACAGAAAATAACTTTCAATATAATCCTGCAAGATGCCCAACATTCATACGGAGTAAGTGTGAGATTAAGCCATTCCACATTGCCATACTTCAAAGGAGAAAGATTGGATAGAAGAGTGACAGTTTGAAAACATCTGGTTTTGAGAATAATGTACTTAAGGTTGCAAATAGTTTGGTAGTGCTGAAGAGTTTCATTTTCTTTTTCTGTGAGCCTGAAAAAAATGTAAATGAAAAATGTGAGCTAGAGATAGGTGAACTTCACACTATGATGAAGATAGCCACATGTTCTGAATGCTTTTCATACAGCCTAATGTAAAGGCTAATTCTGTTCCATGTCCATTAACTAACCACTCACCCCTAGTCCTAGCTGAATTCCCAGTTCCCAGGAATTTCCAATCTGAAATCCTGGTTTTCAGATTCATTCAAGTTGTATATTTCCATCTATGTCTATATTTTCTGAGTTGCATATATTCACAAAGAAGTTGGCTTGAGAGTTTAGAGAAGGATTTCAGTAGGATGAAGTGATGGAGGAGGTAGGGAGGTGCAGAGAGAAGTGGCAGAAAGAGGCAATATTGGTGGTTTGGGGATGGAGGGAAGGAGTATAGAATATACCAGAATCATAAGTCACCCACTCTAGAGTGCACCCGGAAGACCAGGGCAGATGGCACACCCAAAAGGAGACTACTTCTGATTCATGAGCAGGTGGGCCCTTGAGTGAATCACACTTCTGTGTCTCCTTCCTTTATCCTCTGCCTTCCCCTAACTCCTGTCTGATCTGATCTTAGAGTTCAGGGGATGAATCTTCCCTACCTGATAAATACCTTAAGAAATAAAACAACCTGGGGCAGGCACGCCCAAGATGGCCGAATAGGAACAGCTCCAGCCTCTAGCTCCCAGCGTGAGTGACACAGAAGACAGGTGATTTCTGCATTTTCAACAGAGGTACTGGGTTCATCTCACTGGGGAGTGCTGGACAATTGGTGCTGGTCAGCTGGTGTAGTCCGACCAGTGAGAGCTGAAGCACGGGGAGGCATCGCCTCCTCTGGGAAGCGCAAGGGGGAAGGGAATCCCTTTTCCTAGCCAAGGGAAACTGAGACATACAACACCTGGAAAATCGGGTAACTCCCACCCTAATACTGCGCTTTACCAAGGGTCTTAGCAAACGGCACACCAGGAGATTATATCCCACACCTGGCCCGGAGGGTGCCACGCCCACGGAGCCTCCCTCATTGCTAGCACAGCAGTCTGAGATCTAACTGCAAGGCGGCAGTGAGGCTGGGGGAGGGGCACCCACCATTGCTGAGGCTTAAGTGGGTAAACAAAGCCACTGGGAAGCTCAAATTGGGTGGAGCTCACCACAGTTCAAGGAGGCCAGCCTGCCTCTGTAGACTCCTCCTCTGGGGACAGGGCATAGCTCAACAAAAAGCAGCAGAAACCTCAGCAGATGTAAATGCCCCTGTCTGATAGCTTTGAAGACAGCAGTGGATCTCCCAGCACGGAAATTGAGATCTGAGAATGGACAGACTGCCTGCTCAAGTGGGTCCCTGACTCCTGAGTAGCCTAACTGGGAGACATCCCCCACTAGGTGCAGACTGACACCTCACACCTCACACGGCGGGGTACGCCCCTGAGACGAAGCTTCCAGAGTGAGAATCAGACAGCAACACTCGCTGTTCAGCAATATTCTATCTTCTGCAGCCTCCGCTGCTGATACCCAGGCAAACAGGGTCTGGAGTGGACCTCAAGCAAACTCCAACAGACCTACAGCTAAGTGTCCTGACTGTTAGAAGGAAAACTAACAAACTGAAAGGACACCCACAGCAAAACCCCATCAGTACATCACCATCATCAAAGACCAAAGGCAGATAAAACCACAAAGATGGGGAAAAAGCTGTGCAGAAAAGCTGGAAATTCAAATGATCAGAGTGCATCTACCCCTCCAAAGGAACGCAGCTCATCGCCAGCAACGGAACAAAGCTGGATGGAGAATGACTTTGATGAGTTGAGAGAAGAAGGCTTCAGTTGATCAAACTTCTCAGAGCTAAAGGAGGAACGAGGAACTACGTAATCAGCGCAAAAAACTAAAAACCTTGGAAAAAGAATGGATGAATGGATAACTAGAATAATCAATACAGAGAAGACCTTAAAAGAACTGATAGAGATGAAAACCATAACATGAGAAATATGTGACAAATGCACAAGCTTCAGTAACTGACTCGATCAACTGGAAGAAAGAGTATCAGCAATTGAAGATCAAATGAATGAAATGAAGCGAGAAGAGAAGTGTGGAGAAAAAAGAGTAAAAAGAAATGAACAAAGCCTCCAAGAAGTATGGGATTATGTGAAAAGACCAAATCTATGTCTGATTGGTGTGCCTGAAAGTGACGGGGAAAATGGAACCAAGTTGGAAAACACTCTTCAGGATATCATCCAGGAGAATGTCCCCAACCTAGTAAGGCAGGCCAACATTCAAATTCAGGAAATACAGAGAACACCACAAAGATACTCCTCGAGAAGAGCAACTCCAAGACACATAATTGTCAGATTAACAAAAGTTGAAATGAAGGAAAAAATGATAAGGGCAGCCAGAGAGAAAGGTCGGCTTACCCACAAAGGGAAGCCCATCAGACTAACAGCAGATATCTCAGCAGAAATGCTACAAGCCAGAAGAGAGTGGGGGCCAATATTCAACAGTCTTAAAGAAAAGAATTTTAAACCCAGAATTTCATATCCAGCCAAACTAAGTTTCATAAGTGAAGGAGAAATAAAATCCTTTACAGACAAGCAAATGCTTAGAGATTTTGTCACCACCAGGCCTGCCCTACAACAGATCATGAAGGAAGTACTAAACATGGAAAGGAACAACAGGTACCAGCCATTGCAAAAACATTTCAAAATATAAAGTCCATCGATGCTAGGAAGAAACAGCATCAACTAGCGAGCAAAATAACCAGCTAATATCATAATGACAGGATCAAGTTCACACATAACAATATTAACCTTAAATGTAAATGGACTAAATGGTCCAATTAAGAGACACAGACTGGCAAACTGGATAAAGAGTCAAGACCCATCAGTTTGCTGTATTCAGGAGACCCATCTCACATGCAGAGACACACATAGGCTCAAAATAAAGGGATGGAGGAAGATCCACTAAGCAAATGGAAAACAAAAAAAGCAGGGGTTACAATACTAGTCTCTGATAAAACAGACTTTAAACCATCAAAGATCAAAAGAGACAAAGAAGGCCATTACATAATGGTAAAGCGATCAATTCATCAGGAAGTGCTAATTATCCTAAATATATATACACCCAATACAGGAGCCACCAGATTCATAAAGCAAGTCCTGAGAGACTTACAAAGAGACTTAGACTCCCATACAATAATAATGGGAGACTTCAACACCCCACTGTCAACATTAGACAGATCAATGAGACAGAAAGTTAACAAGGATATCCAGGAATTGAACTCAACTCTGCACCAAGCAGACCTAATAGACATCTATAGAACTCTCCACCCCTAATTAATAGAATATACATTATTCTCAGCACCACATCACACTTATTCCAAAATTGACCACATAGTTGGAAGTAAAGCACTCCTCAGCAAATGTAAAAGAACAGAAATTATAACAAACTGTCTCTCAGACCACAGTGCAATTAAACTAGAACTCAGGACTAATAAACTCAATCAAAACTGCTCAACTACATGGAAACTGAACAACCTGCTCCTGAATGACTACTGGGTACATAATGAAATGAAGGCAGAAATAAAGATGTTCTTTGAAACCACTGAGAACAAAGACACAACATACCAGAATCTGGGACACATTTAAAGCAGTGTGTAGAGGGAAATTTATAGCACTAAATTGCCACAAGAGAAAGCAGGAAAGATCTAAAATTGACACCCTAACATCACAATTAAAAGTACTAGAGAAGCAAGAGCAAACACATTCAAAAGCTAGCAGAAGGCAAGAAATAACTAAGATCAGAGAAGAACTGAAGGAGATAGAGACACAAAAAACCCTTCAAAAAATCAATGAATCCAGGAGTTGGTTTTTTGAAAAGATCAACAAAATTGATAGACTGCTAGCAAGACCAATAAAGAAGAAAAGAGAGAAGAACCAAATAGATGCAATGAAAAATGATAAAGGGGATATCACCACTGACCCCACAGAAATACAAACTATCATCAGAGAATATTATAAACACCTCTACGCAAACAAACTAGAAAACCTAGAAGAAATGGATAATTTCCTGGACACTTACACTCTCCCAAGACTAAACCAGGAAGAAGTTGAATCCTTGAATAGACCAATAGCAGGCTCTGAAATTGAGGCAATAATTAATAGCCTACCAACCAAAAAAAGTCCAGGACCACAGCCGAATTCTACCGGAGGTACAAGGAGGAGTTGGTACCATTGCTTCTGAAACTATTCCAATCAATAGAAAAAGAGGGAATCCTCCCTAACTCATTTTACGAGGCCAACATCATCCTGATACCAAAGTCTGACAGAGATACAACCAAAAAAGAGAATTTTAGACGAATATCCCTGATGAACATTGATGCAAAAATCCTCAACAAAATACTGGCAAACCAAATCCAGCAGCACATCAAAAAGCTTATCCACCATGATCAAGTGGGCTTCATCCTTGGGATGCAAGGCTGGTTCAACATACGCAAATCAGTAAACGTAATCCAGCATATAAACAGAACCAAAGACAAAAACCACATGATTATCTCAATAGATGCAGAAAAGGCCTTTGACAAAATTCAACAGCCCTTCATGTTAAAAACGCTCAATAAATTCGGTATTGATGGAATGTATCTCAAAATCATAAGAGCTATTTATGACAAACCCACAGCCAATATCATACTGAATGGGCAAAAACTGGAAGCATTGCCTTTGAAAACTGGCACAAGACAGGGATGCCCTCTCTTACCACTCCTATTCAACATAGTATTGGAAGTTCTGGCTAGGGCAATCAGGCAAGAGAAAGAAATCAAGGGTATTCAGTTAGGAAAAGAAGAAGTCAAATTGTCCCTGTTTCTAGATGACATGATTGTATATTGAGAAAACCCCATTGTCTCAGCCCAAAATATCCTTAAGCTGATAAGCAACTTCAGCAAAGTCTCAGGATACAAAATCGATGTATAAAAATCACAAGCATTCTTATACACCAGTAACAGACAAACAGAGAGCCAAATCATGAATGAACTCCCATTCACAATAGCTTCAAAGAGAATAAAACACCGAGGAATCCAACCTACAAGGGATGTAAAGGACCTCTTCAAGGAGAACTACAAACCACTGCTCAGTGAAATAAAAGAGGACACAAACAAATGGAAGAACATACCATGCTCATGGATAGGAAGAATCAATATTGTGAAAACGGCCATACTGCCCAAGGTAATTTATAGATTCAATGCCAACCCCATTAAGCTACCAATGACTTTCTTCACAGAATTGGAAAAAACTGCTTTAAAGTTCATGTGGAACCAAAAAAGACCCCACATTGCCAAGACAAACCTGAGCCAAAAGAACAAAGCTGGAGGCATCACGCTACCTGACTTCAAACTATACTACAAGGCTACAGTAACCAAAACAGCATGGTACTGGTACTAAAACAGAGATATAGATCAATGGAACAGAACAGAGCCCTCAGAAATAATACCACACATCTACAGCCATCTGATCTTTGACAAACCTGATAAAAACAAGAAATGGGGAAAGGATTCCCTATTTAATAAGTGGTGCTGGGAAAATTGGGTAGCCATAAGTAGAAAGCTGAAACTGGATCCTTTCCTTACTCCTTATACGAAAATTAATTCAAGATGGACTAGAGACTTAAATGTTAGACCTAAAACCATAAAATCCCTAGAAGAAAACCTGGGGCATACCATTCAGGACATAGGCATAGGCAAGGACTTCATGTCTAAAACACCAAAAGCAACGGCAGCAAAAGCCAAAATCAACAAATGGGAACTAATTAAACTAAAGAGCTTCTGCACAGCAAAAGAAACTACCATCAGAGTGAACAGGCAACCTACAGAATGGGAGAAAATTTTTGCAATCTACTCATCTGACAAAGGGCTAATATTCAGAACCTATAAAGAACTCAATCAAATTTTACAAGAAAAAACCAAACAACCCCATCAAAAAGTGGGCAAAGGATATGAAGAGATATTTCTCAAAAGAAGACATTCATACAGCCAACAAACACATGAAAAAATGCTCATCATCACTCACCATCAGAGAAAAGCAAATCAAAACCACAATGAGATACCATCTCACACCAGTTAGAATGGCAATCATTAAAAAAATCAGGAAACAACAGGTGCTGGAGAGGATGTGGAGAAATAGGAACACTTTTACACTGTTGCTGGGACTGTAAACTAGTTCAACCATTGTGGAAAACAGTGTGGCGATTCCTCAAGGATCTAGAACCAGAAATACCATTTGACCCAGCCATCCCATTACTGGGGATATACCCAAAGGATTTTAAGTCGTGCTGCTATAAAGACACATGCACACATATGTTTATTGCGGCACTATTCACAATAGTAAAGACTTGGAATCAACCCAAATGTCCATCAGTGACAGACTGGATTAAGAAAATGTGGCACATATACACCATGGAATACTATGCAGCCATAAAAAAGGATGAGTTTGTGTCCTTCGTAGGGACATGGATGCAGCTGGAAACCATCATTCTCAGCAAACTATTGCAAGAACCGAAAACTAGACACCACACGTTCTCACTCATAGGTGGGAATTGAACAATGAGATCACTTGGACATAGGAAGGGGAGCATCACACACCGGGTCCTATTGTGGGGAGGGGGTAGGGGGGTGGGATAGCATTAGGAGATATACCTAATGTAAATGATGAGTTAATGGGTGCAGCACACCAACATGGCACATGTATATATATGTAACAAAGCTGCACGTTGTGCACATGTACCCTAGAACTTAAAGTATAAAAAAAAAAAAAAAGAAATAAAACAACCTGATAGTCATACTACCACATTGAAAAACTTTAGAGTCATAATGCAGAGGTCAGGAAACTATTTTCCGTCAAGGGACATTAATAAGTATTTTAGGCTTTGTAGACCATAATGGTCTCTGTCACAACTACCCAACACTGCCACTGTAGTGTGAAAACAGCCATAGACAATATTTAAGATGAATGGGAGAGGCTGTGTTCCAATAATATTTTATTTATGGACACTGATTTTTAATGTCACAAAATTTTCATATGTCACAAAATATAAATACTATTCTACTTTTGATTTTTTCAACAATTAAAAAATCTAAAAACCATTCTCAGCTTGCAAGCCATTGAAAAACAGTTTAGTTTAGTTATAGTTTATTGACTGCTGATCTAAACTAGTGGTTCTTAACCTGTCTCTGTGGACTACTGCAAGATTTCAGGCAGTCTGTAAACTTGAGGTAAATTACATTTTTATTTTCACGGATTTCTAATAAAATTTATCATTTTTTCACTATAAGTATAATGAACAAATCAAATTAATATTAGTTTTACTTGTGGCTCAGTTATTAATTAAAAAACAGATATTTTCCTGTTATATTACAGTACCTACATATATTTCAATGTATCATTTATGTTTAACACAACTTAGAAATTACAGAATTATTAGACTAACAGCTGGTTTTCATAATTTAATATATAAAGAAGCATTTTATTACTATATTTATGATGTCTCTATCTTCCTTTTAAAAAATATTTTGCTAACCGCATTTCAATATAATTGGTTTACTTTATAATATGGGTCTTATGTTGTACATTTAAGAACACTTCTGGCTGGGCGCGGTGGCTCACACCTGTAATCCCAGCACTTTGGGAGGCCGAGGTGGGCGGATCACGAGGTCAGGAGATCGAGACCATCTTGGCCAACATGGTAAAACCCAGTCTCTACTAAAAATACAAAAATTAGCTGGGCGTGGTGGCGCATGCCTGTACTCCCAGCTACTCGGGAGGCTGAGGCAGGAGAATTGCTTGAACTAGGGAGTCGGAGCTTGCAGTGAGCCGAGATCCTGCCACTGCACTCCAGCCTGACAACAGAGCAAGACTTCGTCTCAAAAAACAAAACAAAACAACACACACACACACCCCCCCCCCACAAAAAACCACTTCTGAGAAGGGATCTATGAACTTTACCAGCTGCTAAAGGGGTTTGTGGAACAAAAAGTTTAAGAATTGCTGGCCTGCAGAGATTGTCAGGATTCTGGAATCTGATCCTGCCAGGTTTAATCTAGCTGAAGGCACCAGGCTGTAGACTGCAGGATCAAAACCTGATGGAAATTTCTGATAAAGCAAATAACAGTTCCTTCTAAAGTCACACTGGGAAAATGCTCATGGATGAAATATTACAGTCTTTGAATCTACTTGAGGTCCTGTTTAGATAAAGAGGGGCATTTTTTTTTTTACCTAGAAGAGTTCCACAAAATCAAGGGGAAAATCCTATAGCAACAGACTCCCTGGCACAGCTTGCCGAAGATGTTCAAATTTATGACCCTCAGAGATAACAAGGGACTCTGGACCACAGACTTTTCAAAGAACAGGAGAAACCTCTGGGGAAAAGCATATGTTCTTGATCTATAGGGGTAATTTATATGGGGATGTGTGGGTTGGATGCTTCTTGTATTTGGTCCCATTTAATGACCTGTCCTTTCATTGCAGATCCAGCTATCCCTGAGGGAGTGAGTGATGGCCAAAAACTCATGCTGTTCTATATCAGCCTGAAATCCAGACCTACATTAGTTCTGTTCTCATTTTAGCCATATGAGTCCTGGTACCCCAGAGGGGATGAGATCATCCAATTTTTAACCTGGGCCCCGGGGAGCCCTTAGGGATGCCTTGGATGCTCTTGAGGATAAAGGAGTTAAAGAGAATGGATACGTTTCTGACACTACTCCTTAGACCAAATTTGGTAAGAATAGTGTATTTTTTAAAGTCTATTTTATATGTTAGGTTTCTAAGCAAGTTATCGTTTGAAGAATTGGTTCTGGTGCTGAAAAAAGAGGTTAAAAAATAAAATAAAATACTGGTCACATCCAAACCTTATTCCTAAATCTTGCATCTATGAAGGTTCAAATTTGCTCCAAGACTTCTGTGGTAGGAAAGAGATGCATTAGGGGAAGCCTTGCAGGGTCCATGCACTGGTGGAGATGTTGGTCTATAATCCTGAGAAGTGTTGGTGGTTGACCAGGTGCAACAGCTCACACCTGTAACCCCAGAACATTGGGAGGCTAAAGAAGGAGGATTGTTTGAGCCCAGGAGTTTGAGACCAGCCTGGGCAACATAGCCAAACCCCATCTCCACAAAAAATACAAAAATTAGCTGGGCATGGTGGCACATGCCTTTAGCCCCAGCTATTTGGGAGGCTGCGGCCAGAGGGTTGCTTGAGCCCAGAAGGTTCAAAGCTGCAGTGAGCCATGATTGTGCCACTGCACTTCAGCTTGGGTGATAGAGCAAAACCCTGTCTCAAAAAAAAAAAAAAAAATTAATAGTGTTCGTGGTTTCTGAAAAGAAGAGGAAAGATGAGCAGAGAGCAGTCAGGATTTTCTTAGCTTTCACACCTGGAAAAGACTTGGCTTGGATTAAATCCTCAGCATCTCTGCTGGACAAGATCTCAGCTTACAGAGAGTCTCTGCCCAGCGTAAAGGCTAATATAACCACAGTTGTACATATTCACTATTCTAAAGTAATTATTTGAAGTAACACACTCTTAGCTCCCCAGGGTCTCCAGTCCTTTTCATAGTCAAATCACTGGTTAGTGACTTCAAGAACATGATGTAGTGAACAGAGGAGATGAGAGAACATGCAGCACAGATCAGGCCCATTTGTTTCTTATGGTTAGCTATGGGTCACCTGATGGATGTTGGGTAGGAGATTGGAACTGTGGTCAACTATGTAAATAAACGGACAAGGAAAAATTATTAGTCTAAAACAAAATTTTGCTTCAAACTATTCCTATTCCCTTGTAGGAACTGCTCATGTCACCCAATGACCCAAGCCCGGAGTAGCTGAAGATGATAATGACATGTAGGGAAGGGCCAGTGGACTGAACCAAAGGCATGCAGTGACTGTTGTTCTCTCTAGGGACCTTGGGAATTCAGACCTTTTCAAGTAGGAGAGACTTCAAATTATAATGGAAACCGGAACACTACATTTTCTGGCATATAAGATGTGCAATATTTAAGATACACATCAATTTTACAAATGAAAATGTAAAGTGCTTTTCATCATATACATATGAAAAATAGAGTGGTTTTATATGCATTCTTTAAATAAGTATATATTAAGCATGTACTGTGTGCAGGCATTGTTTTGTGTACTAGGGATACTAGTGAACAAGTCTTACTGTAGAGCTTCCATATGAAAGTAGACAGACATAAAATAGACAAGTTAGTAGATGCACCTAAAGTATTTCAGATGGTGATGAGTACTAAGAAGAAAAGTAAAGCTGAGACATGGTGTGGGTGGGCGGGTTGGCTATTTTAGATAAGGTAACCAGGGGGAACTTTCAGAGGGGTTGAGAGTTGAGCAGAGATGTTAACATAGTCAGTGAATGGATCATATGGAGGTTTGGGTGAGAGAAACCCTGGCAGGGGAACAGTAAGTGAAAAGGTCTGGAGGTGGGAATATATTTGGTGTGTTTGTGGAACAGCAAGAAGGTCAGTGTGGCTGAAATTTAGGGAGCAAAAGAGATAGTGATAACAATTAAGATCAGAGAGGTAGGCAGAGATTAGATCCTATAGTATCTTCTAAGCCACATCAGGGAATTTAGATTTTACTCCAAGTATCATGAAAAGTATTAGAGAATTTAGAACAAAGGAATGATGCAATACTAATTTTATATATATATATATATATTTTTTTTTTTTTTTGAGATGGAGCCTCTGTCGCCCAGGCTGGAGTGCGCGAACTCGGCTCACTGCAAGCTCTCCCTCCCAGGTTCACGCCAGTCTCCTGTCTCAGCCTCCCGAGTAACTGGGACTACAGGCACCCTCCACACCTGGAAAATTACCCACGCCTGGCTAATTTTCATATTTTTAGTAGAGACAGGGTTTCACCATGTTAGCCAGGATGGTCTCGATCTGACCTCGTGATCTGCCCACCTCGGCCTCCCAAAGTGCTGGGATTACAGGCGTGAGCCACTGCACCTGGCCAATACTAATTATATTTTTAAAGGATCAATCTGGTTTCTGCATGGAGCGTAGATTATAAGTGGGAAAAAGTTGAGGACAGTAGCTAAAGGGTAAAGCGGAGTCAAGGGGGAGATTTTAACTTAACGCAGGAGATGTTATTGAATGAGCCCTTGTTAATGAGAATAAGTCTTCAGTACAATGGGAAGTACTGAAAGGAAAACAATAGTGAGAATATAACCACAGAGTCAAAGTTCCTGGATAATTCAGAGGAGATGTGCTCAAGTACACAAAAGAAGATGTTGACATGAGTTAGGAGCATGGTCCTCCATCTATTCTAACACAAAGGAAGGCTGAGAACATGCAGACAGTGCAAGAAGGTTAAATGAATTGATGTAAGACGATAAAGGAGTAGTATTTTTTAAAATAAAAACTCAGTACCCAGGATAAAATTACAGAGCAAACTTCAGACATTGGTAATATTCTACTAAATCTGGAAAAAAATCATAAAGCTAAAAAGACATGTATTAATGTTATTATTAAAATAAATACATAAGGTATTATGGTAATATATTTACTTCTAAAATATTAGGGGCAAAACTGAAACTGTATTCTTGGTTTGCATTTTTCTTAAGAAAACCAATAGAATGTGAAACCAATTTTTGCTGTGATGTTTAGCGCTGCACCGCTTTACCACCAGGAGGCAAAATCATTCATTGTTTTATTTCTGTGGTGCTTTGCTTCCATCTGTAGTATGGGTACCTTGAAAAGCAAGCTTATTTTTAAACTTTTCTTTTTTCTTTGCAAGGGCAGGAGGTGGATATGACATACTTCAGTGAGTATAGTAGCTTCCATTGTTGAGTCTCTCCTATGTTCAGACAATGTGGTAGACATTTGACATGTGTCATCTCCTAGCCTCACAACCCAGCAAAGATGGGGTGGATTATCCCCATGTTTCAGATGTCAAGACTGAGGATAGGAGGAGGTTAAGTCACTTGTCCAAATTCACACAGGTAGAAATGTTGGAATTTATTTTCAGAGTGAGATGGGTCTTATGGCCAATATCCAGGTAAGGAAGAGTAAACTCCCCTTAAAAGGCAAATACCCTCTCCTTACCGATGCCTCCTTGGTGTTAGTTTCCTCTGACGCTGACTTGGCAACCTTTTGGATGATGGGGGCAATGTTGGTGGGACCGTAAAGTTGGAGCTTAGGAAGACAGCTCTGATAGGCTTCCACAACTCCTTGAATTCCTGAGGTGAAATTGGCAAAGATCAACAGTTCCAGAGTCACTCCAACTATATTTATAGCCAAACACACGCAAAAGTGAAGCATTAAATTTCCCAAATAGTCCTTATCAACATCACATTTATGTTCTTAAGATAAAAAGGAATACCACATTGCTAGTGTTGCTTCCTCTTTCCCCACTGAAATCATTCTCCTCTTTGAAAACTGAAGTCAAAAGCAACCATTTTCACAAAATTTCCCTTATTATCGTACTTTATACATAAGATTTCATTCACTCCTCATAGCATAATGAAATAGATGCTATACCCATTTTATAGGTGAAGAAACATAGGCTTAGAGATGTTCAATGATCTACCCTGGGTCACATAGCAAGCGTGTTCAAGACTCATGATTTAAACCTGGGTCTGCCTGGCTCTAAGGACTGTGTTCTTAGCCACTAGCAAGCCAGCTTCAATGCTGCACTTGTTTCCACACAATCTTGTTGACTCTAGTAGATACTACCCGTGCCCTCTATAAGAGTCAGGAGTTCCCATGACCATCTCTCCATATATTATACTCTTTGTGGGCAGGAATCATGATTTACTTATTTTTTGTATTTCCCCAAAGAGCTTAAGGCAGTAATAAGCAAATGTAATGCTCACCAAGTGTGTGATGAATGAGCCAAGTGGCTGATATACTCATCTTCTGGGTGCTGAGTACAGATAAGTGATGGTTATCATCACGGACAACCCTTCATTTAAAGGGGGGCTTCCATCCTGAGGCCATATGAGCCCAGGAAATAGAAAAGGATGGGACTCTGCCAGGAGAGGCAGTCCTATCTATGCAGCTTCTCCTAGCACTTGATACATCTTGACTGCACATTTCATGTTATCATTCTGATCCCACAGCAATAATCTCGTTACAAATGATTTTTATTCAAATGGCTCCTCTTGTTGTCTGTGCCTGTGTGTCACTTGCCTTTCCCTATTTCTGCTCATCCTTCTATCTCTTTCTATTCTGAAACAGCACATTGGTCCTGTTATCCACACAATCCCCTCCTGAGATTGCTCTCCATAACCACCATGCACTGCCAAATAGCTCTTGGGTATTTCAGATGAGCAAGTCTGTTCTATTCTGCCCTACATACATGGTCCCAACCTCATTGACAATCCCGCACCCACTTGGCCCTGCCCCAAAGCCTATCACTCTAAAGACAGATGCCAAGTCATTTGGCAGTCTGGTTCTGAAATTAAGCGATGCTGAATAGAAGCTCCTTATCTTTTTTTTGGTTCTTGAGTTTTTGCCTAAGATAAGCAAGTTTGATTTCCTCTTGAAAAGTATCAGGCAGATGAATTCTAAGAGTATAAAACAGGTGAATACCAGGGTTTATATTTCATTCTGCTGTGGGGGAAACCACTCTTATGGTTTCATAATGGGGGTGGTTGGGGATGAGGAAAGTCTAAACCACAGAAAACTGAGGGTGAAGAATACATTAGTGGAAAAAATGGCAGAATGGAGATTGGGTCTTGGAGGTTACTATGTTCAGACTCAATGGTATTGATAACATATTCTTGGCCATTAACTGCTAGATGCCTTACACACTCTACTGGATCTGAATTAATCCTGATTTAGCCTCCTTCCTCCTTGACAAGAAGGAAGAGAGAGATATGGACATTTCTAGTGCAAAAATGTCTTATGATCTTCGTAGCAACATATGTACTTGGCTCTGTTACTTAGAAAACAGAAAAAAATCATTCTAGAACAAAATTTATTATAATTATCATCATGGTTTCAGTATCATTATTTTGTGAAATCATGTTGGAGAATTCTGGCTGGAAACAATGGAACATGAACCAGAACCTTTGAGCAGGCTTTCTCTGGCACAAAGCCATGATGCCGCTTGTTCAAACTCACTGAGGCCATGTCCTTGACTGATATGCCGAAAGTGGGAAATTATTTCCATGTTTCCCCGTCTCCTTATATCGGAACAGAGATGAAGTTGTAAAAAAAAAAAAAAAAAAAAAACACTTGATGAAAACTTGGAAAACAGAAAGAGAGACATTGTATCACTGCCTACCAGGTGAAGTTTCCTTTATTATTATTATTATTTTGGCCGGAGGAATCCCAGACTGGGATCAACATTACTACTGTAAACTCAAGACCTCTTCTGCATCTGTCTTTTCCAGTTCTTCTTTTCCTGCTCTGTTATCATGGCTTTCTCTTGCCTGTGGAGTAGCATGGTTTATGTGGATACAGAAAGCCTGCTTCTCTGCTATGGACAATCGTAACTAATATGCTACACCAGCAGAGAGAAACTAAAATGGGAAAGGTGCTAAGGGAAGGACTGTGACTCTGGTTTTCTTTCACATTGTGCTTTACCTGCACATTCCGGATTGTCTTCATTAAAGTTGATTGCAAAGTCATGAGAGACCTAGACACCAATTAAAATGTAAGAAACAGGAAGAAAGGAGAATTACAACTTTAATCCAGTAAGAAGGCACTGGGGTTTAGAGTTTGCAAACAAATGCCCATTACATTCATTATGTGTTGAGCAGCAGGAACCATTTCAAGCCTTTATACAATCAGTCTGAGATGGAGGGTGAATTCTAAGCTCCCTGTAGAGTTGAGGTGACAGGAAGATTTTCTAGAATCAGATAAATGCTGTCAGGAGGGGAGAATAAGACTTATAAAAAATCCAAGAAAAGATTTCAGAAAGATAACTTCAAATAGCTGCTAGATAGAACTGGCCACAGACTGGAGGCTTAGATTTGGCTGAGCTCCATTTGGACCCAGTGATTAAAACAAAAACAAAAACAAAAAAACTCAATAACCCAAGCTTCTGCTCAGGATGGTGATGGTTATAAAGGCTTCAGCTAAGCAGCTGACACTTAAGAATCATTAACGTGATATGTAGAACTACAGGGCAGGAGGATTTTCACATACCTACAGGTAAAACAGACTGCACTCTACTTTTGGAAACATAATAAAGTAATATACTTTGTAATCTTTCAACACAAATTCCTCTACCTGGCAGAACCTATGCACAAGGTCAAATAACATATTGTTTACTTTTTTCTTTCTGAAAACCTGATAAAACAAGATGGATGTTCTGGCGTCTGGACATTTTTATTGAATCATTTGGTATTTTATGGATAATTTCATTTCAAAGGATATTTCCAAGCTCTGACTCTTTTGGGTATCTATAAAATAGGTCACTTAAGATACCTCCTTTCTTAGTGGGAGGTGATTGGTGATGCTCTCGGCGCTTATCTCGTATTCCCTTGCTCTCAGCACTTCCGGGCAAGCCAGTTGACTTCCAGTCATCTTATTTGCTTTGTTTACTTTAAGTTTTTTTCCGGGCCTCCAGGGCCTGTCTTGCTTGCCCAAGTGACAGGCTAAAAGTGACCCTTGGGAGTAATCAGTAATTAACAGGAGATGATGTATACACACCCCAGCTCCCTTATCCCCTGGGGTCCATGTGAGCTGTACATTGCCTCCTGGGGTTCTTCAGCAGAGTTAAGCACCAGTTGCCAACAGCGGTAACTGACCTGATGATATACTCTACACTGACTTCCACTTCCCAACCTCTACTGTGGTTTCCTCCGCCTTTCAAATAAACTACTTGCATCCAAATCCTTTTCTCAAGATCTGTTTCTGAGAAAGTGGAAACTAAGACACAGGTGCTTGTGTTTCAGTTTCAATGCATACTCTGAGATTTTGTCCTAAGAAGTAAATTGTGGCAACCTTGTAAACTCTCTGGGGGGCACCTGAGCTACTCAAATCATCAGTGCTTGTCTGAGGAATGGCAGAAATTAGGCATGGAAAAGGGGTATTGAAATATATTTGGGGACCAGAAATGGGGAAATGTGAGAGATGCCCGTTGAGACAGGAAGAACCAGGGGATTTTGCTGACAGGAAGGATGGAGTTAGGGGATCAAGTGAACAAGAGAACTTCAGAAAAGAGCAAGAAGGGAACCAGAAAGACGTCATTTGTGAGAAAAAGGTATGGTGCATAGCTCTGTCCTCAGCCCTGTTGGGCCATCCTGAGGCTGGGAGAACACCTGGTGGGGATGTGGTGAAAACTCAAGAATCCCTGGGTAGTTGGGCTGATGGCTATTGAGCTCTTCAGCAGCTCTATGAAGAAAGTAGGCATTCACCTGTTTACATTCCAGATTTGAAGGGGCCTATATCTCCTCAGCTCCAGCTAATTCTTGTATAGGTCATCTTTTAATCTTAGTGTTGCCAGGCCTTTCAGGTTTTCAAGAGAAGACAGCAATCTGACATTTTATATGCAATTGCTGAATTCGTGTTTTAAAAGTGTGTCAAATATACACATTTGTGGCCTGAATAATGTCTACAGGCCACCAGTCGATAACTCTTGTTCTATATTCTTTCTCTCCACAAGCTCTATTTCTAATAAATGCTTCTAGAATTACGTAGCTATGCCCAGCAGGAAGGCCAGTGTGGAATACAAGGCAAAAAAGAAGGACAACAAGTCAGGGAGACATGCCATTCCACCCACTGTTCACTCCAGGAGCAACAGGGAGATTGATTTCCTCTTTCAAAAAGGATACGTAAGAGGAAAGTCCTTTATGTGATGGCTCTAGTGAGGGAGCAAATGTCAGCATCTACCTCCTGACCGGTGGCTCAGACACAGCCAGTAAAAGAGAAATTGAGGATTGGGCAATGTTGTTTGTACTTAGCTCAGACCTCAGAGGCACTGGTAAGGTGGAGGCTGGGGCAGGTACCCTGCTGTCTCTCCAAGGCCCTGCTCACCTAGTGGGCATGAGTTCTCTGTGGAGAATGTCCTACAGGAGCGTCTAGAATATCACGGTAGTGTCTCAGCCTCATCACGGTGCAAATTTATCTACACACAATCTTTGCCTTTTTTCAGTCATGAGAAATCATAAAAACCAAATAGGATTCCAATGTCTTCATAAGAACATTTCAACTTTCCAATTCTCTAAGTAATAATTGTTCTTTCTTCACAACTTCTCTGTGTCTCCCATACAAGACTTGGACTTGGAGACTTGGGATAAGGAAGCTTGTAGACTGCATTGTCATGGACTTTCCCAGCTGGCATTGCCAATATAATTCTATTTCCTAGGGGATATATGAATGGATAGGTTCTGAGCCCCTGGGGATCAACATCCTCAGTGTTTTCTCAGACTCTGACCACATTTATAAGAAACTAAACAATGAAACTCTTCATCTGGACCTCTGAGAAGACCCATCCAAAATACCAGGAGATAGGGTTTCTGTTTGTGAGAAAGTGCAGACTAAGGCACAGGTGCTTGTGTTTCAGTTTCAATGCATACTCTGAGATTTTGTCCTAAGAAGTAAATTGTGGCAACCTTGTAAACTCTTTGGGGGGCACCTGAGCTACTCAAATCATCAGTGCTTGTCTGAGGAATAGGAGAAATTAGGCATGGAAAAGGGGCATTGAAATATATTTAACCCTGGGGAGTTAATCTCACTGATTCTGAAGACCATTTCTGACTCTTTAGGCCTTACTGACATAGTTATGAGTCAAGAGAGTGAGACTGCTGTGAAGAAAACCCAAGTTATCCTTTGACCACCGCGAAGTGGAAGAAGATCCCATCTCCACTCACTCACCGTGTACTCTGGAGGTATCCTGGCACCAAACCCAAAGGCAGGGAACATTTTGTCACTGAAATCAAAATGAAAAAAAGAAAAAAGAAGAAGTTGCTTCATTTATTCATTTAATGAGGAAGAAAAACATGAACCTGCATTACCAGGTTGCTAGGCCATGTTGCTATGCCAGTGCTGGCTCATGCTTCTTGATTATCTGTGGTGATGGGGGTAGCAATAGCACGGATAATTAAAATCAAGAAATAACCCCTTAAGTTCATTACAGTCATTAGTCTACAACTTCCTCCCTTATTTTTTTTTTTTTTTACTAGATTCTGTTCTAAGAAATAAAATGGCCCTACCCTTTCACCAATGGCCTCCACTTCAACTTTCAACTTTGTTTCCTTTGAAAAGTGACCATGAACTAGGTAACTCTTATGGTTGACTGTGTTAGAACCTTTTGTATGTATTAACTTTTAAAATACTTACAGGGAGAGATTGTTATTCCCCTTCTGCAGGTGGGGAAATGCCTTGAGAGGTAAAGTGTCTTGCTCAAGATCATGCTGCTAATTAGAGCTAGAGTTCCAATACAGACAAGACTGAATCCAAGTGGATATTAAAAAGCAATGGGGCCAAGTGCAGTGGCTCATTCCTGTAATCCCAGAACTTTGGGAGGCTGAGGTCGGTAGATCACTTGAGGCCAGGAGTTCAAGACCAGTCTGGCCAACATGGAGAAACCCCATCTCTACTAAAAATACAAAAATTAGTCGGGCATGGTGGTGCACTCCTGTAATCCCAGCTACTCGGGAGGCTGAGGCATATGAATTGCTTGAACCCCGAGGCGGAGGTTGCAGTGAGCTGAGATTGCACCATTGCACTTCAGACTGGGTAATAGAGCAAGACTCCATCTCAAAACAAAAGCAAAAAATAAGCAGTGGAAAGCTTGTAAGTTTGGCTAATTTGACAGAGCTTGGTTCCCTCTACATGACTCATTGTACCCACCACCTTATCACATACAAGTGGTGATAAGTTATTTACATGTCTTTTCTTGTTTTTTGAACTCAAAGAGACACTGTCTTTGGTATTAAAATCTTTATATCTCCACTGTCCTCTGCCTCAACTGCCCCCTGCCCCACCATTTATTATAGTATTTGTCATAGAATGTGTGCTCAATAGTTAATGAGTACATAATCCATGAATTTTAATTATTAAAATGTGGCTATGAAAAGAAGGGAGGATTCTTGTGAAAACCTGAGAGAGTCACTTACATATCTTTTGGTATGAGTTATCTTATGCACACTGGAGTTTCTCTCTTAGTTATTCATTCACATATATTGGATCTTAACTCTAACTTTACTGTACTAAAGTTGATAGGATGGGGAAGAGAATAATTAACATTTATTGATGCATACAATGTACCAGGCCCCTGCTAGATGATGTACCTACTTATTAAATTCTCACACAATCCTGGAAGCTTCACCTACTTATTATTCCCATTTTACAGGTAAATAGAGCCTCAGAAAGGTTAAGTGGCCCATGGTGATTACCAAGGAGAATTGTGTGATTCTAAAGCCCATGTCTTTTCTGTTATACCATTATAATTTAATGACTATGTGATTTTCTACTGGTACTTCCAGTAATCTGACCCCCTGTCTAGACAACAAATAAGACCCTCTTTAATCGAATATTGTGCTGTCGGGTGGCTGTCGCCATAGGGTTCTTGGCAAGGACATGTTTTTCTCATGTCATCTACCTTTTATTTCTTCTCTCATTAAGAACTTAACTGAGATTTGTTCTTTGGAACAATTTCTACATTTCTCTGTTCTTGGTATATTCAGTCAATTCAGGTTAGGGCTCACTGTTGTAAACATCTGTAAGGAAAAAGGGATGAGCCCCACCAATCCCAGGCTGACAGAAAAGTCAAAGTAGCAAAGCTATATTCTCCTTTATCACCACCTGACTGATTAAGAGCTCATTACTAGCCAATGATGGTTTTGACAAAACTTTACCAAAACATAGCCAACTGTATCGAATTTGGGATTAGGGGTTGGGAGATACAAGGAAGCTTGAATTCTTTGAAATCAAAATCTAAATTCTCTGGAAAATCACCAACTCCCGCTTCTCCTCACTGTTGAATCAATCCAGGCTTTATGGTGCATTGCATCTAGCAGGTATTGATAAGGTATTAATGTGGGTAAACAGACACTCACAACAGCTTATGAAAGATTAACTATAGATAGGAGAAAATATACTTCTGGTCCTTGGACATACTGAAATACTTTGCCTCAGCAATTCCTCCTTAAACAAAACAAGCATGGGCGGGTGTGAGAAGAGATCTGTGAGGGGGATTTTAGGGTACATTCTAGTTAAGTATGAAATAACGCTTTTCTGGGTGGAGGATGGATCCTGGTCCTTCACACTCGAAGACGACCCAGAAGTCAAATTAGAGAAACTGGGAGTCTCCACACTCTTATTTTCTTTTTTGATGAGTTTAGGAGGGGTAAGCTCTAACATTCCATCCATTTCTAATCCCTATGGTGTTCTAGCGTTAATGATATTCTTTTTATACTTTCTAAGCCACCCTTGGGGATTCAGCGTTTGCTGACCATGATGCATTGTTATGTAATTGAGTTTCAAGAGTAGGAAGATAGGGAAAATGCCTCACCTACAAGGGGAATAATTAATGAGCCAGGAGGGATAAATTCTCTGAACTTAGCCACCAGAAAGCCTCTAACTAATAAACACACTGAAGAAAAAGTTTTAAGCCTAAGCACAATGGATTTAAACATCCATTATTTCTGTTTTAAAATAAAACTAGGCAGAGAAGAGTCTTATTATACAAGAAGTAAAAGAAGGCAAGTTGAGCACAAAAGAAAGCATCGGTATACTAACACTTTAAGAACTCAAGATTGGATCCACTCAGCACCCAGCAAAGGATCATTTAGCAACTGTTGGAAAAATGAATGACAAAGATGGACAATCTGGAAAATTCAGGGCTATATTACCACATGGGTAAAGGCAGTATTTCTTATAACCAGAATAAATATTATAAAATACAATTTTAAAAAAACCCTACATACTTCAATGGTAATGAATAAGTTGTCCTGACCTTCTTAGGGAATGACTATTGTCAAATGACCTCCAGATGGAAGATTTATTTTTAACCACCATTTTCCCCTTTCTGTTAAGGAAGATTTTGAGATAAATCAAAACGTTAATAAACATAAAGAAAAATTACTGTATACATAAGGAAATGAAGCTCAGAGCAATATGGTATCTCAGGGCACGTAGACATTTAACAAAAACTGTTCTCTAAAGCAGAGGTCTTAAAACTGGGGTATCTGGAAATGCAAAGCACTTCTGGGAGAACATGGTTTTTTTTTTTTTTTTTTTTTTTTTTTTAAAGGAAAATCAGTATTCAGTTCCTCTACATCCATATGTATTTTTTGCTGAAATTGATCTTCTGGGCATGCCTGTGATGGAGAGACCTGTTCTCCATTCATACCTTCGCTTTCACTTCTCCTTCTCTTTTACCTATTCTGAATCTTAACTGTCATAGTCCATTGCTCCAGAGTGTAAAAACTCTGTAGCATCATATACAAGAATAATTCTAAACATGAATGATTCACTAGGAAAAAAAATCCTTTCGCAAGTCAGGTAGTTGCCAAGTTTTGCTTTAAATAAATTTTGGCAAGTGCTGATGTCAGCTGGTAGATTATTGAAGAAAACATTTTGATGATTGGCCATTATGTAATTTTTTTGGTGTATAACTTAAACCGGAAAGAATTGAGTAATACTGCTAGTCAAGTTATTTATTTCCATATACTTATTTATAAGAACAGGTTTTCTTAGTATTTACATTGATAAGAGCAAAAAACTGAGTTAGAATTGATGATCGACTCTCCCATTTTAGTAATAGGTACCACTCATCCACAGGTCTATAAACTAATTGGAAAAACACTCCATTATCTGTTTCAGTAAGAGCTGATTTCTGATAGATTTTTATAGGCAAAAATTATACTGAAATTTCTAGTACATTTATGTTCTTTTGATCAATTATGCACTGGGAATGATTGTAATAAAAACTTAGATTTTAAAAAATACTTTGAATTTTAGAAATTTTTAGAAACTAAAAGATTTTTATATTTTTATTACAGAAATAGACAGTGATCTAACAGAATTTCAAACCAATTTTATTAAGACACATTAGGATAAAATTTGGGGGGAAGATAATGGAAATATAAGTTGATGAAAAGGAAGAAACAATTACAATTCTCAACTCACATTGAAGAACTTGCTCATTTTTAACAAAATGGATAACAGTGGATATCAAATAGTTATGGTGTTTAGATTCTACTTCACACAGTCACAAGAGTTATGTAAGAGTTTTATTATAAAATGTCCAAATTTACAATACATTAGAATTTTCATTCTTTGTCACTATATAAACTCATGATGAAAAATGTGAGATTTCAGTGAAAAAATATGACAGCTATACATTTTAATATGTTTTTTTAAAAGTACATGAGCAAAAATATTTTAAAGATCATTGGTCCAAAATGAACTTTAGAACTGACACTATAGTTCTGTCTCCCTTTGTGTTCAGATCATTTTTAAAACATAAATCTAGGGTATTAAAGATAATAGTCTCTGCCATTTATTGAGTATTTATAACAGGTAGAATCTGTGTTAGCTAGCTGCTTTATATCTAATCCTTATAACTGCTCTGCAAGGGAAGTGAGATACATCCTCAATTTACAATGAAGAAAACCAAGGCCCATAGAATGCACATCTTATGGCAACAGAAGTAGCAGAGCTGGGGTTTGAACCTAGGTCTACCTGTCACCAGTTCCCCATGCTCTCTCTATCATCCCTGTTGACTTTGTCCTCATAGAAGGCTTGTCTGGTCTAATGATTCAGAAAAAGGAGAACAAGTCCACCCACATTCTAGTAACAACAAAGCTGAAGGCCAAATTCTGATCAGTCCAGAAATTATCATCCCCAGGACTCCCTCCTTGACCACCACTCTTCACACAAAGGATAGAGTTAGCCCTTCCCTCTTTTATACAGTTCCCATCCTGACACAGGGCAACAACTCCCTGGCCATGCTGGGCTGTAATTTATTCACACGTGTTTCTCCCCCATGAGACTGTGGGCTACTTGGGGGAAAATTGTGCTTCATTAATTTTTCTGTCTTTACAGCTCCCCATGAGGCATTTGGGGCTTAAGTAGATGCTGCACAGGACCTCAGCCATTGCGTCTGAGCCAGCTCTCATGATTTAGCACTGGGTCTCAACCCTGGATACCTAGCAGGATAAAGAATTCTAATTTCCAGGATGCACACCAGACGATTAAATCAGAGATTCTGGGGTGGGGTGCAGGCACCGTCACATTTTAAGTCTTTTCAAATGGCCTCAATGTACAGCCAAGGCTGAGAACCACTGACTGATGGAGCGTGGAAAAGGTAGCACTGTGATTTGAACTGTCTTCTTATCACTAAGCAACTGCTCTACACTTGCAAATACCTGTCAGAATTGGTTTCAGTTATAACTTTGTCTTCTCATACCACAACTAGCACACCATGGAGAAACCATGCCTTGGTTTCTGATATCTGTATCATTCTGGGGTAGACACTTCTGTAAAATGGCAATCCATATTTCCAAGAAATGTACATATTCAGTTTCTGTACTGTCTTGATAGCAGATAGACTATGCTTTTCATTAGAGAACATTTCAGGTTTTCAGAGACCCATATCCCTGCTGGCCTCAAGGAAAAGATGTCACCTTGGCTTTGAGCAGACAAGGGAGACCAGGATACAGGAGCTGGAGAAGTGCTCCAACTTGAGCTTGTGTGGGCCTGTGTGTGTGTGTGTGCACATACACGCATGTGCGTTTTTGTGTGTGTGTACACTAGTTGTGCTGGGGTGGGTGGTCAAAGGCAGAGGAAATGAGCAGCATCATCTCCTTCAGAGGCTGAAGGACAGATAGGGCAGGCAGGCTTGAGGACGAGCTGTCTGTGGGAAGCCTTCCTTCAAGGCCATCCTGAGAAGAGTTTTATGCATCTCTCAAGCTGTTCTACCTCATGGATCACCTCATAATGACCTGGTAGCAATGACTGTACAAGGCAAAAAGAAAACTCTCAGCTGCCAGGGGCTGGGAGGAATTTCTAAGGCTCATGGGGATTAGAAACCTCTGTGTCACTGCAGGAGGGGGAACAATGCTTTCTGTCAGTTTTTATTCAAGTGTTTCTTTTTGAGCACCAACCACACTGACTTTGATGTGAGAATAAATTAATTCCAGAGCCCCGACTTGAAATTTCCTGACTCTGCCTGTCTATTGTCTATCCACCCACACAAAAGAGGAACAGCAAAACCTTGTCAGTTTTCAAGTGAGCAGCTTGCAATACACATTCTTCTAGGGAGTTTTCTTAAAGGAGCATTGGAGTTTTTCAATCTTCCTTTTTCTTCCTTAAGTATTTGCCCATTTTAATGTTGAGCTGTTTTCTTTATATGGAAAAAAGAATCGCTCCACTGAGCTGTAGAAACTTGATTTTCTTGGTCAGTTGGGGATGGTAACTTCAATCTTACTCTATTAAAATTTTTAAAACAATCATTTATGATGATTCTTCATGTAACTCCTAAGGTTTCATATCTTATTTTTATATTGAATCTGCATTTTTGAGGGAAGAAAACATGCCCCCCAGACTTTGTCTGGCTCACAAAGGGATAAAAGCTTTGCAAGGTATACATGCCACTCTGACTATAGTCTCTGCATTTTGCATGTGAGGCAATCAGGAAATGGAGACGTTCAACACCTTCTTCCAGATCATCCACTAAATCTGCTGCGCAACTACAATAAGGGCTCTGAGGCTTAGTATCTTAATTTCTGGAAAACCCATCAGTCTTCTCTTTGTAATTTATTATTAGACTGCCTTCTTCCCTGCAGATTCAGAGTTAACTTTTTAATTAAGCATCTACTGTTTGACATTTGTGTTAAGTGCATTTACCTACTTTATCTTTTGCAAGCATTTCAAGATTGAAAAGTTGAGAATCCTGAAGATACTCTCCCCCTTCTTGTCTCTCAACATGTACACACATTATTATACTAGATTACTAATGTGTGTGTGTGCATCTGTGTGTGTGATATAAAGAAGGAAGAAAATTCTTGTTTTTGTGTCTTGGGGATGTTTGGAGAAGTTTCCAATGTGGTGGATGCAATTGGCCAGTCTTTTCTCTTCCTGTCCATCTTCATATGACATAAACCTCTCTAGGAACCCCCTGTCCCACCGCCTGCACTGGGGCTTGAAGAAATCAGTGTTGAAATTCAAGTTATCTTCATAGTCAATACCTCAAGATTAAGTATAAGAGGTGTTTTTCCAACAGGATAATTTAAAATAACTATTGACTTATTTCCTGGATGTACAGGAGAGGAAGTGTCAGCAAGGGCCTGAGTGTTTAAAGCTCTTTGATTTTACTGGGCCTGTTCATTCATTCCCCAGCTGCCTTTGTACTACATTTGAGTCACTGGTGATGACCAAGCTGAATCCAGAGACACAGGCAGGCAGGAGACTGACTACACTTTTCCCATTACCCTGTCCTATTAGTTTCTCTGTACATTCTAGTCATTAGAACGTGTCATTTCCTATGGTGTGGAGGATAACAGGTTTTTAATATGATTATCACCAAATATGACACTAGAAATAACAGAAACCATGCTATCTTACACAATTCCTCTGAAACCTAAAGGATAGAGAGCTTTCTTTATTTTCGTGGTTTGAAAGGTCAGTTTGTCGCTGCTCATTACTAACTAGCCTTGGTTTGCAATCATACCAGGGAGTTAACAGATATTTACACATGTTTATATCTACATTGGTTTCACTTCAAAAAGCTTTGCTTAAGCAAGCACCTAAATTCCTTTACTTCATTCTAAAACTACTGGAAAGGCAGAATACATTCAGTTTAACGTAATTTATGTGAGATACTCCCTACAGGGAATTTTCTTGGTAGGAAAGGTCAATATTTATCATCAAGTAAGAGGAAATAGAATATTGATTTGATCTTAAAATCATGTTTTCTACATACACACATGCAAACATATACACACACCTGGCTACATACATGTGCCACACCCTCTGCTGAAGTTACCAATAGCTTTTGAGGTCAGTGAAGCATAGTGATTATAGGCTAAGCTGTGGAGTGGGTAGACCTGGGTTCAAGTCCTGCCTCTGGCTATGTGATAGTGCACAAATTACTTAACCTCCTGTACAGTATTCCCTTCTTTTCACGAATACATACTATATAAGGGTTAATGTGAGGATCAGATGTAATAATGTCTAATAGATCTGCGCTTCTACAACTCTAAAGTATACACAAATCATCTGGGGATCTTGTTAAATGCAGATTCAAATTCAGTAGGTTTAGAATGCTGCTAGTGCATAAGCAATTTTGAGTAGCAAGGCACGTGCTAAGACTTCACAAAATGGAAAGCAAAATTGTTATCTAATCATCTTGCAAGCCAGTTAAGAGAAGGCTGAGAAAGGATTTCGTTTGGTGACCAACGTGAGCAGGGTACAAACTTAGTTTTTCTATACAGAGGGGATGAAACTTTTAAGCCACTACATAAGGAGCTACTAGACTGAATTTCCACTTTCTGCCCAGGATCAGCCAAAGACCATCTGAACCCACATGAGAGATGATAAGGCTCCAAATGTCCTGAAGCCTCTTACCTGTCATAGTCTTGGCAAATCTCCCCGACAGCTACCAAAGCTTTCAGATACTCATTGGGTTGGTAAGGGTGGATGTAGTGCAAGGAACAGCTATTCCTGGGGTCCCCGTTTGAGGCAGTGAAATCTATAGCTACCTAAAAGAGAAAAATACAAGCAAAGGTAAATTTAAAGTGGATGCATCTCCTAGGAATTGTGATCAGCCATGAGAGAGATCAGGCCTCGGGTGAAAAACAGTAGCACATTACATACTCTGCCAATAAAGAAAGAGAATAAATTAATTCGCTTGAAAAACTAGTTATTAATTTGGTTGAGGCCATTTCTGCAGTCTTCAATCTCCCTCCTCACCAGTGCCCACTCTTCTCCCTGTTTAAATAGGAACTTGAGATGGACATAGATCAGAAAGCCCAGATGCTGTTGATTCATCTCACCAGGCAGCAAGAGTAAGGATAGACTATCTGCCCTCCAATTTCACAGTTCACTCAGAAAAGACTTCTATGCTCCCTGGGCAGAACAATTCTATCTACGGGGCATAAGTAAGATCCCTTAAAACCAAATTCTGTGTTAAAGATACAGTCTTCATAGCAAAGCCATTGTCATAGTTCCATGAGTGGCCAGATGCAGAGAGATGTGTTAGAGTAGTTATAACGAATTTTCTGCAAGGAGCAGCTCCGTGTAAGGCATTCAACATTTTGGTTCCCATTCATGTAAGAACTCCTGCCTACAACAAAGAGGATGCCTGAATGTTATCGCATTGTAAGTGGGAAGTGGAGACGGGAAACCTGTCTTGCCACTAATTAGTCATTTATCCTTCAGCTTCTCAAATTTCTTCTGACCCCCAGTATCACAATCATGTAAGTCAAAGTTGACTCACTGAACACTTCTTAATAACCAAAGAACCAAAAATGCTTAAGCCAGAGGGTGTTAAAATAAGAAGAAACATTTCTTCTAATTTCCAACATCACCTCCATCTAAATAAAAGTTAACCCAGCAAAAATCTCTTTAAAAATGCCACTTAAGCTACGAGGGAAGAAGGTTAAAATAAAAAGCCATACAGGAAGAAAGAAATGTTTATGTTGCATAATTCCATTTCCTTCTGGAGTACAGTAGAATGCATTCATTGGCTTACTATGGCCGAAAGGCTCTATTTTCTCATATGATCTTGGGAATCATAATGGGAAATGTTATTTGTGTTATATTTGGTAAATTCCATTATAACAAATAACTGGAATGCCCCATTGGATCTATGAAGGTGGGACATTATTTCTGAAAGGACAGAGAAAACATGTCATGTGTTTGTTTGTACTTCTTAAGGTATAAGTTGATGGGGAAAAAAATGTTAGTCACATCTGATATTGTACCCTGCAATCAAGTCAAAGTGACTAGGAAAAGAAAAGCAATAGGCTAACAGTAATTCATTTATAGCCTTTTTTCTTTTCTTTCATGAGATTATATTTTCATCTCTGTTATTTTTTTTTCTTTTTCTTCCTTGCCTTTCCACAGAACTATGTCAAAAATAAAGTTAGGTAGGATTCAAACTCCGTTTTCGGAATATCCAGACTTCTTAAAATCAGGGGATGCCTACTGATAAATGCTAGTACTAAGAGTATGTAAAAAAAAGAAAGAAAGAAAGAAAGAAAAAGGTTATGTGAAGAAAAATTGCAGTTCTTCCCTGACCCTTAAATGCCCTTACTTTGGATAAAAAACGAAAAAAGACAGAAATAATCTGTGTGTCAGGCACTGTGCTAACTGTGCGTGACACAGAGGCATGATATTACTTCATTTATATGCATGATATTACTCCATTTTCATGTGACATAGGATAAGAGGGCTTGGAGTTGGTTTTAAATCCAAGTCTATATGGTTCCTTTCTATCTTTCTCCATTATGCCATCATATATCCAGGAAAACATGCATGTCTATGACCAAAACACCAAGACTTCTCACGGGTATAACTATTCCAATAAAAAATGGAAGAGATGTGGCCTGGAGGTAGGGAGACTTGCTAGGAGGCAACCATGGTAATTTGGGGAAGCATTGCTTTGAATAAACTCTTTGTGACCAAAATGGTTGTAAAAGTTAAGACAAGGAAAATTGAAATATGTGTGTATGTATGTTTGTACACACAATAGTGAGAGGATTGCTACTGAGGATGACTGGAGGTAACCCAGGGACACCAATAAAGTCCAGTGTCTTCTGAGACGGGTTTATCCTGAAGGTGAGAGTTAACCCACCGGGAAAAAAAAAGGAAGACCATAGGTGATGCCCATTTAATCAAGGACTATGATGAAAAAATGGTGGGATGGAGGAACCTACATGCATTTTCTGAATGAGAAGGAGGTGAAAAGCACCCCAGGATCCACCCATGAGGCCTCAATAAGATAGAAATCCAAACACATGCAGATAATTCCAGGAAAATTTCTGAGAGGAGCACTCCAGAGATGTTTGAGAGACAATGTTTGAGAAAACCATACCTTTGGGGGCCTCCTGGGTTTACCAAGCTCAACTCACAGACGCCACTCTCAGCCTTTTACTCCTATTGGTACATGTTTAAGGAATAATGGCACCTTGCATAGGTGTACATAGTGTTTAAAAGGTAAAAGTAATGCTGAGAAGGGCAGATGTAAAGCCACCCCTTTCTCTTCCACCAAGGAAGGCATGTTAGTACTCCAGGGAATTCTAGAGAGTGTGAAGATGTTGTTATGGAGATTACCTTGATTCTGCTTTAATTTATCTAAAAAGTGAATCGTTGGCAGGTGTTGATACTTTATTATTAATAACAAGCACCTTGTGGCCCACCTCACTTCTATTCATGATGCCTTTAATCACGGATCAACACCTCCTTACCTCTGAAGGCATCATGCTTCTGCCTCTTGATACTGAAGTTAATCTGTCCCATGTGCTGGTTGCCTGACTGAGACTCCTGAAGTGTTAAGGGTGTTCTGTGATGACAAAAACATGCTGGTGTCTTGATATAAAACTAGAAAATGAAATCAGGTTATATAGGCCAGAGGAAAACATTCCGTAAAGAAAAATGGCTGCTTAAGAAACATTCCTAGGCATTGGCAAAATTCTCCGAGCATGCAGACACCTAGTGGCAGCATCCTAGCCCCAGTATATCACCTGCATGAATATGTTATATCTAGATAAGTGTGCATAATGTCTGGACAAGCATACATAGATTGTGGCAACAATATATTTTAAAATAATAGAAAAAAAGCATATAATAGAGCTGGGGATGGGGTGAGACAAAAAGAAGTGCCTAGTTTGTAAAACCCAAGGAGGCACTCACTCTCAGCGGACCCCACACTTGTAAAATCCAGAGTGAGAGTCTCCTTAAATTTTGCACCCCAGGTACATCTCTTGCTTTACCTCCAATACTGGCTCTACTGTGTTATTTTCATTCCTATCCACTCTTTGTCGTCAGACTTGGAATAATTTTCTTATGCTTAACCAGGGTGCGGCAAAGATGATGGTGAGAAAGAAAGAGTGATTGAAGAAAGTAAGGGTAGAAAATGAATAGGATTTATTGACCAATTGAATGTGGAGTTGGATGTCAGTTAGGGGAAGAGAATGGCCAGGTTTTGGGAAGAGGATAATATATTTTGAAGATAATGAAACAAGGTACAGGCTAATGTTAGAAGGTTAGTATTGGGCTGCCTGTTCTTGGTGCTACTATGTAAACATTCAAACATGCCTGGTGGAAATTTTACTATTTCTTTTCAGGCAGGCCTCTAGGGTTTCCACTTTTCCCATGGCAATGGCCCCTATGTCTATGACAACGAGAAAGGCCACTTCATCTCAGGAGATCATCATATAGACCTGGGGGAGGGTATGAACTTAAAAAATTAACTGATGAAAAAGGACATAGGCTTATGATTCTTACCATATAGCCCATTTTATAGTTCTCATGGCTTAAAACAAAAATATTTTATCATGTGACTAGACAGCAATGGACTGTCTTAAGTACGAGTCAGCTAAAATATTTTCATTTTTATTTTCTGGAAAGTGGTGGTTCCTAAAACCTCCTTTATGAAGCTGGAGAAAAAAATATCTATCTTCAGGGGGTGGTCTTCCACCAAGAATTCTCTGTGCTCTTTAAAGTTAGCATTAGTAGAAAGAGAGCAGAGTGAAAGGCTAGGTTTATTTTAGAAAGCAACAGGGAGGCTGTGAAAGATGGGGTTAAGTTGAGAAATAAAAGCAACAAAATGACTGAAAATGCCAGTGTGTGGAGGTGGCTACTGACGCCTGGTTTTCTGAATGCCCAGTGAGTTCGCAGAGCCCCCACGTTTTCATTTCCTGATAGGAAGCATTTATGGAAACCTGTGGTTCTGGTATGTGCTCCAATCTTCCCTGCAGGCAGCACAAGAACAGGCGCCCAGTGCTTTTTCCTTCTGCCCAGGAAGCCACTGCTCATTATTAAGCAGAGCTATGCAGCAGCTTTGCAAAGCCTTGTAAAGTAAGAATGCAAAATGCCCCCTCCATGACACCAAGTCCCCAGTGCATGGAGCTGTTCCTGGGAAAAGGCTGGTTGCAAATGATGAGCATCTCTCTTTGGGCATTTTTAGATTCTTACATGAAACAACTCTGCTACTCAGATCCCTTCCCTTCATCTGCCAAACAGGTCATTTGTGAACCTTCTCGATGTTTTCTAAGGGAAGCTGCTGTGTAACAACCTCTGGTTAGTTGTACCTGCAGTCTACCTTTGGGATCATATTCTCGGGCAGCTTTCTTTCTTTTCTTTATAAATATCTGTGTACAATTTGGACCTATACAATGAATCTTGTAGGTGGAGATATTGTTTGGTCTGGACCATTTCTTAAATAATAGGTTACATTTTTATTCTTTTCTGTTTTCCAAAAACTTTCTAAGAGGACAGTTAAATAGGAAAATAGGGAAAGACGCCTAAGCTTACTTGGTTCATTTTCTGGAAAATGGCAAAGCATTTGCCTCTTTAACCCATTATACCCTGACTTTGCGTAGAAATTCAGTCAGCAGGGCTCACTAAGCAGTAAGCAGACTCAAAGGTCTACACCAGAGTAGGTCAGTGTTCAATCTGGGATGTAAAATAAAGATTTAAAAATGTAAACTGGGCCACAGTGTAGACATAGGATGCCCTAAATGTTTTAGGGTTAGAAAAGTTTTCCTGAGACTGGGCGCAGTGGCTCACACTTATAATTCCAGTGCTTTGGGAGGCTGAGATGAAAGGATAACTTGAGGCCAGGAGATTGAGACCAGCCTGGGCAACATAGCTAGACCCTGCCTCTACAGAAATTTGTTTTAAAAAGTAGCCAATGTGGTAGCACATGCTTGTAGTCCCAGCTACTCAGGAGGCTGAGGCAAGAGCATCACTTGAGCTCAGGAGTTTAAGGTTACAGTGAGCTTCCAGTGTGCCACTGCACTGCACTCTGGGCAACAGAGTGAGACCCTGTTTCAAAAAAAAAAAAGGAAGAAAGAAGAAAGAAAGAAAGAAAGAAAGAAAGAAAGAAAAGAAAAGAAAAGAAAAGAAAGAAAGAAAGAAAGAAAGAAAGAAAGAAAGAAAGAAAGAAAGAAAAACATTTCCTGAGAGAATCTTTAATAAGTTATCTAAATGTTTAGGTTTGAAGGTCAGTCTGGGAAAAGTTGCTTTCAGCTTATTATATTATATTATTAAAATGTAAACTATAGTCAGAGGTAAGAAAAAGCAGTATTATCTTCAATTTTTAAAAACGACACAAAAGAAATGTCCATTTAAAATTAGTAAGAAAAAAATACCACTCACTGTGCCACTAGGCTGGTAAGTCATATTTTAGTTTTCTTTCCTCTCTAGGTATTTTATATATGTAGTTGTAGTCATAGAGTAATTCTACTTTACATTTTTTATAACACTATGTCATAAACATTACCTCATGTTATTATCTAAACCTTATAATTATATTTTAAATAAGCTATATCATAGTCAATACTAAATACTATGATACTAAATATCATAATATTTAAAGGAATACTGTAATTTACATAGCCATTACCTTATTGTTAGACATTTAGGTTGCTGACAGCTTGTCTGTATTAAAATCTATGTTATAATGAGCATTTTTGAGCATATGAAAAAGCAATAACTTTCAAAAAAAACCCTTTGATTTTTCTCCCATTTTTTCTTTTCAAATACCTTACAGCATGTGTCTGTTTTGTGCTATCTATAACTTTGTATTTTGTGTGTGAAATTCTAGTATCCGGTTTTATTTTTAGCTGCTCTACCATGTGCCAAACCCAATCTCTCACCCTGTGGTCTCTGTTTCACCTCCACCCACCTCCTCAAAGACTGAGATGGTGCAGTTGCTCTAGAGTTCTTATGACTCAAGGATTCATGTGAGGTACAAGAACTGTCTTCAGGAGTGCCCTTGACCTCCCAAATTGCATGCAAAATTGGATGTGTGCACTTCCCAGTAAGAGGCTATAGATCATGTATCAGATTCTCAAGTGTTCAGGTGACCAAAAAAGAATAAGAATCATTAACTGTCTAGGGCTCTTTTTAGCATCATTTATCTCCTTCCTTCCACTGGGCTGTTGACTCTGCTTATAGTCTGATTCTAGCTTAAAATCTCTTCTCTTTTAATTTTTAAATTGCCATCCTCTTTGTACCTCTTGCTTTCCCTTCACTGTTAACTTTCTTGAATGAATACTTATACCTGCTGTGTTCATTTCCTTACCTTCTGTTTACACTCTAAGTCCTGGGTCTCACCCATCTCGTTCTGCTCAAGTTGCTCTTTTGAAGATGATATATACCTACTCATCGTGTTGTTCTTCACCCTCTGACTTCTCTTTAGCATGCAAGATTGTTGTCCTTGATCTTAACCTTAGCTTTTTCCTCCTGGGCATCTGAGTTACTGCCTCCCCTTGGGCCTTCTTCTCCTCCTGCATTTCTTCTCTTAACTGTTTGCCCCTCCTTCCTCTGCTGCCAGATAGAGGTCCTTTACAATTTCTTGTCATCAGGCCCTTTTCCTTCTATACTCTTCTCTTGGGACATCTCATCCAGAGCCACATACATGTAGCTCCTGACTCTCCCCTGAAACTTAGGCCCATATTTATAAGTACCATCCCCACTGGGAGGTGCTGAAAGTACCTCCAACGTGTCCAAAGCCAAATTCATCATCTTGCCTGAAGCTGCTCAAGCCTCGCATATTACCCTGACCAGGTCCGCCACGCTCTGTCAGTCAGGCACAAAAGCTTTGATTACTTTCAGTCTTCTCATTGTATCCTAGGCAGAGGCTTAGTGCTTCTCTTTCCACAGTACCTCTCCTGCTGCTGCCACCCTTGTTTAGCTTCTTTTCACCTGGCACCAGGCCTGTGGCAGTGGGCTTCCATCTGTTCTTGCTTCATCTCTCGTTCCCCCTTCACCACCATCAAACACTCCCAGCTTTACTGTTGCTTCAAGGCCCTCCTCATTATCCTTTTGAACATGCATTATCCACCAAATTACCTTAAAATTCAAAGCCCTTCAAGTTCTGACCCCAAACTGCTTCCCCAGTACTCCCCTAAATACATCCTGTTTATTCATTTTCCTAATTAAGGTTTTAGTATTTATAATTAGAATATAGTGGTGCATAAATACTTAAGTTTATGGGGGATGCTTTTTAAAGCAAAACCCCAATATCATATTTATTTATCCAATTTGTTCTTTTTTCTAAATGTTACCTCCCTTTGAAGTTTTAGGGTTCAATTTATTATAATTCAGCAAAAGTGTTTGGAACAGCTTAGTAGCTGAGGAGAAAGATGCCCCCATCTTTAACACTCTTAAGATTGAACCAGAAGCACCAGCATCTATGGAAGATACAAAGGCTTTCTCCTAGCCCCTGCTTATATTTTGGATTGGTCAGAGCCACTACAGGAAACAAAAAGTCCACCCAAAAGGTGATTGAGGAAGTTTAATGAAGGGACAATTCACAAACATGTGGAAAAGGTTAATGGAAACTGACCAGAAAAGAGTGGGAGGGAGCAGTTACCAGAATTCAGTAAGAGGAGTGTCTTCAGGACAGGGCACCTGGTAGGAACTGTGACCTTCTGTCAGGAAGAAGGTCGCTGCCAAACCACGGCCTGGCAGGCAGGCAGCTAGAGAAATAAATATTCCAAGTTCTCTCGCCTCCTATTCTTTGATCTCTGATGGGTGCCTCTCATTGGTCAAACCCAACCAAAAGCTAAAAGCTGGAGAGCTTGGATAGTGCCTCCAAGGAGGTTGGCTTCCTGGGGTACAGAAGTGAGAGTGGAGAAGGATGGAAAGTGACTCTAGGGGAGGAAATGGAGAACATCCAGAACTTTATGTCTCCCCTGGTGCTTGAAGGCTTTTCTCCAGGGAGACAAAAAGTTTGTGTTGGCTAAAGCTCCCTGGTTGCTCAGGAGCCAAGGGTCACATAATGTGCCAGTGGAGGTTTTTGCCTCTGAAAGCCTCCGAGGTATAATTACTGCAATGAAACATTCCTTTTCTCTCTCTCGTCTGCTCATCTCTATGCCAGGAAACCTTCCTCTTTTCACTTCTCATCTCTCTGCCACTGCCTTTTCATGTTGCCAGATGGTTTCAGTAAAATAACCAGGCAGATAATAAACACTTACAGACCAAATTAAATAAGACATGATACTTTTTCTTAACGATTTGCATTACAGCTTATAATTTAAATTAAGTTGTACTACTTGAGCAATAAAAAATTTATAATGAGAAAGCTGACTTAATTTTGGAAGAAAATGACAGAGAAGTGACTGGTATGTTTCCTTTAGTAGAACACTGGGAATAGAATACCTAGCAATTCTCTTCTGAGTCCCCAACCTGAAACCCTACAGGAGGAAGGGCTTTGTGGAGGAACTATTGTTGGCTGCCCCCTTCTCCACAGCACTCATCTGTACATTCTCCTCTTCTCATTCCTCGCTCCAGACTGCTCTCCTCACTCACACCTCCCACAGGTCTATCAGTTGACACTGGAGTGCATGGAAAGCTGCAACTGGGGTGTTGCTGGAGACAAACACTGAAGCACTACTCCCAGTGGGGAGTGCTCCCAGTAGGGAATGGGGAGTCAGCAGACTGAGAAAGGAGGGGAGAACAAAGAAGGACACAGGGATATCTGAGAGTCAGGATGTGGAGCTGGGAACTCTTTAGGTTGGGGCTCAGCTCCTGATTTTTGCTGGGGCTGATTCTTTGCAGCACAACTTGAAGGGCAGAGCAAGCCCCTGAAGGTTGAATACAGAGTTGTTCAAGAGCATGGGATCTACAAAATCTAAACCAGACTGAAATCAATAGAGCTTTCCCTTGAAAACCTATAAATAGTTTCCTGAAATCACCTTTTTTGCCTAAGATCTTGCGAAACTATTTCCAGTAGCTCTGCTTTATGACACTGCTTGCTTCCATACTTCCATTTGGGTATGCTCAGAGCAGCAATGAGCCCGCAGGACAGCTAGAGTTAGACGTGCATCCTCAGTGAACATGCTTGCTACCTTCTGTATGTGACAGTATAAATGTAGGAAGGCTTGCTGGCTGTGCATTAGAGAATCTTAGACTTTAAAGAGGTGACCAAACTCTAAAATTAGCTCCTGTAAGTATTCAGAGATAAATGCACAATATCCCAAGTTTAGGCAGGACGTAGGTAGACCTCCTTGAGATTAAGGCAGAGGATACTTCCCTAGCTAAGGAGAAGCTAGTTTAGTAAATGGCCATTTGTCTCATCCCTTTGAGACTCCTTTTAGTCCCTTGAGCACCACCATTCCTGGTTCCAGGAATATATTGGTCCTGTCTACTCTCTTGGGTCCAAAGCTTGACTAAAAAATTAAACCCATTTTCTTTCCTTTTTCACATGACTGAGCCAGTCAGGGAGCTGAACAGGGCTGAGCTTCATTAGTACCTTTCTGTAAGATGAGAAATCTTACAGAAATGAGTACAAGTTGTATTTCTCTTGCTTACATCCACATTGCTTTCCAAAGGGTTCTAGCACATCTGTCTTTTGCCATCTGGGGATTCTCTTTCTGGAAGTCACATCTGACCAAACCTAGGAGGATTTCGAATATTAAGCCAGTGAAAGTCAGTTGTTCCAGTGCAGATGGACTCACAACCTTGACCTACTTAGCCACTTTAAAAAGACTCAGCCTACCTAGTCAAATATACATCAGGGGTGTATAAATCCCAAGGGCACACAAATTGCATACAGGGGATGATCCTTGATCCACTCACTGAGTCTTGACACCCACTCTACTTCTCAACCTTGACCTCGGCCTGGTTCTCCGATCTTTGGAATTCATCCTTTCATTGCCTATTGAACTGTTTGTATGACTTACTCTTGGTCCTGACCACTGGGTATGACATTGGTGCTGTAGTCTAGTCACATGAACACAACCATGGCATCTGCCTTGGCTCAGTGGAACTTACTTGCATGGCTTACTTCCTTTCAATTTTTCTCACCAGGTGATGGAATCTGACAAGCTACACTGCTTCACGCCTCACATAGTTACTGAAGAAATGGGAAACGTTAGGAGGATTCCCCAGACCACGTGAGGTTGAGTGGCATAAATTTCCTGATATGATGCTGAAAACTATACTTATTAAAGAAAACAGAAGTGTAAACACATTTCAAAAACATGATTCCATACGTTTCAACAATGAGACTTGAACAAAGCTGACCGAAGGTTAAAATAAGCTTTTGTCTGCTTATCCCCCAAACCCAGTGCCACTCCTCATCTCTTGCTTCCTGAATAAGAACAAACGTGGAAACAACTTACTGTAAACTGGATTTGGCAGCCACCCATGATGTAGTCCAAGAAAGAGTGCATCTTGTGAATCTGCATAGGAGGGGAGAGGAAACTGGGTTAGTAACAGCACAGTCTATTTCCTGATATATTGGAGGCCTAAAGGTTGGTGACTGATAAGCTGCTAAGCCAGAGGAAAGGGCAGACAGACATTGTTGATAAAAGATGGGTCAGTTATGTTTGTTCTGTTAAAGGAGAGAAGGAAGGCAATATCAATACAGATGGGCCTTTGAGGGCTGCCAATATCTATCCCCTGCTCCCCTCTATTATGGTTTATGCAAATTTTAATCAGCTTATGCCTGAGGTGAGACTAAAACTATATTTTCAAGTGTCACTACTGTTTTGAAATGAATGATGTCTCACACATGACTTCAGTCTTGCCTCCCTGTATCTAAGTCCCAGTCCTGGTGACATTTTTAATATGCAGGTAATTTAGATAGGCAGTTTTAAGATACCATTAGCTGAGAAGGTAATTTGCTGACAATTTCCAGTTAGTTAAATGCCTCCCCTGCCATGAACAACAATGACTAACATTTATTGGGCATTACTGAATGCCAGGTACTTAACATCTTTTACCTCATTTAATTCTCAGAACAACCCTATGAAGGCAGTACAACTATTATTATTGTACCTTGTTTATAGATGAGGAAATTAAGGTCAAGATCACAATGCTAATAAACGGTAGAGTTGAGACTCAAATGATGCAAGTCTGGGAGACATACTCTATCCTTTTGACCTCTATGCTGGAAGCCAGTATGGTTGTTGGGTTATGCCAACTGCCATCACCTGTGTTCTCAAGTACTTTAGGGATTTCTGGTCTTAATTTACATTTCTTTGTGATATTGCTGCTTGGCTTGGCTCTTGGTGATATTCTTGTATTCGTTTATTCAACAATTATTTACTGAACACTCACTATGCACTATATTCTAGGACTACAATGATTAGAGAAACAGATACAGTACTTGTAGTCATGGAGCTTACAGTCTGGATCCTACATGGAGAGTCAGTAACTGTAATTTTTGACTGTCACTTCTCAGATTCCATCTAATGCTCAGGAAGCTTCTTAGAGACTGACCGAAAAAAATCAGTGTTCGTCTCTCTAGATATCACCTCCAGGTGGCACACATCTATTGGCATACTTTTCTTAGAATTGATGTTCACTTGGTCTCTAAACAGTGCTCACTTTTGGTGTCCTGATGGCAGTGCTTTGCCTGATAGTTGGGACTCCATTCTGCTGTGTCTGTATATCAAAGAAATAAGAACTTGAAAGTGAGCAAAATAACAGTGCTTCTGAGCACTGAACTGTAAGAGCAACTCATGGAAGAAAAAAAATTGTGTGTACACAGTCACCTTAAGGAGAAAAATAACCATTGAATCTTGATCTTTTCTCCTGCTGCTTTGGGCACAGGGGTAGTCACATAACTGTTTAGAATGCATCCAGGATTTGATTTGTAAAGTTGTGATAAGATGTCTGATATGGAGACAGTCCTGACTCTATAAGAAGAGTTTATTGCTCAGAGTTCTTCAAAGGATAGGAGGCATGTTATGCCACACAGGAGGGTCACATGGGGAAGCACCAGGATAGGTCAGGAAGGAAAAGCAGTAAGGGGAAAGCAGGCAAATCATTTATTGTTTTTTTTTTTCCATAGGAAGGAGTAGGTGAGGCAGGATAAGCAGCTGAGTAGGCCTAGGATTGGATAGTTTGAATAATTTCAGCAGGTTTTGAAATCTGTCAAAACCATAGGAGTGGTTTCTAGTTATCTGATACCTGACCCTCGGGTCACATAAGATGGTAGAACATTGGCTTAGTGTGTGAGAGTTTGATAAGGGAGGTGATTGGGGGTTTGAACTAAAAAATGATTGGTTTGCATGTCAAAGGCATGCTAGAAGGCAGGTTGTTTGCTGTCTGTAGGAATTAGCTAACATTGGGAGAGTAGTCCCTCTTAGGTTCATAAGGTCCAAAGTTGTCAAAGCATCAAAAAATATTGAAAAAAAAGATTAATACAATGACTCCAGATGGCCAGTCATAAAACATTATCCCCTAGTCTCAGTGATTGGTGTAAAGGGTAGGGATATGACCCAAAGCAGACCAATTATTCTTTTCCCTCACTATCTTATTAGGTAAGGATGTGATCCTGTATATAGACATATTAGGTTCCTTCTAATATATTAGGAAACATATATCTATGTACATATACACACACATAAACACACACATACACACATGTATACATATATACAATCATGTGTCATTTAATGATGGAAATACATTCTGAGAAATACATTGTTAGGTGATTTTATCATTCCATGAACATCACAGAGTATACTTACACAAACCTAGATGGTATATCCCACTATACACTTAGGCTATATAGTATAGCCTATTGTTCCTAGGCCACAAGCCTGTACATCATGTTATTGTACTGAATATTGTAAGCAACTGTAACACAACTGTAAGTCTTTGTGTATCTAAACACATCTAAACATAAGAAGGCATAGTAAAAATATGGTATAAAATATAATAAATGGCACACCTGTATAGGGAACTTACCATGAATGGAGCCTGCAGGACTAGAAGTTGCTCTAAGTGAGTCAGTGAGTGAGAGGTGAGCGAATGTGAAGGCCTAGACTGTTACTCTACACTACCGCAGACCTTATAACACTTAAGCTACGCTAAATTTATTTTAAAAATAAAGTAATTGTATTACAATGGCTACAAGTCACTAGGTGATAGGAATTTTTCACCTCCATTATAGTCTTATGGGAGTACTGTCATATCTGTGGTCCATCATTGACAAAATGTTATTATGCAGAGCATGACTGTATATATACATATATACATGTATGTACAGCTGCTCCCGGACTTACAATGGGGTTACATGCTAGTAAGCCCTTCATAAGGTCAAAAAATTATGAGTTGAGTTGTCATAAATTGGGGACCATCTGTGTGTGTGTATACACATACACACACACACATATATACAGGTGTATCTTCTTTTATTGTACCTCACTTTATTGAGCTTTATATTTTTTACAGATTGAAGGTTTCTGACAACCATAGGGCATGACTATTGGTGCCATTTTCCCAACAGCATGTGCTCACTTTGTGTCTGTGTCACATTTTGGTAATTGTTGTAATATTTCCAAATTTTTCATTATTATTGTATCTATGACAGTTATCTGTGATCAGTTATTTTTGATGTTACTATTGTAATTATTTTGGGGTGCTATGAACCAAGCCCACGTAAAATGGTGAACTTCATTGATACGTGTTGAATGTGTTCTCACTGCTCCACCGACTGGCCATTCCTTCATGTCTCTCCCTCTCTTTGGGTCTCCCTATCCCCTGAGACACTACTCTATTGAAATGAGGCCAGTTAATAACCCTACAATGGCCTCTAAGTGTTCAAGTGAAAGGAAGAGTCACACATCTCTTACTTAAAATTAAAAGCTAGAAATGATTAAACTTAGTGAGGAAGGCATGTCAGTAGCTGAGGTGGGCCAAAAGTTAGGCCTCTTGCACCAAACAGCCAAGTTGTGAATGCAAAGTAAAAGCTCTTGAAATTAAAACTGTGAATATACAAATGATAAGAAAGTGAAATAGGCTTATTGCTTATGTGAAGAAAGTTTTAGTGGTTTGGATAAAAGATCAAACCAGATACATCATTCCCTTAAGCTAAAACCTAATCTAGAGCAAAGCCCTAACTCTCTTCGATTCTATGAAGGCTGAGAGAGGTGAGGAAGAAAAGTTTGAAGCTAGCAGAGGAGGTTGGTTCATGAGGTTTAAGGAAAGAAGTTGTCTCTGTAACATAAAAGTGTAAGATAAAGCAGCAAATGCTGATGAAGAAGCTGCCAAAATATCCAGAAGATCCAGCTAAAATCATTTGATGAAGGTGACTACACTAAACAACAGATTTTCATTGTAGATGAAACAGCCTTATATTGGAAGAAGATGCCATCAGGACTTTCCTGGCTGGAGAGGAGAAGTCACTGCCTGGGTTCAAATCTACAAAAGGCAGGATTATTCTCTTGTTAAGGGCCATTGCAGCTGGTGACTTTTAGTGGAAGCCACTGCTCATTTACAATTTCAAAAATTCTAGAGCTCTTAACAATCATGCAAAATCTACTCTGCCCATGCTCTATAAATGGAATAGCAAAGCCTGGATGGCATCACATCTGTTTACAGCATGATTTACTGAATATTTTGAGTCTACTTTTGAGACCTACTGCTCAGAAAAAAAGATTCCCTTCAAAATGTTGTAGTTCATCAACGATAGACCTAGTCACCCAAAAGCTCTGATGGAGATGTGCAAGGGGTTTTATTGTTGTTTCCATGACTGCTAACACAATATCCTATTCTGCACCCCATGAATCTAGGGGTAATTTTGACTTTCAAGTCTTCTTATTTAAGAAATACATTTCATAAGGTTATAACTATCATTACAGTAGCTTTTCTGATAGATCTGAGAAAAGTAAATTGAAAATTTTCTGGAAAAGATTCATGATTCTAGATGCCATTAAGAACATTCATGATTCATGAGAGGAGGTCGAAATATCAACATTAATAGGAGTTTGGAAGAAGTAGATTTTAACCCTCTAGGATGACCTTGAGGCGTTCAAAACTTCAGTGGTGGGAGAGACTGGAGATGTGGTAGAAATAGCAAGGGAACTGGAATTATAAGTGGAGCCTGAAGATGTGGCTGAATTGCTGCAGCTGATAAAACCTGAATGGATGAGGAGTTACTTCTCATGGATAAACAAAGAAAGTGATTTCTTGAATCTGCTCCTGGTGAAGATGCTGTGAACACTGTTGAAATGACAACAAAGAATTTAGAATATTCCTTAAATTTAGTTGATAAAGCAGTGGCAGGGTTTGAGAGGATTAACTCCAATTTTGAAAGAAGTTCTGCCGTGGGCAAAATGCTATCAGACAGCATCACATGCTACAGAGAAATCTTTCATGAAAGACGAGTCAATTAATGAGAAACTTCATTGTTGTCTTATTTTTAAAAGTTATCTCAGCCACCCCAACTTTCAGCAATTACCACCATGATCAGTCAGCAGCCATCAATATCCCCAGATAAGACTCTCCCCCAGCAAAAAGATTATGACTTACTCAAGGCTCATATGACTGTTGCATTTTTAGCAATAAGGTATTTTTAAACTAAAGTATGTATGGTTTTAGACAAAATGCTATTGTATACTTAATAGACTACAGTATAGTGTAAACGTAACTTTTATATGCACTGGGAAATGAAAGAATGTGTATGACTTGCTTTATTGCATTGGTTTGGAATAGAACCCAAAATAGCACTGATATAGGCCTATATACATATACATATACATATACATATACATATACATATACGTATGCCTGTATACACACATACACACAGAACATACACACATGTCAATCATCTGGATAGCAATTGAGTCCTGTATGGTGGAGTCAGAGACACATGGGTTAAAATCTCAGCTCTTAAATTTACTACTTGTGTGACTCTGAGCTAGGTACATAAACTCAGTTGAAAGTAGACATCTCAGGGTTGTGGTAAGAGTTTAACAGAGTTTATTGTAGTTATTTTCGCATAGTAAGTACTCAACTAGTGGCAGCATCACTCCCAGATTTGAGTTAAGAAGTTTAATTATTAGTACATGTGATTCTCTGCAAAGTTTTAGCCCCTCTGGAAGGAATTCATAAGTCCTTTAATCTTCTCCTGTTGTCTTGTTTTTATGGTACACTTTCAGTATGAGTAAGGTACCACATATAAAACACTGGACAGGCAGGGTGTGGTGGCTCACGCCTGTAATTCCAGCACTTTGGGAGGCTGAGGCAGGCGGATTACAAGGTTAGGAGATTAAGACCATCCTGGTTAACATGGTGAAACCCCATCTCTACTAAAAATACAAAAAATTAGCTGGGCATGATGGCACGCACCTGTAGTCCCAGCTACTTGGGAGGCTGAGGCAGGAGAACTGCCTGAACCTGGGAGGCAGAGGTTGCAGTGAGCCGACATCACACCACTGCACTCCAGCCTGGGTGACAGAGTGAGACTCCGTCTCAAAACAAAGCAAACAAAACCAAAATAAAACAAACAAACAAACAAACAAAAAAACACTGGACACTGTGAAGGGCATATAGTAGGTGTTCTAGAAATGTTGGCTTCCCCATTTGGAGATCTCCCTCTAGCCCTGCTCTGGGCAGAGAAGATCCTAACCTATCAGCAGCACTCTCCTGTCTTTGGGGCAGGGGTGTACCTGGGGAGAGGACGGTGACACTGGACTGCCACAGCTCCACGACCACCCATGCTTACATTTCTCATTTTATGTTCTTTAATACATGACATTTTTATTTTTATTTTAAAAGATCACATCTTTTTTATACTTTTTTCCTCTCACCACACCACCTGAACTCTTCCTCTCAGATAGCCCTAACTTCATACTCCTGGAAGAGAGGGTTGCATACATACCTTGCACAGATTGAGAATCACGGTGCCTGAGTTCTTGTAATTCTTCTTCTTGGCTTTGTACTTGGGATTGATACACTCCCACTGCACCTGAAAGAAGGGTCATAGTATGAGAATCTGTTCAGGAAAAAGCCGAGTCATTCCATAAGGCCAAACTCCTAGGTGCTGCTGAGGACAAACTGAACTGGAGGGCTGACAAATAGTCTCTAGGTGGTAACTCTTGCATGTAGAGGAGCAATAAGGGGGAGTGGTTGAGAGTGAGACTCTGCTGTCAGACTTCTAGTTTAAAATCCCAGCAACGCCACTTCCCTGCTATGTGACTTTTGGTAAGTTACTTGATGCTCTATGCCTTGGATATCTTCTCTCCAAAATGGAGCTTATAATTATACTCTATCTCATAGGAATATTGTGAAGACTGATTAACCCAGGTAATAAATTTAGAACAGGGCCTGGCACATGTCAATGCTTACTATTAATATGGTCAAATCAAACAGTACAGGGAAGAAGAAATCTGCAGGAATACAGTTGAGTGATGACCAAGTGCTAAGTCTTACTGCCCGAGAATTGACTCAAAAGGTTAGTGAATAGTGAATAGTCAGGCTAGAGAAATTTAGTAGGGATAATAATAAATTTACATAGAACTTCACAGAGAGCTAAAATAACAGATTGACATGTGTCCCAACAGTGACACAGTAGATCTCCAAAGGGGCCTTTTTGAGGAATAAGATCAGAGCTACAGGAGTGGCTGGGAATTGAGGAGTCAGCTGGGAACTAAGGGGAATAGGTCTCCAGCCTACAGAAGATTTAATGGGACAAAATCAATTGTGAATCAAATATCCAAGAGTCATTGAATGTTTCTGCCCACCAGCCTGTGAAAGCTGAATCTCTGGATTTCTACTCAAGAGACAAAATTTCACTACCTGAGAATTAGAAGTGTCTGAAAATGAAGTAGTTTCTGAGGCAGATGCAAATGGATAGGCTGACATAGCAGTGGCCTCCGATAATCGATTCCTCTCGTGTCCATGCATTTGTGTAGCTCCCTCCTACAATGTTGAGGCATTTAGTCACATGACTCATTTTGGCCAATGGGACACTAGCAAATGTGATATAAGCACCAGCTTGAAAAGTGCCTGTGTACTGGGACTGGCTCCTCTCTTGCTTCTGGGAAGTTTTCAGGGCCGTATTAAAAAGCTTACAATGGTCTCTGGCAGGATAAAAGTACACCTGGAGAAATATCCTGGCCATCCTTGCTGCTGAGGCACAAATGCATGAGTGAGTTCTGTTGGCACCACGTGGAGCACTATGTGAAGCAGAGAATTCAGCCAAAATTGCCAACCCAGAGAATGTTGAGTACATAGTGATTGTTGTTTTCAGCCAGGAAGTTTTGGGCTAATTTTTCACTCAGCAACAGGTAAGTGATACTGTAGTTTCTCATCACTGGAAGGTGCCAGCAGGACTGGGCAACTACATAGGATTTAGAAGAGGGAGATCTTATACCAATGAAGGGTCCTCCATGACTCCTTCAAAATGTGGAATTCTTGGGTGAAAGAAAGAAAGAAGAAAACATGCAAAGCAGAATCTAAAATCAGACCCCTAGCCTTGTTTTTGTCACTTAAAGGCCTAATCTCCTAATCTGTCCATAATGAATGTTGTCTTTCTTTCCTCCCTCAGATTTTCTTCTCATTTACTCTCCAGGTGGGTAGAACTTGATAAACAAGAATTATAGTCCATCTCAAAGTCAATTTAGTATTTCTAGACAAAAGAGCCCAAGTTCCTCCTAAACCAGTCAAAACTGATATTGTCTTTTGCCCCAAAGCTTCCTCTAATATTTTAGTAAAACAGGTGGCTTAGGGATTTACCTAACAGTTGGAAAGAAAAGACACTAAAATTAGCTGTGCCATTTTTTGTCATTCTCAATGATTTCTATTAATCTCAATTTCTTCCATCAAGCAGGATATATTGAGTTAAAGATTTCAAATTCTATTTCAAATTCTATTAAAAATTGTAGTGATCATTCATGAAAAGTCTACTCACTTCCTTCTCAGGGTAAGATGAGCAAGTATGGGTTAGGCAGGAGAGGGCTCCAATGAAGTTGAATCAAACCTATAATACTTGGGGTCCTTGTGCTTTTGATGTAGGTAGGGGGTCCTGATGGACCAGATCTAAATAGTTTGCATCTGTCTTGGGATGAAGTTGGCATATAACTATGGGCTACGCACTTTACTCTCCCAATCCCATTTAACTCTCCCCACAGCCCGCTTTGACAGATGGAAGATGAGGCTCAGAGAAGAGAAGGGACTTTCCCAGGTCATACAGGTGGTAACTGGTAGACCTGGGATTCACACCCACATCAGTCTCATTCCAAAGCCTGGACTATTAACCACAATGCCTTCTTCCTTCTTCTAGAAGGTTTTGGAGTAGCTCTTCTATTCTTGCAAGTATCCCCTTTGGCCACCCGAAACTAAGGATGCTTATAAATGTTATTCAAGAATTAATCAAAGGGTAAATTAAGAATTTACCCTGTACCTATAGAATCATAACTCCCACAGGAAAAGGAAAGTTGAAAGATGCTGTCTCCTGTTTTTCTCTCTGATGCTACAGACATTCCTCAGGGTTTGAGCCTCCTATACCCTCTCTTCAATCCCCTCTCTCTAGGTGTACTCATCCATTCTCTTGATTTTAAATGTCCTCTCTTAGTTGATGGCTCCTAAAATATATTTACAGGTAAACGTCTCCTCTGAGTATCAGTTTTTGAAACCAAATCTTGAAAACTTCCTCATAAACTGGACCTCCTTACCACAATTCTTCCTCACCTCAGGAAATGGCACCATTTAATCATTTATCCTTGAGTCAACCATTTCCTCCTTCCCTTACTCCCTATATCCAAGCCTTCAACAAACCTTGTAGCTCTTATCTCCAAAATATGTCTTAAGTCTCTCCAACTTATCTCTATGACTAGTTCCTTAACCCAAGTCATTATCACCTCTTATCTATAGTAGTAGCCTCCTAACAGATCTCCCTTGTCTCTCTTTAATTATCTACACAGTAGCAAAAGTAATATTTAAAAAAATTAAAACCAATCATGTAATTCTCTAGCTAGAACGCTTTGCAGCACTGTCCAGTAGAATTTTCTCAATAATTGGAATATTCTGAATCTGTACTATCCAATATGGAAGCCACCAGCCACATGAGACTATTGAGCATTTGAAATGTGGCTAGCATGACTGAGGAACTTAATTTGTTATTTAATTTTATTTTAATTAATTTAAATTTAAATAGCCACATGTAGCTAGTGGCTACCGTATAGGAAAGCACAGCTTGCTCATGCTCTTATCACATTTAGAAGAATCTGCTTTTCCTGGCCTCTGCCTCTATCTCTGACTACATCCTATGAATGGCTCTTTCACTCTCTGCTTCAGATACACTGGTGTCTTTCCAGGTCCTCAATCACACCAAGCTCATCCCTGCCTCTCTATTTTGCACTACTATTCCTTTCGCTTCAAATGCTTTTCTCTCACTCATTACATGTTGGCTTTTTAATCCTTAAGGGGCCTCAACTTAAATGTCAGATTATCTTTTCTATATGCACACTTTTATAATGAAACTGGTCCCGTTTTGTAATAGCATTTGTCACAAATTGTAGTTGTATTTTAACTTTTTTTATGTGTGTTTCTATTCCATCCTGACTCTCACCACTCTGTAAGCTTCAGGAGGGCAGGGACCATGTCAGCATTGTTAGTCATGGCACATTTAGAGCCTGGCAGAGTGCTTGGAATTTGCTAGGTGCTACTTGATAAATATTGTAGAATCAATAAATAAGAGAATATTTCCCACTATATAAATACACCAAAATGGTGGCTGGGTAGTTAAACTAAAGTTTTTCTGGTATCTCAGTGACACAGAAAAGCACATTAGCATATGGTCCATTTCCTCAATGGAACTTAAAAGATCTGTTTGAAAGCATTATGTTTTGGTGTATTTCATTTATGATATGTGTTACATTCTTACTTTTAATATTTAATTAATAAGATGAAATATTTCCCCTATTTACTGCTTGGACTATTTCTATTCATAGAAGTAGATAAGGCAAAACTTTATAAAACTCTTTAGAACTCTAGCAGGTGGTATGAATGCTGTCATTGATTTAGTAGCTAAATAGGACTAGTTCTGCATATTCAGCAGAGCAATATTCTCTAGCTATATTCCTTGTTATCTTGGGAATGACTTTCCTTATAATTTAGTGTTGGTTTTAACTGTGCCTCTGAAACTCTGCATCCTGGCTTGTGGGTGATGGTCTCTGTGTGTTTGACAAGTTTCTTGTAATGCTGAGTACCTAATAAAGCATTTACAGCAGGTTTTGCAGGAGCTAAGGGGAAAGCTGTCACTGTTTCCATTGAGTTTCCAGACCAAAGGTATGTATTCAACAAATAATCTGATTCAGATTAAGTTTCTGAATTTAAAAAAAGTTAGTTCATTTCCATGCAGTTTGCCTGTATCCTGACCTTACATATGAGAGAGTTGAAAAATGAGTTGGGGCATCTCTAATTAGCACTTCTGATCAGAACAGGCATAGAGTATTATCTCTAAAGAAAAAGACTTTCTCAAAAGCACTGGGCCCTCTACTTTCACTTCTTTCTGCTCCACGAGGACAGTGAACTCCAGAGTAAGAATAGCAGGTATCTTGGGTTGAGTTCCTCAAGAAGCAAACTTTGAGGCAAGAATATAAGTGCAAGTAGGCCATCTGGGAGGTGGTACCAGGAAGTATGAATAGAGGAGTGGGAACTTAGATAGAGGAGGCATCCCAGAAATGGTGCATTATCAAGTCAGTTACCACTGTGAACAACTAGGGCCTGCTGGGGAACTCTGGGAAACTGTATGGAGCATATACCTCAGAGTTTTGTCAACTGAAGGGCAAGGGAGCTGGGGTATTTATACCCCAACTTCCATTAGTTATTTGTTGAGGGCTACCTCCTGTTACATCTTCTTCCACACATCTAGCTTGCTTTGGGCATGGATAAAACAGGCTCCAGCAGATAGAGAAAGCCCCCAGGCAAAGAGTTATTTCAGCTGGAAATTGGGCAAGTGAACAATAAACAGGTAACAGGAGAAGTTGCATGATTTGGGCCCAGATGACTATCCATCTATCTATTTATCTATCCATCTAGATATTATATGATATGAAAGTGTGTGTATCTGAGGGAAGTTTAGGTTTCTGTGTGGGGCAATGTGTCTTAGTGGTATGTGGTAGTGTTTGTGTACAGGTCTTGGCATCAAGTGTGTAAGAGTAAAATGATGGAACTAGAAGAAAACCTGGTACCCATATGAAAATTTGGAAGATTCAAATAATTTCTCCAAAGCATGAAATTATTATTAATGTCACCAAATCATGGAAATATAGACCTAGAAAGAATACTACTGTTAATAGCAGATATTTTGGAAATGCTAGCTGTGTGCTGGGTGCTCTGCTAGCACCTTGGATTGTCTCATTTAATCTTCACAAAATTCTATGAGGTAGGTACAATTATCACTCTTACAGGAGAGCAAAATGAGGCATGGAGAGATTAAGTCATGTTTTCAAGGCTACACATCTAAAGGAAGTTAGAAGTACTCTCATGTAACTTTTCCATTTTACTAATGGAGAAACTAACGTTTGGGGTCAGTGTCTTGTCCAAGGACACACAACTGCTTTGGATTGGGCTAGTTCTAGAATCTAGGTACTCACATCCTACCATGTTCCCTTCTTATCACACTTAATCATACATTGATGTTTTGCTTCTCACTGTTTCATTTGTAGCTGGGTTCTAAGGATGCATCATAGAGACTTGAGGCAAAACCAAAAGTGGTTGACCATGTACCTGTTTCCCTTCCATTGCTCCTCTCATCTCCTTGAATGTCGAGGTGAATTCTCCAATGAAGTCATGCTTGCCATTGGAGTCCCAGTCCCATACTATGCACTGTAAGAGAAAACAATTATTTTTCTTAAAAAATTAAGAATGTAGCCACAGCAGCTGAAGGCAATGTGAACTTTATGAGAAGGAGTAGATGAAAGATGTTTGGTCTGGAACCAAAGCCTGGGAGTCTAAGATTGAAGCATGTGGGATGTAATTCTGGTTTCTCTAGCCCTTTACTTGGACTTTTTGCCACAATCTGCAAATGGCCCTGTGATGCGGCAGTGACTACAATGATTTGCCCATTTTTTAGATAAGGCCAGTAAGACCCAAAGGAGATAAGCGACTTGCCAAAGGGACCTTCTCGTGAATGAAAACCTGGGACTTGAAGGCAGGTGCCCTGCTTCCAATTCCAGTACTCTTTTATGCATAGCAGATAGCCTCCCTGGTTTACATTGGCATTAGATGCGTGAGTCCATGTATATAGCTTCCACATGGCAGCTCCTGCTTCATGATTTGAGTGGGGCCATATTAATCACATTTTTCTTTTTCTATTTTTTTTTTCGGAAGGCAAAATAGCAATGACAACACAAATTATTAGGAAGACAAAAAATCTTTAAACGTACCTACGTGAAAAATGGTTGGAAAATAGTGCACAGACAACACCAGATATTTACCACACTGGTAAATATTTTGCACCCATCACACACAAGATGCAACCATTCACTTCTAACAAAAGGGCTAAATCCTCAGCTCCCGAGTGATACTTTTTAGAGTGACTAGCCTGAATCAGCAGCAATCCCTCTGCTTGGTCACATATCTAAATGAAGAGGAAGGTCTCCATGTATTCCAAGGGTGGAGGCTGGACTGGAGTCTTAAGCACTTTAGATATCATTTCTACATCTGAAGCCAAAGATTTGCAGGAAAGAATATCAGACCTCAAATAAGAACAAGGCAGCAAAGGGACCTTTTGCTCAGAGGTTTTCCTTGGAATATTGGGGCTCTGAGAGGCAGCTTAGCTCTTCTTCAGGGTGCAGATCCCACTGGCCAGTCTTGCCTGAAAAATCTGACTTGGTAATCTGTTCCCAGATCCTGCAGGATGCCTCACAGATCTACAATATGATCTGTCTAGAATGAAACATCGTTTCCCCCTAAATTTACTCCTACTCATTTATTTTCTGTCACAGTGAATTGCATCAACACTCATCCAGTTGCTGCAAACAGAAAACTGGGCATCATTCCTGATATTCCTCTCTCCACTCACTCTCCCACACCAAGTCCTCTCCATTCTGTCTCCTAACTATGGCTTGACTCCAGCACTTCTCTCTATTCCTACTGCTCCTTCTCATCTGCATTACTGCAACAGTCTCCCAGCTTGTCTCCTTGTCTCACTTGTACTCCCATGCCCCTTAGAACCCACTAATTATGTTAATTCCCTGCTTAAAATCAAAATGTATATAGGCTAGCAGGTCTTCCAAGGTCTTTCATGTTCTGACTCCCTCAGTACTCCCAAATTCACCCTTTATGATCCATGCTTACTGTATTAGTCAGTGTTCTCCAGAGGGACAGAACTAGTACAATGTGTGTATATATGAAAGGATGTTTATTGGGGAGAATTGGCTCACACAATTACAAGGCAAAGTCCTGTCATGTTAGGCCGTCTGCAAGGTGGGAAGAGAGAAGCCGGTAGTGACTCAGTTCAAATTTGAAAGTCTCAAAACCAGGGACACTGACGGTGCAGCCTTCAGTCTGTGGCTGAAGGTCTGAGAGCCCCCAGGAAGCCACTGATGCAAGTCCCAGAGTCCAAAGGCCAAAGAACCTGGATTCTGATGTCCAAGGGCAGGAAGAGTGGAAGGAAGCATGTGGCATGGGAAAAAGAAGGAAATCAGAAGACTCGGCAGGCAAGCAAGGTTATACCACCTTCTTCCACCTGCTTTGTTCTAGCCATGCTAGTAGCCGATTGGATAGTGCCCACCCATATTGAGGGTGATCTTCCTCTCTCAGTCCACTGACTCAAATGGCAGTTTCCTCTGGCAATACCCTCACAGACATACCCAGAAACAAGACTTTTCTAGTCACCTAGGCATCCTTCAATCCAATGAGGTTGACCCCTAATATTAACCCTCACACTTACAGTGTTTGAAAGTTTCTCTAAAATGGGGTTGGTAGGAAAGAAAAACATTTGCAATGACCTTTTTAAGACATCAAGAAAAACTAATTTCTCAGCTTCTGCTATCTCTTTAAATAGGGAGGATTTGGCAGATAATTATTTTGCCTACGATATATTAAGAAGCCCTTTGGTTAGGAAGGAGAATGCATTAGAATAAATAAGAATGGAAGAGATTAAGACAAAAGGAGCTAAATTTCTCTGCTGAAAAAAGTAATGGTCAAGTTGAATTTTCTCTTTGATAACAACTGGAGACACAGAGGTGGGACCAAGACATGAGAACTGAGAAGAAATTAGGGTGGGTTTCCTCAGAGGGCTGAAGATGGACCCAAGTTTGGGGTGGGAGGAGGGGAGAGACAGGTAAGGAATTTTTGAAACTGTGATGTCTAATTTTCAAGGTGAGATTATTTATATACGTCTCCCCTCCGTTCCCCCTCTCCCAACTTGCCCTTCTTCCATTAACCCCAACACTCTACCAAACCTGCTACCCATAACATCATTATGCTGATGGTGACTTGGAGAATAAAGGAGAGGGGCTGTGTCCATATTGTGGGGACAAAGCAGACCAGAGTGCCGTGTGAGATGGCCCACTGCAATGACTGAGAACTGAATGGGGAGCAGGACTGTGGAGAGACAGCTTGAAAGGTAAATCTAGGGGTGGAACTTTACAGAAATACTGTGGAGTGGTGGAGCTCAACAGAAATACCGTGGCTATTCTGCCAACCTGAGTCCCTAAGTGAGGGTAGCATAGAACTCTCAGATGACCTATATGTAGGTAAGAAATAAACCTTTCAGCCATTGAGATTACTGCAGCATAACTTAGTCTAAGAACCATCCAAGTACTTAAAGTACTGTCGTAGGAATAGGTATTATAATTTATTTTTTTCTGATTCCAAAAGTAAGAAAAACAGAATTTTAAGAGGTTACAAAGAAGTAACAAAGGAAGCATTTTCCAATAAACCTGTACCAAACAAAAGAACCTGTTTGTTAAAACGTGTTTTATTGCTGGAAATGTTCAAGCAGAAACTGCAGGACCACATGCAAAAAACACAGTAGAGAAAGTCAAGCAGACAGTTACAAACATTTGGTGGGATGTTTTTGAACTTTCTTCTAATTCAGAGATGCTAAGATTAGTTCTAGTTGCATAGGATGCAAAATGAAGTCAATGAAAGGCTTAGCTCATTCTGCTTGAAATGCTATGCAATGCAATGTAGCTTTGATAGGAGTGATGGGACCCCTTTAATTCAAGTTAGGATGAAGTTCTACCTCATTTTTCAATGAACAGTGGAACAAATAAATGATTCAGTCATTTGGAAAATTGCTCAGGATGTGCACTGTGATCATCACATTGTAGAACACTGAATTGATCTGCTGTTACAATCAGGTGCTTTTCTCTCTGTGTGCCAGCCCCTCCTTATTGACCCTGGCACTCACACACTCCTTACCTGGAGAAAGGAGTAGAAGAAAGCTTGCTGGGTTTAGATATAGAAAGAGGAAGAAGAGTGGTTCCTGGGACCTTGTATTTGAGGCTCATAACATTGCCTGATAGTAAGTACAGCCCACTAAATGCCTGCATTTGACATCAGACACTTACTCTTTTACCTTTGGAAGGAGCAAATAAAAAGGCAAAGGAGGCAGAAGCCAATAGAAGAAAAGAAGTGGGAGCAACCTTTTAAACACTCCCCTGAAATGGGAAAGAGGAGGAGTTCCCTTCTTTAGGGGACAGGGCACACATCCCATTCACCCCTTCTTTGCTCTCCACTAGATTTCCCGTCATGCTTTGGTGAATTACCGTTCCCCCTTAAACTGCCAACCTCAAGCCTTTAAGATGTTTGCAATGTACTCTCTGGCTGGGGAGAAAGGTAGTGACCACCAGGCCTCCCTGAACTGGAGGATGAGTCAGGCTTGACAGAACTCCGTCGGGGGCCTCTCGGCAGCAGGCAGTGCTGCTTACAGGAGCCTGTTTCTTCAATCAGCTAGCATTCCTCATCCGGGCAGTTGCAGAATTTTATTTTGACCTTCCTGAGACGGGATCCCAAAGGAAGAAAGACACAGTGAAGCAGACAAATAAAAACACTGTCTTTCCTTCTCTCCCTGGCATGAAGCAGGCTCATGACAGCTCTGATACAGCTGACAGAGGAACGCATCTTGGTGAAAAGTCAACAGATGAACCACCCTGCAGAAAAACTGAGACAGAGGCAGAGTCCTTGGTGTGAATCAATAAGAAGGCCTTGACACATCTGTGAGAGCACAGCACCTCAAAACTACCTACAAGCCAGAAAACCTTCTCAGGTTCTTACATCTCACAGAGCAGTTTAGGTATAAAATCTTTTAAAATGCATAAGCCTGACAGATGGTCTAATTAACCCCCTCCTTTTACAGAAAAGAAAATTGATGACAGATAAGTGACTTCTGCCAGTTCACCCAGTACAGGTTGGACTAAAATCCGGTTTTCATACCTCCTTGATTTCGTCACTACCACACAAACACAAATTATAGTAGTTATAAAGTATATAGTGTGTACTTTGTGCCAGACATTGTTCAGAGCACATCATACATATTAACTCACTTAATCCACAGAACAACTTATTGTATGCTTATTTTACAGATGAGGAGACTGAGGCACAGAAAGATGAAGGAACTTTCCTGAAACTACACAACTAACACTAGGGAATCCTTCAACTATAGGAAGTTAAGCATCATAGCTTGTCTTAACTGAGCATCTTTTACAAACCCAGGCCATTTGTGTTTATGGTCTTTAATTCTTCACAATAACCATGACATGACAATATTATTACCATTTACAGGTTAACTGCCATTCACAGATGCCATTTACAGGCTGGGAGAGGGAATGTGACTTGACTAGACACCTGGTAAGTGACAAAGGTGGATCTGAACCCAGGTTTCTAATGTCATAGCTGATACACACACACACACACACACACACACACACACACGCATACACACACATGTATATGTTGTTGTTGTTATGCCATACTACCTCTTAATAGAAGCAGGAACTTAGAATCAAGGTCTCATGAGTCTGCTCTGTGTAAAATCTCCATTCTTTGAAACTGTAAACTACTAGAATCCTCTAAGGTTTAGTGGGCACACCAAAAAATACAGAGAAAGAACCTGCTCACTGTTTCCACACAAAAGGATGCAAAGGCAAGTAGTCTGTGCATTGTCCCTGGGGTCCTCAGCTCTGTCGGTAGAATGCATGGATAAGTGGGTCTGAGGTATTGGGTTACTCCCTTCTACTCTTGTTTTATGATTGCCTTGAACCCATTAAAAGAAATGTGTTATGCCAACTTATAGTACACTAGCTTTTTTGATGGTCAGCTTCATGTGTCAACAAGGCTAACTGGCTAACAGTTCCCAGTTATTCAATCAAATAATAATCTATTTTATATATGTGGTTACACAGTTTATAATCAGTTTACTTTAAAGTAAAGAAGGTTTTGTGGTTCCATATGAATTTTAGGGTTGCTTTTTCCATCTCTGTAAAAAATGCCTTTGAGATTTTTATTGGAGATAACTTCAAATCTATAGATTACTTTTGTAGTATGGACATTTGAACATTAAGTCTTTCAATTCATAAACATGAAAGGTCTTTCCATTTATTTGTGTATTCTTTGATTTCTTTCATCAATATTGTGTAGTTTTCAGTGTGGAAGTCCTTCAACTCTTTGGTTAAGTTTATCCCTAAGTATTTTATTGTTCTTAATGCTATTGTAAAAGGAAGTGTTTTCTTAATTCCCTTTTCAGATAGTTCATTTTAAATATATAGAAAGGTTACTAATTCTTGTATGTTGATTTTGTATCCTGCAACTTTATTTTATCCTGAATTCCTTTATTAGATTTAACAGTTTATTTTCATGAAGACTTTAGGGTTTAGTATATATAGGATTATATCACTTGTAAATAGAGATAACTTTACTTCTTCTTTCTGATTTGTTTGCCTTTTATTTCATCTATCCTAATTGCTCTGGCTAGAATTTTCAGGACTATGTTTTTTTTTTTTTTTTTTGTTTGTTTGTTTGTTTTGATGGAGTCCTGCTGTCTCGCCAGGCTGGAGTGCAGTGGAATGATCTCAGCTCACTGCAACCTCTGCCTCCAAGGGTCAAGTGATTCTCCTGCCTCAACCTCCCGAGTAGCTGGGACTACAGGCACACACCACCATGCCCAGCTAATTCTTTTTTTTTTAAGTAGAGATGAGGTTTCACCATGTTGGCCAGAATGGTCTCCATCTCTCGACTTCGTGATCTGCCCGCCTCCGCCTCCTAAAGTGCTGGGATTACAGGCATGAGCCACCATGCTGGCCTGGTCTTCCACGACTATGTTAAATGGAGATGATGAGAGTGGGTATACTTGTCTTCTTCCTGATCTTAGCGGAAAAGCTTTTAATCTTTTTACTATTGAGTATGATGTTAGCTGTGAGCTTGTCATAGATGGTCTTTATTATATTAAGGTACATTTCTTCTATACCTAGTTTGTTGAGTGATTTTATCATGAAAATGTATTAATTTTTTTTCAACCCAGAATAGCCAAAATGATCTTGAGAAAGAAGAACAAATCTGGTGACATCACATTTCCTGATTTTAAAATACATTACAAAGCTACAATAATTAAAATAGTGTTTATTGGCATAAAGATAGGCAAATAGACCAATAGAACAGAATAGAGAGGCCAAAATCAAAACTATGCATATATATTCAACTGAACTTTGAGAAGGGAGTCAATAATACACAATGGGGAAATGATAGCTCTTCAACAAATTGTGTTTGGAAAACTGGATATTCACATAAAAAATGAAATTAGACCTATACCTTATATCATACACAAAAATCAGCTCAAAATGGATTAAAGACTGAAACATAAAACATGAAACCATAAAGTTCCTAGAAGAATGCATAAGGATAAAGTCTTGACGTTGGTCTTGGCAATTATTTCTTGGATATAATGATAAAAGCACAGGTAATAAAAGCAAAAATAGACAGGTAGGACTACATCAAACTAAAAGGCTTCTGCACAGCAAAGGAAATAATCAACAGAATTAGTGGGCAGACTACGGAATGGCATAAAATATTTCCAAACCATGTAGCTCATAAAGGGTTAATTTTCTAAATAAAATAAGAAACTCCTACAACTCAATAGCAAAACAAACAAATAACTCAATTTAAAAATTGACATAAAGCTTGGATAGGCATTTCTAACAGAAGACATACAAACGGCCAACAGGTGTATATAAAGGTGCTTGGCATCATTAATTATCAGGAAAATGCAAATCAAACTCCAATGAGATATCACCTTACACCTGCTAGGGTGGCTAATATTTTTTAAAATGCACACACACAAAAGATAACAAGTATTCGTGAGGATGTGGAGAAATTGGAACCTTGGTACATTGTTTTTGGGAATATAAAATGGTGCAACAGCTATGGAAAACAATATGGAGGTTCTTCAAAAAATTTAAAATAGAATTACCATATGATTCAGCAATCCCACATCGGGGTAGATAGACAAAAGAAGTGAAATCAGCATCTTGAACAGGATGTCTGCACTCTCAGGTTCATTACAGCATTGTTCATAATAGTGAAGATATGGTAATAACCTAAATATTCACTGATGAGTGAATGGATAAAGAAAATGTGGCACATATACATACAATGGAATATTATTCAGCCTTAAAAAAGAAGGAAATCCTGCCATTTCTGACAACAGGGACTGTGTTAGTCTGTTCTTACACCATTATAAAGGAATACTTGAGGCTGCGTAATTTTCAAAGAAAAATTGGCTCATGGTTCTGCAAGCTATACAGAAAGCACGGTACTGCCATCTGCTTCTGGTGAGGGTCTCAGGAAGCTTGCAGTCATGGGGCAAGGTGAAGGGGAGCCAGCAAGTAACGTGGTGAGAGCAGGAGAATGAGAGAGTGAGGGAGGAGCCAGGCTCTTTAACAACCAGCTCCTGTGTGAACTCAAAGCAAGAACTCACTCATTACAGCAAGAAGGGCACAAAGCTATTCAGGAAGACTCCACCCCTATGACCCAAACACCCCCCACCAAGCCCCATCTCCAACATTGGGAATCACATTTCAACATGAGATTTGGAAAGGACGAATATCCAAACCATATCAGGGGTGAGCGTGGAGAACACTATGTTAAATGAACTAAACCAGTCACAGAAGGACAAATACTACATGATTCCACTTATGTGAAGCACATACAATAGTCAAACTGATAGAAGCAGAGAATAGTGGTTGCCAGGGGCTGGAAGGTGGGGAATTGGGGAGTTGTCATTCAATAAGTACAAAGTTTTAGTCATGTTAGATGAATAAGTTCTAGAGAGGTAATATACAACATAGTGCTTATAGTGAACAGTATAGTATTGCACACTTCACAATTTGTTAAGTGAGTAGATCTCACGTTAAGTGTTCTAACAAACAAACAAATAAGTAAATTGATACAAGGAAACTTTTGGAGGTGTTGGATATGTCAATTAGCTTGTGATAGTATCACAGGTGTTTGCATATGTCAAAAGTCGTCAAATTATGCACATTAAGTATGTACAATTCTTTATATACCAATTATATTTCAAAATAGCTATTAAAAATTAAGTAAAGCAAATTTTTTTCAATAATCTGGATGGGCCTGATACAATTAATTGAAAAGCCTTAAAAGGAGCATTGAGGCTTTTCTGAAGGATAAATTCTACCTGTGGACAGGATCTTCAGCTCCTGCCCTAGAATTTCCAGTCTGCCCTTCCTGATGGCCTCATATACAGACTTTGGACTTGCCTAGCCAGCCCCCACAATTACATTAGCCAATTCCTTGTCATAAATATCTTAATATATGTACATCCTCATGGTTCTGTTTCTTGGGAGGAACTCTGACTGATACAACCTTCTTTACCTCTTCCCTGGTTTTCATGTAGTAACATTCTGAAATGAGTTTTCAGTGACACACAATTGGTCCTCTCATACTAAAATGCCAACATTTATTGAACACTCACTTTGTCCCAGGTGTTGTTGTAACCATTTGTCATGCTCTGATTCATTTAATCTTCAGAGTAATCCTCTCAGTGAGACATTATTATTATCATCCCTACTGAATAGATGAAGGAACTAAGAAACAGAGGGGTTAACCAACTACTGCTGCTATAGAATATCCAAGATCAGAAAACCAAACACTGCATGTTCTCACTCATAAGTAGGAGTTGAACAATGAGAACACATGGACACAGGGAGGGTAACATCACACACCAGGGCCTGTCGGGGAGTGGGGGGGTGCTAGGAGAGGGATAACATTAGGAGGAATACCTAATGTAGGTGACGGGTTGATGGGTGCAGCAAACCACCATGGCATGTGTATACCCATGTAACAAAACTGCATGTTCTGCACATGTAACCCAGAATTTAAAGTATAATAATACTAACAAAAAGAATATCCAGGGTGTTGAAAATGTGACTGACTTTGACATCAGAGTTCAAAGGATCTGAATCTGATTCAGTTCCTGGTGGGCAGAAACCAGCTGTCCAAACTGTGATCATCAAATAACATAACTGCTGCTCATCAGTGCACAATTCTCATAAAGGAAATATGTTCTTTTTCTCTTGGCTTTAAAATTTTTATTTTTTTAATGTTACAACTTGTCAATTTTTTTCAGGTAAAGCAGAAATATCTGTCAAATTTCTTCTGGCTCCTTAGTCATACCATACTCTAAGCTTCTATGTAATCCATTTATATTTGCTTTAACATATTGCTAATTACGTGGTAATCATTGGCTTGTGAGTATATCCACCACTTGAAGGACTTCTGATCACTGAGATTTTTATCAAGGTTAGCATAGTTTTGGGGCACAAGTAAGAACTCAGATAAATATTTGATGAGTAAACAAAAAAGGCTTTTCTCCCTGAGTTGAGTCTATGACAATTCTCTGAGTGTTTGGCCCTGTCTCTGCACTGCAAAGGGAAGGAAAGGTATTGTAATAAACTGGTTAATTATTATTTAAAGAAGGCAATCAAACTGAATAATATGCTTTAATGGTTGTCAACATGGGTTGTAGGCACAGGATCGAAGAGACGGGATTCTAGAAACAGCTTTAGGGATTGTAGAGGTTGCTGGGAGCTAGAGAGCAGGAGACCTGAGTTCTATTCCAAGCTCTGAGGATAATGCTGTGAGACCTTGGGCAAGCTTCTCACCTCCTCCATGCCTCAGTTTTCTACTCTATAAAATATGTGTCTGGGAATGAGAATTGGAATGAATGCTCTCTGAGGTCCTGTCCAAAATCCTCCGGTTACGTGGCATTGCATCTTTATCTTTTTTTCAATCTTTGTTCCAAAGCCCGGGTTAATTATATTAAAGCAATAAAATTGTTAAATATCAATACCTGATAAATAATACTCCCTTTGTTTTATTTTGTTAGGTATCATTATGTCTCTTTGACAATGAAGAGTCACATGTTTATTGTCTCATGGTGATCCTCACCAGAGGTCCATGAGACGGGAGAGTCCATTTTTTATAGGTGATGATCCTGAAATGCAATAAAGCAACTGAAGGTGATTTATTCCAAAACACAGAGCTAGTAAGAATTGAATTAGGCTGTGAATCTGGCTTTATTTCTTCACATCCTGGGCCCTTTTCACTATACCACATATCTTCATAGTTTACTTCTGCTACGTACCTTTCCAAGGGCACTTTTTCCTTTTTCTTTTTTTTTTAACCAACTAATTCAAGGATGTCTGACCACATGGTATAAATATATATGTTTTAAAATTTCTCTTTGATAATAGATACTCTTTAAAATTACCCCCTCCCAAAAAAAAACAATTACCCAAAGTGGTCAATTGAGGAGGAGCCCCACTGGGTTTATTTACAAAATGAATTTTAAATTCAGACCATCAAAATGAAAGGCTAATTGGGTCAGAAATGTAAAAAGCAAACTGTGTTCTCATATCACTCAGTCTAGAACAGTCTTCTAACTGTAGCTTTAGGAAGTCAAGCAATACTCTGTCATTTTATGGAGCTTTTAGGCAAATACATACAATCACAATTAGGTCCACCAATTATTAGGGGGTTATGAGAATTTGATCCTTAATTTAGTATTTGGAATGATGTATTTCTTTAAAACTTCAGTGACAACATTTGACACAAAATTAGTTTAATGGTTTGTACAGGACTGTAAACATCTATGAGAATAATACCAAATATATATATCAGCTTGTTTAGAGGTTGTGACTTGCTTAGGGGCAGATTTTGGCCAGTTGTATACATGGGAAGAGGGGTCAAGTTCCCTTGATTATTGTCCCTTAATTTTATTGTTTTTTTTTCTCACTGTAGACTTGACAACAACCTTCTGACATCAACCTAGCTGCTAGGATGGGAGTTAAAAGAAACTCTTTCATTTACAACATGAACGCTCTGATTTGGACTTCTGAATTTGGCAGTGCTGAATGCCAAATGTAATGAAATAGAACTCTTCCTAGGAGAGGGCAGACCCTATAAGATGGCCATACCTAGGACCTAAAGGAAGGAGAGAGTTTCTCAAATCAAAATTACATAGATATAATTCCAGAAGTGGTGATCTGGAATGGGGCCTCAGTCATGTTCATCCCTGGAATTCACCTTGGCTAGACTGGTGGGCAGTACTAGTGGAAATCTGTCTGTACAAGGGCCTGAGTATCTTCTGATGGACTCAATCTAAGGTGAAGTGAAAGTATTCTGGCAAGATGGGTCCAGGAAAAAAGGACTGGATGCTGGAGGGATGGGGCAAAGCTGAGCAAAGTCTGGTGACAATCACTCAGGTTTGTCCCCAGGCTCTGTCCCCATGGACTCATGTCTCAGTTCTAGGGAGGTGGCTATAAATAAAAAGACACCTTTAAAGAGTGTTTTTTCCCAAAACAGCAAGGAATATAATGACATGTGTCAAGAGAACAGAGGAAGTGATTTTGATGAAACAAGAGCCCCAGGAATCCAGTTTAGGGCATCCTGAGGGTTGATCTATATCTCTATGCAGTTGGGTTGCTTCTTGGGGGCTGAGGGTGAAAGGATGGTACAAGTATCAGCATCTGGGATGTCCAGCAGCCATAGATGGCATTGACATTCACACACTAAGGTATCCATGCACCAAGGCAACAGCAAAGAGAGGAATGGTGCTGGAATTTTTGGGATCCATGTAACATGACTCCTCTCCCTGGTTTATGGGTTAATGCTTCATGTGAGCTTCTAATACAATGAAAGTGAAGAAGGGCCCTTAGCTGTTATTAGCTTCAAAGGTAGTATAAACAAGAGATGATGCATAGGAGAAGGGTATGGCGTCATCCATGCCGTGAAGTAGCCAAGTGACCTGTAGACGAACATATCCAAAGAGCTGTTTGAAATTTGCAAGGAAATGATCGAAGGGTTAACTTTAAAGGGGGAGGCGCATCAGAAGTCTGCTTTACTTGATGGAGCAAGACCAAGTAAAATGCAGGTCTTTCCACTAGCCTTTGTTTTAAGATCTATTCTTAATATTGGGCACACCACCAGGTACAGGCCTTGTAAATGAGTTTGCGCACAGTCATCCACCACTCATTTTCCTTGCCTAGCCTGTTCTCCCACTCTGACCCCAGCCTCGAGAGGAAACATGGAGCATCTAGGGCATAAAATCTGCATGGGGTGCTCTGTGCTATCTTGCGGTTATACCACCTTCCTTGTTAGCACCATGTGTCCAGACTAATGAGGCTTCCTCTAATCTTGAAACTCAGACCATATATTTAGTAGAAGGGGCTTCTCAAAGCATAAACTTCTTTTACAGACCCTGTCGCACCATTTACCTCTATGTGCTCCTTGTATCTTGCTCATTCTAGACTCTCTGGCTGTAGACTTTGCTACTTTTCTTTTTCTTCTAAATCTGTTCTCAGTTTACATTTTGCATTTGTCTCACTACGTTTTCATTAATGGGGCAAAACTTCCTTTTCCAAAATCAGAGAATTGGTTAAAGAAGTCAATACTTGCAGGAGAGAGAATACTTTGATGGTAAAAGGGAACTTGGTAGTGCTCTGGTATGGTGGAAACAGCAGCATTCTCGGGGTCATTCAGAATTCAATTCAAATCTCCTCTGTTTCACTGGACAACTATGTAATCATCCTCATATCACTTTGCCTTTGGCTACTCAGTTCATTCACCTCTATGGTGGGAATTACTTTTTGTCTATTTGCCAGGTTGTTGCAAGGATGTATTATATGCACAAACACACACATACACACACACATTTTTTTAAATCAACTACAATAGACTAGGAATTGAGCTGGCAATGAGAATATAAAAATGAAAGACAGCTTCATCCCTCAAGATGCTGATGTTATAGTGCTGGTGATGGGCATGCAAATAAATAATAGTGATGCAGTGGAGGTGGCAAAAACGGAGGCTTGCGCAAAGGGTTGTCTGGGAGTGTTCAATGCAGATAGGGAAGGCTTCTAACAGTAAATAAACCTGATAGTTTATTTGCTGATAAGTAAATACTAGTACCTGATAAACAACATATGCAAGTATAACATTTCTTTATCTTATTTATACAGACGAACAAATTACTAATATCAGACCCTCTCCTAAGCATAAGGTAAGGACAGGTAGAGCAGGAAAATATGCTGGGAGCCTGAAGGGACAACCAGATGGTGCAGAGATACTTTCTCTACTCTCTTGTTTATATGAGAGCCTGCACAGAATTGGAATGTAATCTGTCCAGTTAAGGCTCTCCTCTTCCCTCAGATTACATGCCCCAGAGATGGTGCAAGTATCTCAAAGCACTTCTCTACAGGACTTGTGCTATGCTTTGGTGAATGCCCTAGGAGATGTGGAGGATGTTGTAGAGAATCAAGGACAGGCCCGGGAAGGCACAGACTTGGGTCCCAGTGTGGTCTTTGATGTTAACCAGCTGTGAGACATTGGGCAGATCATTCTATTCTTCTGGGCCTCAGTCCTCATCTGTTAAAACACTAATTTGTATTGGAGGAATCACAATAAAAAGTTTTTATGCCTAAGAATTTAGTATACCTAAGAAGAGTTGTTAAATTTCAGATTTCCAGGTCTTACCTCCAGAAATTCTGATTAACTTGTTTGGAGTGGGTTACAAGAATCTGCCTCTGAAGCAAGCAACTTGCCAATTTGGATGCATGTGGTCTCTGGACATACTCAGAAACACTACACAGAATACCCAGGAGTCTGTGGTTTGTGGCTATGGTGGCAATTATATCCTGGCTCACACTGTTTTCTTCAATTCAACAACAACAACAACAACAACAGAAAACCCATCCATAGACAGAAAACAACAATCAAGGGCCATCCTGTTTCCTTAAGATAATTCAATGCAGTATTGCTGTAAGTAGGCAAATACAGTCCTAAAATGTTACTACATTCACATAAGCCAGACTAGGGAATGCTAGGAGGGGATGGAAGGGCAATGGATTTGTTGACTTTATCTTGTCAGTTCACACATCTCTGCCCTTCTGGATTGCAGCCAAGCTAGGGGACATTCCACAAGAAGTATGTCACTCTTGGAAGCTTTCATTGGAGATTTATGGCCTTGGGAGGCTTGGTTAGCTCAGATAAGCCTCAGAGGCTCCCAAATGCTTGTCCAAACCTTTTTAACTTCACACCTCACTACTCTTTAGGAAGACTGAAACTCCTATGGTTGTGTGGGCGGAGTAAAGAGACAGGCTTTGACAGTGATTTATGCCCCAGGCTTTCAATGAGAACTCTATCTTCATTATCAGAGTCATTCTGCACTGGTTCAACCTGTACCACTCTCTTCTACCAAATTTACAGGTGTAATATCTATATGAGAACCAGTTATTTTATTTGGGGACTGAGATGGGTGGTTGGATTCAGTAAACTTTATTATGTGAATTGCAAATACGAACACAATTCCTAGTCAACGCATAGATACTCAGTAATACAGGATGGACCAGTTGGCTATTGAGGTATGATGCATGTTACTTTTAACATCTGATGAAGCACTACTATAAAAAGTTCTGAAATTATAAGGGTCTCTCCTTTACAATTTTTTTGGTTTTTGGACTCTCTGTCTCTATGACTTCTATATCTACCTGTCTGTATTTCCTAGACCTACTTTGAATGAGTTGGATTTGTTTCATAGTAGGAAGCAATCCTATTTGATGGTTTATTTTCATTCATTATCAAGTCTTTATTGAGTACCTACACTGTATTGGGAAATGATATAGGTGCAGTATATAGAAGAACAACAAAAAAAGATACCTAAGTGCAATTTAAACAGCAATAAAGATAGGAAGGTAGATGGACTAATCTCTACCTATATAAATCTTACAGTCTAGTGGTAAAAACAGACATTAATTTTATGTGGAAAAAAAGAAAAATTAAAGTGGGCATCTATAATTAAATAATACAACAAATTTTAATATATTTTTATATTAACATTATTATATAATATAATATATAATATATATAATATAACATATATTATATATATAATATATAAAAAATTATCAAAAATCTATTTAAAATTTTAATATATTTATTTATATATTAAAAAATTCTTTTAATATAAAAAATTCATATCATATAAAAATTAAAGTGGGCACCTAATATAGGGATTTAGTAAGTGTTGCTTGGATGAATGAATGAGTGAACAAAAGCAAAATGTGAGGGATTTTTTTTTTTTTTTTTTTTTTTGAGACGGAGTCTCGCGCTGTGTCACCCAGGCTGGAGTGCAGTGGCGCGATCTCGGCTCACTGCAAGCTCCGCCTCCCAGGTTCAGGCCATTCTCCTGCCTCAGCCTCCGAGTAGCTGGGACTACAGGCGCCCGCCACCACGCCCGGCTAGTTTTTTGTATTTTTAGTAGAGACGGGGTTTCACCATGTTAGCCAGGATGGTCTCGATCTCCTGACCTCGTGATCCGCCCGCCTCGGCCTCCCAAAGTGCTGGGATTACAGGCTTGAGCCACAGCGCCCGGCCGAGGGATTTTTTAATGCAAGAATCTTGGAGCACTTTTCACAAATGCTAAGGAAGTAATACATCTCTTCAAAAGTTTTAGAGTATCAGTAGGAACTGATATAGAAATGCATATTTTATTTAGAATTTAGCTTAGGTACATAATTTGTAACTTCATAACCTTAAAACCTCAGGGTTATAAGACAGAAAGGCTGTGCTAGTTTCAGAGCTCAAGAGGCTGAGACACAGTATCCACCATATGTGCTGTGAAACAAAACGGAAATCTGTCCACATCTCACATTGGAGAGACACCTTGAGGAGACAGGCATTTTGGAGAAACAGTCTCAGCATTCTGAAAAGATTTGCCTTTCAAATCCAATCAAGATTTACAAAAACAATTATTCTGCATAGTCCTCAGTGTAAGAAGCATTGGTCAGAGAATGGCCATTACCTTTTTAAGATAGGATTCTTCATTTTCCAGGGGCTAAAGGCTATCTTACCTGGAGAAAGAACTGGACTCAATATTCCTTAAATTCTTGTCCTATTCTTAAAATGATTTAGAAATCTAAGGATTTCCCTTTTCTTTACTGGTGTCATTCCACCCATCAGTGGGATAATACTTGATCTACTTTGGAAGAGTAATTGCATCATATTTCTTATTAATAGAGTCCCACACTTCCACATTTCTGTTCTATGTCACTGGATCCATTCTAGATGGTAATGGCTCACCAAAGACAATTCTAATGGAAAGTGATTTTAGAAGGCAAACTCTAAACTCCGATAGATGTTGATCTTTCCACTGGAACATCAAACTAAACTTTTAAAATTGCAAAATTCTCATTTTATATGGGGGAAAGATTTCCTAACCTTATTAAAAAACATGAATTCCAGTTGCATGATGAGCCCTGAGTAAGTGCCTTTTGACTGACTGATTAGGGGTTGTGATGGTTAATACTGAGTGTCAACTTGATTGGATAGAAGGATACAAAGTATTAATCCTGGGTGTATCTGTGAGAGTGTTGCTAAAGGAGATTAACATTTGAGTCAGTGGGCTGGGAAAGGCAGACCCACCCTTAGTCTGGGTGGGTGCCATCTAATCAGCTGCCAGCAAATATAAAGCAGGCAGAAAAACATGAAAAGAGAGATTGGCCTAGCGTCCCAGCCTCCATCTTCCTCCCACGCTGGATGCTTCCTGCCCTCGAACATTGGACTCTAAGTTCTTCCGTTTTGGAACTCGGACTGGCTCTCCTTGCTCCTCAGCCTGCAGATGGCCTGTTGTTGGACCTTGTGATTGTGTGAGTTAATACTTAATAAACTCCCATACACACACACACACACACACACACATATATATATATATAGTCCATTAGTTCTGTCCCTCTAGAGAACCCTGATTAATACGGGAGTGATGTATGATGTGGGTTCCAAGTCTTGGTGGTCAGAGGTCACAACTCCCCAATTTCCTTGTAAAGTACCCTGTATAAGTGATGCCTAAAAAGTACATACCTTTTGTCATGTTAATCTATTTGCTGCTAATACAGACTACATTTAAATTATTTCTGTGTGCCAATAAGTCATTGACTAAGTCCTCTAAGTACATCTCATTTAATCCTACCGGTGTTGGTAACCAGATTTGGAAGGACACAGAAGCCCAGGAATGCTAGGTAACTTTGTTGAGATTATTAAGCTAGAAAGGGGTGAAGGTAGAATTTAAATCTTATTCTCTTGTATGGTCCATTTATTCTTCTTTGAATGAATAGTTTTTGAGTGTCTCCTATGTTTTATGTAACTTTCTGTGCATTGATTATATGAAAGCTGAGACAGAATGCTATTTTATATATTTATTTTTAATAATTTCAACTTTTATTTTAGGTGCAGCTTTGTTACATGCGGTATGAATGATTTTGTCATCCATGTAGTGAGCATTGTACCTAATAAGTAGTTTTTCAGCCCTTACCCTCTTCCTTCTCTCTCTCTAGTAGTCTCAGTGTCTATAGTTCCCATCTTGTAATCTATGTATTTCACTATTTTTATAAAGTCAATCCACCCCAGTATTTACTAGAGTAACTCTCTGCAGGCAATTCAGTGTGAAATGTTTTAAACAGTGAAATGACATGATCAGAGTAGCAATTTAGAAATATCACTCAGGCTATTAAGTAGAGAATGAATGAAATGGGGAGGGAAATAGAAGTCCAATGAGAGTTTCAGGTAAATCTGTGACATTGGAAAGATTATAAAGATATTAAGGAAGTAAAAACTATAAGTCTCAATATCTATGTAGATGTTGGAGTTGAGGGAGAAGAAAAGGAGGAAGAAGAAATTAAAGATTACTCCTCAAACTTTTGGTTTGTGTCATTGAGCGTACCATTCACCTACATGTTAATCACAGCAAGAACAGGGTTGAGGGCCAAGGAATAGTTCAATATTTGGCCATGAAAGTTCTCACATTCTTTGACTTCTAGTAAGTACCATAATTCTCTGAACCCATGAGAGGTAATCATTGTTTCTTCTAGCAAAATGCCTGTGTCTCTGTTTCTAAATGAGCCATGCTACTCATGGTCGTTTATTGATTGCTGTAATTTGATGCCTGGAGGCAACCTTCCGTTGGATCCCTGAGGAGGGAAAGGAGCTTGAAGACCAGAAAAGAACAGATGATTCCATTTGTATGGCTTAATCAGTCTGGAAACCACAAATGGGCAATGTGGGATTTACTGACAGACAGGAGGAAGTCTTGGCACAGCCAGGCAACTTAATTACTATGTATTTCTAACTCATTTACTTGCTTCTCTTGTTTAATTATTGCCTAATGCAACCATCATAGGTGTTCAGGACTTGAAATTTTGTTTTAGAATGAGAACAATACAGATCCCAAAAGCATGGAGAAATTAGCTACTCCTAACCCATCATACATGAATGATCCACACAAAACAGTTTTGCTACTGCTATGTCCAAGCCAATTCTGGGTGTTTATAATAGATTGGACTGACCACCCTTAGACAATGAAAAGACACTCAGACATCTAGCTAGATTCACATACATGGTTCTGTACCCTCCATTTTATCACTACTATTGGTCTTGATCCCTGCTCTGGTCTAGTGTCCACAACATTTCTTTGGGTTACTTGGGCTAAATGTCTAGTTTATCCTTGAGCACAAAATCATCAGGACATTTTAGGGCCTTGCCAATCCTTGGAATTCTCTCACTCTTGGCTCCATTGGGCAACCATCACATCTGACCTGGGTCTGGATCCTGGCTTCTCCTCACTCCAGAATTGGCTGCTGGCTGGAACCTTATGCAAGACTTACTCCAGCCACCCTCTAAATATCTAGAAACCAAGTTTAAGATAATATAATATTTCTCTTTTTCCCTGAAATTTTGTTTAGTTATTTGTGATGTGATTTCTTTTGGTCCCCAGAAGCTTATTTTCTACATCACTTAGCCTTTCTGCATAGATTCAGCCATTCCTGGCCAATCTTTTCCTCATTGAGTTATGATGCTTAATTATCTAGTGTGAGAAAAACAGTTTGGAATTTCCTCGATGAAACGAGAAAACCGAAAATTTGTACTAAGCTGTTAGCCTAACATTGCTACCACTGAAACTCTGTTTGTCAAAGAGAATCAATTTTCTTCTTCTAAACAATAATAATTATAGATAGACTTTTGGGTAGATCACTTTCCTGGGAGATAAAATGACTTGGTTCTTTGAGTCAGCAAGGAAGACATCCTATTCTTTCCACCGAGATGGAGTCAGGGACACATTTGCAAGATGGACAAGCAGAGAGCTGAGATTTTGACAGTGTTAAGCAGGGCCACTGCCCTATCCTATCAGGCTTATTTCCCAAGTAATTGAACTTTTCTTCTCATTTCATCCCATCATTGGAAAGACTAATAGCTTTATTTGTCTTTGGAGAGATAAAACAGATCTTCTTTACCTGGAAGTGTAAACCCATTCACTCACTGATGGAATGGCCCTCGTTTTAAAGTGGTCTCATCTATAACTACGTTGAGAGGCCAGCAACGTGTTTGGAACCTAATTAGAAATTTCTTCTGGCTATCATAACATTCAATGTATTTTCAAAGGTAGTTTTTGATAAATGGACCCAAGTTTCTATCTAAATTCCATTTTCTACATAAAGGTTATCATTTCTGAAAAAGCAGACATCAAAATGTATTCATCCATATAGTCGCAAAGCATTTTAAAAGTTCATTTCAAAGAGCATCAGTACTATGGGAGGTTAATAGGTATTCATGAAAAATTAAAAAGGGCTGGATCCTCAAATACATTTGGATTATCCTGAGATAACAGAAGTTAAACCATATTTGATATTGCAGAAACTCTCAGAGCCTTTGAAATGCCAATGTGCAATGCCTATTACTAGGAGGAGGTAAACCAGCCACCAAGGACACACAATTTAAGAAAGCAGTCATTCTCAGGGCATTGCAAGTGTAAGGTTGGCACTTGCATTAAGCTGACAGCAGCTGCTTCCTTAAATTTTGTATTCTATACATCTACTACATTGTCAATAATTGTTAAGATTATGCATAATATACAATCTTCCCCAACTTATTTGGTCAAGAAAGTAACTTGTTTATGTATTTGAATTTAGGTAAAACTCATAGCGAGATTAGTGTCTTGGGAAAGAAGTTTGATAATTTTTTTTCATTCAATTAATACTATCTTTTGAGTGCCTACTATGTATAAAATAATGGCAAGACACCAGTAATATGAAAATGGAAATTAAAGCTATCCCTTTCTTTAAAAATTTGGAACATAGTAGGGAAAGTCAGTTCAAATAAACCAACTACACAATTTAACAAGTGCTATGCTAGTGGTGCCTTTAATGTGTAGTACGGTGGGTTTGGAGTGGACGCATCTGACTGAGTCGGGAGTTTGAGGAAAGCCAGTCAAGGACTTGCAGTAGAACTGAGTGGGGAAGCTGAGTTGTGAAGGATGAATGCAATTAAGCCTGAAGTATGACAGGATGTGAATCTTCTAGGTACAAGGAACAGCAAGTGTGTGCTAAGTGTACTGAGGTATGAGAACCTATAGTGTGCCTGGGGCACTGCACAGTGTTGGTTATGTCTGCTGAAATGGAGCCATGGTGAGGAAGACAACTTTCATTGAAATCCACTGGCCTTAAAGAAAGGATACTCTAGGAGGTTGATAACAGTGGAGAACTGAGAGGAAGGGCAAGAACAGTGAAGGTTTGTATGAGTATATGTATATAAACAACCTTCATAAACCAATGTATGACTAGAAGGGTATAGTAAACACACAGTAAGAATCAACAGAACTAGGAAGAAGTCTAAAATCCCTACCATAGCTTGTAGAGCCCTGAAGGTCTCTGCCTACTTCTCTAGCCTCATTCCACAACACTCCCCCATCCCCCCCGACATCCCCTACTTTCCCTCTCACTGTCAGGCTTCAACCACACAGGCATTCTTTCCTACTTGTGTCAGGGCCTTGGCACATGCTCCTCCTTCTGCCTGGAATGTTTTTCTCTCCAACTTTTCTAGATAATCCTCCTCAAATTTCAGATATCAAGCCAAATATTCCTTCCTCAGGTACTCAGGCTAGATCTAGCTTGTTATAAACTTTATTCTATCCCTGTACTTTTCCTTCATTGCACATTTGGGATCATATGTTTTCATGATTACTTGATTAATGTATATTTACCCCCCAAACTGTAAGCTAGTTCTACGGGGCTGCAACCACTTCTGTTTAACTAACCATTTTATTCCCAACAGTAACAAGGAACTTTGTGTATTTTAGGTGCTTTACAAGTCATTGTTGAATGACCGATACGGTTAGTTAGCTATCCACCAAATATTTGTGCTTTCCACAGTGTAGGGTTGTTGATGGACGGGTACATTTCCTAGCCATTTAACTAGACACCATCAAGGGAATGTGACGTGTTTCACCTCTGGACTCAAGTAGTTAAGAATGAGGTGTGCCTTCTCCATTCTCTTTTCCTATCCACCAGTTGGAGGTATGAGACTTTAGGCTTTCGAAGAAGGTGGGATGATACAGCCACAGGTGTTTAAAACCAGGATGCCTGAATCACTGTATGAAGGCTGCCCAAGAAAAACTTGATTAGATTTTTTTTTTTTTTTTTTACTGAGAAACACATCTTCATTTTACTAAGCCACTGAGAATTTAGTTTTTAAAAAATACATGTTAAGTGATACATGTAAGGGAATAATGAAAGATTAAAACACAATCTAGATGTGATAGGAATGGAGCTGGTTCTCTAGCCCATATTAGCTAAGAATTTTCAAGAACATTTAATAAAAACAAACTGGGAATTAATATAAACGTTATTGTTGCCATATTTGTGTTTGTTCAGGTTGACCATATAGTAAAATGATTATAGCTTTCATTCCAGACCAGGAATTTTATTATTCTCCCCTCATCTAGTTGATATAAGAGCTCCTGCTGGACTGTTACAAATGAACTCTTGGGCTGCATGGACAATATCCAACTTTTGGAGCCAAGATTTTCATGCTCAGAATGAGTAAAGTAGGTTTGCATAATTCCTTTAAGAATGTTTTACCAAGATTCGTCTTTGTTTGAGTGTGTAATATATTACACTAGTATAATACTTCCACCAAACCAACTTCCCCCTCTCCTTTCCTTTTTCCCTCTTTTCACAAATATTTTTTGAATACTAACCATGGGCCAGGTACTGTGCTAGTCACTGTAGATAAAATGATAAACAAGGCAGCCATTCCTTTTGCCATCACAAAGCCTATAATCTAGCAAGAAAGACAGGTAAGTAACTAAGCAACTACAATGCAGCATGGTAAATGCTATCTTAGAGAGTCTTCAGGGTACTACAGGAACACTTTGCAGGGCCAGTGTAGCAGATACTATCAGTCCTACTATGTCCTACTCATGTCACATTGAATTCCTTTACCATTTTGAGGCACACCAGAGTTCCTGATGTCTTTTCTCTCTCAACACTCAGCACCTCAGCCTCTTTGTTGGAGGGCTGTCCTGAAGCTGCTAGATTGTTCTCCTTGAGTGTGCAGTCCTGGAAGTGCTTGGAGAAGTCCTTACCAGTGACTGAGACACATCAAGGTTTAAATGTTGTTGATTGAGACAACTCTGAGATGTGACTACACTGTTTTTAGATATCCCTGGCGGGATTGAGCCAAAATTCTCCTGAGATTTTGCTTTATATCCTACTTTTGCTTGCCTCCTTCTCCTCTCTGGTCCTAATTTTCCACTCTCCTATCAGTTATTTCTGGAAACACTTTCACATGAATCCTTATTTCAGGGTTGCTTCTGGAGGGTCTCACCTAAGATTGGTATCTTACTCAGTCCAGAAAGTCAGGGAAGACTTCTTGGAAGACATGCCATCTAAAACGATGACTGATGGAGGAATGGAGTCATCCAAGTGTACGGGGAGTGGATGGAAGACAAGAGCGTTCTAGGCAGGTGAACAGGACAATTCAAAGGCTGCTCCTGGAGAGGCCACAGTTTTGTGCAGGTTACCTCTTCAGAATCCATCTTAATTTTCCATGTCAGCAACTTTTATGGTGAGCTCACATTTTCTTTAACCTTTATGTCTGTGATATAAAATTCCTGTTTTCTTATAATCAGCATTTATCAGGAGCCTTTTTTTAAAAAACACAAAACAAAATATATTCGTTCCTCATTTACTAATAGATTCATTGCCTGTAACAGTGTGAATAATGTGTTGGCCAAAGGAGAATGAGATAGCCCATTATACTTATTGATATAAATTATCCTTGATGAAGAAGATCCATGTTCATCAATACTGATATGACTGTGCCATCAATTTAATAGCTGAATGCTAAGGACCATTAAATTTATCACTATTTGCCATCAGCAGTTCATGACCGATTGACAAAATAAACTGCAGGGTAATCAATCATATTGTAGAAATGCTTATCATTGGGCTACATGTGGAATATGGAGGTTGACTTGTGATGTTTCAGCACTTCCCTGTCTTGATTGTTGCTCTTGGCTGTTTAGATCTAAAGTCCCTATAAGTGTTGGACTTACTTATTTAAATAAGCTGGTTGCTACACCTTGAGATTCAGTCCAATCTTGCTGTCTAGCATGATCCTTAACCAATGTCCTTTGTGTGGGCATATGGGGGACCTCTTCATTCCTCTTGATCTGGAATGTCTTTCTTTTTTTTAGGTCTTCTCCATTCACAATTGTTTTCCTTTGTGTATCAGCCCCTGCTTTCACTTAGTCTTTCTTCTGACATTTGTATTTAAAACTAGCAATTTGCACTCTCCTGCAATAGTTTCCCCTTACTGAAGTCCTTTTGTAACTCTTTCTCCTCTCTCAGCTTGCCAGAAATGAGAAATGCCTATAAACTTCACCATAAGCAACGGTAAATGAGCCCAAGTCAGGTTTTCTCTCCAAGTATGGACTGTTTTGCAAAGCTTACAGTGACCCAGAAGGGTCAGCTTCTTTGCCTGTGATAGCTATTTGTAACTTCAGAAACTCCAGGTTTTGTGTGGCCAAAAGGAAGACTAAGATAACTGTCACAATTTATTCCAGGAAGAAAAATGGGCTGGGTGTGGTGGCTTATGCCTGTAATCTCAGCATTTTCGGAGGCCGAGGCAGGCAGATCACTTGAGGTCAGGAGTTCAAGATCAACATGGTAAAACCCCATCTCTATTAGAAATACAAAAATTAGCCAGGTGTGGTAGCAGGCACCTGTAATCCTAGCTACTCAGGAAGCTGAGGCAGAAGAATCACTTGAACCCAGGAGGTGGAGGTTGCAGTGAGCTGAGACTGAGCCACTGCACTTCAGCCTTGGCAACAGAGTGAGACTGTGTGTCAAAAAAAGAAAAAAAAAGGAAAAGTAAAATGGTTAATGGAAAGATATGACATCCCTACCAGTGTTTCTTTTGTGTGAATACTGAAGCTACTATGCAATCGTCTAACATGGTTGCACATGGAAATTGGGCCCCTGTGGTTAAGTAAGGTTTTCCCTGAAGTGAGGAGGCCTTAATTCACATATTTGTCATGGAAGAGGAGTCAGATCCATAGAGTGGTGAAAGAGAGGATCCTGTACCTCTCTCTCGGCATCTCTCTCTTAGATCTAGACTAGGATGGCAAATACCAGCCCAGGCATTATCATTTATCCCCCAATTACTCCCTTTTTATCCTCTTATCTTCATCCATGTAAAACATCACTAATCCATCATATAATTTCCTCACTGAGCTGAGATAAAACCTACCTTAGACTCCTCCTCAGTCCAGCATGGCAGTTAGTTGTTGTCTATTGATCACAGCTGAAAAATAAAATTAAAACCTATTTCCTATTGTTGGTCTCCAGTCTGCTGAGTCAGGAGGCATGTATGTCTAGAACACACTGATGGTAGGATGTGTGCAAGAAGGAAAAGAACCACCTGAACGTCATCAGCTTGGTCACTGGTGCAGAACTGCAAGCCCTGAAGTGGAAGTCATATCTTGTAAACAAGATCATTCTAGTTTCATACAACTCCTAGATTTATTTTCTCTTTGTTTTCTCCTGTCTTTCAGTGACATTCAGTTTGAATGATCTGGTCTTGTCACAGCTTGGCCACAGAGTACCCAGAGGAGTCCCTGGTTGGGTCAGAGTTAAGTGGGAAGTTGAGTTACCTTGAAAACAGAGTACATCTGAGGCTGCTAATTAGTGAATAGTTTTAGCAATTCTAGGTCCTATAGTTCAGCTGCTTTTTCTTACCAGAGGTTCTTCCTCCTGCTGACAACCTTAGTGAGCCTAAGTGAGATTACCAGTGCATCTCTCTTTTTCACATAGCCATCCGTTTTTCATCATGGCAAGTCCTTCTAGTTTCTTGTGGCTTCACTAAAGCCCCAAGATCAGGTAGCAGGTACCAAAGTTTTCTGATGACTCAAGACCCCAACATCCTATGGATAAAATGGTGATGATTTTCTCAGCATGAGTTTCCAAGAGAACCACAGGAATCTTGTCTTCTCTTTCTGTCTTTACCTAGAAGTTTAGTTTTTATGATGTTCTCTGTAGCTTTGATCTATAAAGAGGAGCAAATTGGCAAATATAAGCCTTGCAAAATGTTGTTCATATTTGCAAATAGCCACCTTGGCAGGCAGGTATGTGCTCTGTAAACCTAAGTATTGCTTTGGCATGTGAGTCAAAAGGGAATTTGTAAGCAACCTTTAGGCAGCTGCTCTTGGAGAATACAGCTTGGCATGTAACCAAGTTCAGCTGAAAAATTTGGACACCTCATCACTGCCAAACAGACCATCACTCCCCTTTGTGTCTTTCTGGTCATGTACAGGTCATTTATTTGTCAGGTTCTTTCTAATTCCACTAATTGATGGCATCCAATTCGTCCTTTGGCCCTGAGTCAGGATTCTACAAGATTTTTTTTTAAGCCCAAACATCATTCCAACAAAAAAAGGGGATACCAAAGAACAGTATTTAAGATTTATTTTTAAACTTAATTAAGAGTTTGGTGGATTGTCATTTGGACCAGTGGCTGGCCTGGCACTTGTTTGGATTCCTCAACATCCCAGCATAGAGAAACATGAATCCACTTTTAGGCAAATGAGTTGTCTTGAGGATTTTTTTTGGTTTATAGCCCAAGCCAGTGGGTAAGGGGTAGATCAAAAGGCATAGAAATAAAAGACAGTGAGACTTAGTGTGAAGGTATAGAATCCATTCTGCACATGTCTATACTATTGTTTTGTGATCTAATTCATTAAACCCAACAACATGTCCCCAGCATGTGCTCAGTAGGCTATTAGGAAACATACTATGTACAAATGAGTTTAAAACCATGGTCACTGCCTTCAAGAAACTTGTCATCCAGCAGGGAAGATAAATATATGCTAGAAGAAGGTGAAAACCAAAGTGAAATTATGTGATAACTTACTAGGAAGTGCAGAGAAGGGTTTGAGTGAAAGCAAAGGAGAGGGGTGATTTGTTGTGCGTCCTTATTGGACATGAGAACAGTGTCTGATACTCATTTGTCTCTGTAACTTGTGCCAGGAAAAAAAGTAGTTGTTTAATAGATGCTTAAGGGATGTAATTGAGAGAAAATATATACCATTTCCTGTAGGGAGTCATTTTTGAAGTAGGTTTGAAAGGAAATGTGAACTTTGGGTTGACAGAAGAAGTAGGAGAAAAATTCTATGTAGGAAACTGAAAGAGATTAGACATGAGGTGGGGTGGGAGGCAGCCTGCTGAAGCAGAAGGGAAGGACAGAGAATGGTGAAAGAGAACCAATGTATATGGCATTCATCCTTAGGTAGGGCTTCCTCCCAGATTTGACCCTCGCTCAGAACTAACTAGAGATACAATAGTTACCTTGTTCTTAATACTTGTTCTTAATATCTTAATACCCTGTTCAAGATATCTTAATATCTTGTTTTTAATACTCTTGTTCTTAGCCAAGTTATGGGTACACTGCATTGTTCTCAGGGGAAGGAGTCTCCCAGGGGTCTTAGGAAGCTCACACAAGTATCTTAGATCACTATTCTTAAACTTTAGTATGCACATAAATCACCTGGGGGACTTATTAAAAAACAGATTTCTGGACCCACCCACAATGGTTGTGATTCAGTAAGTTTGGGGTAAGGCCTGAGGATCTGCATTTTGAACAATCTCAGATGATGATATGCTATTCCTAGGACTATGGTTTGAGAACCACTGTCTTAGACAAATATACAGTTTCCTTTTCCTCATATTTGCACTACTTACTAAGACATGGAGAGAATCAAATGCCATAAGATGACTGTGATGAGCAGAGCCTTTAAAAATGTTTGCTGAAGGCAGCCGATTCAAAGGTGCTGGTGTCAGGTGATATGAGAAGATTTGTGGAGTAAAACTGCATTAATTTTCCATATTTAAACAGTCATATTGTGGATGTTCCTATGGTAAATTGGGTGTTTGAAATTCAGAACATTATTTTCCTCAGAGAAGTGACACCATTGTAAATAGAATTTAGGTCTCCAGCTCGCAGAAGAGCCCTGGTCTCATGGAATGTATCTAAAGCACTCAGTTCTGCAATAGATTATCACAGAAAATAATACCATAGCAATACCACTAGTTAAATAAAATGCAACCTTGAACATGTGTACTTCATTCTACCAGATGATGCTTAGAAGTTATGTGACCACTACATTTTGATAAAGTAAATTGTATTTTAACACATTAGGAACCTCACTAATTGAAGAACCCTTAGTCAATGAATAATAGAGTGGTATAGAATGAATTGTAAAATAATAACATGGTGCATAAAAGCGTTCTTAAAACCTTGGTTTATTTGCTTTTTGAGTTGGAATTTATTTTTATATATCATAGGCTTTTTATAGGAAGAGAAGTTTAGTTTACATAGGCATCTCAGGCTCTATTATGATGCTGACTTTGAACACTTTACTGGGCAGTCTAGGCTTTAGAACATCTGCATGCCTGTAATCCCAGCTACTCAGGAGGCTGAGGCAGGAGAATCGCCTGAACCTGGGAGGTGGAGGTTGCAGTGAGCTGAGATGGCGCCACTGCACTCCAGCCTGGGCAACAAGAGCAAAATCCCGTCTCACAAAAAAAAAAAAAAAAAAGAAAAAAGAAAAAAAAAGAACATTTGCTACCCACCCCCCCATAGCCCCACTTCTGAGGGGTTCTCTCCATGTAACTTGCTATAACGGTGTCTCATGCCCATGCTCCCCTGGCCACAGATGAAAGACAAGAAATGAGTACCTTGTTTAAGGACAGCCAAGCTGTACACTGACCAGAGCCTATGAGGTGACTTGCTGTAGAATTTTACTCATCATCAACAATGGAGACTAACTGAACCAATCAGAATTTGAGACAGAGAAAAGAATAAAGCAGTTAGCTGTGGGAGTAGGAACTAGAGAATAGTGAAAACAATGGGATAGCTGAGTTGCCATAATGGTATAGCATGAGCATAAATGTGAACCTCTGCTGCCTAGGAGGTTAACCGGATGACCCAGTTGCTAGGGCTGCTCTGAATTCTGAAAGATTTTCTGAGTGTGAGCTATTTAATAAGGCCTATGAGCCTGACTGTGCAGCTCTTCCTGAAATCCTGGGAGTGTGGCCAGATTTCCTGTCTTTCCAATTTTTTCAGGTGAATTCTTATAAAATCTTCCCACACTAGAGGTAACCCAAATTCCTTTGGATAAAAATAGCCTAATCAACATAAACTCCTATGAAAAGTCCCTAGTGACAGATTTGGCACATAGATGATGCTTCTTGGTCCCATTACCCTCAAACCTTCATTTCAGGTCTCTGAGCTCAAGTTTTCTATGTGCTGAATTGGTATAGTATTTCTCTCCTCCTCTTGTTGATCACTCCCAACTGATGAAGCAGTATGGTAAAATCTGTACAGCTTTGAATTAATCAGAACTGAAAGCACATAAAAATGCAAGGAATTAAAGGACAGAACATAAAAGAAAAAGGTATAGAGGGAGAGTCAAGGAGATCAGCTCTCACCACAAAGGAAAGCTCAAAGCCTTTGATGAACTGCACCTATAAATAACTATTAGGTCTGGCAATCCCTGTAAGGCTTTGGCCAAACGGTCCAGGTCCATCAGGGATAATGAGGGCTAGGGACATGCTGCTAACAAGCACAGCTGTAGCATAGGCTAGAGGACAATGTGCTTCCGATTGTCACTTGTATGATGTAGATTTATAGGACCTGAGCTCTGTTCTGATGAATGCCCAGAGGAAGCTGGTCTTCTTTGATTCATTAAATGGGAACTTACTGTGCCTTTTCTCCATTTGGTCTTAGGAATCATACCTTAGATTCAGTGGTAATTTGGGGATCATTCCACTCTTACCCTCTAATTTTAAGGATCAGAAGACTGAGGTTGCGGAAGGGGAGATTACTTAACCAACACCACACAATTTATTCATGATAGTATTGCTTTAAAGCCTTGCTCTGCCTGCTCCTAGCTCAGAGGCAGTAAAAATTTCATCTTACTGACCTATTCAATCACTTATTTTGTGGGGTTGTTTCTAATAGCTCTAATGCTGTCACATCTCTTTCTTATTTGATCCTCCCAACAACCCAGGCAGATGGGTAGAGATATTATCATTTTACAGGTGAAGAAGCTAAAGTTCGGAGGTGAGGCCCCTTTTTTGGGAACTCAGATACTCTGACTTCTAATACAGATGCCTTTTCAATAAATAATTTATTTGAAAACAATGTGTAGACTAAAATTTGCAATAGAAATGCTGATCTTTATCATAACTCTCACTTTCATCCCGTGACACACTCCCTGTGCTATAGCAGAGGCCAATCCTTAAGGACAAAGTTTTTTTTGGATCTTCAGTTTTCTGCACAACATGTTGCTATTATAGGAATTCTCTTCAAATTAAGTCATAATTTCCATTGGGTTATATATGGGGTCCATTTGGATGGTGGTAACTTTCTTTATTTCCAACAAACCATTTTTTTCCAACAAACCATTTTTTCCATGGGGTGAAAGACTTTAATTCCAAGTCTTTGCTTGGTCACTGTGACCATTTTCTTCAGAAGGTTCTGTTGACACTACTATTAACTCACCACCAGTCAAGTCATTCATTCATTCATTCATTCCTTCATTCATACGTACTCCATTTCCAGGGCAGATGTGTGACAGATACTGTGTTAAATGCTGAAGACACACAGATAAGAAGACGTGGTACCTGTTTTCCAGAAACTTACAATTTAGTGTGTGTGGGGAGGTGAGGTTAGGGTATGGGAGACATCACTTTGGAATTGGGTACAAGATAACTACTGGAGATGTAGGGAATGTCTCAAGGGATTCCTAGTGGGAGACTTTGGCTGACTACCCAGGGTGTGGGGGAGTGAATGCTGGGGTAGTTTGGGAGGCAGAGGCAGCTCTAAAAGCATAGAAAGGGATGCTTAACTCATTTTAAATGTATTTTTAATTGACAAATAATAATTGTGTACATTTAGGAGGTATATTGTGATAGTTTGATCTATGCATACGTTGTAGAAAGACTCAATCAAGCTAAGTAACATATTCATCACCTCACCAACTTACAACTTTTTTGTGGTGAGAATGCTACAAATCTATTCTTTTACCAATTTTGAAGTATACAATACATTATTATTATTAACTGTGAACACAACTCATTTTCTTGCCTACTATCCTGTGGGCTACTGGAGATTGTATTAGTCCTTCAGTTTTCTACCTATATGTTCCATAGTATCGGGGCTTTCTTGCAGCATTTCTAGGATATTTGTGGAAAGAAAGTACGGTTTAAGGTAGACTGTGTTTTCTCTGCATTTGCTCTGAACTTCCAAAAACCTGTTTCATTACCACTCAAGATTAGGTGTTCAAGCCTGAAATATTTGTTAGAGAAGGCATTTTACAGTGCCTGGCATATTGATCGGAGCCATGTGTGTTCATAGAGCGTACACCGTTGAGGTGGGAGAAGCAGAAGTCCCTATTCCCAAGGAGAGAGACAGCATTGGCCCATGACTACCGGCTGACTGAGCAACATAGAGTGGTTCATGTTTAAGGGCTTCTGTGTAACCCAAGGTTTAAGGACAATCTGTATTCATGGGGTGTTAGTCAGGGGATATTGTGGAAGGTTTTACAGAAGGCAATATGATGTCAGCTTTGAAGAACAGTGTGGCAGGTGAACAGGTAGAAAACATTGTGGACAAAGTTGTAAAGTCGTTGCCCATAGAGTAGGAGGAAAATGACCTGGTTAAACGGAGAGTGCTTGCAAGGGAGCAATTGCTGGGGAAGGGGATATGATTGTAGGTAATATAGGGAGGCAGATAAGGATATCTAGTTTGAAGACCTTAGGAAAGGACAACCACAGAGGACTGGAAAGATCCTAAGTCCCCATGATGGTGTACAAGGTCTCACATGATTAAGCCCGCCATAAATTACCCAACAACATCACCTGCCATCCTCCTCCTCATTCATTCTGTCCCATATATGGTGGCCTTCTTATTCTTCCTCAAATTTGTCTGGAATGTGCCCAAGTCAGAGACTTTGTACTTGCATTTGCTCCGCCCCAAATGCTTTTTCCACAGATTTTGGAATGGTTTTCTCCCTTCTTTCCCTCTGGTTTGTGCTAATATGTCACCTTAAGAAGTCTTCCTTAACCATCCTATTGAAAATTGCATTCCTCTCTGCTTTATTTCTTTATCTTGTCCACTTTATTTTTCTTATCACCATCTAACAAGCCATGTATCTGCTTAATTATTTGTTTCTGTCTGTCTCTCTTACTAGGATTCAAGAACTCTGAGGGAGGAGGGATTTTTGTCTGTTTTATTAACTGCTGTATTCCTAGTGTTTATAAAATGACTGACCTTAGTATGTTTCCAAAAAAAAATTGCTGATCAAAAGAAGAAAGGAGGAAGGAAAGAAAGAAAGAAGGAAATGAAGGAAGGAAGGAAGGAAGAGGAAAAAAGGCAATGCTCACTTTCACATGTTAAGAGAGATTGACAAGGGAAATTCATGGGACATGAACCTCTATGATAGAGGTTAATATGTTAATTGCTGGCAAAAAGCTACAAAGGTGAAAATAGTGATGGAGTGCCAAGAGACAGAGCAATGGAGAGAAGAAGGAGGAGCAAAGGGAAAGAACATGAGGTATTCTGGGAAGAGTAATAGACATAATTTCTGGCTTTCAGTTGAAGCTCTACCATTTACCAGCTGTGTGACTTTAAACAAGTCACTTCATTTCTCTGGGCTCTCAATCTCCTCAACTATAAAATGAAGCCATTGTGGCCCATGTCAGTTGAGGCTTTTATGGAGTACTTACGTATAAGCTTCATAATGCATATCAACAATCTTTCATGGAGCCTTTACTCATTAAACTTGGACATGACTTTAGAATACTGCTCAACATGGTAGTCAGCTATTAACGGCTAGTCCTACTATTAATGGCTCACAACTCTCACAATTGAGATGACATCACTGCTAGCCTTGGCTTAGGTGATCTCTCAGGTGACTTCCAGTTTATTGAGTTTATTATAATTCAAAGTTTGAGAGAAGTAAGGAGAATGACATAGTTACTCAATGTTCATGGGGATGGGGAGAAGAGAATAAGAGGGAAAAGAGAACCAAAATGAAGTAAGTTGGCAAAGAGGATTTCTAAGCATTATATAGATAGATCAGCAGTATTCTAAGCTATTAAAACTTGAATAATGGTGAGGTTGCTTTTAGGAGACAGTTCATAGAAAAAAAATAAGTATAACACAATAAATCTCAAACTGAATCAACTAAGCTTTTAAAATGCAGATTTCCAGGCCTCAGTATGTCTTGGGTGTGGCCCAAGAATTTGCATCTCTTACAAGTGTTCAGTTGATACTGTTGGTCTGGGAACCACACTTTGACACTTTGTCAGAAGTGGGGGATATATATATATAAAAAGATCACAATAGTTTGGGCAAAAATGGTCTCTAACAATCTCTAGTAAAGAACCTAATTGTTATTCTGAACCCACTGTCATCACCTGAAGGAGGAAAAGAGGGTTGGGACAAATAGTAAAGAAAAAAGAGGATAAAATAGAGCATGAGTCACAATATACTCCCAAGATTCTTTGAAGCCACTAAAAAATAGAATTGCTTCCCAGTTTATGTTGAGCCTAAAACTGCCAAAAGGAAAATGGAGATGTCTTTAAAATATAGCTAGTCCCACAGCAGGTGGCAAATATGTGTTTTACAGTAGCATGCAGCATGTGGCATGTGACATGCATTTCTGTGGTTGCTCTGCTGCAGGGAGACCTTGAAAATGTTTACAGGAACTCTCTGGCTAGCAGGACCCATGTCCAAGATCCATTTGTAATCTCAACCTCCTGGGTAGTAAAATTATCAAGCTTTTTTTTCCCTTGCAGAAAAAAGTCAGTCACTTACTGGAGACATTTCCTAGAACAACAGTTGACACAGCTGTGGGAGGTGATTAGCTTTTTTTGTGCAATTTGGTGCTCTGAAGAAAGGGGACATTTTTTTGTGAATGAGAGGGAGCTGTGTAGCAGGGAGAGCTCTGAAAGCCTGTGTAATTACATGATGAAGTTGACAACTGGACAAATGGGGAAGGTCCTGGCAGAGGACTTAGACAAGTGTTTCTGGTTGTCTTTCTGTGACATTTGCAGAGTCAGTCAGCATCCCTCAGCTGTGAAAACTATAATATGGCAGGTATTATAATATGGGGAGAGACATGAAGGGTGGTAAGAGAAGATAATTCACAATTATTGAACTCTGGGCTTTGTGTACGGTGAAATGCACACATGATTCCATTCAACTCTCCAAACAACCAGTGAACTCTTCATTGTACAGAATCAGAGTAGCTAAGTAACTTTTCCAAGTTCATTGGCTGTAAAAATGTTCAAACAAAGGTGTGCTTGATTTCTAAGCCTGTCCTATTTCATCATGTCAGTTTTGCCCATCTTAGCCTAATATTAAGAGTCACTTTGGTGTATTTATTACATATTTAGATTCCAAAGCCCTTGCCAAGACTTAGAATAATAATTTTAAGTGAAGTGCCTAGGAATCAGCATGTTTAATATACACCCTAGATGGTTAATAGGATCAAGTCATTTTGGGGAATCCCTGCAATGTGTCACACTTCCTTGAGAAAAGGCATGAGGTTGGAGAGGAAAGAGGGGAGGGATGGAAAGAGATTAAGGAGGTAGAATTTACAGGACTTGACTGTGATTGCAGGAGAAGTGAAGTCTGCAGTCTCTGATTAGCATTTCTGTCTGAAGTTTTGTAGGTGTAAACCCCTGCCTTGCAACAAAATCCTTCTCTAATTAGGGCAAAAGTAGTGAGTGGCCATTCTGCTGTGCTCTTTTGGGTGTGAGCATCCCAGGAGAGTTTTAGCCAGGACACAGCAGCATGCAAGTGTGCTGCAATGGTTGCATATGTTGGAGATGATTTTCATAATACTCATAGGTAAAAAGAAATGTGAAAGGTTTCTGGGAGAGAACCCAACTATCATGTTCCTGTTTTCAGAACACAAAAATTGCTGTAATTGCTTGGTTAATTTAAAAAATAATGATGATGTATTGCAAAAAAATGACTTAAGGAGAGAGTTTCTTGAAGCAAGAAGTGATGTTAAGTGTTTAAAGGTTTTAAATTGACAAACTAGGCTGCAGTAAATCCTTTTACTTTTGGAACGGTGAGCCATTTTCCTTGAGCTCATTGGGTCCTAAGTTACTCACCATGTTCAGCATAGATAAATGCTAACTTTTTGTCCTTCAGTGAAGACACTGCTGATGGTAGGCAGAATAATGGTTCCTCAAATATGTCCATACCCTTATCTCTGGGACCTGTGGATATGTTCCTTTAAATAGCAAAAAGAACTTAACAAATGTAATTAAGTATTTTGAGACAAGAAGAGAAGCCCAGATTATCCAGGTGGGCCCAATATAATTACAAGAGTCCTTATAATAGAGGGCAGGTGAGTAAGAATCAAAGCAAGAGATGCAATAATGGAAGCAGAGGTCAGGGTGCTGTGATTGCTAGAAGGGGGTCACAGGCTAAGGAATGCAGGTAGCCTCTAGCAGCTAGAAAAGTCACAGCAATTGATTCTTTCCTAGAGTCTCCAGAGGAACGCAGCTCTGCTGACACCTGTTTTAGCCTAGAGAGACTAATTTTGGGTTTCTAATCTCCAGAGCTCTAAGATAATAAATTTTCATTGCTTTAAGCCACCAATTTTGTGGTAATTTTGTTACAGTAGCAGTAGGAAATTCATACACTATCATCAAGTGGCTTTTGTCTGTTATTTCCATGATGAGTAGGAAGGCTCTTGTATCCAAAGAAAGCAAAAACCAGCATGGAGGAAAAATTAAATTCAAAGTTGATTGTGTTGACCTTGACTTAGAACCATTACTGGGTGAATACGCCCTCATTTCTTCCTTTGACTCTGAGACCCATGGAGTTCCTGTTCCTTATAACTGCCAGTGACAATGTTCCACTTCACTGTGCCTTTCCTTTGGTCATTTACTCTTTTTAAATTCTTTTTTATACAGGGTCTATTACTGTCATCCAGGCTAGAGTGCAGTGTCACAGTCATGGCTCACTGCAGCCTCAAACTCCTGGGCTCAAGTGATCCTCTTGCCTCAGCCTCTGGAGTAGCTAGGACTACAGATGTGAATTACCACACCTGGCTAATTAAAACTTTTTTTTTGTAGAGACAGGACCTTGCTATATTGCCCAGGCTGGTCTTGAACTCCTGGCCTCAAGCAATCCTCCTAAAGCACTGGGATTACAAGCATGAGCCACCATGCCCAGCCCTCTCTTACTTCTCTTAATGCTACCATGTCAGATATCCTCTAGGCCATTATCCCTCAGATATTGCAGCTTTTAGGGCCAGCTTCAGAGAATCTTCCACATGACACTTTTAGTCCATAAATCCTATTCTGAGGAAATTGCAATAATGTTTCCTAAAAATTATGCCATTAAATGGAATGTAGGCCAGGCACAGTGGCTCACACCTGTAATCTCAGCACTTTAGGAGGTCATGGTGGGCAGATTGCTTGAGCTCAGGAGTTCGAGACCAGCCTGGGCAATGTGGCAAAACCCCATCTCTACAAAAAAAAAATACAAAAAAAAAAAAAAAATGAACTGGGCATGGTGATGCATGCCTGTAGTTCCAGCTACTCAGAAGGTTGAGGTGAAAGAATGGCTTGAGCCCCAGAGGTGGAGATCGCAGTTGCAGGGAGCCGAGATTGTGCCACTGCAGTCCAGCCTGGGCAACAAAGCCAGACCCTGTCTCAAACAAAACAAAACAAACAAACAAACAAACAAACAAAAAACAAAAAAAAAAAGGAAAGAAAAAAGAAAAAGGAATGTTCTTAGCTGTCACATTCCAATGTGTCTTTCCCTAGTTATAATCAATCAGTTTCTTAAGCCCATGTCTCCTGAGTCTCTGTAGCTCAGAGATGGTTTATTATTTGTAAGCATCGGCCTCATATAAGGACAGATCACTGGCTGTGGTCTGTTGTCTAGTTTCATCAGTCTCAGGAACCTCCTTTTACCTCACTTATTTGCTCCCAATTTTGATTTTAGGAAATGGAGTTAATCCCCTGCTGTAAACATGGTTTCATTTGCTATACTACACCAGGAAGAATGGCAACTTAAGTTTGCTCAGTTGTCAATAAATTAGAATGCTGATTACTCACACATGACCTTAAGATTGTTATACTATGAAACATATTGTGGATCCTATCCTAACGTGTGCCTCATTTAAAAGTCTTCAAGGCCATCCCCTAGACTTATAAACATGAACAGATGTAGGTTGACAGCCAGTAGCTGAGAGAGACATACTGAAGCAGAGCAGGCATTCAATGTGAAACAGTCTAGGAGCTACAGATACATCATGGAAAACTTGTTTAATATATGGGTGCCTAATTCTAAGAACATATATGCAACACCTGCCTGTGGGAAAAAAAGTCTATGTTGGCTTGTATGTATATGCACAGTAGGGAACAGTCCTATAATATAGGGAAGGGGGAAATAACTGACAGGAGAAGGTGGACACTTAGAGCAGGTCAAAAATGGTTGTCCTCTGCACACTGGCAAGAGGGAGATAGCTGCAAGGCCCATACTGAAATCAAAGAGATCTGCCTCCACAAGAGTTTGCCGCTGTCCATGGTTCTGAAAGTACTGCCCTAGAACACAGAAGTTTATCATAGCTCAAGTTGGGTTGCATCACTTTTTGTTGTTGTTGTTGTTGTTGTTGTTGTTCTGTTGCTTGGTAGCCACATCAATAGGTGTCTAGAAGAGACAGAAGCATGATGCAAATTTTCCTTAAATGGAGACCAAATGCTGTAGTTCATAGAGGACAGTAAGTACAAGGACAGAGGAGGGGCCAGGTATTTAATTGGAGACTACAAAGAGTTAATATGATAATTCTGTCTGCAATGTCTATAAAGTCCCCATTTCTACCTTGTGCTACACCATCAATTCTATTTTTATATCATCTTTTTATGTCACTAAACTCTACTGTAGTGACATACTTAACTGAAAAAAAAAAACAAAACAAAACCCTGAACTTTTATTTTTATGCAACAAGACAGATGGAGTGTGCTGAAATGAAATCCATCATTGGGTGGTGACTTTTGTTCAGGTTATGAAGACTTGTGATGGCTCTTGTGAGTGAACAATTTTAAATATTCCATCTCCCCTCCCTCCTCAAAAACAAAAAAATCCTGATGTGCAATTCTGGGCTACCCAGGTCTCCTCTTGCTGGGCTAGGAGCTGTCAGCAGTCACAAGAGAATTTCTCAAATCACTGCTCTCAAGAACTGTCATTCTTGGCTAGACTTCACCTCCTTACTCCCGGCAGGTGCTTTCTTTATTTCTACTTGCAGTCCTCCCTCCTGAAATTGATTTATGCCTTAACAAAAAGCTAGTTCAAGCTTCTGTGTCAAGGCTCTTGTTATTCAAATCCTGGGGTGGATCAGTGTGATCTGTGGATCAGCAGCATAGCAGTCACAACTGTGTTAAAATGCATATTCCCAGGTCCCATCCCAGACTTATTGAACCAAAATCTGCATTTAAACAAAACCCCCAGGTGCTTTTATGCAGGTTAAAATTTAAGAAGCACTGATTTAGGTGATAGCCAAACCAGTTCAGTTGGCTGAACTAGGAAGACCTGTTTCCAATGCTCTAAATCAGCTTGTTGGGCCTATTTATTCATTCAATAGGTAATGGGTATCTACTCTGTATTAGGCACTACCCGAGGTTCTATAGGTAAAACATAAAGAGAGTATAGCTCCTTTTCTCCTTACTTGTCATGGCAGTTGTTTACCACTTTGTCCTGCCCTTTGGCTCTGGAAGGTCTGACAGTTCTCACCATCCTCCTTAGTTTTGGGTGCCTCCCCTTGCTTTACTTTCTACTATTGGTGTCTTTCTGAGTTTTGTCTGTGAATTTAGATTCTGTTTCCTTTTGTTCTGCCATGACTCCACCTGGGTTTTCTGAGTCTGACTTGGCCATCTTTCTGACCATTGCTTATCTCACACACCAAGTTCACTGAGGCTGCTCAGACCCTGGCTCTCTTCCTTGTGACCGTGTCCCATTGCTACATATGCCCTTAGACTACAGCTTTCTCATTTTAACCATGGGATACATATTTTCCTAACTGCTGATATGTGGGTCCAGGTTTCTAGGAATTGTGGCTTTCACCAGAAATTGCCAGGGTCATACCTTGGAGAGAAGTAACCTGTCCTTGCACCAGAAAACACAGGGCTTTATTTTCTTACCATGAAAAGTATACCCATTTCCTCAGAGCCTTTTTTGTCCCTTCCTAAATTTAACCATTTTTTTTACATAGCAGAACAATGAACCATAATAACAAATGGCTATATTTTCTAGAAAGCCTATTAACTCTCCATATTCTTTTCATTCTCTTTTATCACTAATAGAAGTTACTATACATTGAGTTACAACCCCAAATCCAAGTAGATTCAACGAATTTGAGAGATCTAGAACCTATAAATCTTAACGTGGAGTAATTTTTTGGGAGGCAAACATTGCCTGTCCTTTCTAGTTTCTTCAGTGGAATAACATTTCTCCTTAGACTGGTTCTATTTAAAACATGCTCTTTCCCTATACTCACATAGCACTTTACCAGGTGACTATTATCTGACTGGATGCTACAAAAACTGTGACGTCTCATAGGGATGTATCATTGTTGCCTTGACCCCAGAGCTGCACTTCTCATGCACAGAAGCTCATAGAGATATTTTCAAAATGGTGTTTTTAGCTTTTGGTCCTTACCCTATGCAAACAGAGCTCCTGTCCAGTTCATAAACAGGCCATGGCAGGTGCTATTCCATCCATCCAGGTTTGCCATCTCTTTCCTGCCAGAACTCTGACTGATACATCAATTATTAAGCCTTTCTCTCTCTTTGCACCTTGCCAGGGTCTCATATATATCTTATCCAATTCCTCATTTTCTCATCTAAACAAAAGTTAACAGAGCAATTAACCACACTCCTCCCCTCAAACATCTATGGGGTCAAGGAACTATTATTTTAAGAAATATTCAAACTCTATTGCCCAATTAGCCTTTCATCCCTTCTCCATTCTCTTTAAACAAACATTTATTAAGCCTCTATTATGTATCAGAAATTATATTACCATATTTTATTGACTTGAAGTCATTATTGATTCAGGGAAGCACCATTATTTCAGGTCCTACTGTAAAATTAAAAGCATCTGAAATTAGGAATCTAACAGGAGACTTCTACCTAATTCTGGGATGTTATAGATTTATCCTTTGAGGGTAAGAGTAAATGAGAAAAAAGAGCTCACTATGCAGCAAGGGAGAGTAAGAAAATGCACATATATCAACTTTGGTATTGACTAGAGATAGGAAAAAAATCTCTTCCAAAAATTTGAATCAAAGCTGGTACAGTAGTGTGCATTTATCCATGAAGGATACGTTCTAAGATTTCCAGTGAATGCCTGAAGTCATGGATAGAACTAAACCCTATATATGCTATGATTTTCTTTATATGTACCTATAAACGTTAATTTATAAATTAGGCACAGTAAGAGATTGCCAAAAATAATCAACACAGGCATACCTTGTTTTATTTTGCTTCTCAGATATTACATATTTTACAAGTTGAAAGTTTGCAGCAACCCTGTTTTGAGTAAGTCTATCAGTGTCATTTTTTCCAACAGGATGTGCTACTTCATGTCTCTGCATCACATTTTGGTGATTATTGCAATATTTCGAACTTTTTCATTATTATTGTACCTATTATGGTGATCTATGATCAGTGATCTTAATGCTACTATTGCAATTGTTTTGAGGTGCCACAAACTGTGTCCCTATAAGACAGTGAACTTAAACAATAAATGTCTGGGTTCTGATTTCTCCAATAACTGGCTATTCCCCATCACCCTCCCTCTCCTTGGGCCTTCCTGTTTCCTTAGATGCAACAATATTGAAATTAGGTCAATATTGTTAATAACCCTAAAGTAGCCTCTAAATGTTCAAGAAAGGAAGAGTCGCATGTCTGTCACTTTAAATCAAAAGCTATTAAGCTTGTCGGGGAAGGCATGTCAAAAGCCTAAGGAGGCCAATAGCTAGGTCTTTTGCAACAAACGCTTAGTCAAGTTGTGAATACAATAAATAAATTATTGAAGAAAATTAAAGGTACCGCTCTAGTGAACACATGAATGGTAAGAAAGCAAAGAAGACTTTTTGCTGATATGGAGAAAGTTTTAGTGGTTTGGACAAAAAACCAAACCAGTCACAACGTTCCGTTAAGCCAAAGTCCAATCCAGAGTAAGTTCCTAATTCTCTTCAATTCTGTGAAGGCTGAGAGAGGTGAGGAAGCTGCATAAGAAAAGTTTGAAGCTAGCAGAATTTGGTTCATGAGGTTTAAGGAAAGAAGCTGTCTCCATAACATAAAAGTATAAAGTGAAGCAGCAAGTGCTAATGGAGAAGCTAAAGCATGTAATCCAGAATATCCAGCTACGATCATTGATGAAGATGGCTACACTAAACAACAAATTTTCAATGTAGACAAAACAGCCTTATATTAAAAGAAGATGCCATATAGGACTTTCTTAGCTAGAGAGGATAAGTCAATACCTGGCTTCAGGTCTTTGAAGGACAGGCTGACTCACCTGGTGACTCTAAGTTGAAATCCATGCTCACTGGCCATGCTGAAAATCTTAGGTCCCTTAAAAATTATGCTACATTGCTGGGCATGGTGGCTCATACCTGTAATGCTATCACTTTGGGAGGCTGAGGTGGGCAGATCACGAGGTCAGGAGTTCGAGACCAGTCTGACCAATATGATGAAACCCTGTCTCTACTAAAAACATAAAAATTAGTGGGGTGTGGTGGCAGGTGCCCATAATCTCAGCTACTCAGGAGACTGAGGCAGGAGAACTGCTTGAACCCAGAAGGCAGACGTTGCAGTGAGCTGAGATTGTGCCACTGCACTCCAGCCTGGGTGACAGAGTGAGACTCCATCTCAAAAAAAAAAAAAAAAAGAAAGAAAGAAAGAAAAAGAATTATGCTAAATCTACTCTACCTGTGCTCTATAAATGGAAGAACAAAGCCTGAATTGCATCATATCTGTTTATAGCATGGCTTTTTGAATGTTTAAAGTCAATCGTCAGACCTATTGCTCGAAAGTAGAGTCCTTTTATAATATTACTGCTCATTGAAAATACATCTAGTCACCCAAAAGCTCTGAAGAAGATGTACAAGGAGATTCATTGTTGTTTTTGTGTCTGCTAACAGAGCATCCATTCTGCAGCCCATGGATCAAGTTATAATTTTGACTTTCCAGTCTTCTTATTTAAGGAATACATTTTGTAAGGCTATCCCTGCTGTAGATAGTGATTCCTCTGATGGATCTGGGCAAAGTAAATTGGAAGTAGTTTGGAAAGGATTCATGACTCTAGATGCCTTAAGAACTTTCATGATTCATGGGAGGAGATCAAACTACAGGCATGAATAGAAGTTTGGAAGTTGATTTTAATGCTCAGGGATGACTTTGAGGAATTCAAGACTTCAGTGGAGGAAGAAGCTGCAGATGTAGTAGAAATAGCAAGAGAACTAGAATTAAAAGTAGAGCTTGAAGATGTGATTGAATTGCTGCAATTTCATGATAAAACTAATGGATGAAGAGTTGTTTCTTATGAATGATCAAAGAAAGTAGTTTCTTGAGATGAAATCTACTCCTGGTGAAGATAAATTAATTTCTTAATTAATTTATTAATTAAGATAAATATTGTTGAAATGACAACAAGGAATTTAGATTGTTATATAAAATTAGTTGATAAAGCAGTGACAGGGTTTGAGAAGATTAACTCCAATTTTGAAAGAAATTTAACCATGGGTAAAATGCTGTCAAACAGCATCACACGGTACAAATAAACTCACACGGTACAAATAAATCTTTCAAGAAAGAAAGAGTCAATGGGGCAAACTTAATTGTTATCTTATTTTAAGAAATTGCCACAGCCACCCCAATCTTAAGCAATCACCATCCTGGTCAGTCAGCAGTCATCAACATTGAGATAACATCCCAACACCCTCTGTATTAGTCCACATTTGCCCTGCTGATAAAGGCATACCCAAGACTGGGAAGAAAAAGAGGTTTAATTGGACTTACAGTTCCACATGGCTGGGGAGGCCTCAGAATCATGACGGGAGTGAAAGGTACTTCTTACATGGTGGCAACAGGAGAAAATGAGAGGGAAGCAAAAGCAGAAACCCCTGATAAACCCATCAGACCTCATGAGACTTATTCACTATCAGGAGAATAGCACGGGAAAGACTGGCCTCCATGATTCAATTACTTCCCCTTGGGTCCCTTCCACAACATGTGGAAGCTCTGGGAGATACAATTCAAGTTTAAATTTGGGAGGGGACACAGCCAAACCGTATCACCCTCTACCAGCAAAAAGATTATGACTCACTGAAGGCTCAGATGATTACTGGCACTTTTTAGCAAGAGTATTTTTAAATTAAGGTATGTACTTTTTTTTTTAGATATAATGCTATTGCACACTTAATAAAGAACAGGATAGTGTAACATAATTTTTTTTTTTTTTTTTTGACACAGAGTCTCACTCTGTTGCCTAGGCTGGAGTGCAGTGGTGTGATCTTGGCTCACTGTAGCCTCCGTCTCCCAGGTTCAAGCAATTCTCATACTTCAGTCACTCAAGTAGCTGGGATTACAGGCATGTGCCACCACGCTTGGCTAATTTTTGTATTTTTAGTAGAGACAAGGTTTTACCATGTTGGCCAGGCTGGTCTCAAACTCCTGGCCTCAAGTCATCTGCCTACCTTGGCATTTCAAAGTGTTAGGATTACAGGTGTGAGCCACTGTGCCTGGTCAATAGTGTAAGCAAAACTTTTACATGCACTGGAAACCCCCCAAATCTGTGTGACTCTCCTTATTGTGATATTCACTTTATTGCAGTAGTTTGGAACCAAACCCACAACATCTCTGAAGTATGTCTATAATAGTCATTTGTGAACGTGCTCTCTCTCTCTCTCTTTTCTTCTCTCTCTCCCTCTCCTCCACCTCTCAAAATATCTTATTGTACTGTACTCATCCTTCTTCTTGTGATGATATGAGATGATAAAATTGCTATATGATGAGATGAAGTGAGGTGAATGATGTAGGCATTGTGATGTAAATGAAAATGCCAGAAAAAAAGCAGTTTGTAAGTTTTAAATTGCATGTGTTCTGAGTAGTATGATGAAATCTCACACTGCCCTGCTATGTTCTACCCAGGATACGAATCATTCCCTTTGTTCATGGTATCCTGTCTATTCTACCTGCCGGCTAGTCCCTTAGTGGCCATCTTGATGATCAGATCTACTGTCACAGTATCACGCTGTTTTTGTACAAGTAACTGTTATTTTACTTAATCATAGCCCCAAAGGGCGAGTAGTAATGTAATATTTTCAGACTGTGGCTGACCAGTGGCAACTGGCACTCTGGAAAGAGAAACCACAGAGAAAGGGGGACTATTGTACTCAGGGCCTCAGTCTGAACTCACCACTGGTGCAGTGAAAAAACCTCAAACAGAAAATTTAATTTAAAGGAGTCTCAAGTTGGTCATTTCTCAAGTGAGTGGAAGAAACAAAGTTAAATCCTTCCTGTAAGAATTTGACTTGCACCTGTAATGTCCATTAGGCCCACCACTAGACAAGCTATTTAAATTTTAAACGATGAAAATAAAATTAAATTAAAAATTGACCTCTTTTGTTGCACCAGCTGTATTTCTTTTTTTTTTTTTTTTTTTGAGACGGAGTCTCGCTGTGTCTCCTAGGCTGGAGTGCAGTGGCGTGATCTCGGCTCACTGCAAGCTCCGCCTCCCGGGTTCACGCCATTCTCCCGCCTCAGCCTCCCAAGTAGCTGAGACTACAGGCGCCGCACCAGCTGTATTTCAAGTGCTCAGGAGGACATATGTGGCTAGGGGGTGACCATATTGAATGGAACAGATATAGAGCATTTCCACCACACAAAGTGTTCTTCTGGACAGACTGACCAACAGCAATAGATTATAAGATGAAACCTGATTTCCAAGACATAAGAAGAATATGAATAAAATGTGTGTCTTAGACTCAATGAAACACAGTAGATGTAGAGATAGGGAGATAAAAACCTCTCTTTGGGGACTCAGCAGATAGGAGAATCAGGCTGCTGCTTAGGTCTAAATCAGGGTACCCAGAAGTTCTAAATCAGGGAGAATTCCTCTCCAGCCACCTCAGCTTCGAGAGAAGTCTGAGGCCACTTGGACTGTGAGCTCACTGTGTGTGACTAACTGGGGAATTAGCATGAAATCTCATTACTTGGATGACCTCCCAGGCCTTTACTTCTGTGGAAATTGCAATTGCATGCAGAATGACATATTTGCAGATACCTTTTTTCTCAGAATATGGCTACCTTTGACCTTTTAAAATTAAATCCATTTTTTATAAAGTCACCATAAAATTATTAGAGTTAATATAATCATTTTCTGAATCCCAAGAGAAGACAAAACCAGTTGAAATTCCAGAGTAAAATATTTTAAAGAGCAATTTTCTACCTCGTTAGCTTTCCCCAATCCCCATTCTTCGACATGTCTCTCTGGGGATTTTTGGTTTTGATTGAAAGTTTGGTGTATAGTAGTTTTATGTGGGAAAGATAAATGGAACTTCAGTAGGCCTAGAAAATGGAGCTACTAGTTTGGGTTTGCACAGTTTCAAACTGAAAAAAGACTTAATAAACAATTCAATTCAACAATGAAACATTTAATTTAATGAGAAATTACTTTGTGACTCTATATTTTTAAATTGTTGCCTGGTTTTCTCCCAGTTCAATGTATCCGCTTATACAGAAAACCTGAAATCATTAACATTTTTCTTTTTCTTCAGTTAATAATAAGGGATCATTGAAATATGGTACCCATCATAAAGTGTATTTTAATGAGCGAATTGCCTCCTGTAATACTAAATAGTCCCTGGAACATGATAAAACATAGAAGTAGTAGTTTTTGTGTGGGGGAAAGGTAGGAGGGGTTGCAGGAGGAGAGAAACTGGAGATGAATGGGAGAGTTGTGGAAGGAGAATTTAGATGTTTTGAGGGCCTACTATGTGTCAATTCTGTGATGGGTGCTTTACCCAAGTTATTCCGCTCCCTTTCTTTTTTTTTTGGAGGCAGAGTCTTACTCTGTCGCCCAGGCTGGAGTTCAATGGCATGATCTCGGCTCACTGCAGCCTCTGCCTCTTGGGCGCAAGTGATTCTCCTGTCTCAGCCTTCCGAGTAGCTGGGATTATAGGCGTGCACCACCAAGCCTGGCTAATTTTTGTATTTTTAGTACAGACGGGGTTTCACCATGTTGGTCAGGCTGGTCTCGAACTCCTGACCTCAGGGGATCCACCCGCCTTGGCCTCCGAAAGTGCTGGGAATACAGGCATGAGTCACTGTGCTCTGCCTCATTATTCCCATTATCTCATGCAACCCTATGAAGTAGATTATTACCTTCATCTTTTAAGGGAGGAAACTAAAACTCAGAGAGGCTAAGTACCTTGCCCTAAGTCACTCAGTCAGTAAGTAACAGAGTAAGACTTTTGCCAACACCACTCTGTTGAAATTACTCTTGTTAATATAGGGTCTTTTCAATTACCCCACAATGGTAAATTCAACGAGCAATTTTCAGTCTTCATCTTTCTTGACCTATCAACAGCATTTGACAAGGCTGATGAATTCCTCCTCTTTAATATACTCTAAATACTTGCCTTTCAAGACATAAGACTATCTTGTTTTTTCCCCAGTATTACTAGACACACACCTTAGAATTATTTGATAGATACTTCTCATCTCTTTGAATTCCTAGTAAGGCATGCCCCAAAGCTGAGTCCTTGAGCACCTTTTCTTCTCTTATGCTCAGGCCTTAGGTGAGGTTTTCTCAGTCCTGGCACTGTTAACATTTAGGTCCTATAATTTTTTATGGTAAGGGATTGTCCTGAGCATTACAGGGTGTTTAGAAGCACCACTGGTGTCTGCCCACTAGATGCCCAAAGCACTTGCCTCAAGCACCCCAGTGGAGAACCACTGACCTAGATGATCCCACTTGTCTCCAGTCCAGACCTTTCCCTGAACTGCTGTCTACTCTAACTCTCCATTTCTGGTGCCTAACATTTGGGTCTTCTACCCCAAACTTGATCCACCTGCAGTCCTCCCCATCTCAGCTAATAGTATCTCTACCTTCCAGTTTCTCAGGCTAAGATTTCTCTCTCCTGTACTCCACATCCAATCTTTTGAGAAATCTTGTTGGTTTTACCTTCAAAATATATCCAGAATCTAATTCAATCTCAACATTTTCACCACTACCTCCCTAGTCCATTCCACCATCATTTCTTGACTGAATTATTGCAATTAGCTTTCTATCTGGTCTCTTTGCTTCCATCATTGCCTCTCTAAAATTTCACTCACCTCCTTACCCCACCCTCATCCCTACTACACTATAGGTACCCATTGTAAGGTAGAGGTACCTATTCTTCTCAAATACACACAAAAATCTTTATAAAAGTTGACCTCTGGTTAGGACTAGACGAAAAAGCCAGTCTCAAAAGTCAAAAAAGCATATAAGGCAGACCATGTTCTGTGACTATTACTACTAAATAAAAACATAGATTTTTAAAAACCACTGAATCTCCATTTAACTAAATATTTTTTGAAAGTCTGTTATCTAAATAACTCATAAGTGAAGACATAATTACTAATAATGGAAACCAAAAATTACTTGGAACTAAATGACAATAAAGATAAGTATTAGAATTTGTGTGATATGGCTAAAAGTGAGCAATCAATGAAAATTTAAAGCCTAAAACAGTTGTATTAGTTATGAAGAAAGGCTAAAAATTGATAAGCCAAATGTTCAGTGTACCATTTTTATTTTTTAAAGAACAGAATAAACCCAAAGAAAGGAGAAGGAAGGAAAAAAATTAGCAGATGATTTTGGTTCACTCTCCTTTCCCTTCTTTGTTTAGAATCATTGTTTTGTAATATTATTTGTAAAGGCTGAAGAGGATTACATTATTTAGATTGTTCCACTGTTGTTGTTACTACTCACCTATGTTGGCCATTTCATTTAAAAATATGAACATATATAATTATTTCCATAGAACAAATTTTTAAGAATAGAATTGTAGAGCTAAAAAAATGCACATGCATAAGGCCTTTGATATATTTGGGGATTGGGATGGTTAGCCATATTGACCTCAATTAATTTTGGAGATTATACCATAACCCTTCATACATTTAACAAAAATATACTCTTATTCTTTATCTTACTATTTGTGTGATATAAAAATGTATCCTCACTCCCAACATGCATATCCTTCAGGTCTTGGAAACACATGTAATAGTCACATAAACTTTGCATATGCTGAGCATCCATTCACTGACTTAAAAAGTTTATAATATATAAATCCAAGATTGGCAAATATTTTGCCAAAGCTTTATCCATAGGAAATCTAGATTAGAAATAATACTTCACTTTGAATAATTTCTTCAGGTATAGCTGTCAGAGTCCATGAAGAAAGTAAGTAATCAAACTCATTTATCATCACAATCCAATTTTGCAGAACGTCAGCCAGCAAAACAATTCTAGAGACAATTAAACCTAGGTCTCCAGTTTAGAGGCCAGTAATATCCAGTAACTTCACAGTCTGTTCTTATTTTCTTGCCTCCATTCTTGAAATGAGTATTTTAGATTGGGTAAACATGATTACTTCCACCTTGAACCTAACCAGACCTTCAATATTGTCATTCTTGAGTCTGACAATATCTCATAACTGGAAAGGAGATGAGAGGATAAGAAGGTAAAAATTGAAGCAATGTTCTTTCAGAATTCATGTGAGAAACTGTAAAGCTTAAGAAAGCTTTAGCTATGTTTTAAAAGAGACTATCCTAGGTCTTATGTCATTACTTCATAAGCTGAAATCATCCTAAGTGGAAAATGGGGGGATTCAACGTCTTTCCTTTTGGTCAAGGAAATTACCAAACACTTAAAAATATCTGAAAAAATAAATTAATAACACATAAAATGGTACTTGGATGCAGTCACACATGATCTTTTAAAGTTCAAATTATTTCATTTATAGCTTATCCCTTTGAAAAACTTGATTATGACAGATCTTTGATCGGTGACTTATTGCTCAATCATAAGGATCAAAAATAACTTTTGATTTTTGGAATGCTTTTGCATGATTTCTGTAGAAGAGCATTTGTACTTTCCATGATTTTTCTCAAATTTGGGTTCAGTAACCTCTTCCCATTTAAAATAGATTTCCAAGAGCTGAAGTTATAAGAAGTCTCAGAAAACCTGCTGGTCATAGAATGACTTAATACCCATCATAAACAGAAGGCTCCTAACTTGGTCACACTATTCTAATAAATGATTTAGACATAATCACTTTTGGAGTGGTCCTAAAAGTACCCTACTAATTTTTAAAAAGGCTATTCTAGGTTATCAATTTGTAAGTTTTCTAAATACTATTCAAAAGTATACAATTACCTTTCTACTTAATCAACTATTGTGTAAGATATTAGATCAATATATCAATTCCTATGCTGTCTAATAGGGTAGCCACTAGCCACATGCAGCTCTTTAAATGTAAATTCATTAAAATTAAATAAAATTTAAAACTCAATTCCTCTGCTTCCACTAGCCATATTTCAAGTACTCAACAGCAACACATGTCTCATGGATAGCCCTATTGAACCGTGCCAATATTGAACATTCTGTTGAATGCAGAATACGACATCACAAAAGTCCTACTACACAGTGTTATCTGAGACACGTCAATCTAATATCCTGTATAAAGACTAAACAGGGGGAGAGGGATTAAGATGGTGGATAGGAGGCAAGACTAAATTGCAGCTCCTGCTTGGATGGACAGTGCAGTGTATGGAGACTCATATTGTGAACTTTTGCTCCAAGAACTACTGCAGGAACATACCAGTAAAGCCAAGAGAATCCAAAGACCCTTTGAAGGAACTGGATCACTGCTGCAGGCTCCCTGAGATGCCAAAAAACTGTGACTCTGCTTGCTTATTGGCAGGGAGGCTCATGGTCTGGGGCAAGTTCTCAGCCCTGGTCACTGAATTCCTGGAAATAGACTTGGTGCTGTTGAGCAGGGGTGCTTGGTAAGTGTGAGATGGGCCTTTAGGATTGCAGGCTCCGTGGAAGCAGGGTGAGGCCTGTGACTGCTGTCTTTCCCCTATTTCCCTGGTGATCTGTATGACTCAGCAGAGGCAGCTATAATCTCCCTAGGAATATAACTCCAATGAACTGGGAACCATACCCCCATCACCCACAGCAGCTGCAGCAAGCCCTGCCCAAAGAGAGGCTGAGCTCAGACACTCCTATCCCTGCCGCCACCTAGTGGTCTTTCTGTACCTTCTGTGGTAGCTGAACACAAAGGTCATAGTCTCTTGGAAGCTCTGTGGCCCTGCGCACCACCTGAGAAACCTAAATACTTGACCAGGTGTCCCTAGGGCAAGTTTGCATCTTCCCTATAGGACCGCAGCGGATGCACTCTTGAAAGCACAACCTCCTGGCTGGAGGCCAACTAACACAAAACCAGTACACTAAACAAAAACACAACTAAGGACTCTCATAGGGTCCACTTCTCTGCCCTGCTACCTCCACCAGAGCAGGTGCTAGTATCCATGGCTGCAAGACCTGAAGATGAATCACATCACAGGGCCCTTTGCAGACACTTCCCAGTATCACTAAAGAGCTTGGTAGCTCTGCTGGGTGGCTAGACCCAGAAAAGCAAAAACAATCACTACAGTTCGGCTCTCAGGAAGCTCCATTCCTAGGGAAAAGGGGAGAACAACACATCAAGGGAGCACCCAATGGGACAAAAGAATCTGAACAGCAGCCCTTGAATCCCAGATCTTCCCTCTGACATAGTCTACCCAAATGAGAAGGAACCAGAAAAACAATGCCGGTAATATGACAAAACAAGGTTCTTTAACATCCCCGAAAGATCATACCAGTTCATCAGCAATAGATCCAAACCAAGGCAAAATCTCTGAATTGCCAGATAAAGAATTCAGAAGGTTGATTATCAAGCTAATCAAGGAGACACCAGAGAAAGGTAAAGTTGAACTTAAAGAAATAAAAACATGATACAGGATATGAAAAGAAAATTCTTCAGTGAAATAGATAGCATAAATGGAAAACAACCACAACTTCTGGAAATCGATGAAATACTTACAGCAATGCAAAATGCACTGGTAAGTCTCAGCATCAAATGGACAGAAGACAAAATTTCAGAGCTCAAACTCAAGGCTTTCAAATTAACTGAATCCAACAAAGGTAAAGAAAAAAAAAATGTGTTAATGAACAAAGTCTCCAAGAAGTTTGGGACTGTGTTAAATGTCCAAACCTAAGAATAACTGGTGTTCCCACAGAAGAAGAGAAATCTAAAAGTTTGGAAAACGTATCTGAGGGAATAATTGAGAAAAATTTTCCCAGCTTTGCTAGAGATCTATACATCCAAATACAAGAAACTCAAAGAACACCTGGGAAATTCATCACAAAAAGATCATCACCTAGGCACAGTTATCCAGTTATCTAAAGTCAAGATGAAGGAAAGACTCTTAAGAGCTGTGAGACAAAAGCACCAGGTAACCTGTAAAGGAAAGCCTAGCAGATTCAGAGCAGATTTCTCAGCAGAAGCCCTATAAGCTAGAAGGGATTGGGGTCCTATTCTTAGCTCCTTAAAGAAAACAATTATCAGCCAATAATTTTGTATCCAATGAAACTAAGCTTAACAAATGAAGGAAAAATACAGACTTTTCCAGACAAACAAATGCTGAGCTAATTTGCCACTACCAAGCCAGCACTACAAGAACTACAAAGGGAGTTCTAAATCTTGAAACAAATCCTTGAAATACACCAAAATAGAACCTCTTTAAAGCATAAATCTCACGGGACCTATATAACAATAACACAATGAAAAAAAAAAAACTCAAGGTATTCAGGCAACAAATAGCATGATGAATAGAATAGTACCTCACATCTCAATACTAATATTGAAAAAAAAATGATCTAAATGTTCCACTTAAAAGATACAGAATGACAGAATGAATAAGAATTCACCAACTAAGTTTCTGCTGTCTTCAGGAGACTCACCTAACACAGAAGGACTCACATAAGCTTAAGGTAAAGGGGTGGAAAAAGATATTCCATGCAAATGGACACCAAAAGTGAGCAGGAGTAGCTAAACTTGAAAGCAGCAGCAGTTATAAAAGACAAAGAGGTGCATTGTATAATGATAAAAGGACTAGTCCAACAGGCAAATATCACAATCCTAAATATACATGCACATAACATTGGAGTTCCCAAAGTTATAAAACAATTCTGATACTAGACCTAGAAATGAGACAGATGGCAACATATAGTGGGAGACTTTAATACTGCACTGACAGCGTTAGACAGGTCATCAAGACAGAAAGTCAACAAAGAAACGATGGACTTAACTATACCCTAAAACAAGTGTACTTAACAGATATTTACAGAACATTCTACCCAACAACTACAGAATATACATGCTATTCATCAGCACATGGAACATTCTCCAAGATAGACCATATGATAGGCTCCAAAACAAGTCTCAGTAAATTTAAGAATATCAAAGTTATATCAAGTACTCTCTCAGGCCACAGTGGAATAAAATTGGAACTTAACTCCAAAAGGAACTCTCAAAACCATGAAAATACATGGAAATTAAATAGCCTGCTTCTGAATGATCAACAATGAAATCAAGATGGAAATTTAAAAATTCCTTGAACTGAACAATAATAGTGACACAACCTATCAAAACCTCTGGGATACAGCAAAAGCAGTGCTAAGAGGCAAGTTCATAGCATTAAATGCCTACATCAAAAAGTCTGAAAGAGGACACATAGACAATCTAAGGTCATATCATATGGAACTGGAGAAACAAGAACAATCCAAATCCAAACCCAGCAGAAGATAAAAAATAAGGAAGATCAAAGCACAACTAAATAAAACTAAAACAAACAAAAAATACAAAAGATAAATGAAATAAAAGGATGTTTCTTTGAAAAGATAAATAAAACTGATAGAACATTAGCAAGATTAACCAAGAAAAGAAGAAAAAAGATCCAAATAAGCTCAATTAGAAACCAATTGGTAAATATTACAACTGATACCACAGAAATACAAAAGATTATTCAAGGCTACTATGAACATCTTTACATGCATCAACTAGTAAAACTAGAGGAGACTGATAAATTCCTGGAAATATATAACCCTCCTAGATTAAACCAGGATGACATAGAATCTCTGAACAGACCCATAGCAAGCAGCGAGATTGAAATGGTAATAAAAATTGTCAACAAAGAAGTCCAGGACCAGATGGATTTGGAGCTGAATTCTATCAGACATCCAAAGAAGAATTGTTACCAATTCTATTGTCACTATTCCAAAAGACAGAGAAAGAGGGAATCCTCCCTAAATTGTTCTATGAAGCCAGTATCACCCTAATACCAAAACCAGGGAAGGACACAACAAAAAAGTAAAACTACAGACCAATATCCCTGATGAACATAGATGCAAAAATCTTCAATAAAATACTAGTGAACCAAATCCAACAGCATATCAATAAAAGATAATTCACCATTATTGAGTGGGTTTCATACCAGGGATACAGAGATGGTTTAACATATGTAAGTCAATAAATGTGATACACCACATGAATAGAATTAAAAACAAAAATTACATGATTATTTCAGTAGACTCACGAAAAGCACTTGACAAAATCCAGCATCCCTTTGTGATTAAAACCCTCAGCAAAAATCAGCATAGAAGGGACATACCTTAAGGTAATAAAAGCCATCTATGACAAATACACAGCCAACATTATACTGAATGGGAAAAAGTTGAAAGCATTCCCCTGGGAACTGGAACAAGACAAGGATGTCCACTTTCACCACTTTTATTCAACATAGTACTGGAAGTCTTAGCCAGAGCAACCAGACAAAAGAAGGAAATAAAGGCACCCAAATCAGTAAAGAGGAAGTCAAACTGTCATTGTTTGCAGATGATATGATGGTATACCTAGAAAACCCTATAGATGCATCCAAAAAGCTCCTAGAACTGGTAAAGGAATTCAGTAAAGTTTCAGGATACAAAATTAATGTATACAAATCAGTAGCTCTGCTATACACCAGCAGTGACCAAGCTGAAAATCAAATAAAGAACTCAACCCCTTTCACAATAACTGAAAAAATAAAATACTTAGGAATATACCTAAGCAAGATGTGAAAGACCTCTCCAAGGGAAACTACAAAACACAGCTGAAGTAAACCATAGATGACACAAACAAATGGAAACACATCCAATGCTCATGGATGGGTAGAATCAATATTGTGAAAATGACCATACTGCCAAAAGCAGTCTATAAATTCAATGCAATTCCCATCAAAATACCACCACCATTCTTCACAGAACTAGAAAAAACAATCCTAAAATTCATGTAGAACCAAAAAGAAGTCTGCATAGCCAAAACAAGACTAACCAAAAAGAACAAATCTGGAGGCATCATATTACCCAAGTTCAAAGTATACTATAAGGCCATAGTCACCAAAAAAGCATGGTACTGGTATAAAAATAGGCATATAAACCCATGGAATAGAATAGAGAACCCAGAAATAAAGCCAAATGTTTACAGCTAACTGACCTTTGATAAAGCAAACAAAAACATAAAGTGGGGAAAGGACACTTTATTCAACAAACGGTGCTGGGATACTTGGTAAGCCACATGTAGAAGAATGAAATTGGGTCCTCATCTCTCACCTTATACAAAAATCAACTCAAGATGGATCAGAGACTTTAAGACCTGAAACCATGAGGATTATAGAAGGTAACATTGGAAAAACCCTTCTAGACATTGGCTTAGGCAAAGACTTCATGACCAAGAACCCAAGAGCAAATGCAACAAAAACAAAGATAAATAGATTGGACTTAATTAAACTAAAAAGCTTCTGCACAGCAAAAGAAATAATCAGCAGAGTTGCAAGCCACCTACAGAGTGGCAGAAAAATCTTCACAATCTATACATCTGACAAAGGACTAATATCCAAAATCTACAAAGTACTCGAACAAATCAGCAAGAAAACAAACAAACAATCCCATCAAAAAGTAGGCTAAGGACAGGAATAGACAATTCTCAAAAGAAGATACACAAATGGCTCACAAGCAAGTGGAAAAATGCTCAACATCATTAAGTATCAGGGAAATGCAATCAAAACAATGCAATGCAATACCACCTCACTTCTGCAAAAATGGCCATGATAAAAAAATAAAAATTAATTGATGTTGGCACGGATGCAGTGAAAACAGAACACTTTTAAACTTTTAGTAGGAATGTAAACCAGCACAATCACTCTGGAAAACTGTGTGGAGATTCCTTAAAGAACTAAAAGTAGATCTACCTTTTGATCTAGAAATTCTACTACTAGGTATTTACCTAGAGGAAAAGAAGTCATTACATGAAAAGGATACCTGTACATGCATGTTTATAGCAGCACAATTTGCAATTGCAAAAATATTGAACCAGCCCAAATACCCATCAATCAATGAGTAGATAAATTGGGTTATTTATATATACCATGGAATACTACTTAGCCATAACAAGGAACAAAATATTGGCATTTGCAGCAACCTGGATGGAGTTGGAGGTTATCATTCGAAGTGAAGTAACTCAGGAATGGAAAACCAAACATCCTATGTTCTCATTCGTATGTGGGAGCTAAGCTATGAGGGCACTAAGGCATAAGAATAATACATTGGACTTTGGGGACTTCGGGGAAACCGGGGGGTGGCAAGGAATAAAAGACTACACATTGGTTATAGTGTACACTGCTCGAGTGATGGGTGCACCAAAATCTCAGAAATCACCACTAAAGAATTTATTCATGTAACCAAATGCCAGTTGTTCCCCCAAAATTTATTGAAATAAAAAAATAAGAAAAAATTTAAAAAGACTAAATAGTGTTTAGAATATTCAAATATCTCCAGAGACCAGAAAAGTAATGTAAATGTGCAAAACAACATGGTGTAAGACTATAGAGAAATTTGATGTCAGCTGAATTGGACAGTAAAGAGTATATGTTCCATCAAGAGGAATACCTGCCTGCCTCTGGCAGCGTCTCAACCTTGTGTTCTTTTTTTCAGCCAGGCCCTGCAAAGCCCTAAGAACACTTTTGCTAATTTAAGTAAAACCTTGGACCTTGAAAAGTATTATTTTACCTTGTCTTCCAGGTAAAATAAGATACTTAAAATTAAAATCTACTTGTGAAATTCTAACACAATTTCATGCATTAGTGGCTGATATGGTTTGGCAGTTTCCCCACTCAAATCTTATCTTGAATTGTAGTTCCCATAATCCCCACATGTCATGGGAAGGACCCAGTCGGAGGTAATTGAATCATGGGGGCAGTTACCCCCAGGCTGCTGTTCTCATAATAGTAAATTCTTATGATGTCCGATGGTTTTATAAGGGACTTTTCCCCCTTTGCTTGGCACTTCCCCTTGCGGCCATGTGAAGAAGGACATGCTTGCTTCCTTTTCTGCCATAATTGTAAGTTTCCTGAGGCCTCTCCAGCCCTGCAGAACTGTGAGTCAATTAAACCTCTTTCCTTTATAAATAACCCAGTCTAGGATATTTCTTCATAACATTATGAGAATGGACTAATACAGTAAATTGGTACTACAGAGAGTGGGGTTCTGCTATAAAGATACCCCAAAATGTGGAAGCAATTTTGGAACTGAGTAAAATGGGCAGAGATTGGAACAGTTTGGAGGGCTCAGAAGAAGACAGGAAGATGTAGGAAAGTTCGAAATTTCCTAGTTACTTGTTGAATGACTTTGACCAAAATGCTGATAGGAATATGGACAATGAATTCAAGGCTGAGGTGGTCTCCAATGGAGATGAGGAACTTGTTGGGAACTGGAATAACGGTGATTTCTGCTATGCTTTAGCAAAGAGTCTGGTGGCATTTTGCCCCTGCCCTAGAGATCTGGGGAACTTCAAATTTGAGAGAAATAATTTATGGTATCTGTTGGAAGGTATCTGGATGTGAGTCAAGGAGTGAAAGGGGATCATTTTGGAACTTTAAGGTTTAATAACTGCGCTTTCGGATTTTGAACTTGCATGGGGCTGGTAGCCCCTTTGTGTCGGCCAATATCTCCCATTTGAACTGGGTGTATTTACCCAATGCCTGTATCTTCATTGAATCTAGGAAGTAACTGACTTGCTTTTGGTTTTATAGGCTCATAGGCAGAAGGGATCAGATGAGACTTTGGACTTGGATTTTGGGTTAATGCTGGAATGAGCTAAGATGTTGGGGGAGTTTTGGAAAGGCATAATTGTGTTTTGAAATGTGAGGACATGAGATTTGGAAGGGGCCAGTGGTGGAATGATACGGTTTGGCTGTGTCGCCAACCAAATCTCATTTTGAATTGTAGTTCCCATAATACCCATGTGTCATGGGAGGGACCTGGTGGGAAGTAATTGAATCATGGGGACTGTTACCTCCATGCTGCTGTTCTCATGATACTGAGTGAGTTCTCACGAGATCTGATGGTTTTATAAGGGGCTTTTCTCCCTTTGCTTGGCATTTCTCCTTGCTGCCGCCATGTGAAGAAGGACATATTTGCTTCCCATTCTGCCATGATTGTAAGTTTTCTGAGGCCTCCCCAGCCCTGCAGAACTGTGAGTCAATTAAACCTCTTTCCATATAAATCAGCCAGTCTTGGTATTTCTTCATAGCAGCGTGAGAATGAACTAATACAGTGTCCATTTAATAGCCTTTTGTAATTAAGGTACACACTTTTGGCATAGTCTGTACTATTGGTTCTCAAGTTTTAGCATGCATCACCCAGAGGGATTGAATTTCTGCTTTGGTAGGTCTTAGGTGGAGCTTGATTGAGAATTTATATTTCTTTCTTTTCTTTTTTTTTTTTTTTGGAGATGGAGTCTCGCTCTGTCACCCAGGCTGGAGTGCAGTGGCGTGATCTCGGCTCACTGCAAGCTCTGCCTCCCAGGTACACACCATTCTCCTGCCTCAGCCTCCTGAGTATCTGTTAGTCAGGATGGTCTCAATCTCCATGTTTTCTTAATCACCATCTTAATCACCATGTTAACCAGGATGGTCTCAATCTACTGACCCTGTGATCCTCCTGCCTTGGCCTCCCAAAGTGCTGGGATTACAGGTGTGAGCCACCATGCCCAGCCAAGAATTTACATTTCTAACAAGTACCCATGTGATGCTGACACTGCTGGTTAGGGGGATTACATTTTGAAAAATACTACTTTATGTTCTTGCTAACAGTTCTTTTCAGCTTAGTCCATTTTCCACGTCCAGATTTTAGATATGAATCACATTTCTGCTTATACAAGAAGAGGTCATACATGCAAGAAGTGAAAAGATCACAGAATTAGGAATGAGAAGATCTTGCCTCTTATCTCAAGCAACTGATTGATTCTGTGACCTCAAGCAAGTCAGTGTCATCCTCTGGGACTTACAGGAATGGAAAAGGTCTAAGAAAGCTCTAGGCATTAGATAAAATTAGCAGGTACATAAGAGGAGCATAATCAAGGAAGGTGAAGGAAAGCTGGTCAAACCATCTAAAGTCCAAATAGCTTTCCAGTAGTGGTCAGAAGCAAAGAAACAGCAAGCAATTAATTATTCCAACTGTAGATAATTTAATTGCAGGTCAATAAAATTTTCAGATAAGAAAGAGGAGACCAAGAGTAATGTCACACAAGCAAAAAGCCTCTGATGAACTGGAACTAGGAATTTACTGCCAACAGAGATGCTGGAGGTTCCAAACCATTGCTGCCCAAAAGTGAAAAATGGGAAAAACTTGGAAGACTGAAATGGTTCTGCAAGTTGAAAGGATACAGGATGTCTTGAATTACATTTCTGTTATTGCCACTATCCATCTGTGATGTCCAGACTAACATTGTACCTACCTTGAAATGGGACTCATCCTTTAGAACAAAGAGCTGGAGTTATTTATTTTGAAGACCTCACTATAACTAGTTACAGATAATATCTCCACATATTTTATGTTTGGCCATTTTTTTTTCCTTGGAAACACTGACTTTCTGTAGGAGGGGCTGGTGCCTCAGAGAACACAAGTATGTTTCATTTCATTTGATGTATGACCAACAAAACATCTTAATTATCTATCATAACATCTAATACAGGACACTTTGGCCATGCATTTTGACTATTTATTATATGCTAAGTGTGTTGTTTCATTTCCTTCTTTAATTCTTACAACACCTCTATGAGACAGGCACTGTTTTATGCCCATTTTATTAATGATGGAGGTTCAGAGAAGTAAAGTATCTTAACTAGAGTCACATAAATTTTAAAAGATCCAAAGTTTCAAATACAGAGTTTTGATAAAGTAAGCAGTTCATTGATTTTTTTTATTCTTTGAAGTCTCAAGAGCCTTTGTGGCAAATATCTGACTGCCCTGATTATGTGGCCCTGACTCCAGTAGTGCTTTTCTAAAATAACAGGTCCCTTAAAGGGATCCAAAGTCCTTTTTAGACTTTCTTACTTCCTCAAAAAAGGTCACTGAGAAGTGGCTGGGGGCAGGCATTACCATCTTTGTAGGTAATGCAGTTTAAGCACAGGAAGGTTTTTTGTCTAAAGTCACAAAGAGGAGTTTCAGAACTGTGAGTGGAACTCTCACCTTGACCTTGGAGAAAGGCTCAGGAGGCTCAAGAACCTATGCATGAAAGGCCTTGCTTTTCAACTGTTGCATGGTATCCAATTTCTAATGCAGGGGTTACTTTGTTCAGAAAGTGGTTAGAATCCTACTCTGTGATTCACTAAGGACACAAACTGCTGAAAAAAAAAAGCGACAAACTATACACAAATAGAAGGAAAATAATAGAAAATCTGTTATTTCGTACCAGTCTCAGATACTGAAGAGTTCTAGTTACATTTCTTTTAAAACATAGAATGTACCAAGAATTAAGAGTTAGGCCAAAGGGTTATTTTCCCCCTTCCACAGCAACATACGTTTTTCTTCCTTTTCTGTAAAATGAATCAATATAAAAATATAATTTCCTTTTTTCATAGCTTTCACTGAAATGATCTACTCTGTGAAACAAAGGAAATCCTTTCCCCTACATATAGGGAAAATACTCACATACATATAGCAGAAAACTATATAGTTTTCTCACCATAGTGAGGAAAAGCTCACTATATATAGCAGAAAACACAAGGTTGAATTCTGTCCTCCAGAAACCTCAAAAAAAAAACTCCCCCATGTTTTTAAGGTTCAACACATGTTGCAGGGCTAAATTCAGAAAGAGAGAGTCCTGCTGAGGACGGTTACAGCGGACATTCTAAAATAACTTAAAGAGTATAATTGGATTGTTTGTAACTCAAAGGGTAAATGGTTGAGGGGACAGATACCCCATTCTCTATGATATGCTTATATTACATTGCATGCCTGCATCAAAATGTCTCATGAACACCATAAATATTTACACCTACTATATACCCAGAAAAACTTAAAAATAAAACAATGCTAGAAAACAAACAAGCTGGTTGAAGAAAAACAGATACATAAGCATGCCAGGATGAGGAAAAGCTCTGAAAAGTTCTAGGCATCCCGTGAGTACAGGTAGGTACCATCTCCGGGCTCTGTTGCTGCTAGGGAACATCTTTGCTACCTTGGAAATCATTGTGGATCATGCAGAGCATTTACTCACAGATGGTACCATTCTGTCATCTGAACCACCAGCCTCTAGTCTTGGGGAGCAGAGCAGAGATGGGGAAGAGGGGCATTCTACTGTGCCCGCAGCTGTCTTATAGTTGTTGTACAGATTCAGAGGTAACTCTGAGGGGTAAAATAGCTCCTATCCACTGTCAAGATACTGCTTTGGCCAGGCAGAAGGTTCTATATTGCAAATCAGAGCTGAAGTGAAATATAGAGCCTGAGAAATGCTAGTAAGCAAGCAGTGAACTGGAGCTTCCTGATTGTCATCTTTTAAGCCTTTTCTTTTAGAATACATCAGATATATCTCAATACCTGGAGATGCTGTGAGCCATCCCAGTAAATTTGACTGCCAAGGGTTACTACAGAAACTGCTTTTGTTGATTTCTACAGACAGGACCAAGTTACCAGGTGAACCCCAAGAACTGTGTACCAGCTAGTGAAGAAGAGCATTGGCAAAGGACTGTAGGAGGTGGAAGGAAGAGAAGCCTGGTTATCAGATTCCACCCTTTGCTTTCCCTCCACCCTGTCTAATCTTGCCATGTCCTTTCTTTACCTTTGCCCCATCTAATTGTCCAGGGAACAGATTTTTGGATTGAAGAATAGAGGTACATTGTCAGATTCATATGAAGATCCTAGAGGAGGTTTGATTTTTAGCATGGACCTTTTTTTAGCATTTTTAGCATGAAAAGCATGGACTTTGGAATTAGTTGGCCTAGGTTTGAATCTTGGTCCTGATCTTTCTAGTTACTTGATCTTGACGTTCTCTGAGTCTAATGGCAATAACCAACCTACCCTGCATAGCTGATGGGAAAAAAATATTCAAAATAGAAACTGGAGAGGAATTTTGATTCCCTACTTTCCCTTTCCCACCTGGTCTCTGGGCAATAACATTTCCTACCAAATTTATTGCTAGAATAAGTCTCCAAATGACTCCTTTGCTCTTTTATTCTCAATGTGACTGCATTTCAGGCCTCTTCCTCTCTTGTCTGAACCACAATAGCACTCTGCTTTTCTTCTCTTCTTCAAGTCCATGGAACCAGATTAACTGACATTATCATTTTCTTCCCCATCCCAGGATAGGTGCTCTAAGGATTTTTCATTCTCTATCATTTATTCGCTTAAAATTTACAGTAAGTCTATGTGGCTGGACATAGTGGTTTATGCCTGGAATCATAGCATTTTCAGAGGCAGAGGAGGAAAGACTGCTTGAGCCCAGAGTTCAAGGCCAGCCTGAGAAACATAGCGAAATCCCATCTCTACAAAAATACAAAAATTAGCCAGGTGTGATGGCTTGCATCTGTAGTCCCAGCTACTTGGGAGGCTGAAAGTGGGAGGGCTGCTTGAGCCCAGGAAGCCAAGGCTGCCGTGAGCTGTGGTTGCGCCACTGCACTTCAGCCTGGGCAATAGAGCAAGACCCTGTCTCAAAATTAAATACATAAATAAATAATAAAAACCTATCTGCTTATTCATGGACATCAGCCTTACCCATTACACTTTGAATGTCCTGATGATAGAGATATACATCTCCAGAGCCTGAGAACCTAGCATGGTGCTTCACAGAGAGTAGGTTTTGAAAGAAGATTTATATATGACTGAAAGAATGACTACATATTTAATGTAATTAAAACAGATGGTACTTAAAAGATATTCAGCAATTACTTATAATTTTTAAAGAATAAATAGTTTAAATATTTGAAATTGACATGGTTCTGAAAATTCCATTTCTGCTCCTTGATTATAAATTTTTTTCATGTGGCTGTCTTGGAATACAGTAGGCAATCTAAGATTTGTAGAATGAATGAGTGAATAAGTGAATGAACCAACTCTATGAAATAAGGGCAGGTACTATTATCTCCATTTGATTAATACAGAAAATGAGGCCCAGGGAGGGTGTTACTAAACTCTGGACCGTGCCCACAGAAGCCCAATTCCTGTAAGTAGGTAGAAGAGCCAGAAGCAAGTGCTCCCTGTGTGCCTGTCATTCCAGTTCAGCAGAAGTCTTTCTCATTAGAGGAAAATGGTCTCCAGTGAGGCAAGCATGGAAACCAAGCATTTTCCTCCTTAACTCTATGTCCCTGGGTTTGGTTAGTAATGGGTTTGCAAGACCTGAGACCTGGAAACACATGAACAACAGGTACTAGAATAGCTGTGCCCAGGTGAAAAATTTATTTGTGAAAAGCAGCAGCTTTTGGTACTTTGTTCCACAGTAGAATGAAAGGAAAGCCATATCAAATTGCTTCTCAGAATGACAAGCTCCATTAATATTGAACCAGTCAACTGTTTGAACTTTATAGTCAGGTACCTTTACAGCTCTGACAGATGGTTCTCACACAGATTCTTCTCATGTGTAAGTAACAGTGAAACACAGAACCCACTGTTGTCACTGAAGAGCTACAGGTCCTACAATGCATCAGTGCTGAAGTAGAAGAATTCAGGAGAGTAAATTAGCAGAAACACAGGAGAAAAAGCTAGTTCCCATTATGGGAGGCACCAGCAGGGGAGGGGGGCCATGTGGAACTAGTTTTATTTTGTGGTACGCTATAGGGCCAGTTGGATGCAACAATCACAACAATAACAACAAAAGGAAGCTAGAAGAACTGTCTTTATTCTTTCTAATCTCCAGGCTGACGTTCAAGTCTCTTACCTTTCACTTCTGACTGTGAGACCTGAGGCAAGTCACTTAAGCCCACTGACTCTATCACTTCACTCCCAAAGTGGTTACAGAAATGTCAATTCTTACAGGGTTTGGAGGAAGATGAAATGAGATCTTGTGGGTAAAGGGCTGAAAGAGTGCATAAGGTATACAAAACCTAAGGGGTACAAAAGACCATCTATTGGTCTATTGGTCTATTAGTTTTATATTGTTGTGTAATAATTTACCATGCAATAGTGGCCTAAAAGAAGGCCCATTTGTTTTTTTTTTTGTTTTTTTTGAGACAGAGTCTCGCTCTGTAGCCCAGGCTGGAGTGCAGTGGCCGGATCTCAGCTCACTGCAAGCTTTGCCTCCCGGGTTCACGCCATTCTCCTGCCTCAGCCTCCCGAGTAGCTGGGACTACAGGCGCCCGCCACCTCGCCCGGCTAGTTTTTTTGTATTTTTTAGTAGAGATGGGGTTTCACGGTGTTCGCCAGGATGGTCTCGATCTCCTGACCTCGTGATCTGCCCATCTCGGCCTCCCAAAGTGCTGGGATTACAGGCTTGAGCCACCGCGCCCGGCCAAGAAGGCCCATTTGTTACCTCACAATTTCTGTGGGTCAGGAGTTCAGTTACACTGTGGCTGGGTTGTGTGCTCAGGATCTCACAAGGCTGAAATCTAGGTGTCAGGTAGGCTGCATTTTCATCTGAATGCTTGACTGGGGAAGGATCTGATTTCGAGCTCCCTCAAGTTATTGGCAGAATTTGTGACTCTACTATTCATGGTGGCTTGTTTCTTAGAAGATAGATGCTGAGAGATAGAGTCTCTGTTGCTTGGAGTTTTTGACTTCAGGGAAAGCCTAGGCCATCTTTTAAAGGGCATATCTAATCAGGTAAGGCCAGCTAGCATAACTGCCCTTTAATTGGGTATAATTCAAATGATTAGGGATATTAATTACATCTTTACCTCTTCCATAAAACCATATATGATATACAAAAAAATCACAAGAAAGATACCCATCACCTTTGCCATATCTATTGCTTAGAGAGTTACAGATTCTGCCCATACTCAAGGAGAGGGAATTACACAAAAACATGACTACTAGAGGGTAAGAGTTATAGGGGCCACCCTAGTGTGTGAGCATCACAATTGAGGTGAAGGAAGAAAATATAAACACTTTCATTTACATTATTTTTTAACCATATCCTTTAAAAAGTTTGTTATTATATAAAATTTTAAATATATATACCATATTAGCATAATAGTAAGTGCCTATAATTAATAAAATGTGCCTACCTTGAAGGGTGCTTTTATTGATAGAAATGTATAGTAAAAAAATTGTAAACATTTCAGACAACATCTCTTTTTTCCACTTTCTCTTCCCACCTTTGCTAGTTATCCATGATATCCTGTGTCAATTACTTAATCTATGTCTCACTTTCTTCATCTGTAAAATGAGAATATTAATTCCTATGCTATTTCCTAGGTGAGGCTCTGAAGAGAAAATGTTGGGAAGCATTAGAAAATAGATACAGTATATACAATGTAGGCAGAAAGGCAAAAGAGAGTTTTTATTACTTCTGATTTCAGACTCAGAAAATCATGGAAGAATCATTCAAAGGGCCTTCCCCTTCCTTCCCATACATAATTTCTCTCACATATATGCAGGGTCCTCCTGAGATATTTTAAACACTATAGCTTTTATTAAAAGCTTAAGAAAACCCTTGAGACCTCTTTTTCCTGATTGTCTACACTTAAGGCACTTCACCTGAAATGTGTTGGGTGATATTAAATCTCAGGAAAGTCGTTGGTATTTCTCCTCTTACTTTTTCCTTTAATCACTGAAGATGATAGATAAACACATCTACTATTTTGTTCTCCTGCCTTAGGAGATCAATTGAACCTGTTTCCTCATTTAGCCTACACATCAGAATGGTAGTTTTGAGGAAGTTAGTGTGGCCTGATAGAAGAAACGCAAGGCTTTAGGAAGCCTTAGGAGAAAGGACTTTAGAGTCAACCAGACCTGGACTTCAGGTTCTTCCCTCAAGAGGTCTGCGAATTATTTAGGAACTTACTCAACTCTCTAATTTTCAGTTTCCTTCTTTGTTAACCTTGCAATTTTGTTCTATGGCCAGAGGGGATGGAATGTGGGGGTAGTACCTGGCACAGTTCCTGGCATACAATAGGTCCACAATACTGTCTTAATGCTCTTTTCCCTTCTGTAAGTCCAGATCCAACTTTTAGTATGGTTTCTAATGAGCTGTGTGGTCCCGGGGGAGTAATTTTTCCTATCTGGTTCTCAGGTTTTTTCACTGGGATGATAAAGTGGTTGGAATACCTTGAGGTCTCTAACACTTGATTCTAAGGAATCCTAGGCTTCAAATCCCAACACTGGTGTACCTAGTTCTACAAGATCCAGAACTTACATAGGCTTCTCCCATGTTATCTTTCTCACTCAGATTGAGGATTGCTGTCATCATTTTTAGCTTACTTATTTTAATGAACAGCTGATGAAATCATTGGCCAGATGCTTTCCAAAGAAATTAGGTGCGGCTGCTAAGTCTCAAATATATACTTAATTACTGTGTAGTGTAGGTTGTCATTGCAGAATGAACAACAGAGCAAGGCAGTATATGATAAACTCATTTTAGAAAGCTAATAAAAATATAGAAGGACATCAGCCTTCTCTATTAGTTTAGTTCATATCACCAAGTGATTGTCCTATTGCCAGGTTACTTTAAGCCTAAGTAGACACTGGAATTTAGGAGATTGTCACCAGCTACTAACCAAATTGGTCTGTAGTCTATTTCCTAATGTTGCCTAATGTCACTATACAAAAATAGAATACACTTGCCCATCACCGGGAAAACTCTCTGGGACTTTTAAAAATAATTATTTCCATTTTGAATCTTTAAATAGGAACTAGAAAGGTCTCAGTAAATATAACAAATTGGCATGCATATTAAAAATGTGTGTGAATTTTAAACTAGCATTTTATTTTTTCTTGTTGCAATATAATACATTACTAAGTTAGAAAATTAAAAGCCAATTTAAAAAAATAAATAGCTTTATGTTTTAACCACTGAGAAGAATATACTGTTATTAGTTTGGTGTTTTTCCTTCTAGTCACACACACACGAGTGCTTACATGCATGTACACATGCACACTTGCCATATATTTACTGACAACTCATATTTATGTCCCAGCTGAGCTCTCTCCTCTCAGAATCAAACTTATGTAGGCAACTGCCATGTTGTCCAACTGTCCTGGTTCACCCAGGACTAAGTGATTTCCTGGGATGTGGGACTTCCAATGCTAAATTTGATACAATCCTGGGCCAACTGCCCACCGTGTGGTCTATAGACACCTTAGACTCAGCAAGTACAAAACTGAATTCATCTTTCTCATCCCAAACCTTTTGCTCCTTCAGTGGTCTGATCTTAAGGTATTGAACCATTTTTCATCTACATGACCAATCCAAGAACCAGGATTAAGTCTTTCCTCTTCCTCTCTTTTATATCCAAAGGTGATCCGGTACCAAGTTCTGGTGATCCCTATTTAGCAATTAACTCACATGGATTACTGATATGACTTTTTTTTTTTTGAGATTGAGTCTTACTCTGTCACCCAGGCAGGCAGAGCGCAGTCGCAATCTTGGTTCACTGCAAGTTCCACCTCCCGGGTTCACGCCATTCTCCTGCCTCAACCTCCTGAGTAACTGGGACTACAGGCACTTGCCACTATGCCTGGCTAATTTTTTTGTATTTTTTTAGTGGAGATGGGGTTTCACCATGTTAGCCAGGATGGTCTCGATCTCCTGACCTCGTGATCTGCCTGCTTGGCCTCCCAAAGTGCTGGGATTACAGGCGTGAGCCACTGCGCCCAGCCACTGACAGGACTTCTAACCAGACCTCCTGCTTCCAACCTTGCCCTCATGCAATCCAAATTCTACAAAATAGGCAGAGTCCGAACCCCAGAAATTCAAATATGACCACATCACTCATTCTGCATAGAGGCCATCAGTGCCTCCCATTGCTCTCAGGATAGAAAATAAAGCTCCTTAACATGATCCAAATGTTCTGTTTACCTCACTAGCCTTGCCATCTTTAATCCTGCCCTAGGGTCTCCTCCCCAACACGTTAAAATGCTGCAGCATTGAGCCTGTTAATCACAAACTTCCAGGTCTTTGCACATGCATTTGAGGTCCTGGCTTAGACACTACGTTCTCCCAGGAAGCCTACTCTGAAACCTATAAATATTTAATGGCCTTTCTATTATGTTTATGCAACTTATACGTCAGCAGAATTTTGTAACGGAAGAAGTCTTAAGAAGCAATGAGAAATCTTGTATCAGACCAGGGGCTGTCTCCTTAATACCCTAAAGAAAAATCTAACAAGGGATTTAATGTTCTCAATCTATTCAGTTAAACAGTGGTTCTTTACTTTGACTTCACATTATCATCACCTTGGCTGTTTTTTAAAATTTCTAATGTTTTGGCCTTTATACTCAGAAATTCTATTTAATTGGTCTGAGGTGGGGTCTAGGAACCAGTGGTTTTTAAAGCTCCTCAGGTGATTCTAATATGAATCCAAGGTTGAGATCCACTGCCTTAGTTTTGCTGCTGCAGTCCCACCTGGTATTTATACGTTTATTTTTTTCCCTACCTAAGATTAGCTATGGGCTTCCTCACCTATTTTTTTTTTTTTCCAATCTTTTATTTTAGGTTCAGGGGTATGGGTGTGTTGTTTTATAGGCAAACTTGTGTCATTTGGATTTTTGTACAGATTATTTTGTCACCCAGGTACTAAGCCTAGTACTAAATAGTTGTTTTTTTTTTTTTAATTATTTTCTGCTCCTCTACCCTCTACTCTCAGGTAGGCGCCAGTGTCTGTTGTTCCCCTCTTTGTGTCCACGTATTCTCATCATTTAGCTTCCACTTATAAGTGAGAACATACAGTATTTGGTTTTCTGTTCCTGTGTTAGTTTAAAGCCAGAGTTCATTCGCCTATTGTTAATCACAATCTAAACATCTCCCAGGAGAAGCATTCCTACTTGTGCACTGGGGCCAGCTTTAGCAACAGTGAGAGTATATTCTGATGGCCATGTTTTCAAGTTCTGTTTTTGTTTCTCAACTGGCCCAAACTCAGGAAGGCATGTGATGAATTTTCACCCTTAAATCCCAACAAAGAGGGAGAGAGTAAAGATACAATTGACTCGAGTAGTGGTTCTCAACAAGGGTAATTTGGCAGTTTCTGGAGACATTTTTTATTATAACCACTGAGGGGGGCAGTGCCACTTACAACTAGTTGATAGAGGCTCGCTAACCATCCTACAGTATCTAGCTCAGTCCCCCACTGCATAGAATTATCCAACTCCAAATATCAATAGTGTTAATTTAAGAAGCAACAATTGAGAGATGACTCCAAATCTTCCTTCTAGCTTTAAAACACTCTGGAAGAGTCTTTGAGTAATTGATGAATTGGAGTGAAGTGGGCAGATAAACTTGTTTTCGTAAAAAAGAAACAGTGGATGCAGTTATAGGGAAATTTTAAGGTGGAGATGGATGAATTGAGGGAACTATATTGTTGAGACTGTCTCTTGACTATTTCTTCTATATGAATCATTCTCTATGCGTGAACTCTGAACCAGCAGCATCAACATCATCTGGGAACTTGTTAGAAATGCAAGTCTTGGGCCCCACCCCAGACTTACTGAATCAGAGACTCTGGGGTTAGGACCCAACGATGTAAGTTTCAACAAGCCTTCCTGGAGATTCTGATGTTGCTAAAGTTTGACAGTATTATTCTAGATTATATGCTGACCTTGTCTTAAGGTCTGTTGTGGTTCATTACATCATATGCCTTCAAGAGTCAGTTTGATTATTGGGAGTAGCAGGGGTGATTGCATTGTAAGAGAGCTTATGAAGAAGGCCAGCTGGTCTGCAGGGGAGATGAGCTAGAGGTAATGCTTTCTGACAAGTCCATTTAGTGATTTTACTCTTTCATGGGAGAGCTGTCATGAAATGTTTTAAATACCAGTGCAATAAGGCATGCTGGGTGGTCAACACAATGTTTGAGTAAAGGTTTAATTGCCACGGGAAATGAAACTGAAGTTGCGGGACTGTGGGGTGGAGACAAGTAGGTTATAGAAAAAGTTCTGAGGATCAGAATCCAAAGGATGCTCTTTCTTTTCTCACCCATTTTAAGACTTAATTGAATCCTCTTTGTCTCACTCACCCCACATCCCTCTTCTGATTTATTCCATTAAAAATCTCATTGCTAAACCAGGATTCATCATTGTTAGTACTAGACTTGGTCCTTGCTGTTCTAGGAACTGTTCAAAGAAGCAAAGTACTAAACCATAAAATATGCCAGTGAAATAAAAAGGACCTGACATTTAGAAAATCCACAAGGCTACTTTCTTTACCATTCCTTTTCTAAGATTTTAGGCCTTTTTCCCCTCCAAAAGCTATGCTGTGAGAACCGATGTGGCCACAATACTGTTTCTTTTCTTTTTTTTTTTTTTTTTTGTGACTTGCATTCCAGCCCCTCATTCCTGAGGGAGTGCTTTTCTCTGTTGGTTGCTTCATCCTCCAGACTCTTCCCTTCCTTCTTTTCCTTCTTCTAACTCCCTATGGCTGGTGGAGGGAAAGGTATGTTTAAATTTAAGGGAAAAAAATGTTAGGAGAAAATATGGTGATAAATGAGTAGCAACGGGATGTTCTCCGAGACGTGACAATGAGGAAAGAAAGCTTCCATGATGAATTTAGACTTGTCTTAAATTAAAGGAAGTGTCCTAGGTCATAACTGATGTGATGGAAACATTAACCTCATTACCCTAATCACTAGCATTGATATATGTGGAGATAAGAATGAGTAGATAAGAAGGATGTTTCTCTAGGGGTCTTTAAAAGATGAGACCAAATAGCAAAAAATCTGGTACAGTGTCATCAATGGTATCGAGCTAATGTAACTATGGTCTTGTGTATATATCCATCCATCTATCTATCCTTCCATCTATCCGTCTATTCATTCTTTAAGCATGTATTTATTAACAATCTACTATATGCCAAGCACTGTTTTAGGGGCTGAGGATATAGAGGTGAATTACATAGGCCAGTTCCTTTCCCACAGATCTTGGCACTTACATTTCAGTAGAGGACCCAAACTATAAACATGTAAACAAAGAAACAACATAATCACAGGTGGTGGTAAGTGCCATGAGGGAGATTACTATGGTGATGAGATGAAGAGTAACTGGAGGAATGTATGTATGAACAACGAAGTCTGGGAAGGCATCTGTGAGTGCTTCAGTTTTGAGTTGACACCTGAATGTTAAGAACATGCCAACTATTCAGAGACGGGGAGGCAATGAAGAGGGACAGATGGGAATTTCAGGCATATATCAGGATCTTCTAGAAATGTGAACTCAGGAACTACTTGAATCTGTTAAGAAACATTATCCACAACCTGAAAACAAGTCCAAGAGTGTGACCGTAAGCCCTTTCAATGCCATACTTAATCATTATTTAATAGGCCCATCCAAGGATGATATAGTTTCCTATAAGAATTTACCATTATTTGTTTCTGCTATTTACTATTTATTACTAATAATTGAGGGCTCAGACTCTGTAAAGTGATACATGTTAAACTTGTATATGATGCAATGGTTTCCTTCTGGTGTAAAGATGACCCTGAAGTTTATAGTTTATTGCCCCTAAAGACATTAATTAATTTTGTATCTAGAAATCTTAGTCCTGTTTAAATAAAAGGACTATGTAAATTAAATTCCCCAAAATGCTCTTGGAGAAGTTTTATCTTCTTATTGGTTACCTCATTAATTAATGAGTTGAATAAAATTTTGATACATATTCATTTGATAATTCAATGAGAGTCATACTTTTAACTTTTTGAAAATTATACATTGACAAGATATACCATGGCTCACCTCAGGAATTGGGAGTCAGAGATCAGCTTTAATGAGTACATGAAAGCCTAGAATTATCTGTATTTATTTATTTTTTTTTGAGAGGGAGTCTCACTCTGTCACCAGGCTGGAGTGCAGTGGTATGATCCTAACTCACTGCAACCTCTGACTCCTTGGTTCAACAGATTCTCCTGCCTCAGCCTCCTGAGTAGCTGGGGTTATAGGCACGTGCCACCATATCCAGTTAATTTTTTTTTTTTTTTTTTGTAGTTTTAGTAGAGACAGGGTTTCACCATGTTGACTAGGATTGTCTTAATCTCCTGACCTCGTGATCTGCCCCCCTCGGCCTTCCAAAATGCTGGGATTACAGGTGTGAGTTACTGTGCCTGGCCAAATTATCTGTAATTTTAAGATCAAGCACTTTATTAACTTAATCAGATGCCTCAGACTCTTGAGTCTTTCAGTCACAACTACTGACCAGAGTAGACTCTCCCCAGACTCCTCATGTGCCCTTGCCTTGATTTTTCTATGTTCACCAAATAACATATTTTGGTTGCTAATTCTGCTTCAAAAGTATTCAGGTATCAGGAAAGAGGTTCCCTGTATGGAGCTTGATAATTATAGTTCTTGCCAAATTTATTTATTTATATTTAATTAATCTATTCATTTATTTTGTAAATTATCATGTTGGCCTCCTGACTTATGCATCTGCCTTTTGCGTGAGTCAGTTCTTCCAGGTCCCACCAAGTCTGAGTGATTGGACAAAGCTGAGTTTCTGTACCAGCAAAGAAGCTGGAGATGAGACCCAGTGAGACAGGGATCCTGACTGGAGCCATGCAGCATGAGTGGCCTCTGTAGGCAACATGAGGAGGCATCTCTTCATCTCTACCTGGTTTCTCTCTAAATTGCATGGGGTGGATGTGGGGGTGATGATCATTCTAACTTTCTTCTCTTCACTGGAATTATCCAAAAGCATTTATGCTCATTTTCAATGAGTTCCAGGTCCCAGGAAGGAACAATTCACACACTCTCGGAGAGAAAATAATTCATTTCTTATGAGGTCAGTCAATTTGCTCTTTCTTGATATTTGTTTTGTGTGCTTCACACAAAGTCCTCCTGGCTTTCCTTAATCTGTGTGGGAAGTATAAACACTGCAGACAGGTGGGATCTTACAAGCACCATAACTTTGAGGAGATGCTAATACCTCCTCCAGCTCCTGAGAAGGAGGGCCTATGGGATTGTTCTGCCAAGCATCTAAGAAAGGGTCATTTCTCTTTGCTTCAAGGACTCTTTCTTTATGAAAGCTGACCTTCTTCCTAAGAGACAGGTCTCTCCATGTTTTATCTAATGATTCCACTGACAATACTTTCCAGAAAAAAAGCCCAGGATGGCTGCAGATTGTGATATTTTCTTCTTTTTTAAACAACATTCTGGTTTAATGTTTAAAATGTGGGAGAGAAGCTCAATGCCCTGCAGAAGCTGACTCAATGAAAAGACCTCTTGGGATGTCAACCCAGTTTGTGAAAACCTTCCTATTGAAAAGGCTAGGTTAAAAACAACATTTCCAAATGTGCAAAAATAAAATTGAGATCTTGAGGCAACTTTTTCAGTTTCTGTGTGAACAAAGTAGTGCAATAAACTATAGAGTAACTCACATTAAGAATATTTTAAACTAAATAAACAATCAACTAAGAGCAACCAGCATAATCAGTGTTACCAGAACACAGCATTATTTAAACAGAGCAGTAAGTCCTATCAGTTTGAATTATGACACAAAATTGCATTGAGGGATTCTCAGAATTTCTACTCAGAAGAATCCTTCCCTCCATCATTAAGCAACTTTATCCAGGTCCCAGTTTTCCCCAAGTATCTTCCCAGTAGCTGGTTAGCTATCCATTTTCACTGTAGAAGGGGATGCAGATGGATTAATAATGTGAGGAAACTACTTCTAGTTGCAGCAATTGCAATTTATTTAGATGGACATTCTCTCTAGTAGGGAAATGTCCACCCAGATAATAAGAGGGCTACCTCCTTACTTTCAACTAGAGACCTCATCAGGGCACTGAATAGCATTCATTTGATACTTTTAGTTCAGACTTACAAAGTGTTTTCCAAAGATGACTTTTTCAAACACATTTTTTTAAAAATCAAAGAGCATGACCATGGACAATTTTTTCAATAAAACGGTTTGGCCAGGTTGTACCACCTCTTTTGGCCTCTTCCCTCATAATGATTGGGCAAGGAAGGACCTTACCCATTGCTTGCAAGGGTTTCCATAAGGGAGGAATTTAGGAGTCAGAAAGAATCGCTTAGGAGCTGCCATACCCTGATCCCAGATTGCTGAGAGAAAAAGAGCCATTATAGGTAAGGTATGCCAGCTTTAGGCAGGCGTTAAACACACTGTAGTACAATAATGTCAGGCAGTTGTTTCACAAGGAGCAGGTTCAAAGTCATGTTAACAGGAAGAAGTCTTTTTCTAAATTTAATTTTTATTGTGGTAAAAGATACATAACATAAAATTTGCCATTTATTTTTAAAGTGACAACTCTGTGGCATTAAGTATATTCATATTGTATTGCAACGATTACCAACATCTTTGTCCAGAACTTTTCTGTTTTCCTCACTGAAACACTAACTCCCAAGGTTCTTTTTTAATGTAAGATCAGTGTATATGGTTTCTTGGAAAAAACAAACAAAAACAAACAAACGAACAAACAAACTAGCACTTGCTTTAGAAAGGTAGGCTCTCTTTTTAGATAGTGAAGAAATCAGATCTAATTTTCACTAATGAAAAAGTTATTTCGACATTGAAGCATCTAGTGTTGACCCCCATTTGTAGAAGAGCCCATTTCTTCCAATTTGGAGTCACTAAAGACTGGACAGAGGAGAGGTACCATTAGTGGCAGAGGCTTGACACATGAAGGGGCAGAATTTTCTCCTTGGTGGATGGGAAGGATGATGGTTTTTGAAGAAAAGGGAATGGGATATCAGAATGGGTGGACTGAAAATAAGAAGGAGGCTTGAAGAGAAAGAGAGAGGTTGGGAAAGAATTGCTTTGGCCACATGTGGGTAGTGGCTACTCTTTTGAACAGTGTAGATACAGAATATTTCCATCATTACAGAAGGATTTATTGGACTTTAGGTTCTGGTATGGAGTTTAGGTTCCAGAGTCATAAAGACTGATCCTTTCAATGCCACTGACTAGCTCTGTGAATTTAGGCTAGTTATTTAATCTTTATTAGTCTCAGTTTTCCCATTTGCAAAATGAGGATAATAAGAGTGTCTCCCTGTGGAAGAGCCAGCCAATTCACCAAAAATCTGTTTCCTTCTATTTCTAGGCATCCTACTAGGCCACATTTCCTGGCTTCTCTTGCCATTTACTGTGGCTATGTGACTGAGTTCTACTCATTGGAATATAGGCAGCAATACTAGATGTTGTTTTCAGCTAAAACTTTTAGAGAGAGGCTTCTTCACACTTTTTCCCCTTTTGCCTGTTGGATGCAAACAAAAATAAGTCCCTAAGATATGGATGAGCCACAAGATAGAAGCAACCCGAGTTATTGAATCACTTTGTGAAGGAGAGGTAAACATTGATATGAAAGTTTTACCTTTGATTGTTATGTGAGCAAGAAATTAACTTCTACTACATGGGGTCTCTTTGTTACTGCGGCTTTGCTTAACCTAGAATAATTACAGAGTTCAATGAGAAAATTTAATTAAGGTGCCCATCACAGTATCTGGTACATGGTAAGTGCTCAGTAAATATTAACTGTTTTTTAAATAGTGAAGAGCAGAGATTATAGAGCAGGAGAGACCCAGGTTTAAACTAAGGCTGTGCAAATTAAGCTCTGTAATTATAAGCAATTTAAGAATCTGTGTTTTAGCAAATATAAGATGTCATATAAGATGACATTAATGAAAAGAAAGAATTATTAAAGTTGAGAGAATATGTAGTTTTTCTCTCAATTCAGAAACCTCCTTGATTCCTGCAGGATTTAACACTATTTGAGCTGGCTACTGCTTTTTCATGCTGCAGTATTGATTTCCAATTTCAGTAGAGGGAGCCTGCTGTACTCAGGGGTGCCATTTAGTTAAGTAGACTCAAGAATTCCTGTGCTATGGTTGATCCAATATAGAGACACCTCCATGAGTCTGCAATCAGGTAAATTCCAGGACATTTAGAAGAATGAACTATTGACAGGCACAAAACCAGCAGCTCTTGAGTCCAGAAGGCCATAAAGAAAGCACTTGAATCTGACCAGATCTCAAGAAAACTCAAGAGGACTATGAGCCATCCAAGGATTTTTTTTTCCCATTACAAATATAAGGCACATAGAGAGGAAGGTGAAATTGCTTTCAATTGCCTAAAAATGCCAGGTTCTTTGTTGCAGGTGTTTCTATCAATACTGGACATAGCAGTAGACTCCTCAATTCCAACTGCCTGTGTTTTGCACCAATAATCATGAAATATTGATGTAATTGGTATATAGTGATTAAAGCCATTTCTATGGGTTTGGGGGAATTAATGGGGCTGAATTGGGGCCAATGCCAAGGATTCAGATCTGGGAGTTGGAACTTGTCCTTTCCTTTCCAACCAGTAAGAGCTAGAAGGTTTGCTAGAAAAACATCAGCATGAAACACAAAGAAAACAAACACGCAATTAATTATAAAAGATCAGAGGCAAAATAAGAGGCAAGTAGGGACCCAGGAGTTAAGAGTCACATGAGACTGAGAATAAAGGGAGAAGTTCCAAGGCAAACTCTGTGAATGAACTCAAATCCATTTGGCAGTAGTGTGTCAGTCTGGCTCAGAAAGGCGAAGCAAAGACAGTGAATTTGTGGAGAAACTACAATTTCAATTGAAGATCGCCTGGTCACACATGAAATGAGAAAGATATGAATAGTTGGATGTAATCAAAAGAGAGCTGTTAAGGATTTCTTATAGGAGGAACAACAGAATGTACCCATACATACACACATATACATATACACTCAGCCTCACAGTAAGGCATCGGAAACAGTGCTGAAGTGAGTCAGCTAGATTTGGAGGATCAGTAGAAAGACAGTATTTCTCTTTTTGCAATCTATCCATCTGACAAAGATCTAATATCTGGAACCTATAAGGAACTTAAACAAATTTACAAGAAAAAAACAATCGCATCAAAAAGTGGGTGAAGAATATGAACAGACACTTCTCCAAAGAAGGCATTTAAGCAGCCACCAAACATATGAAGAAAAGCTCATCATCACTGGTCATTAGAGAAATGCAAATCAAAACCACAATGAGATACTATCTTACACCAGTTAGAATGTTGATTATTAAAAAGTCAGGAAACAACAGACACTGGTGAGGCTTGGAGAAATAGGAACACTTTTACTCTGTTGGTGGGAGTGTAAATTAGTTCAAACATTGTGGAAGATAGTGTAGTGTTTCCTCAAGGATCTAGAACCAGAAATACTATTTGACTCAGCAATCCCATTACGGGTATATGCCCAAAGGGTTATAAATCATTCTACTATAAAGACACATGCACATGTATGTTTATCACAGCACTATTTACAATAGCAAAGACACGGACTCAACCCAAATGCCCATCAGTGATAGACTGGGTAAAGAAAATGTGGCATGTATACACCGTGGAATACTATGCAGTCATGAAGAAGAATAAGTTCATGTCCTTTACAGGGACATGGATGAAGCTGGAAGCCATCATTCTCAGCAAACTAACACAGGAACAGAAAACCAAACACCACATGTTCTCAATCATAAGTGGGAGTGGAACAATGAGAAGACATGGACACAAGGAGGGGAACATCATACACTGGGGCCTGTCAGGGGGTGGGAGGCAAGGGGAGGGATAGCATCAGGATAAATACCTAATGCATACGGGGCTTAAAACCTAGATGACAGGTTGATAAATGCAGCAAACCACCATGGCCCATGTATACCTATGTAACAAACCTACACGTTTTGCACATGTCTCCTAGAACTTAAAGTAAAAAAACTTAAAGAAAACACTTAAAGTAAAAAAAAAAAAAAAAAAAAAAAAAGACAGTATTTCTCAATGTGTGCTTGGCAAATGGCCTGAACCAGCATTGTTTATGTAAATTGTGAAAATGAAGTCTCCAGGACCACTGAGTGTGAGATTCTAATTTAACAGAGCACTTTCCTGATTGGCCAGGAATCCAACTTTGGGGGTGTCAGAAGGCAACTCAAGAACATGGCTCTTGTAAATCAGCCAGGCATGGCAGCCCAAGACAGGGGGCGCAAAGAACAAGCGAGGTGAATCGTGGGTGAAATGTCATTGAGGGGTTGCTTTAGACTTGTATTTGGGCCTCCTTTCAGCCCTTACTGGGTTCCTGGGTCTTACTCACTTCTACTTTGACTTTGGCTACCTGCTTCTCCTCCTCTTCTGCCATTCCTTTTACTGTATCATGGGTTCAGCCTATCTCCTACATAAGGCATGGGGGCAAAGTGATCTAGAACAACTGATGCTATCACCTTAGTTTCCCCTTCAAGGCAAATAGCTCCTATCAACCATACTCTGAGAATGCCTGATGAATTTTGTATAGGGGAAAGTATCCATATTACTTGTGTGCTTTGGAAATTAGAGAAAGAGATAGAAAATGGCCCTAGAATGCGTGTGATTAAATGGCCTCAGGGTGCTTATATGGTGTTTGTCAAGACTGTTCTGGCATGACAGTTTTCCACAGTGCTAGGCATAATTGGGTTATGAGTAAATACTTGCTGACAGTGCCCTCTCACCCTTTTCTTCTCTAAGAACACCCTCTGGAAGAATCTATTCTGAACATCAGCATTGCCTCCTAAAGAATATGTTCTGGGTATTAACAATATGTTGATCAAAGAAAGTGGTTAATGCCATAGTTCCTAGAATCTAAGAGGTACATATTTTCTTATAAATCATACATTGTTAAGTAAGCATTGTGTTACAGTTTTATTGAAAGACTTTCCTTTAGTGTCTCAGACTTTGTGAAATGTTACATAAAGACAAATCTTACTTCTGTTAAATATTAGAGTAATGGTAAACAAATCATTCTGGTTGAAAGGTCAAGAAATATGCTTATCAGGATGATTTGTTTTCTAATAAGTATAACACAATAAAATAGAGGCAGTGCAATCTGATCAAAACAACATTGAATTTGACATTTAACAGCATGGGTTTTTGAGTCTCAGTTTCCCCATCTGTAAAATGAAGAAAATGGAACCTACCTCACAATGTGGTTAGAAGTAAATGAAATTATGATTTTGATAAGGGCTTTATAAACTCTAATATGCTGTAGAAATAATGTATATTGAGTCTTCCTATCCAAGAATATAGCATGTCTAGGATGCCATAGAAACTAGTAGTGTAACGCCTTTTATACAGCTCAGAAGACATTTTAGCATGTTGCGGTGTTATCTCTTGGGTTACCATAACCGGTAAAAATATTATCTGAATATTTAAGGTATTTAATTGTATTGAATATCATAGGTATTTAAGGCTCAGTAGACATGACTGAGAAAGCACTGAGTGTCTGATACCTTCAGAGTTACATTAAAAAATGAATCCCAGCCAGATGCATTGGCTCCCACAGGTAATCCCAGCACTTTAGGAGGCTGAGGGAGAGGGCTGCTTGAGCCCAGGAGTTTGAGACCAGCCTGGGTGACATAGCAAGACTCTCTCTCTACAAAAAAATTAATCTCTGCCAGAATTAATGGGGAAACACTATAGAATTTTCTACTATGTTCATGAATAAGACAAGGAGGCCCTCTACCTCCACTGTCATCTATCACAGTGAGGGTATTAGAAGAAAAAAAGGGGTAAGGATAAAAACTATCTCCATTTTCAGGTAGTATGATTATATATTTGGAAAAAAACAGGCTGGGCACGGTGGTTCACGCCTGTAATCCCAGCACTTTGGGAGGCCGAGGTGTGCAGATCACTTAAGGTCAGGTGTTTGAGACCAACCTGGCCAACATGGTGAAACCCCATCTCTACTAAAAATATAAAAATTAGCTGGGCGTGGTGGCACACGCCTGTAATCATAGCTACTCAGGAGGCCACGGCAGGGAAATCACTTGAACCTGGGAGGCAAGGTTATAGCAAGCCTAGATCACACCACTGCACTCCAGCCTGGGTGACAGAGCAAGACTCCGTCTCAAAAAGAAAGGCAAGGCAAGGCAAGGAAAGGCAAAAAGCAAAATTAATGGGAAAATTACTATAAACAGTAAGAGAACAAATACTAGTTTAAGAAAAAATCCGATGACCTTCATATATACAAACAATAGTCAGAGGTTCTAAGAGGTATATAGAAAATAAGAGAAAAAATATTAAGCACTCCTGCAAAACACAAAAGGAGACTTGAATGAATGAAAAGACATGCCATATTCTAGGATAGGAAGACTCAATATTATAAAGAGAAAATCCTGCCTAATTCACAAGTTAAATGCAATCTCAATAAAATATTATCAAGTTTTGGGTTTTCTTCTGGTATTAGACAAGTTGTTTATAAAGCTCAATGGAAAAAACAGGTAAAATATCTAGAAAAACCCTTAAGAAGGCAAGGAATACAGAATTGGATATGGTTAACTCTACCAGGTATTAAAATATGCTATAAAATGTAGCATACAAAAATTTGCTACAAAATGAAGGTAAAAGGTAGAAGAGACAGGAATGGAAGTTAATCTTTTCTGAATATGCCCTGTTTTGCAGTTTTGGAACCATGTAAACATTTAATATAAGGCAAAATTAAATTTGAAAAAAATATCTAAAAATTGAAAACAAAGTGAAACAAACGAACCTGACTGTTCTATGTGCTATAGGTCTAACTATGGAGAGGGATGATTTCAAGACACATTAAAATATGGCTCTGCATCCATAGAAATATATATATAACGAAGAAAAATAATTATAAAATTTCAAAATTAATTTAGTTCAAAAATTCTTTCCAGAAAGCAAGGATGTTATTAAGCATTACTAAGTTTATATCAAAAGAATTCAAGAGCCAACTTGAAGAAGTTTTTATTGGCCAAATATGGGACAACTTATGATTTCAAAGGAATTATAATAACTGAAATAGATGGAAACACTGAAATACATCAAAAATCCGTAAATTCTTAATAATCCTGGGGCATTCTTGCCAGAAAACAGACTCTGAAATCTGACCAAGTTCCAAATATGTTTATAGGAAACACAGAATGTGAGAAATGCTATGGGACAAACCAGCCTGGTTTCTTCAGTAAGTAAATTACAAGCGGGAGAAAAAGGGGAGTGAGAACGAACTGATTAAAGGAGGCTTCAGAGACATCTCAGTCAAATGCAGTGCTTAGGCCTTGTTTAAATCTTCACTTAAAAACAAACAAATAGAAACAATTGTTTAATAAATGAGAGACTCTGGCAAAAATAAACAATGGCAGAATATTTGGTGGCATTACGGAAGTATAGTTGGTATTCTTAAGAGTAATGTTTTGTAGTTTTATTAATGGAAAGATTTATTATCTGTTAGCAATACATACTGAAGTATTTTCTGATGAGATGATATGATGTTTGGGATAGGAACACAGTGTGACTTTCATTGACTCTAGGCACTTTTGCCTTCATGGGCCCCTCTTAACACAACAGATTTTCATGGACCTTAAAAAGTTGGTTGCTTTCTGATGCAAGAAAACAAATTAGAATATTTTAGTTAATCTTACATGTTGATTCTCTTCTTCTGATTTTAAAAGAAATTAAAACATTTTCATAGGTTCTCGAGGATTTTAACAAGGCTCCCAGGTGCCTCTAATGTATAATACGTTTGATGTACTATACCAGTGGTTCTTATCGGGAAGTGATTTTACCCTCTAGAGAACATTTGGCAATGTCTGAATACACTTTTGGTTGTCAGACTGACACAGGAAGCAAGGTGTGTGAGTGTGTATGTGACAGAAGGTGGAATACTACTGGCATCTACTAGCTAGGGTTGCTGTTAAGGATCCTACAGGCAGAGGACAGCTCCCCACAGCAAAATCCAAACATCAATAGTGCATGGGTGGAGAAACCCTGATCCTTCTCTCCCCACTCCCTTCCTTTCTCCTTCCTTTCTTCTTTTTTTCCTTCTTTTCCTCTATTCTTCCTTCTCACATTCTTTCTTCCTCTCCTCTATCATCTATCTATCATCTATCAATCAGTCATCTATTTCCTTAGCTCCCACTTATTTCTCTACAGGCCGCAGAGCACTCACAAAGCCACAAAGTGTTCCTTTTCTGCATTTTTAAAATTCAGTTACAGATGACCCTCTCCTTTTAACCATTTAATGACTCCTCATAAAAAGTTGATGTATGGCTAAAAGAGGTGCTATTTTATTTCTGACCAAAGAGGGTCATTTACCTCCCTGGAAATAGGAGGGTGCTACTCAAAGTGTAAGTGATAACTGCCATCCTATGCCTGAAGTCACAGCTCTTGGCCATTCTGCATAGGAGCTTCCACATGAAGGACCAAAGAGCCAGGAATCCTGATTTTGAATTGAAGGTTTCCAGTGGGGTTGAGGCTTGAGTATCTTGGTTCTTACAGAGATATCAGGTGCAACTCTGAGTTGCTCCTCAAGAACATGGAAGTGAACATGTCTGCTAAGAGTTCAACTGCAAAGCTCATACAGAATGGGTTTAAGCAAAGAATACAAAGCCACCTTAAAGAGCTTGGAATTAACCAATCAGATGGGATTCTAACCTGACTGATCACATCGATGAATCAAAAAATTGTATCTGTCAGAAGGTTTGTGGGGCAAAAGTAGTGAGGAAAATGTAAAGCTACTAAGGCAAACATCCTCAGTGCCCAGCTAACACTTTCCAGGGGATTAGTTCCCCTGAAAAGTCAACATGAATGTTTAGTCTGACTGATGGACAGTGGAGGTGGGCACTCCTGGTTTTCAGAGAATGAAGCCATTAACTGTCTCAGTTACCCAGTTCTGATTTCAGGCAATCACAGCAACATTCTGATGATTGTCTTCTCCGTGGTTTGCCCACAAGAAAACGCCCTTGAGAAGCTGATATGACTGCCGGGTCTGGTTGATGGTTGTGTTTTTCACTGAACATTAATCAATGGGCCTTTTAGTTTATAGGCACAAGTCTCCAGTAAATTTGCTTAGTTATCCTTAATTGGTTGAATCAACTCTGGGCCATTGACAACAAGGAACTTGTAGACTTTCAAGGTAGAAGAAAGGCCAGAGCATGGACTATAAAAAACATCTCCTGAAATCTGCTTCTGGCATTCAGCCTATTGTCTTCCTTTGGTGATTCTGAATGCGTATTTTCTTCCAGCTTTTACATTCCCAAGGTGCTCAAAAAGCCTTTGTGATAGATTGAAAAAGTGGCCACGATACTTTGGAGCTTCTCCCACCAAGAGATGTAGTCTATCTCCTCACCCTTTAAGTCTGTATTGACCATGCGACTTGCTTTGGCCTAGACTGTGGAGAAAGTGACCTGTGTGAGTTCTGAGCCTAGGCCCTAAAGAGGTCTTATGGGGTTCTGTTCTTGCATTCTTAGAACCCTAAGTTCACTGTGTGTGTTAGTCCAAGCTGGCCTGGGGATGATGAGAGCCATATGGCCCCACCCCTCCTCTCATTCTAGAGGACAGCCAGCCAACCCCAGAAGCAGAACCACCCTCCTCTTGGGTAGCTGATCACAAATGCCTGAGAAAAGTCCAGGCAAGACCAACAGAAGAGCCACCTAGATTAGTTCAGCCCAACTTGCCAGTACCCAGAATCATAAGCTAAATAAATGCTTCTTGTTCTAAGCTACTAAATTTTGCATTATTCTGTTAGGTAACAGTAGATAATTGATATGACACCATTTTCATTTTAATAACTCTCATTTATACCTTGAATTTATTGTCATGGTTTTGTCTTTCAGAAGACATGGGTTTTGCCTCTTGATATAACACAATTGGAATTTATTTTGGGCTTTCACATGAGCTTCAATGGCCCTAGCAGAAGAAATAGCGCTTGTTTCTTCCATTAAGGTGCTAAAAGATGAGAGCGTTGGGTACGTTGTAAAGAAAATTTGGGGTTTGCCAATACTATTTTGAAAAGAAAGAGGAAGATTAAATACATTTTTTTTAAAAATCACATTTCTTGGACACAGATTTCTGACCTTCAGCCGGCGGTCTGGGTCTCCGCTGCATAGAGAATTTACGGATACTTTGAATGATTTCCAGGCTGGGCTTAAGTTATTCATCACAACCTGGGAAAAGAAAGAGAGGAGTGGTGAGTGGGGGAGAAATGCTTGACATTTTTGCATTTCCACATTAAAACTACTTGAGAAACCATTGTGATGCAAATGAAAAGAACAATAGCCTGGAAGAGGTGCCTTAATAAAAACTTGATGTAGTAAATCTTTTAAGGGTACCCACTAAGCAGGTCATTATGAGCAGAACTCCTGTGGTCACCGTCCTGGCTGTTGTTTCATGAATAATGCCAATAATATTTCCCAGCATGTGGATGCTGAGAATGATCCCTTCTATATCAAAAGGGGTTGAAATTAAGGATAGAGCTGTCTCTACCTATTGATAAAGAATTCTCAGTTCTGTAGGACTGTCAGTCTTGTGGTATAAATTCTCTTCTCTTGGGGTCAGCAAAGGTAAAGACTTTTAGCGGGGTGAAGCATATAGCAAGACAATTCTGCTGCTAAATAATTGGATGGTCTGGTAATCTGTGACCTTGAGTCACATCAGATTGCAAGTCAGAAGAGAAGTTTCTAGAAGAAAAATCCCAGGACCATACTTAAACTAGCTTATCACCAACTCAATTAGAATATCCTGGACAGGCACGACAAGGCAGATCTTAAGATTATAAACTATGTCTATAACATAGGAAAACCCTTTTAAAACCATTTTACTAATCACAAACTTGGCTAATCCTTGCCTAAGAATCTATATGAGTCAAATCTTACCTTGCCATCACTATGGTTCAGATAATTCAATTTGGTTCAGAATGTACGAGTAGCTGCTCTGTGCCTAGCATTGTACTGTGTACTCGAGAGCAGGGGTTCCCAAAGTGTGGTTCCTGCATCACCTGGAAACTTCTTAAAAACAGAAATTTCTAGTCCTCACCCAAAACTACTGACAGACACTCTGGAGGTGGGTCTCCTAGGTGATTCTGAGGCACAAAGTTTCAGAACCACTGCTCTAGGGGATATACAAATAAAGTTAAATGGAATTCTGTCATATTGATTTTTCTACCTAGGAAGTCTTTAGTTAGTGGAAGTCTTATTTATTTATTTATTTATTTATTTATTTATTTATTTTGAGATGGAGTTTTGCTCTTGTTGCCCAGGCTATAGTGCAATGGTGCTATCTCGGCTCACTGCAACCTCTGCCTCCTGGGTTCAAGTGATTCTCCTGCCTCAGCCTCCCAAGTAGCTGGGATTACAGGCATGCCCTACCACACCCAGCTAATTTTGTATTTTAGTAGAGACGGGGTTTCTCCATGTTGGTCAGGCTGGTCTTGAACTCCCGACCTCGGGTGATCTGCCCACTTCGGCCTCCCAAAGTGCTGGGATTACAGGCGTGAGCCACAGCGCCTGGCTTAGAATTTATTTTTAAATTAATTATCTATCCAAATAGTATAATTATTTTATACATGATTCCCTCTTCTACCAGATTCCTCAATATAACTAGATCCTAGACTCATTGTTAAATTTCTTCTAATGCATTGAAGTGGAGAAATAATGTTTCTGTGTGACTTTGTCATGTGTCCTAGTACGCTTAGGATGATTAAAGCGATAGCAAGAAGAATAATTAGGTAAAAAATTATTTGGGTTAATATAAATTTCCCAACTTTATATGGATTTATAATTTATTAATATTGTCTGTGAGGTGTTAGTCTCCCCCTATTATTGTGTGGGGGCCTAAGTCTCTTTGAAGGTCTGTAAAAACTTGCTATATGAATCTAGGTGCATACATATTTAGAACAGTTAGCTCTTCTTGCTGAATTACACTTTTTACCATTATGTAATGGCTTTCTTTGCCTTTTTTGATCTTTGTTGGTTTAAAGTCTGTTTTGTTGGAAACTAGGATTGCAACCCCTGCTTTTTTTTTGTTTTGTTTTGTTTTCCATTTGCTTGGTAAATTTTCCTCCATCCCTTTATTTTGAGCCTATATGTGTCAGGAGACCTTGCATGTGAGATGGATCTCTTGAAGATTGCATACCAAAACCCATTAATTTAAACTGACAACAACTCAACACTGATTGCATAAAGAAACAGACAAACTAACAAACAAAGAAAAAGTTAATAAAAGCTCTACACTTTAACTTTGTCCCCCAGCTTTTTAACTTTTTGTTGTTTATATATTATTTTAATGACTATGTCTTGAAAAGTTGTTGTAGTTAATTTTTTTAAATTTTCTTTCATAGAAAGAAAATAAATAGAAAAATAAAAGTATTTCATTATACTTTCCTTCTAAGGGATTGTTATATCTTCTTTTCCCCACAGAAATGCATTTTATTTTTTAATTTTTTTATTTCTATAGGTTTTTGAGGGTAGGTAGTATTTGGTAACATGAGTAAGTTCTTCAGTGGTGATTTGTGAGATTTTGGTGCACTCATCAACTGAGCAGTATACGCTGCACTCAGTTTGCAGTCTTTTATCACTCAACCCCCTCCCATCCTTTTCCCTGGGTCCGAAAAGTCCATGGATCATTCTTATTCCTTTGTATCTTAGCTTAGCTACCACTTATAAGTGAGAACATAAAATGTTTGGTTTCCATTCCTGAGTTACTTCACTTAGAATAATAATCTCCAGTTCCATCCAGGTTGCTGTGAATGCCATTATTTCATTCCTTTTTATGGCTAAATAGTATTCCATGGTATATAAATACCACAATTTCTTTACCCACTCATTGACTGATAGACATTTGGGCTGGTTCCATATTTTTGCAATTGCAAATTGTGCTGCTATAAACATGTGACCAGTTTATCTTTTACCCTATCTACTCAAAATGTTGGTAGTTTGCATACCACAATTACAGCATTATAATATTCTGTGTTTTTCTGTATATTTGCTATTACCAGTGAGTTGATGATTTCTTATTGCTCATTAATGTAGTGTTGTTTCAGACTGAAGAACTCCCTTTACAGTTCTGGTGTTAATGAAATCCCTCAGATTTTGTTTTTCTAGGCAAGTCTTTATTTCTTCTTCATAATTGAAGAATATTTTTGCTGGATATGCTATTCTAGGATACAAGTTTTTTTCCTTCAGCACTTTAAATATGTTACACCACTCTCCCCTGGTCTTTAAGGTTTCTACTGAGAATTCTGCTGTCAGATGTATTACAGCTGTATTGTACGTAATTTGTTTTTCTTTTCTCATATTCCTTTTAGGATATTTTCTTTAGACCTTTGGGGGTTTGATTATTAACTGTCTTGAAGTCATCTTATTTTGGTTATATCTATTTGGTGTTCTATAACCTTGTACTTGAATGTTGATATCTTTCTCTAAGTTTGGTAAGTTCTCTCTTATCCCTTTGAATAAACTTTCTACCCTTATCTCTTTTTCTCCTTATTCTTTATGGCCAATAACTCTTAGATTTGCCCTTTTGAGGCTATTTTATTGATCGTGTAGGCATGCTTCCTTTTAAAAAATTATTTTTTCTCTTATCTCTTCTGATTGTGTATTTTCAAATAGCCTATCTTCAAGCTCACTAATTCTTTCTTCTGCTTGATCAATTCTGATGCCTTATATAGTATGTCATTTGCATTTTTCAACTCCAGAATTTCTGCTTGATTTCTTACAATTATTTCTATCTCTGTGTTAAATTTATTGGACAGGCTTCTGAATTCCTTCTCTGTGTTATCTTAAATTTCATCAAGTTTCCTCAAAATAACTATTTTGAATTCTCTATCTGAAAGGTCACATAACTCTTTTGTTCCAGGATTGGTCTCTGGTTGCCTTATTTACTTTGTTTTTCGGGGGCATGTTTTTGTGGATGGTCTTGATGCTTGTAGATGTTCACCAGTATATCTGGATATTGAAGATTTTTATATTTATTGTAGTCTTTGCAGTCTGGCCTTGTTCATACTCATCCTTCTTGGGAAGGCTTTCCAGGTATTCAAAGGGATTTGGGTGTCATGGTCTCTTTTTGTCACTGTGACTGTATCTGCATTAGGGGGCATCCCAAGCTCAGTGATGCTGGGCTTTTTCAGACTTGTAGAGGTACAGTGGTGGTCTTGCATAAGATCTGGAAGAATTCCCTGGATTACCAGGTGGAAACCCTTCTCCTCTTCCTTTACTTTCTCCCAGACAAATGGAGTCTCTCTGTAATGAGCTGCCTGGAGTTGAAGGTGAGGTGACACGAGCACCCTTGTGGCTGCCATCACTGGACTGCACTGGGTCAGATGTGAAGCCAGCATAGTACTGACTCTCACCCAAGGCCTAGGGTACCCACTGCTTGGCTACCACGTATGTTCACACAAGGCTGTAGTACTCTACAATCAGATGGCAAAGTCAGCCAGGCTGTGTCCTTCCCTTCAGGATAGTGAGTTGCTCCCAATCCCAGGCAGGTCCAGAAATGCCATATGGGAGCCAGGGCTTGGAGTTGGAAACCTTAGGACTCCACCTCGTGCTCTATTCTACTGTGTTTGAGCTAGTACCCAAGCCATAAGACAAAATTTTCCCACTCTTCCCTCCCCTTTCCACAAGCAGAGGAGCCTCTTCGTTGGCCACCACCAAGCTAGGACCACAGCAAGTACTGCCTGCCTACCACCAACATTCACTCAAGGCCCAAGTATTCATTAGTCAGCTTGTGGTGAATGCTGCCAGTCCTAGGACTCTCTCTTCAGGGAAGTGGACTCCTCTCTTACCCAAAGCAGGTCCAGAAATGCTATCCAAGAGCCAAAGCCTTTAATCGGGGACCCCCAAGAGCCCAACTGCTGCTCTACCTCACTGTGGCTGAGCCGGTACCTAAGTTGCAAAACGAAGTCCCCTTTCCTTGTCACTGTCCTTTGCTCAAGCAGAAAGAATCTCCCCCAATAGCCACCATAGCCGGGAATGCACTGCATCACATCTAAACCACCATGTCTCTGTGTTTCATCCAAGGCCCATGACGAGTACAGCCCGGCTACAATTGCTGATTATTCGGGACCCAAGAGATTTTTAGTCAGAAGGTAATGAATCCTGCTTCCCTTCAAGGCAGTAGGCTTCCTTCTGGTCCGGGGTTTGTCTAGAAATGTCAGCTGGGAGCTAGGGCCTGGAATGGGGACCTCAGGACTCTGCATGGCGCCCTATTCTATTGTGGCTGAGATGGTATCCAAGTTGCAAGACAAAGTTCTATTTACACTTTCCTCTCCTCTCCTTGAGTGGGAGGAAGGAGTGTCTCCTGGAGCTGTGTGCTGCACTGCCTAGGGTGTGGGGCACACATTCCTTGGTGATGCCTGCACCTGAGGGGTGGTGCAGGTATTCCCTTGGTGACTTTGGCTGGTGTCTCACTAGGTTGCATGCCCCCTAAGCCCACTGGCTATGAGTCCAGCAGAGCACCAGTACTTGCCCAGAAATTGCAGTAGTTTTGGCTTAGACTGCCTTTCAAGTTTATTTAGGACCCCAGAGCCCTTCAGCTTGCAGTGGCAAGGCCTGCCAGAACTCAGGTTTCCACTCCTGGGATGAGTGATCCCCTCTGGCTAGGACTGGTTTAAATTCTTCCTCTATGGGCACAGGATGAGTTATGCCCAGTATTGCTTTCTGCTGTGATGGGGCAGCACTAAGTTCCAGTGCAAGCTCCCATAATCACTGCACTCTCTTCCCCAAGCACACAGTTGCTCTATCTGCACCATGCAGCCACTGCCAAGGGGATGAGGGAGGAGTGGTATCAGCAATTCAAGACTGTCTTTCCTATCCTCTTCAGTGTCTCTTTCAATGATATGATGTTAAAACCAAGTACTGTGGTCATTCACCTGATGTTTGGTTCTTATGAAGTTGCTTTGTGTGTGTGTGTGTGCAGAGTTGTTTAATTTGGTCTTCCTATGGGAAGGATGATTAGAGGATGATTGGTGGAGGCTTCTATTTGGCCATCTTGCTCCACTTCCCTCAAAAGAAGTTTGTTTCACCTAAGGAAACTTAATGGGTGAAAGACCTCTTTTGGTGGTGGTGATGAGATGTCACTCAGGGCAACTGTACTAGCTGTACCTCAATTTATTCTTCAGGGATTAAGTTCCAAAGAATTACATTGTTCTATAGCATGCAATAGACATACTATTTATATTTAACAGCATTTATATGTTTATTCTTTTATTAAACACATTTTATTAGATATCAACTTTGTATGAGATGATATCCACAACTAGCCCATCCAAGACTATTTAATTTTTGTCTACCATAACAATGACATGAAACATTCCCTTAACAACACCTGCAACTCTGTCACTTCAGGAAACTGGATTTCCAAAGTGATGTTGTGGGGACATAGCAACCACACCATCACCTTATGAAAGTCGTGGGGGTTTCTTCTTTTTTACCCTGAAACTGCTATGCAAGCATAACTGGGTCTTCTCTCAGCTCCAAGTCATTCAGCACAAGTATATCACTTCCTTCTTATCAATGTACTTCACTCCTACAAAATCCCTCTTGAACTGGCTTACAAGTAAAATAAAATGAAAAATGGAGATCGTGGTTAGTTGTTGAATGTGTGTGTGGTAGTGGGCAGTAGGGCATAGGGCAATAAGAGATAAAGTTGGAGCCACTTGGAGAAAGAAGAGGAAGAGTAAGAAGGAGATACAGCTAGACTAAGTGACTGCTAGGAAAGGTCAGGTGTTCATGTGGTAGGACTGACATCAGTCCAATGTATGTACTTTCCCTGGGGAGGAAGATTGACTTCCCAAATTACCATGAAGCTCAGCGTCAACCTCAATTGAAACCTCAGCACCACCCTTTGCTAGCTGTTAGATCTGGGTAAGTGACTTAACCTCCTTAAAGTTCAGTTTCTTCAACTGTAAAATGGGGGTCATCATCATCATCATCATCATGTATAAGGAATTTTTGTGAGAAATAAAATTATGCATGTAAATAACAGTCTAATTCTTGGCACCTAGACATCCAAATAACCTCATTAAATGTTAGCTAGTATTTATACTTCTATTATGAATAAGTTGCTAATTGTCTGTTTTGAAAGTTAACAATAGAAATTGGGGTTAGAGAGGTTCTTTTGACAACTAAATTAAGGATTAAAAGTGAAAATAAAAGCTGAAAATGGCAGAATCTTCTTGAGGACATTGAAGATTTCAGGTCTGAGTGTATATCTATAGACATTAAGAAATAAAAGGAGGCCAGGTGCGGTGGCTCATGCCTGTAATCCCAGCACTTTGGGAGGCTGAGGCGGGTGGATCACGAGGTCAGGAGTTCAAGACCAGCCTGGCCAAGATGCTGAAACCCTGTCTCTATTAAAAACACAAAAATTAGCTGGGCATGGTGGCAGGTACCTGTAATCCCAGCTACTCAGGAGGCTGAGGCAGAGAACTGTTTGAAGCAGGGAGGCGGAGGTTGCAGTGAGCTGAGATTGCACCACTACACTCTAGCCTGGGTGACACAGTGAGACTCCATCTCAAAAAAAAAAAAAAAAAAAAAAAAAAAAAAGAAATAAAAGGAGTTTCTCAAAACAGGTCAATTTATCATCTTAGGAGATAAGATGGCATAGCTGAAGATGACTCTTCTTACCTCAGTTCGGTGCACCAGCTGCTGAGTTGCATCATCGTTCATACGAAAAATTTCCAGAAATGGGTCAGATTTACTGAAGAAATCCTAAAACAGATAAACATCAATGAGTTGTTGTTTTTCCTCCTGCATGTGATCTAGTCCTGATCAATCAGGAATATTTAATCAATATTAGTAGGAAAACCCTCTTGATTTTCTATTGTTTATATGTGGAAGGGAGGCCATGCTTGTCCTCTCTTCCCGCTCAATTCTACCCAAACTCTCTTCTCTTTACCTGTGATGATGTGCCTCACCCTTTCTTCCTTTGTTCCTCATCCCCGTGATCCACCCTTGGCTAGAAATAATTGCATCCAAAAATTAAGTTCTTTGTAAAGTCAGTACTTGATTAGTTGAAATTCAAGGTATTCTTCAAACATCAATTCAAATTCCAGTTCTTTGAAAATCACTGTACCTATTGTCTTAAACAGGTTCATTATAGTTATTTTAATGCCTATGTAATGACTACAATGTCTGGATCACCTATAGGTCTGTTTTTATTGTCTCTTTCTTGGTTCCACCTCTTGGTATGCTTGTTAATTTTTTATTAAATAGTAGACAATGTGTAATGAAGATTATGAAGGTTTTTACATGAGTCTTTAGCTTCTAGCAAGTGATTATAATGGGAGAAGTCTCCTGAATCCAATTAGGATTAAGCTATTTAGAGGCTGAGTTTCTTCAAATGTCTTTAAGGCCCCAATCTATTTCTGATTCCCTTTACTCCTTGGGTATAGTCCTTAAAGGACCCTAACTAAAAACCTGTGTTCACGAGGGGTGTTCTTCCTTGACAAGTCTTCAATGCCAATTTTTATTTGTGAGAGCCTCAAATGCTCCGTTTATTTTCATAATTTCTTAGCTCTAGGTTTTTGTTCAGTTTCTCTCTATGCTGCTTTTGCTAATTAGTGAATGCCTTGAGATGATAAGCCACTCAGACTGTTGGACTACTTCTCTTCTCTGATGCATCTATGAGTCTTTATCCCTTGCTCTCTCAATAGCCCTGAACTTCAGTTTTTCTCCCCAGTCCCATGAGACCACCAAAAGCTCTGCTCAGTTTCTGTTTCTTAGTAGCTATTTTTTTAAAACTAGGCTTCCCAGCCTTTCTATCCACACTATTTTAGGAATCAGCCTTGAGGAATTCTCTTGAGTGGAAAATCTGCACAGAATGTCTTAAGCACCTCCCTGGGTTTCTCTTCTGTCCAGTTTCTTGGCCCCTCAAATCTACACTGCCTCAGGACTCTCAAATACATGTCTCTTGTGTCTTTTCTAGTGTTTATATTTGTTTTTAGTGAGAGAATGATGTAAAATAAATAAATGCTTCATTGTTGGAAATGGAACCTATCTCTATCTCTTTTAAAAACTTGATTTTTACCCCCAGTAGATTATAAATTCTCAAAGAGGAGAAGCTTTATTTTCCTTCACATTTCTACTATTTCCCCAGCATTTTCCATAGTGTCTAGATTTTAGTAGTATATACTGCTTATTGAATGAATGAATAAATATATAAATAAGTGAATGGATACCTGGTATAGAATAGGAGGCTGTCTGAACAAAAACCTTATTCCTCACCATCACACTTTTATTATGATTTCACCAGGTAATTTTTTTCCAGAAATCTAGACTTTAGCAAAGTAGAATTAAATCCATATTTGCCTTAAAAGTCATTTATTATTCCTAAAAGTTGAGCAAACCAGAGTCAAACTCATTATTTTCCTTCATTTGGTCTCTACTTCTAAATTTTTCCTTACTATCAATGTCTTTACCAGTCATCCTAGTCTTCAGCTCAGCAAAACATTTGTAGGACATATACTGATCACAGAGTTTTGTGCTTGATGTTGAGATATAAGGACAGATAGAACCTGATCTCTGTCTTCCAAAGTACCATCTAGGTTGCTGGTAAGAAAAGTATACAAATAAATATAACCCACAGCTAGGTATAAATGAGTAAATGAGTGAATGAATTAATGAATGAAGGTACAAGGAGTATTGAGGGAAGAGAGGGAAGTTGATGAATTTTTAACAGACGTAGAGGAGGATACCCCAAGTAATTTAATGAGACTATAGCCTAAGGAAGCATAGGGGAGGAATTGGAGACAATGCTGGCAAAGTTGGCCCCATGAAGTGAAGGGCCTTAAATGCTCATGTGAAGTCTTTGCACTGGCCTGGAGAGGCAGCGGGAATTATTGAAGGATTTTGAGTGGAAAAGTAATATAGTTGGCTCTGCAGTGAAGAATGTCAGTCTAGAAACTTTGTAGGATATCTTAGAAAGAGGAGATGAGAAGTGTAAATAACTATCTTCCCCTGTGTTTTCCTTCCCATGCAGCCAGGAACCAAACACCATGCTTCACAACACCCAGAGTCTGGAACATCCCCTACTACTCTATTTCTGAAGGTATCAGATTGCCACAGCCTTCATCTTGTCAAAATGGTGGTTTTTGTCATAATCTTGCCCTTCAAACATAGCCTCTCCCCCGAAATGGCCCATTTCTCTCTCAGACACACTTCTAGCTGATTCCCACCTCTATGCATTTACTTAAGACATTTGTCCCTTAGGCTGGTTTCTGTTTCTACATGCATCTTAAAAAATCAAAACCTCCCTCTCTTCTCCCTCTCCCTATGGATGTGGGCTACAGTAGCTTGTTCCTATGTGCCCCTGGGCTCCTCTTGTAGCTTCATGCTTTGCCTCTTTAAATAGATCGTTGGTCCCTCGGGGGATGTTTTTATGATTCATACTTTAAAACTGCTAACCACAATGTAAGAACTTTCTTATTTTTCCCTCTTTACTGTTAATTTAAAACTTTTGTTACCATCACTTTTATTTAAAAATGAAAAATATAGAAAACAGATGACAAAAATAAAAAGAAGGAAAAAAGAACCCATAATTGAACCCATAATTCCATAACCATCAATAGAATTTTGGCAAGTCTGTTTCTAGACTCTTCATAGACTTTTCTTTCTTTCTTTTAAAAAAATTTGCAAGCATGATCTATATACAACTTAGTGCCCTATTTCTTTTGCTTGTTGTATGTTTATTTTACATGTTATATATTACAATGCTTTTTCTATTGTATTTCACATTCTTTTTAAATACCATGAATGAATTAGGCATGAAGTTATTGTCAGGAGGGCATACTAAAAAGTCAATGAAAGAAAGGTCAGGTACGGCCTCTGTCTTCAGGTAGCTGAAAATCTATATGCAGCATACTGGCTTTAGCACTGCTTTCAAATCTCAACTCTACCACATATAATCTGAATAACTGTGGACAAAATATTTAATTTCTCCAAGGCTTAGTTTGCCATTCATAATGGAAGGAGTATCACCCTTTGCCTGATAGTGACATAGGAGAATTAGAGGAGCTGGTGCATGGCAAGTGTTGAGTCCAGTGCCTGGTACATGGTGAGGACTGAAAAATGTTAGCTGCAAAAATCCCCAACAAAATAGTAGCAACCCAAATCCAGTGGCACAACAAAATTTAAGCCATTACAATCAAGTATGCTTTATTCCTGGGAAGCAAGGTTGGTTCAACATACACATATCAAAAACCATATGATCATTTCAATAGATGTAGAAAAAAGGTTTTGAGAAAATCCAAATCCCTTCATGATAAAAACCCTCAACAAACTAGGCAGCGAAGGAATGTACCTGAAAATAATAAGAGCCATCTATGACAAACCCACAGCCAACATCGTACTGAATGGGCAAAAGCTGGAAGCATTCTGCTTAAGAGCAGAAACAAGACAAATATGTTGACTCTCACCATTCCTGTTCAATATAGTACTAAAAGTCCTCACCAGAGCACTCAGGCATGAGAAAGAAATAAAAGACATCCAAATAGAAAAAGAAGTCAAACTGTCTATCTTTGTTGATGATATAATTCTATATCTAGAAAACCGTAAAGACTATGGCGAAAGACTCCTAGAACTGATATTCAGCAAAGTTTCAGAATACAAAGTCAATGTGCAAAAATCAGTAGCATTTCTATGCAAAATGAGAGCTCCATCAAGAACACAATCCCATTTATAATAGCTAGAAAAAATGAAATGCCTACGAATACATCTAACCAAAGAGGTAAAAGATCTCTACAAGGAGAACTACAAAACACTGGTGAAAGAAATCATAGATGACACAAACAAATGGAAAAACATTCCATGCTTATGAATCAGAAGAATCAATATTGTTAAAATGGCCATACTGCCAAAAGCAATCTATAGATTCAATGCTACTTTTATCAAACTATAAACATAGTTTTTCACAGAATTAGAAAACGCTATTGTAAAATTCATATAGAACAAGAAAAAGCCTGAATCACCAAAGTATTCCTAAGCAAAAAGAACAGCCAGAGGCATCACATTACCCAACTTCAAACTATACTATAAGGCTACAATAACCAAAGAAGCATGGTACTGGGACAAAAACAGACACATAAGACCAGTGGAACAGGATAGAGAATCCAGAAATAAAGCCACATACCTACAGCCATCTCTTCTTTGACAAAGTTGACAAAAATAAGAAATGAAGAAAGGACTCCCTATTCAATAAATAATGCTGGGATAACTGGCTAGCAATATGCAGAAGAATGAAACTGGACCCTTACATTTCACCATATACAAAAATTAATTCAAGATTGAATAAAGCTTTAAACGTAAGACCTCAAATTATATAAATCCTAGAAGAGAACATATGAAATATCATTCTGGATGTTGGCCTTGGCAAAGAATTTATGTAAGTCCTCAAAAGCAACAAAAACAAATTGCAACAAAAAATATTGACAAGTGGGAACTAATTAAACTAAAGAGCCTCTGCACAGTTAGAAAAAAAGCTATTAACAGAGTAACAAGTGGTCAATAGAGTGGGAGAAAATATTATCAAACTATTCCTCTGGCAAAGATCTAATATTCAGAATCTATAAGGAACTTAAACAATTCAATAATCAAAAATAAACAAATAAAGAACCCTGTTAAAAATTGGGCAAAGGACATGAGCAGACACTTCTCAAAAGACAACCTGCAAGTGGTCAACATACATATGAAAAAATGCCCAATGTCACTGATTGTGAGAGAAATGCTAATCAAAACCACAATGAGATACCATCTCACACCAGTCAGAATACCTATTACTAAAACGTTAAAAAAGAACAGATGTTGGTGAGGCTATGGGGAAAAGGAAACACTTATATACTGTTTGTGGGAACGTAAATTAGTTCAGTCACTGTGGAAAGCAGTTTGGAGATTTCTTAAAGAACTTAAAACAGAACTACCATTCAACTCAGCCATCCTATTACTGGTATATACCCAAAGGAAAAGAAATCATTTTGCCAAAAAGACACATGCACTCGTATGTTCATCAAAGCACTATTCATAATAGCAAAGGCATATAATCAATCTAGGTGCCAATCAACAGTGAATTGAATAAAGAAAATTCGGCACTTATATACCATAGAATACTACACAGCCATAAAACAAAATAATGTTTTCTGTAACACACTGGATGCAGCTGAAGGCCATTATCCTAAGGGAATTAGCACAGCAACAGAAAATCAAATACCACATGTTCTCACTTCTGAGAGCTAAACATTGGGTACACATGGACATAAAGATGGGAACAGTGGACAATGGTGACTACTGGAGCAGTGAGAGAGGGAAGGGAGCAAGGGCTGAAAAACTACCTATTGGGTCCTATGCTTACTACCTGGGTAATGAGAACAATTATACTCCAAACCTCAGTGTCATGCAATATACTCATGTAACAAACCTGCACCTGTAGCCCCTGAATCTGAAATGAAAGTTGAAATATTTAAAAAAGTTGGCTGCTATGATGATTATCAATAGAAGAAAAAGATTCATGAAGGCATTTTGTAAAAAACTATACAAATATCAGAGATGATTACTATTAAGAAGGCATCTGATTCATGGAAATGAAATAATTCACACGCTCCTCAAAATCTCAAGTGTACATTCAGAAATTCACAGCTTCAAAACAACAATTCTGGGTCTAATTGTGTGGTCACTTTAACTTGGTATTTTCAGCTTTTTAAACTTGATTATTAGCACTAAGATGGCCATTGGGACAGTTCAGTTCAATAAAGATGAATCAATTGACTGTTTTACTGAAGTTGTGCTGTGGTAAAATTCTTTAATAACACAGAGACCATATTATTCTGCTTTTTTAGTTCAATATAAAAGAAATTTAGCTAAGTGAGAGGGTGATAGGCAATTAGGAATCAGTGCATATCCATGACAGTGATCTTGAAAATGAAATATTGGACCTAGAATAAATTATCTGAAAGATGCAGGCATATCCAGGCTGTATAGCTTACTAATTTTGTGACTCTGGGAAATGTCTGATCTGAGTATGCTTTATCTGTAAAATGGAAATAAAGATACTAACTTTTGGGAATATGCTTATGAGTTTTGGAGATAATGTAAGTTAGACACCTGATACTTGGTGCACAATAGATGCTCAATAATTATAATTTTCTATCATTAATGCAGAACAGATTACAGTTTCAAGCAGGCATACTTAAACATAGTAAAATCACATCACAGCAGGTAGAGATTTTACATTGTTTTAGAGTGGGGGTCAGCAAACTATGGCACATGAGCCAAATCCAGCTGTTTGTTTTTGTGAATAAAGTTTTATTGGAACACTGCCACACTCATTCATTTTTGTATTGTCTATGGTTGTTTTCATGCTTCAAAGGCAGAGTTGAGTAGTGGGGACAGAGATGATGCGTTCTGCAAAACCTAAAATATTTATCATCTAGCCCTTTATTAACAAGTCTGCCAACCTCTACTTTAGAGACAGATTTGTTTACTTATATTGCACCCCATCAAACTAGCGTCACGAGAACACGGAAAATGCAGTCTATAATGATTACTACCACATATGTGGAGACCACCAGTGTGGGAATTAGTTCCAATGCACCAATATGAGTACTTTCTCGAGAACGGGAAGAGAACGAATCCTTTGTCAGCTGGAATGTTCTAAAGTGATTATTACATTTCTGCCTCTACTTACTTGTTAGATTAATTGCCAACTAGTTGCTAATGTAACAAATGTGCTTTACGAGTAAGAAAGTCCCTTTCTCTACTAAGTGAATTGCATTAACATTAGATAAATAAGTTATTTATCACAAACCTAAGCTATTTTATGTACTCGCTGTCATTGAAGAGTGAGGAGGTGATTGCTAGTCTGTTGAAAGACAAGTTAAAAATGGCTATTTCTGTCAAAAAGAATGGTGCATTTCTCTGTCACTGTGGTTTGCAAAAGTACTTAGTGCTTTTCCATATACCCTATAACAGGGGTTCTCAAACTTCTGGTCTTAAGACCCCTTTACCTTCTTAAAAATTATTGGGGATCCCAAAGAGCTTTTGTTTTGTTGTATGTATTAATATTTGCCATATTATAAAGCTGTTAAATTGTTAAAATATTTGTTACATTGTTTAAAAAATAAGAAAATAAACCTACTACATCATAACAAAAATAGTATTTTAATGGAAAAAATTATTATAATTATGTTTTCCAAATCTAAAAAATAGTGAGAATGGTATTAGTTTACATTTTTGCAAACCAATTTAATGATTAGCTTAATAGAATGCAGCAGAATCCTCATATTTATGCTGTTGTGATATTAGGCATCATGTAGCCTCTGGAAAACTCCACTTTACATGTATGAGAGAATGAGAGTGAATAAATAAAATTATGTCTTAGCATTATTATGAAAATGGCATTGACTTCATGGGTTCCCCTTCAAAGGTATTGGGACCATGCATCTCACTTGGAGGACTGCTGCCTGACCTCCCCTCTTACCTCCCCTCTTCCTGGCTTCCTTCTTCCCTGAAACACATGAAAACATTTCCAAGTCTTCCATATTCTGAGACCAAACACCTATTATTCATTAACTCTCTGCTCCAAAAGACTTAGATTTTGTCAGGCAATCTGATTGAGTCCCTCTGTTGCACTGATTTTTGTGTGTGTGTGCCTATGTGGCTTTCAGTAAGTCATATCACATCTCTGAACCTCAGATTTTTCACCTATAAAATAAGGCAGTTGGATTAGACAGTGGCTTTCTACCTAAAGTATGTGGACTCCTGGGGGCTACCAGGGTTACTGCCAAGAGACTGGAGATCCAGGCATCCTACAACCACTGTCTGAATTGGATATAGCATATTTTTCCTATATATTCATACTTCAGTTTTTAAATGTATGTAGAAACTAGTTACTTTCATGATATTCATTAACACAATAAAAAATTAGGAGCATTATTTATTTTATAGTGACTTTTAGTCATACAATAAGTTTAACTAGATACAGTAAGTTTTAACTGCTAACATGTAGGTAGTTATAAAATTGTTTAACGCTAAAAGCTAGAAAAGGGTCCTCCTTGAGAGCATCTAGGAACTATTTTTCCAGCTGTGACATGAAATAATTGTATTATTTTATTCTATTTCTATCATAAAAATTTTGTGATAGATTGCATTTTGTAAACATGACCACCGCAAGTTCATAGTCCACATGCTTTTTCTACAGTATGATTTTGCCACTGCCCTAACACGATGTGGAGTCCTAGAATCTGGACTGGCCTCATGACTCGCTTGCAACCCAAAGAATGCAGCAGAAGTGAATGACACATGACTTCCAAGGTCAGGAAGGGGTAAGAAAAGGCTATGGAGTGTCTCCCTTATTCTCTTGAGATGCTCTTTCTGGAAGAAGCCAGATACTCTAAAGGAAGTGTGACTACTCCAGGACCACCATGTGGGCACTCTGGTAGACTGTTCGAGCTAAGCCTAGCCATTCAGCCATCACGTGCCAGGCACATGAGTAGAGCTAGTGTAGACCCTCCAGACAAGCTCATCCACCAGCCGAGTACCACTGATTGGCTTGCATCAACATCACAGACAGCAGAACTGCTCAATTGAACCCTGATTGAATTTCTGACCCTCAAAATCGTTAGCTATAATGGAATAGTTCTTCATTTACGTTGCTAGATTTGAGGTGGTTTACCATGCAGCAGTAGAAAACCAGAGCAGTAGTATTGTGTCTTTGGGTAAATCATCATACCTTGCTGAGCCCTCATTTCCTGAAGAGGTTGTGTGAAATAATCTTTATGGTATCATCTTACTCCTCCATTTTACAACTTTGCCCTCTTTCCATCTGAGGCGACCATTTACCTTGAGTCCAAACTGGAGCAAAGACCTCTGATTTGTTTTCTGAGTTACTAAGGATCTGGACAAGATACAGCCACATTATGAAGGAACTGGGGTCTCCAGCACTGGGGCAATGAGGCTCAGCAATGACCAGGGCCCTGGACAATCAGTACGGCCAATGGTGGGAATAGCCATTTAGAACCATTTTAAGTGCTGTGGGTGGCTCTTTCAGTTCTATGAGCAAGTGTTCATTTGATTAAACGGAAACTGCTCAAACACTTCAAACCCAAGTGGTCCAACAAACCTCCAAACCCCCTTTTACTGTAATATAAATCAGATGACAAATTAGAGGCACTCAAGAGCCTACTAAATGTAGAGAAACCATTATAAGCCATTAAGCAAGTAACTTAAGACTGCTATACACTGACCCAATGGCTTATAATAGCACCAGGGAAGATACTACAAAGTTTTGTGAGTTCTTCTGAAATCTGGGGAGATGATGAAGGAGAAGGAGCATAACAGTTGTGAAAAGGTGAAGTTAAAAGCTTGCTCCCAACTGACATCAATACACACTGCAGTTCCCAGCATCTAGTTCATGCTAATGTTAAAAATGTAGCAGTCTGTGATGGTTTCACATAAGCTACTCAAGACACTTTTAAAATCCAAATATAATTAGTTTATAAGGATAAAGTATTTCCTGATGTCCCCAGGTAGAATAAGTTGGCCTTACCAGGACACACTATTATATATCACTTATCACATTCTATTATGGATATAGTATTACTATACCATTTGTTTTTTAGATGTATGTTTTACTTCAGTGATGAATTCCAGGTTGCAGATGTGAGAGTGGAATGCCTATTTTTGATATATCTTTTTTTTCCACCACGTCATGCATAACAAGCACCCAAAAAAGGTTAGGAAAATGAATGATGAATGAGTGAACAAATTAACAAATAAAAGAGTGAATGAGTGAATGCATAAATGGGCTGAGTATTAATACCCAATAAATAGGAATTGTACAAATGAATAAATGTGATACCACATGAAAAGCTCTTAAACCTGTACTTGGCAAACATAGGTGCTTAATAAATGTCATTTTTCTTCTGTTTTGCATCTTCTCCTCTCCCTTAGAATGTCCCTAGAAATGGGGTTAAATCATATTTACCTGTGCACATCTCACCTGTGGCATTTGGAAAGTCTTAGTGTCATAGAATTGTCCTGTTTTAATTATAGTCCCTTCCCCTTCTCATAAATCGCTTCTTAATGTGGGGGAAACCTTACTTTGTAGACCTCTCTGAATTTTTGGATCTGTTTGATAATGTGGGTGGAAAGGGAAAAATAGCTGCAGGGAGAAATCTGATTAAACTGTGTGCTAGCTTTATTACTTCCTTCAATAAGGCTAATGCCAAACACTTTACCTTGTCATCCAATTTCCGTGCATTGAATGCAAGCTCAACGTAGTCGTCATTGCCAGATAATTCTTCAGCAATCACCTAAAGGAAAAAAGCACACATCAGCTGCAGTAGAGGGTGAACTCCTTAGCTCCAGAACCCATGAGCAAATTTAGTTCCTGTTTGGTTCAAAACTCAACAAAGACAAATGTTGGGCAAGGAGTTTTTCCACAACCCTAGTGACTATAGCACAGCAATTCTAGGCATTCAAGGGAACTCCCTGGAATAGACTATGGTGAATAACTAGACACCATTTATGCTGAGCATGAGAACATAAGAGGTGGGACCCAAGCTGGAGGAAGAAATAGAAGAGCAGTTTGGAAGAGTTTCTTTCTTTGAAAGTCACATGGCATTGGATAGTATTTCTATAACTAACTACAATGTCTCCCTTTGGTAAATTATCGAGAAGGATAAACAGCAATATTTCTTTACTGTTTTGAGTGAGACCAACAAGAAATGGTGGAATAAACTAGTTTCCATGTCAAATTTTTCTAATTCTTATTTTTCAGAAGACTGTCCCTGGGTTTTCTGAGATGAAGATGTGTGTATATGTAAGGATCTAAGCCCTAACACCCAAGTACAGACCATTCCTGACAAAGATTTTTGCATAGGTGAAGAAATTATTGTCCAAAAGGCTTTCTCACAACAGGTCATTTTCCAATACTTAATAGTTAGTGACTCTCAACAAAGCCTTGGAGCAGAAATCGGTGGAGAAAGTTAGGAGAAAAATAATGACGGCAAAAGCAACAAAAATCTAGAAGCCAGTCAAGTTGCAGACAAGTTAAAACCTTTATAAATAATGCTAGGATTTACCATGTATTCTGTGGCCACAGCACATGGATACACTTATCAAATTGCTTATGTCAAGATACTATTAATTCAATTTTACCTCTTTTCTATCTGGGCTCAACAATTCCATTATGAGTTGGGTCCATATGCTCTCAATAGGCACTGGTAGTATTCCAAATATTTTGGAAAATTTAAGTTATTTACACTTAATCTTAAAGCTAAGATGGCTGCCTTAAGACAGATAGACCCAAAAATGTATGAACAACTGAGAGTAGAGAACGTGAGTCCAGGTATATAGAAAAAATTCCAGAACTGGTTGATAACCCAATAACTATCATGTTTGTATTTTTCATTTGGTCCTCTTTTGTCCCTTACCACCTTAACGCCTCTTATATTTCATTTGATTACTGACCCTTAAGTATTTTGTGGTCACAGACACCTTTGGAGAACTGATGAAAGTTGTGATTTTCCCCAACTGCATAGACCTAGAAAATTTCATGTACCTTTTCAAGTGTTTTCTAGAAGCTACTAAAGCCAATGTTTTGATCTAAAGACCCAAAGTTGAGGAGTATTTAAATACTTAAAATTAAGAAAAAGATCAAACTTTTCTGGGATGTGTGAAGAAAGGAAATCTCAGGATATCTCAGAGAAAATATGGCAAGATGAGATTTTGTTCTTTTGAGAAAGAACCATAGCAAATTCATACCTGGATCTACTGGGTTTGTGGGCTTTGGGAGTGAACCCAAAGCACCATCAGTGTCTTCAAAGAACACTTTGATTCAGGATTGAAGATGGCAGTCAAGAAAAAGTTTTAACACGACAGTGTCATTTAAAATATTCAAGTGATAAACTAAGGTAAGTTCTTGTGAGAATGGCCATGACTTTCACTGATAGCTCTTTTGAATTTTTTCCTGTGCTTAAAAAAAAAAAAAAAAAAATCAGGGCTGGATGTGGTGGCTCATACCTGTAATCCCAGCACTTTGGGAAGCCAAGGCAGTTGGATCACAAGGTCAGGAGTTGGAGACCAGCCTGGCCAACATAGTGAAACCCCATCTCTACTAAAACTACAAAAATTAGCTGGGTGTGGTGGCAGGTGCCTGTAATCCCAGCTATTTGGGAGGCTGAGGCAGGAGGATCATTTGAACCCGGGAGGTGGAAGTTGTAGTGAGCCAAGATTGTGCCATTGCACTACAGCCTGGGTGACAGGGCGAGACACCATCTCAAAAAAAAATTGGTTTCTCTCTACTTAAAAAGGAATGTTCAAAAGAACTCAAGAGGTTTGCTTCCTGGCCATTTGCCTCTCTAGCAATTCAGAATTTCCTTGTAGTTTTTTCTACCTTGTTTCTTTTGCTTGTCTTTGTTTGTTTGTTTGTTTGTTTGTGTTTTGCTCCATACATCCAAATGGTTGGACCAAATTCTCTACCTTTTTCAAGGTCTGTAACAGAAGATGTCAAAGTTTCCAATACCAGGCATTCCATTTGAACATGTAAGCTCTTATTTAGAAATACGTCTCGCATTACCCGATAGAACATTCTGCAATTATAGAAATGTTTTATAATCTACACTGTCCCATATGGTAGCTGCTAACCACTTGTAACTATTGAGTACTGGATATGTGGCCAGGTGTGATTAAGGAACTGAATATTTGCTTTAATTTTAAATAGTTTTGTTAAAATTTAAATAACCACATGTGGCTAGTGGCTACTGAATCACACAGTAAACCTCCGAACTATTATATCAAAGAGGAGTGTTAAATGCTGAGCTCTTTGTTTCTTAGGCAACAAACCAAACCTTGAAGAAAATGCTGTCAAAGCAAAATTTGAATTCTCAAAAGAAATGAGAGACAAGGACAGGTAGCTTTGTAGCTTTGATGGTGTGAAAATGCTAAACAATTCCATAATCTCACTGTGCTCAACAACATCTTTCTCCTCCACTAAAATCTACCTTGCAATTGCAGAAGTGCTTACTAGAATTAAATAACCTTACTTTCAAATGCCTTTCCTTATTTATTTTTCCTAGAGTTAGAAGGATCAAAATTGTATTGTCGGAAAACAGAAAGAAAGAAAAATAAGGGAGTGATTTCAATAGTTCAGTTGTTGTGGCGCCAACTCCCAATGTCAGAAAGTCTGCTTCTCAAGTGTCCGGTTTTGGCTGGCCAGTCCTCCCAGGCTCTCCACTCGGGCAGACAGCTGCTTAGGGAGGGCTTGCTTACCGTGATGGACGATTTCCCTGCTGTGTTCCCATGCTTCAGCAAGGATTTGGATAGCTTTCTCTGGGAAACAATCTGCACAAACAGAAACAAAAGGTAGAGATACTAGTCATTTAACTGCAGATCTATTTAAAAAAAATTTTTTTACAAAACTCTGCATTCACATTCGTGTCAATTTATATTTCAAGGTTTGTCAGTGAGCCTCTCCTAATATAGGTTATTTCCTTTTCTCTTTCTTCTTATGGTGTGTGATATGAGAGAGTTAGTGAGTGAAGAATAATTACAGATAATGCAGTCAATTGGGAGGTGGCTTAATTGTTGATGAAGGATTTACATTAAAATTAGACAACTTTGAACATGTATGTTGAGACAAAGCAGATGAAGTTTCAAAATGATCTCAAATATAACATTAAGCCTCCAGGCAAAGTGGGAGATGGGGTGCAGGGAGGGAAAGGAACTAAAGGGCTAAGTATAACCTCTAGAGTTCTAGTTTTAATATATTCATTAGGAAGCCATAAAGTAAGTCATCAGAAAACTGATGCTCAAACAAGCTAATAGGAGTAATTGGGGTTCTCTTCATGATTCAATGCCAATGCACCTGTGCAATGACAACTAAAATCATCGTCATATTGAAAGCTATTCCTAGCAGAACTTGCCCCATTCTGTTTTTCCTCTTTCTTCCTTTTTTGAAAGAGAAGTTTGACAAGGCATTGAAGCCATGATTGTTTGGCAACCCATGATTCTCAAAGAAGAAAAGGGTGAAAAGAACCAAGTTAAAGCTACACTTATGCTTACAGGGAACAACATCATCCATTGTGGCTGGAAGCTTCTATTTAACATGGTCCACAATGATCCTAGCTTTGTAATATTCATGGTATTGTGTAATATTCTCTCCTCAAGTGTGGGATGGACCCAGTGGACTTGCTTCTAAAAAATAGAATATACAAAAGTGATGGGATATCACTTCTGAGAATAGGTTACAAAATGACTGTGATTTCTTATCTCTTATATCTTATATGAGATGATATCTTATATCTTACCACTATCTCTCATTCTTTCTCTCTCTCAGAGCCTTTACTCTGGAGGAAGCTAGCTGACAGATTGTGAGTAGTCCTATAGGCAGACCCATGTAGCAAAAAACTGAAGTTTCTGGCTAAGAGCCAGAAGCATAAACCTGCAAGAAGATTCTCCTCTAAGTTGAGCCTTGAGATAACTGCACCTTGATTGCAGCTTCATGAGAGACCCTTGCATTTGGCACTAGTAGAGACTTGGTGTTTTCACTGCTGTAACACAGAGACAAAAATATATGAAGAGGACCCAGAAAAGCTGTACCCTGATCCCTGACATACAGCAACTGAGATAATAAATGTTTGGGTTTTTAAGCTCTCAAGTTTTGAAGTAATTTTTTATTAGCAGAGCAATGATACTGTACATATATTATTCACAGAAAGACAGGAAAAGAGATCACCATGAAAGGCCAGGAGGTAAACTCATTCTTTGAAATCTTCATATATTTTTGTCTCTGTGTTACAGCAATGAAAATACCAAGTCACTACTAGTGCCAAATGCAAGAAGTCCAGAGAACTTCCCTAGGACAAGCAGATTTAAGGATCTTGATGTTCAGTCTGCTATAATCTGAAGAGAAAATATTTCTTGCAGATGCTTTATTCATTCTACAAATATTGATTTGGCCCCCACTGTATGCTAGACTTGGTGGTAGGCACTAAGAATAGGGTGGTAAGTAAAATCGGACGCAATGTCTAACCTCATGGAGTTTAGTTTCTCTGCAGGTTTTTTTCCAGCAAGGGAAGTGGGGAAGACACATGTGTAAATGACAAAACAAGGGTCATCTGTAAGCAGTAGCCAGGTCAACATCTGACTAAAGAAAGGCAACATATCCCATTTCCCAAACAAATCTGGTCTCAGAAATACTAATGTCCATTGTCATTGTGTTTCATCCACGTTGGTCACCTACTCCCCTGACGTCAGGAGACCCCAACAACCATCTCAGCACTATAATAGCCCACTCATTGCATTAGCAGGTGTGGGTAGACCATTTTTTACAGACAGTATCTTACAAGATTCACATTATCATTATTCAAGGAAGAGTAAAGGAAACTTATCCCAAGAGAACCTGGATGGCCATAGTTCTCTCTCCTTATTCTTAACTTATCTAGAAATACCAATGTTTCCATTTGCAGGGAATGAAGAAAATGCTACTAGATGCCAGCTTTTGCCTTTTGCAAATGCTAGGAAGATAAGCAATTTCCCAGGAAATATCCCTTCTTAGGAAATGGGCATTTGGGTATAACAAGTAGTTAACTGAAAAAGAAAAAAAAGAAAAAGAACTTGTTTTACAGCCTCGAGGTTTCTGTCTCAGCTCCAAGGAATGAGTAATAATCAGGGTTTCAAATTTTTCATTGGAATAATGGTGGTCAAGCAATGAGTTTCCATTGATGTTGCCATTCTCAGGACAGTTGGGCAAAAATAGCAGGGAAGCCCAGCGGCAGCAGTGATCTGTAGAGGAAAGCCTATTTGTTGCAAATCCCACTTATCATGTATACTTTGCTGCAGCTGTAGCAACTGCACCCAGCTCAAAAACGCTTTAGGTCTTGACAGAAGATGAGAAAGTCAGACTCACAAGGACTCTCACCCTGGCTTCAGCTGACATTTGAGGCCAACAAATAGCAAATTGTGCCTGACATCAAGGTTAAAAGGGATGCATCTGTCAAAAGTTCCTTAATTTGATTCTTTACATCCTATGATGGGGTCACAGCTGCAAACCTTGGTATTCAACAAAGGGTGACGTGTAGAGGGAGGAAATAGAAGTTGAAATACTCTTTTTAGCAAGGTTGGACCAGAGAGACCTTAGTACCATTAGGCTTCTTATCTGCATCCACACATGGATCTGGGGAGAAGTGCTTCTTCTCTAGCAGAGTGGACAATGCCTTCTAACAGCATGGGTCTTCAATTTTAGAAAAATGCACAGTTTCATTAAGTGAATGGGAACAAAGCAAGGAGAATAAAAAACTGGTATTTCAATGAGTTTATAGTCAGCTGAACTTTATTCCAAAGTCTTTCAAAACAGTCATTTTGGGAACTAGATGGCCATTTTTCATGAGGCTGCTTTTATTGAAAATATTTTCAGAATTATTTTTTTGATATTCTTTAAAATAGTTACAACGACAAATATTTATTGAATACTTTCTAGGTAGCAGTTACTGTTCACAGGCTACAATGGTGAAGAGAAACAGATTTAAAAATCTTACAATGTAGTGAAATCTCTACTAGCCTTAATTTGATAGCCCCAAAACATGCATTACACAACTTTTATTCCTTAAAAGGTAAATACATATTATCTGAAAAAGTGTTTGTGTAAATAAGTTTGGAAATTATAGGATTATACAAAGTTGAACATTTCAACTACAGACTTCAGCAGAGCTTTAGTTGTGAATCCCATGAAACAAGCATTCTTACACTTGTTTGGCCCTAGAATTCTTTGGTACAGGAGCCTCTCCAGTGTTTTGCAAACTACTAATGCAATTACTAGGACCAATCACTACAGAGAACTAAGGTTTCCTGGTCTCTCACTGTATAGCAGGCAAGGTAAACCTGCCCAGAACTGCCCAGGCCTCCCTCTTGCAGAGCTTGTAGGACTTCCAACAGCCAATTCAGGCATCTCTTTGCCTGAAAGTTTCCTCTGCTATCCATGGCTACCATCCACAAGCACAGCAAGATGGAAGTGGGGAGGTAGGCATCCCTTGGGAGCAGATCTCAACCAGCAACTGATGGTTCATTGGTACATAAATATCTCAGCTCTTTTCCCTCAGTAGTGAGGGCTGACACTGGGTGTTTGTTCAACATGGGTGCCTGACTTGTCCCAGTGAAATGAAGCTCCAGTTTCTGCCAGTGGTGATTTGTTAGCTAATGCACCTTTATTTTATTGACTGTTTTCTCTTTGCTATCTCATTTCTCTTTTTCTCTCCTGCTGTTTCCTTCACCTCACGAATAATCTACTGAGCCTCCAATGCTTGACTATGTCTGGAGGAACACAACTAAGACACCTATTCTGTGACAGATGATATGTGGAACACTTAATGCTAATTAGATGAATTCATTTCTTGTCATTTAATGATCAAACTCTTTCTTGTCTCTAAGCAATTGGGATGAAGGAATCAAGTCTTAGAGAAATCAAGGAGTTCATCTAAGGTCAGTTAGTGTTATGGATGAAATTGTGTATCCCATATTGAAGCTGTAACCCCCAGAGTCACTGTATTTGGAGATAAAACCTTTAAGGAGATAATTAAGGTCGAATGAGGTCATAAGGATAGGGCCCCAATCTGATAGGACTGGTGTCCTTATAAGAAGAGACACTGGATCATGTGCCTACACGAACTCACACACATTCTCTCCCTCCCTCCCTCCCTCCCCTCCTCCCTTCCCGCCCACTTTTCCCTTCTTCCTCCACTCTTCCTCCTCACTTTCTCTTCTCTCCCTTCAATCGAAAATTTTTATTCATTTTTCAAGCTCTACATGAGAAGTTTGGAATCATTGCTGTGGTAGGAGGCAAGTGAAGTCACTTGTGGAACCAAGAAGGACTTTATCCTTGCTACTCGCATTGTGTACCACTCCCCCATCCCGTCCCCTCCAACAGCAGCAACAAGGCTGGGGAGCTTGTTAGGAATGCAGAATCTCAGCCCCACCCCAGACCCACTGAATCCAAATCTGCATTTTAAGGAGACCCACAGGTGCTCTGCAGGCACACTGATGTTGAGAAGCACTGAGCTAGAAAGGGAGAATTGCATGTAGAAAAACAGTTTGAATATAAAATGCTCAGATTTTTAAATATCTCTGGAAGGGCTTTTAAATTAATCTGTTCTGCTGATTTGGACTTTCATTAATAGGTAAAAGTTGTAGAAACTGAGGAAGGCACAATGCTGATGCTTTCTTGGTCACTCTGGGGACAGAAAGGCAGATGTGCATGTGTGTCTACATTTTATGCAAATTCAGTACAGTCTTCAGCTCTCCAGTGGAGACCTACAAAAGCACCACCCTAGGCAGGCTGAGTCAGAATAACAAGAGCAATAGGTATTCTATTAGTTTGGGCTTCCCATCTTAAGCTTTCTATTTCACAACGTTCTAATTACTTCAAGTGTAATTACAGGCTTTTACCCTGTCTCTGACTTCATTAGCAAGAGAAGGAATGGAGGGAGGGTTTCAGAGAGAGATTTAAGGACTGCTTGTGTATTAATTATACACCTTTGCTTCATCTCTTGGGTAATGCCTTGTCATCATTACAAATGACCCAGCTCAGTTATTAGCCAGAGGCCATCTGCCCCTCACTTCACCCCCACCTCCACTTCTCATCTCCCTCCCCCAGCCACACCAGGTGGCAGCCAGGAGAAAGAGAAAAGGACTCACATCCCCTAGCACCTAGTGTCCCAGCCAGAGCATTCTGTTGGGTCAAGGGCACGTGGTATCTTTTCAATCACTGCCTTTGGTGGGTTGTAAGTTGTCTTCAGTGAGGTTTGACACCTGAATGTTAGCAGTTCCTAGGACAGAAGAAGCTTGAAGGAATTTTTTGACCATTTTTAAGTGAAAGAAGCAAACTCCCATTTTGAGATACTATAGTTAGGCTAAGTATTTTTGTTATTACTTGTTCACAGGGAAAAAGACCATAGGCTCAAAAATAACTAAGGTCACACAGCTATTAAAGAGTCATAATAAACACTACTTTGAAATCACTGATTATGTGACAGCTACTGCTGTAAAGTGCCTTATGTATATTGATTCACTTAATTCTCTTGACAGCTCTGCAAGGTAAGTATTATAAGCTTACATATGGATGAGAAAATTGAGGTATACAGAATTGTAAACCAAAAAATGAAATTCTAAGCCCCCCTGACCACCTGAATGGATTCCTCCCCTTGGCCAAGGGTATTCCAAACTTAACCTAAGAAAACTAGTTTAGGAAGGGGGAGTCAGACATGCCTCATTATACCCTCTTCCCTGTTGGAATTCAGGCCCAGCTGACCAGCATTAACATCAACACAGACTTTAAGACTCTTTAAGTCTGATAAGAAACATGTGTCATCTTTTCTTTGAAGCCTGCTACCTGGACACTTCACTGCATAAAACCTTGGCCTCACCAACCCCGTATCTTAATCCAGGCATTCTTTTCTATTTATTCCAAGTCTTTAGACAATGCTGTTTCAACCCATTGCCAACCAGAAAGTTTATGAATCTACCTATGACCTGAATGCCCCCTACCCCACTTCCAGTTGCCTCGTCTTTCCAGACTGAACCGATAAGATGTATATGTTACATGTATTGATTAATGTCTTATGTCTCCCTAAAATGTTGTAGCCTGACCACCTTGGGCTCATGTTCTCAGGTTTTCCTGGGCCATTGGTCACTCATGTTTGGGCCATTGGTCACTCATGTTTGGCTCAGAATAAATCCCTTCAAATATTTTACAGAGTTTGACTCTTTTCATTGACCAAATATATTCATTTGCTAGGGCCTCCATAACAAATGACCATAAACTTTGTGGTTTAAAGCAACAGAAATGTGCTCATGGCTCTGGAGGGAAAAAGTTTGAAATCAAGGTATTAGCAGAGCCACACTCACTCCAGAGGCTTTAGGGGAGATTCTGCTTCTTGTCTCTTCCAGCGTCTGGTGGCTGCTGCAGCGCCTCAGCTTGTGACTGCCTCACTCTACCTCCTTCTTCACGTGGCCCTTTTCTCTTCTGTCTCTCCTCTGTGTCACTAGAATTGGGGCCCACCTGGTTAATCCAGGATGACCTTCTCATCTTGAGATCCTTTACTTAATTAGATCTGCAAAGGCTCTTTCAAATAAATTCACATGCACAGGATTTAGGACTCAGGGCATGGACATATCTTTTTGGGGGCCACTGTTTAGCCCACTACAAAAAGAGTAAGTAACTTGCTCAAGGTTCCATAGCCAGTAATTAGCAGAGCTGGGGTTTGAATCCAGACAGTCCAGTTCCAGAGTTCATTCCCTTAACTGCTAAACCCTCCTGTCTCTGATAAATGACAGAGGCAGGACTTGATCAGGCCCTGAGCTAAACCCTATGAGATACACAGAGTGATTCACACTCACTCTTTATCCTCAAGGAGCTTACCATTGAGGAGAGTTCCCTTTTACTCAAACCACTACAAGGGCCACTGAACCAGCCCCCTAGCTTCACTCTTGCTATAGAATGGTAGAGCAAGCATCACACATAAGGCTCCAAATACTCTCCCTGGTATGGAATCTTGGGCAGATTAACCTCTCTGAGCCTCAGTTTCCTCATCTGTGAAATGGTAATATTTTCTATTCCATGGGTTTATTGTATATCTAATGAGCATTAACAAGATCCCAGCATCAGGCATATACAAATGTTTTGGAAATGCTATTTTCCTTCTTTTCTCTCCTATTCAATAAATCCCCACATAGAGATCATTATAGCCACCTATTGGTCCTGGTTGTGGAAGGGATGAAAAGGGGTAGATAGTAGAGATATTTGAGACACTGAATTGATGGGCCTTCATGACTGATTGATGGGCTGTGGGGTAGAGAATGAGTGAGAGGCATGAGGGAAAGCCCCTAGGCTCTGGACCTCTGACTCCTGGGAGTAAGAAGGAGCTACTGAGTGAGCAGGACACATTAGAGGAAGGGGAAGATGGCAAGGGGTGTGCAGAGGGCAAGAGGAGATGAAGAGCTTGGTTTTGGGCTGCTGAGTCTGAGATGTCTGTGAGTCATACAAGTGGAATTAATATTTAGAGAATGCTGAATACATGAGTCTGGGCTCAAAGAAGAGTCCTGAGCTAAGAGTCTCCAAGTATAGATGATAACTGGAAGGGCAGGAGCTGATGGAGGAATATATAAAGAAATAAAAGGGTGTGAGAGTGAGGCAGTCTTCCAAGCTGAGAACCACAGTGATGTCTCCTGTCTTCAGTGTATCCTCAGCCTCTGAATAAACCCTCTGAGGGGACCAGCCCCTAAGGCCAAGGGGGAGCTGAGGGATGACACACTCTCCTCTCTGTCTTCTTTGCTCAGGCTGGGGCTAGCGAAGGCTCTGTGGGGGGACATTCAACTAGGACAGAGGCTGTATCCTTGTTTTTGTGGTGATAGAAGCTTCAAAAGGAAGGAAGTGAAAAGTTGGAGGTATTACTGAGAATGCAGGAGAAAAGGCACTTTTGTGCACTGAAAGGGGCAGTCTAAGTAATGCTACACTTTTTCTTTGGGGATATTTGGCAGTTTATAGCAAGGACCTTAAAATGAATGCTCAAATATTGCACTGTTACTAATTCGTTCAAAAAAAAAAATCAGTGTCTGAGGGCATAAAGATATATATATAGATACACACACACACACACATAACATAATACTCATGAAAATGTTGTAATTCTAAAAAACTGGAAACAGCCTTAATGTCCATGGTAAAGGGACACATTACATGAATTCTGATATCAGGATGTTTAGTAGTTATCTCTTAATGGTAGGCTTTTTATTAGTTATCTCTCAATGGTGGTGATTTTATTTTTTCTATTTCTAAATAGTTTTTGCAATGAGCCTATATTATCTTTGCATACAGAAAAACAATGAAGCCATTTCCTACAAATAATGCAATGGAGGGATGGAAAATTCTTGCTTGGCTTAAACGGATGTCATGTGGGAATTTCTTGGGTGTCTGCAGGAAGAGCCTGGGATGCTGGTCCCACGGCCTCTAACAAAGCTGAAGGAGAGTCATAGGAGCAAGAGACTCCAGCAGTTATTAGAGTGCAGTATCTGGTGAACCTGGGGACCCAACCATTTAAATGCCCTATCCCTGTGGCCCCATTGGTGATGCAGGCTTTGCAGATGTTGTTTCTCAGCAATCAGCCATTCTCTAAACCTTGTGTTAAAAGTGCTGGCAAGGAGGTTGTTGTAGACTGACCAAGGCATGGAACTGTTTAGTAGCTGAGGTGGGGATATTATTTCAGAGCCAGAAGGCTGAGTTTAACTCATGCCTCCCTCATTAGAAAACCGGGTGCTCCTAAGCAAGTTACTTCAAGGTTCAAATGCTTAGCAGCGAAATGAGGAAATAAGGACACTTACCCTCAGAGGGTTTGTGAGGATTAAATGAGATAATTGGTACAAAGCTTTCAGTGTAGGGTCTGGCAGAATATAAGAAGTATTGCTCTTCCCTCTGCCTGGAACGCTTTTCTGGATGTCTTTGCATGATTCATGCCCACACTTTTACACTTTATTCTGGACTCTGCTCAGAAAGGGCTTCCCTGACATTCCTACCGAAATTAGCACCCACTCCCTTCCCACCACCCTCTATTTCTTATCCTATGTGTGCTTTCTTTCATGAGATCATTATTATCTGTTATTGAATCATGTAGGAATAGGTAAGCTCCATGAGGCAGGGCTTTGCCTCCTTTGTTCACTGCTGAATCCGCAGTGCCTGGAAGAGTGTCTGGCACATAGTAAGTGCCAATAAGTGGATGAAAGAATCCATACATATTTACTTGAATAAGTGAATACATGTATATTAGCTTTTTATTATTATTGATAGCATTAGATAGATGCATTATACATTGAATAAATGAATACATGTCAGTTATTTTCAGATTATTGTTACCCTTTACTGCCATATAAACAATAGGTCCATGTCAAGGGAAAGATGGGGTCTAAGAGTATTGTGGTCCAAGAGTATTTCGGTGGAGTGTTCATTTGCAGATAGATGTTACAGGTCTGCCTGAGCTGGGAAAAACAGACATTTTAGATATAGGAGTCAATTTATCAACTTGTGAGGATGGACACTTTTATCCTTACTCTGTGGGCAGTTTTACAGTGACAGCATTTGGGAAGAATTGTTACTCTACCTTTTCAAATTTACACCGGCTTGTAGAAATTAAAAGTGGTTTAGTAGGCAAGGTGGTATAATGAGAAGGCAGGTATTGAAATCAGAACAACTTAGGTTTGAAAATTTGCTCTGCAACTTACTGTCAGTGTACTCTTTGGTGAATTAGTTGAGCTCCCAGAGCCGAATTCACAATTTATCAAGCGGGGTTGACTGGCCTCACATAACATAATACCTGAGATATAACAAGAACCCCTGAAAATCAGTTTCTTCCCTTCAATTGACAACCAAGCAGGAAGTCAGTGGGAAGACCTGCGGCATTCATAAAGTGATAAGAATCTTTTTCTCATTAAGTTTATAAAAGAAAAGCTCAGAGGTAATGTAGCTTAAAGATAAGGGAAAAGTAGTTTAGTACTCTGACTGAATCCAAATGTCAGGTGTTAAGCCCTTCCTTTGCCACTTAAGGAGACATGTAATCTTGGCCTAGTGATGATAATAATGATGATGATAGTGTTGATAGCACCAAGCTCATGATTGCCTGGCATGTGATCAGCTCTTAGTAAATACTAGCTATGCAAATGATTTATTATCATCAAGTGGTCGTAAAATATATTATCCAAACTGGGACACTTTTGAAAGTGAGAGGGGACAGTGTTAATAATTAAGCTATGATGGTAAGTGTAAACTGGAGAGGCAGGGGCAAACTGAGTCACAGGTTACCCTATCATTCTCACAATACCTGATATGTAAAAGTGAATTCCTCCTTAAAGAGTATTTAAGCATTGTCCAGGAGCACCAGAGAGCAGTACAGAGATGCCTGCCCTGGCTGGCTACACTCAGCACTGCTTTTGTCTTCTCAATTTTAAGCTTTTCTGATTCAGTCTTGCTGACTGGTGCCCTGTCAGCACATTTACTGTAATACCAGTTTTCCTAGTTTGAATCTCAGTGGAGAGAGAGGTTTGGGGGATATGTGCTTCTTTGTTTCTGATAACTGGCTTGAAAATGTGTGCTGGCCTGAGCCTCCTGATGAGCAGATGCTGAGGAAGAGTGAGGGAAGCACGAATAATCAGCCCATCCCGGCCTTATCTGGAGATGAGGCCCAGGAGCATGCACCTATGCTGACCTGTGCTCACACGGGAAGGACTCTGAACGGCTCATGTTCCATGCAAAACAAAGCTAATTAATTCATACCCTGCCTCATTTTATCCTTGAATCTGAAACCAAGACTCGTGGGAATGCTTTTGTATACCAAGCCGTTATTGTTTTCCTCCCCCTCAACTTTATTAGGTTAATTTAAAGTAAAACTATTCTCTTTCCCAAATAAAGCTTGAAAATGAAGAGTCTAGACTTCAGAGGAATCTCAGAGCCTCGTTTTCTTTTCCAGAGATGTTCCTTAACTTATTTGTTGTTCGTGCCCCACGCCCTCCTGGGTCTCTTCTGTAATCAAAAATAGTATTTCAAAAGATCAGAATCAAATTAGCCCAGCCAACTCTCCTCCCTGTGGACAAAGGGGTAGGGACTAACATCTGCAAATTGATCTCTCAAAAACCTCACAGAAAGCGCAGCTTCAGCACGTACCTCCCCAAAAAGGATTTCCCATAAATTTCCCAAGTTAGAATTCTTTACAAGTTTTAAAGTTCTTCCACATTTGTTTAAAAATCTACACAATGTTTATGTGTCTTCCTCCTCCACTTGAGTGTCAGTTCTTTGAAGTCAGCATGCAGGTTTTATTATGACGTTTTTACCTAACATTTATTGTAATATTTTTCTGATCATAGATGTGATATAGTTTCCTTTTAGAAATACAAACGCACAGATGGAATTTCCTACATCATCTATAATCCCACCACCTAGATGTCATCACTGTTAACATTTAAAAATATATCCTCCCAGTCCCTTGGCCTGTGAAGAAATGGTTACTTTAACACTTAGCACCATATTTTTAATCCCCTGTTGGGACAGGTTAGCTTTTTAATGGCTACAGTTGATATTCAGAAACATTTATGATAATAACTAAATTTCATAAGCAGTCTAAACCAAAAAATATTCCAGAAATCTTCACAACTTCTAAAATAATTGTAGTAAACGTTATAAATAGTTCAAGAAATCTAGTTTTTAGTAAATAAAAGTAATTGGAAGAGAGTTGGTTTGGGGGTTAATGTATTATTTAGTGAATTGGCTTTTTGGTTATTGGACTTCAATAAACTGGCCATTTGTCACACTATGAATTCAGTTTATGGTGTTGGACTGTTTCACGCTTTAGGGCTAGGACAAGGACACACATTTTTATTTAAAGCAGCCAGGATACTGATAACTGAGAAGGTGCAGCATGGCACCATTTGTAGGGGAAACATAAGGGCTGAATGATGGGAAGAGTATGTGCAAATGCCATGGAGATAGCGATCTAAATTAGATTTACAGTCACTACTTCTGAGGTGGTGGAAATGGGATTGGAATGAAAGCTAGTTGGAAACAACAAAAGTGGCAGCTGTGGGAGATGTCCTGGGAAACTGCCTTATGCCACCTGCCAATCCAGGTGGCATAAGTCGCTCCCTGGATGAGTAGGTAGGTCCAGGACACACTGATAGGGTGGTCTGGGGTCTGGGTGCCCTGCACCAGCCTGGCTTAAAGGATTAGGATTAGGACAAGCACCTGTAGCTGCTTTTTAGCATTGATACACTAGTCCTTGCAAATTGTCATACAGCTCCAAAGCTCTTGCCCTCCTTCTCTGCACCAATATTGAGCTTGTAGAAGTATCATGCTAATGAATGTGAGTGTATATGGAAAAGGGCCTGTGTTAACTGTCACTAAATACGTCTTTTTAAAACTGTCTTTGAAATTGTTTTCCTGGGGGCTACCAGGTAGGTAGAATGATACCATTTATGACTGAATGACATCTATGACTTTGCAGGAGGTAAATACTTCATGCTGAGAGGAGATGAGATGAGGTGAGAAAGAGTAGTGGAAGGGGGAGAGAGTATCGTGAAAAGAAATGAGAATGTTGGGAGAGATGTTGAATTTCAAAAACAAGAAAAGGAAAGAGATGAATGAGAATCACTATTAGAACTGGAAGGGACTTAGAGATGAATCAATGCAAAACCTTTGTTCTATAGATGAAGTCACCATATAACAGAGAAGTTAAGCAAACTGCCCAAGGCCATATAGAGAGTTGATGGCAGATCAAGACATAGGACTCATGATCTCAGTCCAGGACACTAAAGGAGATTTAAAAGTATAAAAGGAGGACTCCAGAGAAAGTAGAGGGATGTTTCTAGGATCCAAAGTTATGATTCCTTGCCTGTTAAGAAGTTAGAAGAAAAGAGCAAGAATTAATCATATTCTCCCTGTAGAAATGGGGGCCTTCTCACCCACAACCACCCTACTTAAATCCCAGCTGCCTATGAGCTGAACAGGCAGCAGTAAAAAAACAGAACTACTTCCCAGGATTTCTTAGCTAGTCTATGGGAGCTGAGATGATGTGATTACTTATGACATCATTCATCACTCACATGGCTTCTGCTTGCAGTAATTCTGCAAAGTAAGGGCAAGCTTTGCATGTGAGAAGTAGAAGGAAAATGACTTCCCTGCTGCAATGTGTAAATTTGACTTCCCCGGGTCATCAACTTTATACCATGAGGATATTAGATGTTATCCAACAAAATGCTAACCTGTGGAATCTTGCTGTGGGTATTACATTGAGTTTGGATAGCACCCTCAGCATCATCATAACACCCAGGGTTCAGCAATCAGGCTCATCCCGACACTATACCTAATACCCATTGATCAACAGCTTGTGGTCTGCCCACTCTTTCAGGGACCACTGTGGCTGACATAATCCTAACATTCACTTATGTCAGGAAGGAGACCAATGGATAATAGGTCCATTTAACTGCATTTAATGAATGGGAGAAAAACTTTGGCACTCAAAATCTATACCAAGAGCATTAACTGAAAGCTGTGTACATTGGCCTTTTTAGTACTGTAAACTTTATAAAGCAATTTTTTTTCTGATCACCAGATGTTTTCTTTGTCCTCTTTAATTTCTCCAGATAATTACCCAAAACATTAGTTCCTTTCTCAATTGAAACTAGTAATATACTGTCCGAGGCTCATCATCCTCTTACATGAGACATTGGGGCAGGGCTTCTAGAAGTTTGATGTCTGGACCTGCAGACTAAGCATCACCTGGGAACTTAGAAAATGCAGATTATTGAATCTCTCCCTAGATCTTCTGAATCATAACTCTGGGGGTGAGGCCTAGCAATTTGTATATTAATACGCCTCCAGGTGATTCTGCCATATGCTCAAGTTTGAGAACCACTGTCCTGAGGGAAGATAGTATATAATCTCTCTCTCATGAATAAGGGTCAGAGGATTCCTGAAAGCCCAGAACTTCTTCAAGGTGTCACAAATTTCCCAGCCCCGCTTATGATGACAGAAAGCAGGAAGTTCTTGGCTTTGGCAGGTGTCCTCCGAACATTTTGGGAAGAAATACACTGAAGAACAGCTACACAACAATGAAGAGAAGATGACTTCACACAGTCATAACTGTCCTCCAAGCCACTGAGAAGAGAAAATGCCTGCAAGAAAAGCAATGATGAAACTATTGCTTTTCAGCTGCAACCACTGAATTTTGATAAGGGACTTTTCATCATGGTTGAAGGTGAAAGGAAGGTCAGAGCAATGTACCTTCTGGGTGCTGAGTTTGTAAGATTCTGGTTTTTGGAGGTTGACACATTGACATTTTTTAAGAAGCCATATTATATTTAAAGTAAATTCAGTAGAGAAGCCCAGAGAGAAGATGATCAAGCCTATTTTTCTGCAAAAGGATTCCTAGTCTGTCTCTATCAGCTCATGTAAGACAAATAAACTTAGGAAGAAACAAGACACCAAAAACTAGCCAGGTCAATTCCAACTTGGCTTTGCATTCATAGGTGCTACTTGATCATTTATACTAGTTAGCGGCAAGCTATTAGAATAGATGGAAAAAATCATAAAGGGCTTTGGAGCTAAAGAGATGGACAACTTGCTGTGTGACCTTGGATAACTTACCTAGCTTTATTCAGTCACGGTTTCCTCAGCTGTAAAATGGTAATAATGGTAGTGCCTACTTCCAAGGGATGTTGTGCTGATTAAATGAATTGCAGTATAGCAATGGCTTCACCCAGTGCCTACTAAATAAAAGTGCCTGGAGTTAAAAAATTTCTTTAATTATTTTTCTTATTTATGACTCAGTTCCACTGTCTTTGGTGGATGAATAAGTGGGAAAATATGACGATGAATGAATGAGTTAATAAGCAGTGAAAGAAAAAATAAAGGCATCACATTAAAGAAGGTCAACTGGCTGTTCTAGGCAGTGAAGTATCACATCTCTCTTTGGCATACCCACCATTGTATGTAGCAGAGGAGGGGCTTAACTCCTTGGTTTCTTTTGGGCGACAGAAATCTAAGGAAGGTCTCCAGACTTACCCAGAAGAAGGCAGCTTCCGAGCACCCTATGTTCTTGTGCTGCATCCCCCTCATCCATCTGTCAAGAATGGTCAATTCTGCCTTGAGTTTCCCCAAGGACCTGAGCTTTCTTTGCTTTATTTGGCATTTTTGCTCAGTGTGAAGTCACTTGCTGTGCTTGTACTCAGCTTTATGACCAATGCCAGTTTCTAGCATGCTTAAGGCTGCTATTTTCCTTTCCTAAAGGCCAAGAGTCCTGCTGTTTCACAAGGCAGAGTGAGAACGTGGCAAACTCAGCCAGAGACAGCGAGTACTACAGCAGCCTTCAGGAGGCGGACTCTGAATGTGTGACTTCCTACATGGCTTTGGGGAAGTCACTTTCTCTCTCCTTTAGGGCCTTCACTGTGGCAATCCCTGTCTTGCCACAGTTAAGGCCCAAATTAAAATAATTGCCCCAACTTATTTCAGAGACGTGATTTAAAACAATTTTTACTTAAAAATAGTATTGGAAGAACAAATACACGTGTATGTGTGTGCACACACACAATATTTAAAATCCAACTAAGTAAAATACTTGACAAACCCGAGGCAATGTAAGTTCAGTTTTTCCATTATACTCACCCAGGACGTAGGTGCTCTCTCACAATGTTTTCAGCTTTCGTGTTTCCCCCTTTGTTCTGAAAACATGTTGGTCTCTACAGGCATTGCCTTTTCTCACCATTTCCTAGACTCTTGCCGCAGTAATAACAGCTTCCCCATCCTGAGTTCTCCCTCCATGCCAGGGATTCTGTTAAGCATTTTATGTGCATTATTCTACTTGATCGTTGCAGTATTTCATGAAGTCAGCACTATTATTATTTCCTTTTTTCAAATGAAGAAACTGAGGCTTAAGTGGCTGCAGGAATTTGCCTCTGGACAAACAAATTGAGGGCAGCTGAGCTGGGATTTGACCCCAGACCATCAGGCCCCACACCATATGCACGTGAGCACTGTGAAACAGTGCCTCAGACTCTGACCCTGCTGGGCCTGGGGGTGCCCAACATCTGCATCTAGCCATTCCCTGCCTATCCAGGCAGAACACAGGAAAAAGGATCTTCTTTTTACTTTGGAGTTTTAAAGAAGGAGAATGTTGATGTTTTTTCTTTCTGCTTGATCATACTGGAGAGGAGCAATTTAGAGAAAAAAGCAAAACCCCCATTCACGCCAAAGTGTCAAAACCTGTGAAACCACAAAGGGTAAAAAGTTCTGTTCTGCCTGTCCTTCACAAAGCTTTTAGTACAAATGCATTTGTCTGGCATATTACTCCACAGGTTAAAACACTCAACAAAGATTTTTTTTTTTTTTAAAGACATCATCAAGTTCACACTTTTATCTGAAAGATAGTGGAAAGAGATGTCCTTACATATGCCTTGATTTTTAAATTCTTTATTGTTTGTTCATATATGGCATGTTCAAAAAATTTCCTTTCAAAAGTAAAGATAAAATAGCCTCTTTGAAGAATCTCATCCACTCTAATGTTAGCAGCTATCACCTACAGGGATTAAGCTCCCAAATCTATATTGTCTATTCTACATCCATGTCAGCTGCCAGTTGTCAACCTTCTCTGAATTCTCCACCAACATCTGCACTGAACAGGCCAGCATCATGTTATATTCCTCACCCCCATCCTGGGCATGATGGATTTCCCCTTAAAGACAGCCAAATCACTCCCCCAGTTAGCTAAGCCAGACACCTGCAAACTCTTCCTCCCCACCTCATCTCCAAGGCTTGTTGATTCTGCTCTTGGACAGGCTCTTTTCTGGGCCCCTCTTTTCAGTTTACATAAATACTGCCATCTGCATTTCCTTCCTGTTATTACACGAGTATCCTAATTGGTTTCCCTGCCACCCACAGTTTATGGGGAATGCCAAAGTTATTTCCTTCCTTCCTTCCTTCCTTCCTTCCTTCCTTCCTTCCTTCCTTCCTTCCTTCCTTCCTTCCTCCCTCCCTCCCTCCCTCCCTCCCTTCCTTTCTCTCTTTCTCTCTCCCTCTCTCCCTTCTTTCCTTCCTTCCTTCCCTCTCTCCTTCCTTCCTTTTTTTTTTTTGAGACAGAGTATCGCACTGTTGCCTGGGTTGGAGTGTAGTGGCAGGATCTCGGCTCACTGCAACATCTGCCTTCTGGGTTCAAGCAATTCTCCTGCCTCAGCCTCCCAAGTAGCTGGGATTACAGGCGCCTGCCACCATGCCTGGCGAATTTTTTTGTATTTTTAGTAGGGATGGGTTTCACTATGTTGTCCAGGCTGGTCTCAAACTCCTGACCTCGTAATCTGCCCGCCTCAGTCTCCCAAAGTTCTGGGATTACAGGCATGAGCCACTTCGCGTGGCCAAAGTGATCTTTCTAATATACGCATCCAGTCTTGTCCTTTCCCCAGTTATTAGGACCTCAGTGCATCAAATCCAGGCTTTCCAAAGTTCAGAGAAAAACACTTAAAAGTATCAGGACCAGTTCTTTCTTTTTTGTCTGGCATCCTCTAGCCTTTTCACATCCTCACTTGACCGCTCAGCCATACTAAGTCACTTAAGAGTTTTCTGCCATTGCCTTCATGCTGCTGTGTCTTTGCGTGTACCAGTCATTTTGTCCCAAGAGTCCTTATTTCTTTTCTCTGTTGGTGAATTCCTACTTATCCTTAGGGATTCAGGTCCAGAGACACCTTTCTTGTGAGACTCCCCTGCTTCACTTTAGGTAGAGGTCTTTCCCCTACAGCCCTTGGAACACATTTCTATTGCAGTGGTTAGTAATATGCATTTTGAGTATTTATTTACCAGTCTGTGTTTCTCAGATAATTATAAGCTTTTCTGAGGCAGGGCCTCTGTCTTCCTTTTTCATCTTTGTGTCTCCAGAACTTAGCACAGATATACTTGGCATATCCAGGGTACTTGCTAAATGTTTGTTATGAAAGCTTGGCATGCAATTGCTATGTCATTGAAAGAAGAAATAAATGAATGAATGAAACTTATAGTGTTAAAAGAGTCACCATGTCTTTCCTTGAACCAATCACTGTGGCCACACAAATGTAATATTCTGATTCATTTAAGCCAATTTGTGCCTACCCCAAAAGTGTGGGAAAGGCCAACCCCACCAATCGCATGGCTGATAATATGAGGGGGTGGTTGCCAACAAACATGCAAGATATCCAGAGAGGCCAGCATGTCATCTCAAAGTGGATCGGTACAGCTTGGGAAACATGCTTTAGAAACATACCGAACAAGTCACTTGCTGCTCATTTGCTTTATCTAGGCCATGATCTTGAAGGAGTTCTCAGAACAGGTGGCCTCCTCTCATCCTTCCCTAGGTCATGACAGAAGAAAGCTCTGGATTAAGAATCAAGAGCTCCTGACTTCTGGTTTGGGCCCTGCCAAGACATTAAATCTTTCTGTTCTTCAGTTTCCTCAGCTATAAAATGTAGATGGACTCCTGTCCTTCCCACGCTGTCAAGAGGGTCAAACGAAATGATCAGTATGTAAGTTCTTTCAAAAGTACCAAAAACAAATCTTGAAAGGACTATTTGTAATCTCATTCTCAGTGCTCGCTTCTACACATTCCTTCTTTTGAGAGATTAAGAAAATTAATCCAACACGACCCCCTAGTTGCCCTTTGTTCACACCACTCCAGTCAGCCTGGCCCTCTTTTTAGTTCCTCATATGTGCTATATCCATCATGACACTTTTAGTTCAAGGAATAAAAATTCCCATCTCAAACAGCTGCGATGACAGGATGTTTCATTCTCCCATAATAAGTCATCCATAGACAGAGTGGGTCCCAGGTAAAGAAAGTTAGGCCCATGCCTCCACATCTTTTGGCTCTGACCTCCCCTACGGGTTGCTCTCATCCTCAGCCTTGCTGCAAGGTGGCTGTAATGGTTTCAGGAATCACAGGCAAAGAGGAACTGTTTCTTCATGTGTGTCCCTTGTTTTAGGCTAGGAAACCTTTCGAAGAAAAATCCACATGCCTTACAGGACACACACCAACCTCTAAACCAAACTCTTGCAAGTGGAGGATGAGAGTCATGTGATGAGCTGAGATCACTCAGGATTCACTCTTGAGCTAGGGATAGGGCTCTTTTCTACATAGCCACATGGTATAAAATGATCAGAAAGTGATCAGGGTCAACAGCTAAAAGAGTGGGTGATTGGGTATGAAATAGGCAATCCACAGATGCTGTTAGCACCCCACTCGTATTTCCAGGCCCTGTGACTTGAGTGCCCATTGTAGGGAGACCCCTTGAAACTATTGCTACAGAATAAAGATGAAATGCTGCTGATTATTGTAAATACAAAGTTGCATGCAGGATTGTGTAAAGACAATGCCAGGCTGGACTGCCAGAATGAGCCAACAGCGCATGATGTGCTTCCCCCTGCAGAGAGCCTGTGAATGGACATGCAGTCAGGTTTCACATCACCAAGATTCCTATCCCAGAAAAGCAGATGTTCACAGCTCTGGGAATGGAATGGGACCCTTGTGGAAAGCCTATAAACAGATGCATGGGGGGCGCCTGTCCATATGGGTAAGATAGGGCTATAAACGCCCTCATCTTGCTGTAGCTCTTCTAGGCCTCTTTATGGTTAAGGCATACTCCCTTCTGAGAATTTCTGGTCTAACCGGTTGTCTAACTTCATGTCCTGTTTCTGTGAATTGTTTGGAACCAGCTTTTGCTGTAACTGTTACTGCTGTTCCTGTTTTATGGCTCTGTTAGAAATTACTGATGCACACACTATATTGTCAGTTCTTATCTCTGTATACTGTACTTCTGCACACAGATGTTATGTTAAAGAATTACTTCATCCCCATGGGACCATCTCACTCCATAATCAAATGACCCTAAATCTTTCACTATCCTACCCCCGCCCTCACTAAACTCAATAATAAATGGTGGCATATCCAGTGCATTGTTGGCACCATGGGAGCAGAAGGCGGTGACCCCCCGGAACCAGCTTTCACTATCGTGTGTGTGTCTATTATTTCTCAACTTGCCGATCCACCTGGAAGCAAAGAGAGAGCCCTGTTGCATTGTGGACTGCTGGCCAGATCCCACAATATCTGGCGCCCAACGTGGCCTTCTTTGTTCCTCGGCTCAGTGCACTCCGAGTGTGGGTTCGTGACGACTAGTCTTCAGTCTCGACGGTAAGGTCTCCGGGTACGCTTTTTCTGACTCTCCCTTCTTTTTGGGTTTGTGGACTAGTAATATTCCAGGGTTATTATGGGAGAATTGCAGTTTAAACACCAGGCTTATCTGTCTTTTATTAAACTTCTTAAACAGGGTGGCATCGAGGCTGATTCCAATGACTTTATTCTCTTATTTCAGACTATTGAAAAATATTGTCCTTGGTTCCCTGACAAAGGCTCTATGGACCTGTTACACTGGGATAGAGTTGGTGCCACTCTCTGCCAACTCATGAGAGATGGTGTTTTACTTCCTATTTCTGTCTGTACTGACTGGGCTCTTATTCGTGTTGCTTTACTTCCTTTTCAGTCTGGTGTTCCTCTTCAACTGCCAGAAGTTAACGCGGATGGTGAACCGCTCCCTTTACCTCAGGTAGCTGACCCCCCTACTAGCCCTCCTCCTGATCATGAGGAAGAATTCAATCTCTCCTTGTTTTCTCCCCAAGAGGAGAAACCTGGTGATGATCCCCTCCCTTCGCCTCCTATCTTGAAACCTGTATATGTTAACTCTTCTTCTCCTAAGCCGTTGCCCCGTCTGCCAGAGGAAGACGTGTGGCATTCATCTGAATGGCCTGTTTCTCGTTCCTCTCGTCCTTTTGGACCTCTCCCCTCTTCTAAGCCTACTGTTTCTTTTGATACTCCGGGACCCCTTCTTTCAGAGGCTTGGAATCCTGCTTTCCCCAAGTCTGCATCCCAGCGCCCTCACTCTCCTTCTCTTCCTCTGCCCCTATACAATGGATGTGTGAGTCACCTCCTTTGTGGGTAGAGCAGTGGCCACTTTCCAAACACAAGTTGGAGGCTTTATTAAGCCCCAAAAAGTCCAACTTCATACTGACAATTTAAATACCTTAAATGATTTTCAAAAATCACTAGGTGACATCAATTATCTCAGACCAACCCTAGGCATTCCTACTTATGCATTATCTCATCCATTTGCCACTTTATCAGGAGATACAGATTTAAACAGTCCTCGCTCTCTATCTGAACCAGCAAAACAAGAGTTGTCTTTTGTAGAACAATGAGTGAGAGAGGCACAAGTCTCTCGTATTGACCCAAATTTACCTTTACAATTTTTAGTTTTTCCTTCCATCCACTCTCCTAGGGGACTTATAGTACAAAATGATTCTCTAGTTGAATGGGTATTTCTTCCTAATTCAGCCTCTAAAACTCTTTCAATACATCTTGATCAAATAGCCACTTTGATTGGGTTAGGACATCAATGTATTCCTAAAATTTCTGGCTTTGATCCAAACATTATTGTGGTCCCTTTGTCAAAAAATGAAGTTAAAAATGCCTTTTGTACATCTTTGTGCTGGCAGACCAATCTAGTCTAGTTTGACTTCATTGGCACTATTGATAATCATTTGCCTAAGTCAAAATTCTTTCAATTTCTACAAAATACTTCCTGGATTCTACCAAAACTTACTCGTTCATCACCACTAGAGACAGTCGTTACCATTTTTACTGATGGATCCAGCAATGGAAAGGCAGAGTATGTACGACCAAAAGATAAAGTCATTTCTACTCCATATACTTCTGCTCAAAAAGCCGAGTTGTTGGCTGTTATCTCTGCATTACAGGATTTTTATGAGCCTCTTAATATTGTCTCTGACTCAGCTTATGTAGTCCATGCCACTCAGGCAATAGAAACAGCTACCATCAAAAATATTGCTGTTTTCCTTGATCTCTTTGTTACAAAAAACTGTCAGAAACCGAAAGCATCCTTTTCTCATCACTCACATTCATTCTCATACTAACTTACCTGGACTTTTATCCAGTGGTAATCATAAAGTTGATACTCTAGTTTCTCTAGCCATTACAGATGCAGAACAATTTCATCAACTCACTCATACTAATGCCTCAGGTTTTAAACATAAATATTCTCTCAGTTGGAAACAAGCTAAACAAATTGTATAATACTGTTCTCAATGCCAGGTTCTTGTCTCCCACACAATCTCCTGGAGTTAATCCCCGAGGCCTTTCTCCTAATGTTATCTGGCAAATGGATGTTACTCATGTTCCTTCTTTTGGAAAATTAGCTTATATGCACAGTTGACACCTTTTCCAATTTCATCTGGGCTACCTGTCAAACCGGAGAAGCCACTTCTCATGTTAAAAAACTATGTTTTCACGTTTTGCAGTTACGGGAATTCCTAGTGAACTCAAAACAGATAATGGTCCAGCCTATTGCAGTAAAACTTTTAAAAATGTTCTTGATCAGTGGCATATTAAACATATTACTGGTATTCTTTATAACCTACAAGGCCAAGCTATTGCAGAAAGAAGTAACAGAACTTTAAAATTACAATTACTTAAACAAAAAGAGGGAGATAAGGAGTTGTTGACCCCTCACATACAACTAAACTTGGCATTGCTCACGTTAAATTTTCTCAATATTCCTAAATCTAGTTCTGTTACAGCTGCTGAAAAGTATTTCTCTGGTAACTGTCCTATGGTAAACCAAGGAAAGGAAGTACCGTGGAAAGATGTTCAATGTAATATATGGTCAAAAGGTTCTATTTTAACGTGTGGAAGAGGCTATGTTTGTGTTTCCCCAGGTAAACATCAATCTCCTGTTTGGATTCCTGCTAGACACGTGAAATGGTGTCCTAAAGATGCATGCAACAACGAGACACAGAAATTTGCTGAAAAAGCACAACAGGAAACAACTAACACCTCCAACCATCAAAAAGAAGAAAATGACCATGCTAACTCCTTTACAACAGACAATCCAGTCAGCCACCCTGAACAACTCGTCTCCAACAATCCAGGTCTGGCTCAACCTCTGTCTCCTCCTGATGACACGGATCCTTCTACCCTCTGTCACCCAACAGACAGTTAAAAACTATACATATCAGGCCTATATTCCTTTTCCTCCTCTTATTCGAGCCATGACATGGATGGATGCTCCTATCGAGGTTGTGTTAATGATAGTATTTGGATGCCTGGTTCTGTAGATGATCGTTGTCCTGCCCAACCTTCAGAAGAAGGAACCCCTTTCAATATCGCTTTAGGTTTTAGGTATTCACCTTCGTGCCTGGGACCCACTAATGGATGTCTCTCATTAGATATTCAAACTTGGGCAGTCACACTACCATCTAGTCACTCTGTCCCTCCTTTAGGACACTTGATATCAGGGCTTTCATTAAAACCTTTAAGGCAGATCAAAACAGGAATCACTGACTACATTCACACATCCCAATATAAGCCTTTAGGATCTGCGTGTCCTCTCAACTTGTCTTCAAATGCTGACAAATTAATATGGAAGGATTGTGTTAGTTCAGAAGGAATAGTGTTATTTAATTCTTCTCACTACATCATTGTTGAGTGGGCTCCTAAAGGTCATACGACTAATGATTGCTCTCAAGGTCACAGACATTGTCAACATTTTCTCTATGATATTACTTATCAAAAAAGTAGTGACAGCCCTTCCCTATTATATCGTACATTTAACTCCTTTTTTCCTTTTAAGTGGAAAGGGGCAGGGGTTGCCCCTCCAAAGCCAAGGCTTGTTGTTCCCCACTTAGGACCTGAACATTCAGAATTATGGAGATTAACCATAGCTATGACTGGTATGAGAGTTTGGGCTGGAGAAAGTGTTGTAAGTGAATCCACCTTGTCACCTCAAAAACTAAGACAATAGATTGATTTACACGACTATTTCCATACAGCCAAAAATATCACTATGGCAATCATCAAGAGGTCAATTCAAAGGTGGGACAGTAAAGATTATGAGGACTTATACCCCCCGTTGCTAATGTCCCCCCACCATCTCTCATACAACCTATTCCCACCACCCCACATTCACAAAAAAGAATATCATCCCAAAATATATATACCATCTATATGAAGTCCAACAAAACTGTATCACTTAAAAGTTGTGTTAAACCACCTATATGTTATTAGTAGGAAAGATGCATATTAGTTCAAAAACCAACATAATTACCTGTGTTAATTGTTACTTGTATACTTGTATTGACTCATCCTTTAATCAATATCATAGTATTTTAATAGTCAGAGCCAGAGAAGGTATTTGGCTCCCTGTAGCCTTACATAGGCCTTGGGAATCTTCCCCTTCTATCCATGTTATTAAGGATATTTTACAAAAAATTCTTAAAACGAGTAAACGATTTATTTTTACATTAATTGCTGTAATAATGCGCTTGATTGCTGTTACTGCGACTGCTGCTACTGCTGGAGTTGCATTACATCAATCTATTCAAACTGCTCATTTTGTGGATAAATGGCAAAAAAATTCTACTCAGATGTGGAATTCTCAGTCAGGTATTGATCAAAAATTAGTCAATCAAATTAATGATCTAAGACAAACTGTTACATGGATGGGAGATAGAATTATGAGTTTAGAACATAGATGACAAATGCAATGTGATTGGAATACTTCTGATTTTTGTATAACTCCGTTTCAATACAATGAGTCTGTCCACAATTGGGAATCAGTAAAACACCATTTACAAGGAAGTAAAGATAATTTAAGTTTAGACATAAGTAAGCAAAAAGAACAGATTTTTGAGGCCTCTCAAGCACACTTAACTGCTTTGCCTGGTGCTGAAGTTTTAGATGGTGTCTCTAAGGGGTTATCTAATCTCAACCCCATTCAATGGGTAAAATCTCTGGGAGGATCCACTATTGCTAATTTTGTTCTATGTAAAATTTGTGCTATTGGTTTATTGCTCACGTGTAAAACTGGAAAAAATATTCTTCAATCCAATCGTGATCAGCATAAAGCTATGATTGCTATGGTTCATTTAAATCAGAGAAAAGGGGGAGATGTAGGGAGATCGCCTGAAACTATTGCTACAGAATAAAAGACGAAATGCTCCTGATTATTGTAAATACAAAGTTGCATGCAGGATTGTGTAAAGACAATGCCAGGCTGGACTGCCAGAATGAGCCAACAGCACGTGGTGTGCTTCCCCCTGCAGAGAGCCTGTGAATGGACATGCAGTCAGGGAGGTTTCACATCACCAAGATTCCTATCCCAGAAAAGCAGATGTTCACAGCTCTGGGAATGGAATGGGACCCTCATGGAAAGCCTATAAACGGATGCATGGGGGGCGCCTGTCCATATGGGTAAGATAGGGCTATAAATGCCCTCATCTTGCTGCAGCTCTTCTAGGCCTCTTTAAGGTTAAGGCATACTCCCTTCTGAGAATTTCTGGTCTAACCCATTGTCTAACTTCATGTCCTGTTTCTGTGAATTGTTTGGAACCAGCTTTTGCTGTAACTGTTACTGCTGTTCCTGTTTTATGGCTCTGTTAGAAATTACTGATGCACACACTATAGTGCCAATTCTTGTCTCTGCATACTGTACTTCTGCACACAGATGTTATGTTAAAGAATTACTTCATCCCCAAGTGACCATCTCACCTCATAATCAAATGACCCTAAATCCTTCACTAACCTACCCCCGCCCTCACAAAACTTGATAATAAATCCTGGCATATCCAGTGCATTGTTGGCACCGTGGGACAGAAGGCGGTGACCCCCCTGGACCCAGCTTTCATTATCTTGTGTGTGTGTCTATTATTTCTCGACCTGCCAATCCACCTGGGAGCAAAGAGACAGCCCTGTTGCATTGTGGACTGCTGGCCAGATCCCGCAATAACCCATCACTGACTTTGACCACCAGCAACTGTATTTCTTTGCTTGCGAGCTCTTTATGATATCTGGAGTTTGCTACCTGCACAGTAGGCCAGAAATGTCAGAGGATTAATGTTCTCACCTCATGAATGGTTCTTTTTTTTTTTTTTTGAGATGGAATCTCACTCTGTCATCCAGGCTGCAGTGCAGTGGTGTGATCTCGGCTCACTGCAACCTCTGCCTCCCGGGTTCAAGTGATTCTCCTGCCTCAGCCTCCCGAGTAGCTGGGACTATAGGCATGCGCCACCACGCTCAGCTAATTTTTTGCATTTTTAGTAGAGAAGGGGTTTCACCATGTTTAGCCAGGATGGTCTCCATCTCCTGACCTCGTGATCCGCCTGCCCCAGCCTCCCAAAGTGCTGGGATTACAGGCGTGAGCCACCGTGCCTGGCCAGGAATGGTTCTTAATGACTGATGTGAGTATATATACTCGAAGTGTATAAATATCCCAGTTCCCTCATCCCCAGGATGAAATATCTCTAATGTTTGCTTTACACTGCTCTCAGAATTTCCCCAGCAGAGTTAAGCTTCAGTTACCTACGGTGGTAGATACTTGACCACTTTCCCTTGTAGGCTCCTTACCTGTCTCACTTTTCCTCTCCACTGTGGCATTTCCTTCACCTCCTTTGACTTCCTACCTCAGAGTTGGCTTCTTAAAAAACCAAATGGAGATGCTCCTCACCATATGCCAAACTCCTTCCTGAATGTAGAGGCTTTGTGTCTAATGTTCCCATCTGCTTAGAATGTGTTTCCTCTTTCTTCTCACCTGATGCACTCTCACTCTCCCTTCTAAATGTCACTTCTCTTAGAAAGCCTTCTTTGATCCCTCTCCGCCTGATGCCAGTCTCCCAATTCTCGCTTTCTTATTCTGTACTTCTCTGTAACAAAGCTTATGATGATTGCCATTTAATTAATTGTTGTGTGATTATTTTCATTCCATCTTTATCCCCAACTAAACTGCTGCTTGAAGGCAAGGATTTTGTTTTTGGCTCACCACGGTGTCACTGGCACCTAGTACAATGCCTGTCTTACTTGCAAAGTTAAGTACTTACTGGCTTTTGGAAAGATGAGCCTTGTGAGGGACTAAGGATGTAAGTTTGAGGGTCAAACAGACAAAATTATCAAAGCTTTGGACCAAAAAAAAAAAAAAAAAAAAAAGATCTTTAGCCCACTTGATTCCCACATTGATCTATCTTTATTTCTTGTGACAAAATATAAAATTTATGCATAGGAGGGATGCCCATTGTTTAAGGTAGAATCTTGGCATGGCTTACATATCTGTAAAAGATGCCATTTTAATAATATTCAAATAGAAACAGGATTTTATCTCAAATCCACAATGCATTTATTCATTTAATACCTACTTACTGGACATTGTACCTGGTAAGATCCTTGAACTATCTGCCATCAACTCTTCAAAAATCATTAGAGAACATATATTAATGGAGAATATTTCAGATTCTCTTTCTGTCTCCCTTCAACTATATTTCAATATTGGACTTTTGATCTTCATTAAAGGAATAAGAAATTAATCACTATATTTGCTGGAAAAGGGTAACTGAGGACACTGTCTATTTTGTCTCTTAGTGCTCACTATGAGAAATTTCTTTTAGTGATAAGTGGTATGAAGCAAGGATAGCACAAATGAACAAGCAAATATATATGCTTGCCATCTCTTTGTCAGGTAGACTCTTCCTGACAAATCCTTAAACCTGACCCTTACCTTGACAAGAGGTGAACCCAGGTTTTGTGGGTCTTAAGACATATAATTTGGAATTTCTCTTTGAGAAAAAAAGTACAAAATAAAAATGTGACACAGAGCCATGGAAGGGGCCCACATGAGAGAGGGGATCTGGAATTAAAGCTTCATCAATTTCACAGTAAATCAGCATCTTGATTCAGTCATGGAAAGTGGTCTCTTCCCACCCCACACCCCTTCACGTTTTCTCTGACCCCGAAGAGTTGCTTACGTTGCTTTCTTACTTGAAAGGCCCCCCTCCTCTTTCTTCTGCAGTCGTAGATCATGGTTTTTCAGATTTTGGTCCCACAATGCCATCTTTGACTCTACCCAGTAGAAAAAAGCTCTCTCTTCCTTCAAGGCCCACGACCTTGTATAGAGAGCCCAGGGTATTTTGTAATGAACTACTCTATTTTAAGTGCATATTACTATGCCTTCTCCAGTAAGATTATCCACTATCTGGGCACAGGGACTGTTTTTTACTTTTAGACTCACTTACCACATTTCTGGGTACAACAGAAAGGAAAGGAAAAAAGGAAAAGTATTATAGAAGCAAAATGATGAAGTTTGGAGTCAGGGAGGCCTAGTAGAGTCCTCACACTGTCACTTATTAGGGTGGAAACTTCATCAGATCACTTAACCTCTCTGAGTCTCATTTTTCCCACTGATAAAATGGATATAATATTGATATTTATTTCACATTATTGTTGGGAGAATTAAGAGCTTTTACTCATTCATTGAGTATCTATTTAGCCCCTGCCTTGGGCTATTTTTGGTACCAGAGATGTCAAGTAAATGTGAATGAGAAATACTTGCTGCATGGGGGTTCTCACAGCTGAGTTGGAGATGGAAATTTATAATGGAACAGGATAAGGCTATAACAGACATGTGAACAGAGCATAGAGCCAGACACATAAGTGCTCAATAATAGTCGTTGAATAAATGAGTGACACAATGGGGGAATTCAGAAGAGAAAGTTCTGAATTTTTCAAAATAAGAAATCGTACAGACTTGCAGAATCATCTCTACATAAACATAATGGATATGACACCACCTGGGAAGTTGTAAAATGCTACATGTTAAAGAAAATGCAATCAATAGGAAAAAGCAAGGATTAGATGAGGGGAGAAAGGAAAAGGGGGAAGGAAGAAAGGCCTTAGGATGGCAAGGAGGAGGAAGGGGTGTCTGTTGACCTACCTGGCCAAGTGTGCACTCCATGCCACCAAGGAAGTCGGCCTCCTTCAGTCCATTGTGGTTGCTGCTTATGTCATGGACTTCAAACCGCAGGCGCTGAACCTCCTCAAAGTAAAAGTCCACAGTAAACAGTTTTGAGTACACTGGGTTTATGCAGGTGCGAATCACCTCAGTCCTGTCAACCTGCAAGGAGAGAGAAAGAGAAAACCTGTCAGAGATTAGGACTATTTTTATTATCACCCTTCAAGCAAATTCATCTCAGGGCACTTCCCTTCTTCCCAACCATGAATGCTTCCCACCAAGTCACTGGGTGGGCAGTCCGAAAGTACAAAGTACAGGTAATAACTTCAGAGAATGAGATGAGTTTTAGGGAAGAAAATAATGCTAGACATGTAAATAACTTGAAGATTTAGAGCTCACTGTATGAGTTTGCATTATATAAAATTGTATCATTATATCATTGTGTCATTTTGTTGATGAGAAAATTGAGGTCCAGGGAATTGAAATGCGTGGGTGAACATCATGCACAGTAAAAACTTTTGAGTACACTGGGTTTATACAAGTGCATAAATGATTGATTGATGCATTTCATGATTGATTCAACCTTGTCCTGCCTAATGTGCCTGAGGTTACATCTAGGCTCAGAAGGAAAGAAATCTGTAATTGATTAGTGATGTCTGATGGGCACAGTAATGGAGAAACTGCTATGTAGGTGTCTCATTTTAGCCAACTCTACTCTGAGTTTCCTAATCCATGATTTCCAGTATAATGAAGTAGAAAAACCATGAGAACAGATAAGACGGTAACTGCCTTTGGTCTTGAGTATGCCCTTTTTCAGTGTATAATAATCACCCATTCATTTCAATTCCCTGGGCCTCAGTTTTCTCATCAACAAAATGAAAATTAGATTAGAGGGTGAAAAGTTCCTTTCTGCTGTAACATTCCATGAGCTATGATTTCCTTTGTCTTTTGTGATAATAGTTTTTCAGTTGTCCTTCTCTCTCAGATATTAACACATCTCTGCCACTTTCTGCACTATTCTGTGACATAGGAGGCTGATGTCTATGGATTGATTTTCCTGGCACCCTTTGCCCTCTGGGTTCTGGCTGGAGTCAGCCAAATGGAGGACTTGGCAGAAGATCAGAGAATGGGAGAACAGAGAGGTGCAGGCATGCCTCTTTACACACACATTCTGCTAGCAGACTTCCTTCCGCACAGGGAGCTTTTGCTGGGATTTGGTAACGTAGTACCTCTCTCTTGTCCCTTCACATTGAGCGGCAGTAATGGCTTCCTGTTGTTGCTATCTCTGATGTCTTGGATGCCTCACTTTCTTTGTTGGCTCTTTTAACCCTGCCCATTTTCCCTGTAAAGAGTTTAGTCCTTTAGGTTAAACTGTCTGGGTATGCCATCTGTTTTCTGCTAGGATCCTTATCGCTAAGATTCTTTTCCTACATACTTGTCACAAGTAAAAATATACAAAACCATTTATATTTTGGGAAGCTTTTAAAGACTAAGTTGTAGATAACCCAAGATTCTATAGCATCCCTGTACTGGAGATACCCATCCTTCCTATTTTACAAATCAACTGGAGCCTCTATGTACTGTCAGCTTTCAAATAGAAACATGGTTTACTGGATATTTTCTGACATTTGTTAGCATAAACTATGAAGAGCATTTATCTCACTTTCATATGAGTAAAGGAAAATAGTTTCTCAATAAAGGGAAAGCAGTTCTTAACTATACTATGCATGTCCATGTTGCCTAGCAAAGAAAATCTGATATTTGTTCTAGCCACCCCTGACATTCTTCAGCTTGGTGCTTTGTCTCCAGCCCTAGCCCTTCCTATGCAGGGATATATGTGAGAGAAAATTGTCCTTTAAGGAACACTACCTGCCATTATTGGTTGGATGGACAACCTGGGTTGCAAGGAGAAGAGTGTCATTCTGATTATGTCCCCATCCAATAAATAGGCATACAGAAAACCAATCTCCAGCCCATTGCTGATTAGAATTTTACAAGTTACTGTTCTGACCAAACGTTATCTGACTGTTCCAGCTTCCCACGGAAGACCCAGCTTCTATTTGGGCTAAATTACATATTCCTATATAATGTTCATTCAGAGGGTGATGGGACTGATTATGCCACTGGCCAATTGTGCAGGTACAAGAATTTACTATATCAGCATAATTTTTTCTGTTATTCAGGGATAATAGTTTTGAATAATAGCAATTAGAGATCATAAACTGGTAGTCTGCAGGCATAAGCTGACTTGAAGGTATTTTATTTGTCCTACTTAAAGTACTTTTCCCTTCATTTTCCCACTTACTAAGGTGGCTGTTTTTATTACACTTCCTTTAGAAAAAAATGGGAACATCTGGCAACCTTGGGCCACATTTCTTCATGGCAACAATTGGAGACTGTCCCATTCAGACAAACCATTTACTCTTTGCTTCTCACAGCAACTTCCAGGCCTTTCTCCCTCATTGAATTTCTCTTCCTGGCCCCTAGAGGCATTTTTGCAATATCTGGTCCAAATTCATGGAATAATGAGCCATAGAAGAGATTTAATTATATTTATGTTTTATCTTTTGATAGAGGATTTGGAAATAACCCCCAAGAAGTATGTTGTGGGTGGATTTGACATCCTCAAGACACAGAAAGGGCACCTTCTCTCCTTGTTGTTGGAAGAGAGTGCTGAGTAGGTTTAGATGATAGAAGGCAGGTGATGGGAACTCAATCTTTGTTATTTTCATTTAACTGCCCCAAAGGGCACAAATAAGTGATGTGCACCAATCCTGGTACTTTTCTTCTAACTTGTTGATTTTCCAATGGCATGCCCTTATATGTATAAAGTTCATGTTGACATCAAGCCACACACCTCAGACACACTATACAAGGTAAGCTGCCAGCACTGAGTGACTTGGTTTTTTGAGAGAAATGACAAGATGGAAAGACATGAAGTGATAAACATTTGCATTAGCAAGACAGACAATTTCCAAGGTTAATCAGAAAGCCAGTAAGAATCCTGAATATAACTGCTCAGAAAAAGCAGGAAAATGATGATAAGGGAAGTGCTTGCAATAATAAATGCATATTTGAAAGATGTTTTAAAATATTTTGCATTTCCAGTTATTATGGAAGATGCATTATTTTTTTCTGGTGGCTAAATCCAGGTTTCACATGAGCAACAGGGCCTAGGATTGTTTGTTTCTCATTGAGAGGCATCAGGGTCAAAGCCATTGTTTCCAAAAGATCATTCACTTACTGGTGCTACCAGCTGCATCCTAATCAACTGGTGGGGGTGGGGGGATGGGGGCTTTCTTTAAACTCAGATTCCTGCTCCCTAACCCCAGGTCATTCTGATGTAGTGAGTATAGGGTAGGACCCAGAAATCTCTATTTTTAAAAAAAGTGTTCTAGAGAGAATTCTGGTGTGTGAACATCAGTCTAGGGGAAATGAGGAGATGTAGGGTCTATCTCGTGCTCTTGTGTGAGGTCAAGTTTTATTTTAATGTTGCTTACCCTGTTATCCAGTCTGCAAAAATGTGAGTGCTTATCTTCTCTCTTCCCTAGTCGTGATGACTGATATATTCACATTGCTTTATAGTTTACGGAACATGCTCACATCTATTTTTAAAATTTGATTCTTATAGCAATCATGTGATGTAGATGTATACTATTTTACAAATGAGAAAAGTCAAGGTTAAATATCAGCACAAGGTATTGAATGTCAGAGTGGGCACCTGAACTCATGTCTTCTGACCTCAAAGTCTGGACTACTTTTCTCAATTCATGAGCATCCTTAGAAAGGAAAAAGGCAGCTAGATTATGGTGTGAGGGTGAGAGAGACTCAACCATTGAATATTGCATCTCACGAGAAGCTTTTAAAAATATCTAAAACATTTTTCAGTCTAACAATAAAGTCAGTAACAACTAACACTTTTGGAAGGCCTGCTATCATGGTGCTCATTTAAAGAAAAACAGCATTATTGAGGCATAATTGGCATATGATAAACCACATGTATTTAAAGTATACAATTCAATATGTTCTGACATGTGTATACTTGTGAAAGCATCACCATAATCAAGAGAGTGAGCATATCCTGCACCCAAACTTTCCTCATACCCCTATGTATCCTCATCCTCTCAACCTTCCTTTCTTCCATTCCCAGGAAACTACTGATCTGCTTTCTGAGACCATAGTCTAGTTTGTATTCTTTATAATATTATATAAATATATATTATAATATACAATCTGTGGTCTTCTTTTTTGTCTTTATTCTTTCACATAATATAATTATTTTGAGATTTATTCATATGGTCTTATCAGTGGTTTATCCTTTTATTGCTCCCAGTTAATTACAGATGGACATTTGAATTGTTTACAGTTTTTGGCTATTATATATAAAACTGCATGACATATTCATATACAAGCCTTCGTATGAGCATGGATTTCCTCTTCTTTTGGGTAAACATGTAGGAGTGAAAGAGACTTTTGTTTAACTTTTTAAGTTCTAGTAGGTGTGGAGTGGTCCCTCATTGTAGTTTTAATTTTCATTTTCCTAAAACTAATGATGCTGAGACTCTTTTTGTATGCTTACTTGCCACCTGTGTATCTTCTTTGATGAAGTAGCTTTTAAAATCTTTTGACAAGCACTCTCTTTTCATTCTTGTAACACTATGAGGTAGGTATTATTTTTATTCCCTCTTACTGGGAGATACAGAGACCCCCATAACTTCCAATTTTACACAACTTGTAGGTAGCAGAGGTGGGATGTGAACCTATGTAGTTAAGCTCCAGAGCCTATGTGTTTAACCTCTATGCTATATAGTCAAGCAAATTTGAAGCATTTTTTTCATAAACATTGTTGCTCAAAGTAATGCATCAGCCAGACAACAAATATAAAATGTGGAACTGATAGCGAAAGTCAGTGATTGAGGCTGCAATTATGTCTCTGGAGATCTGATTTATCCACTGGACGTATTTGAGGTACAGTGGGAGCCCTGAACACTGCCCATAGAAATTGGATTGTGTGGCAGGGCGCGGTGGCTCACGCCTGTAATCCCAGCACTTTGGGAGGCTGAGGCGGGCGGATCACGAGGTCAGGAGATGGAGACCATCCTCGCTAACACAGTGAAAAGCCGTCTCTACTAAAAATACAAACAAACAAACAAAAAAAAATTAGCTGGTCATGGTGGCGGGCGCCTATACTCCCAGCTACTCAGGAGGCTGAGGAAGGAGAATGGCCTGAACCCGGGAGGCGGAGCTTGCAGTGAGCCGAGATTGCGCCACTGCACTCCAGCCTGGGAAACAGAGAGAGACTGCGTCTCAAAAAAAAAAAAAAAAAAAAAAAAATTGAATTGTGTGGGGGACGGTGTGTCACCAACAAACAGTTCAAGACTGTTTGTACAATGGCCATCTATTCTCTGGGACTTCCAAGGGCTGGAACTGCCACAGGCAAAGCTGTGGGAGAGGAGAGAGCTAAATTGTGTGATGCTGTAAGTGGGGAGGAGGTGAAGGCAAAAGCCAAAATTATTGTCAGTCACTGAATGCTCTAAGGTTTCCTGGAGAAATTCAGGCCCTTATCATCCCAGGAGTAACAGGTCTTGGTAAAGAATGACATCACAGGCCAGAGAGAGACAAGAGGCCCTCAGGGCAGGCTTATAATTAGGTATTCCTTCAAACTGATATTCTTTAAATATTTTCGCAATATTTATTTAGAGAGGGTAGGGAGAAACTAATTTTCTCTGAATAAAGAATGGCTCATTTTCTTTATGTTTAAAAATAAAGGATTTATTACAGGCAATTTTTCAAACCACATAACTTGCAAGGAGACATATTAAACCACATAAAAGTTAGATAATAAAATGAATCACCAAGCCACCAGAAATAGCATTATTCAATTTCAGGATTTCAGCTGCTTGTGACTGTCGATTTTAAGTCACTGGCCTCAGAGTTAGTGCCTTGCCCTGTAGCTGCAACAAACAAGTTGCAGGTCTCAAAATCACTCAACAGAGAGAGATAGGTTGGTACTGATGAGACACGGTTTTAATTTTTAATTTAAATGGATTTTCTACTTTGATAGGATTAAAACTCTTTAACAGTTTGCTGGTTATGTAAAGAGTCTCATGTGGAAACTTGAATTGACTTGTGCTATTTCTTTGTGATATGTCTACATACTGAGGTTGCATCATTTCTGGCTGGCTGGCTGATCTGCCACACGGACCAGGGGTTCCTGCTCACTAGTTCCTAGGACTAAAAAAATGCCTGAGTCTTTGACAGGCTATGTTTCTCCTTAACTTAACAACTTGGGTGGAAGTTGACTCCTGCCTAGTAAATTATTAAATTCCTTCTTGAAATGGATGGCAAATTAGGTATTAACCGACAGTGATGGGAACTTTTCTGCTCAGGCAGAAGGTACTTACATGTTATCTTCTTCAAGCTTTACCCTCATCAACTTTAAAACATACTTTTATTTCACAGTTTGATATATTTGAAATTGGTATGCATGTTTTAATTAATTACATGCCATTGTTTAATTGGAATATCTTTGACATCGGAATGCATGTTATAATTAATGATATACCATTATTTAATTGGAATATCTCTGAAATTGGGATGCATGTTATAATTGATGATACACCAGTGTTTAATTGGAATATCTTTGAAATTGGGATGCATATTATAATTGATGATATGTCATTGTATAATTGGAAACAATTTTTTTCTTTCCTAGGGATACATAAAAATAATGATTCATTTTAACACCAATTTATCATTTTACAAATGATCCTATTAAATATATCATTCTAACTTTGCAAATGATAAAATAAAACTGTGCATCAGAAAAGTAGTGGCAAAAGACTCAAATCTAGTTCTTCTCACTCTAGAATATATGCTCTTTTTACTATATCATTTGTTATAGGTTGAGTTTTGTCCCTCAAAATTCATATACCAGTATCTCAGAATGTGACTTCATATGGAGATAGGATTATGGCAGAAGTAGTTAACTTAGGATAAGGTCATACTGGAGTATGGTGGGCTCCTGATTTGATATGATGAATGTCCTCATAAAAATGGGAAATTTTGACACAGACATGAACACAGGGAGAATGCCATGTGAACACAAAGGAAGAGAGCAGAGTGGTGCAATCTCATGTTCCTTGTCACAAGCCAAGAAATGCCAAAGATTTCCAGCAAAACTACCAAAAACCAGGAGAGGGGCATTGAGCAATTTCTTCCTAGTAACCCCGGAGAGAACCAGCTCTGTTGACATCCTGACATCTTGATCTTGGACTTCTACCCTCCAGAACTGTGAAGGAATAAATTTCTGTTGTTAAACCACCCAGTTTGTGTTACTTTGCTATGACAACCCTAGCAAACAAATATACCATTCTGCCTCTTTTAAGAAACATCCAGACTGGCAGCACCACTTAATGGATTTATCTCCAAAAAAGCACTCTTTACCCGTCAAGCAATAAAACCTTCAAACACTCTAGATTAAACTGAACAAGTGATCTAGCATGACAAGTGTCTTTTTCCGACTCTCAATCCATTGAACCCTCCCTTTATCCTCCTGCCATGCACTTAACTTGGTTCTCAAGTAACAGGGCCTCTGGTGCATGCTGGGTTCCGTTTATGGACCCCTGGGATGAACATGCTGGAGAACCTGGAGCTAGACATTCCTTTCACTGGTAGACATAGCCTGGTACTCATACTATTCAAAGCAGACAGCAGGGTTGCATCAGCTTGCTCAGGAATGTGGCTCAGAAGTAAATGAAATGAGAATCCCCCTGTAGGCACCATCAGAGAGGTCTCAAGTGCTAATGTGTTCTGAGTCTTCCTCTTCCTTCGCTGGCCCCCTCAGTGCCTTCAAGCTGCTGGCTCTGTCCACACAGAGCCTGAGCCAACCCTTCCTGGTTTGCCACACAAGCATAGATCTCAGATACATCTTTCAGTGCCAAATGCCACATGTCCTCCCCAGCTGTTCCTTTTCCCCAGTGTGAGTGTCCAGTTTGTGAGGCTGTTTTCTGACTTCTCAGTTTGTATGCTTCATTGTCTTTTGCCCCAGTCCACTCAGCTTGAGGGACTTGTCACTGTCCTAGTGCTGTGTGATAGAACTTTCCATGATGTTCTTCATGGTCCAAACTAGCCACATGTAGGTATTCACCACTTGAAATGTGGCTAGTGGGACTGAAGAATGGAATTTTAAATTTAAATTCATTTTGTTTAAATTTAAATAGCCACATGTGGATAGCACTGTACTAGCCTGTGCCAGCTCTATCTCCCTGTAGATTAGTGAAATCCTGTACAATACACACATATTTAACTGGCCTGGAGATTCCCAGGTGATGTCAATGTATATACTAGTAATTCTCAAACTTTTCAAGCATTGAAACCACTTGGGGATCTCCAAGCCAATTAATTTGGAAACTGTGTGGGGGTGGCAGGGAACCAATACATCAGCAATTTAAAAATCTACCCAGGTGATTCCAATGCACTGTTAAGTTTTAAAACCAATAATATTATATTCCAACTGTTATGGCTCAGCTCCATAGTGGATGACAACCAGGAACCAGGGCTATTGTGTGATCTACTCTGAATACCATACCCCAACCTCTGGATCAGACTTTGTATGCTAATACTTTCCTGCTTCTTTAGAAGCTGCCATTTTGACTGCTGCTTATGTCACTACAGGACATGAGGACTGAATGAAAGAAATAACCACATTATGGGCAAAGCTGGTTTATTTGGATGTTTTATCCAATCAAGCACTCCATTAACTTGCACACTCCCTATTTGTGAAACAAGAGCTAGTGAATATGGTACCCATGCTCCTTTACATCCCCAGGTGTTTCTGCTCTGCTATGTACTAGGAGACCAGCCCATATGTGGATTGTTTCATTCAGGTTTCTTGGCCCAGCTCACCTTCTTTCAGCCAATGGGAAGCACCAGTAGGAGACTAGAAGACAGGAGGAACCCATGGTGTACCCTTTGCCTACAGGCCCTCCTAGCTGCCCTTCCTGCAAATCTCCAGCTCTCCCTGGGTTCCAGTAACACTGCCACCTCTGCCTGCCCACCAAGTCCCTCTAATAGTAGCTTCTGACTATTGCTAGTCCCAGGACATCTCAGAGTCTCTTGCTGGTTCGTTTAACCTTGCCCACATACCTTGAAGCGGTCCCTTCATGAACATCTCTTTTTTTGCTGGAACTTTGATTGGTTCCTTAATGCTCTTAAAAATGTTTCAAGATATTACAGAACCTGGAAGAACTTCTAAATCTCAAGGGCAGGTGAAATTCTGTCCATTCTGATGGTTCATGATTAATGAATTATGGGCTTTTAAAACTCTGAAAACTGGTAATCCATATGTGATTCTTGTGGTAATTTCCTATTAGTGACAACACCATATTTCCCAATGTTATTCAACAATGGATCATAAGGAGCATTTACTGAGCAATGGGTATGCACCAAGAATTATTTAAACCACTTTACATACCTTATTCCATTTAATCATCCCAACAACCATATATTATGACTTACTGTTTTACACATGAGGAAACTTAGAATCAAAAAGGTTAACTTGCCTAAGGTCACCCAGCTGTTGAGTGATGGAGCTACTTGAGATTTCCCTTCAAGCTGTTTCCCGTGACATAGCACCTCTCTTGAAGAAGATAAATATATTCAGGTACCATCTGACCATAGCAATTTTTCAGTAGGGCCATTCTGAATGCTCAATGCTCCAAACACCATCGTATGGGCAACAAACCCTGAAAAGTCTCTTCATTGTGACTGTTCAGTGTCCAGCACAGTTTCCTAAACTTCAAACTTCCTCTTCCTCCTCTTGTTATATTTTGCTCAAGTTCCTTCCACTTAGCTAAAGCCCCTCTAGAATATCTCAGGAGAAATCAAAATGTTCCAGGCCAGAGGACAAGATATGATTCTATAGCATAAAAGATGTTTTTCAGTCCTAAATCAACCGCCGTATATCCCCCCACTCCAGCTGTAAGCTGGCACATAAATATCAAGCAATCAGAAACTGCCTCACAAAATTCATGCCTGCCTGCTAAAAGCAGGCAGAGCCTGCCAAGATTGGGAGCAGGAAGGTGTTGGATTGCAGTCACTCGAAGTTGCAGTGACTGTCAGATCCTCAGTTTATAGAAGCTTGGAGTCTAATGCCACACAAGTGTAAAGCAATTTTCACTTCACTCAGATGTTGGTTATTAACAGGATGTTCCCACCATCTCATTTCTCTGTCACAGCTGTGGAGTCCTCCAGAGAGGTCATCCGAGGATGGAGAGACTTGGTTTTCTTATTAATTGATGTTTGAAAATAGTGAAGAGGGACTCATCTGCGGGATGCTGCATATGCCCCCCAGGTCTGACACGCTCAGCAGCCAGCAGATTGGGAAGGTGGCCTTGCTGAGGCCTGCCCCAACCCTCCTCACGATAGGTATTCCAAGGAAGGGTGAAGTGATGGGGGTTGCCCTGAAGCTTGGGATCATCTTCCTCGGGTTCCAACTCCCCCTCCTTCACTAAGTCCTTTAGAATCATACATGTTTGTCCTGCTTATTAATCAATTCCCAATTGACCAAATTGTGAATAAGTCCACTGATCCAAGTGGACCTTCTCCAAATGCCACTGGTTAGGGAGGAGCCCTTCACCCTGTGTCCACTGCTCTTTCCCATGGCACTCTGTTGTAAATCAGGAGGCGTTCATCCCTCCCTAACACTTTGCTCTTACCATGAAAAAGGTAGGATTGTAGATGTATGTTCTTGATAGCAGTGACCTTGGATCTTAAATTCTTAGAGTTCATTAAGGATAGGAATGGCAGTGGGTTTCATCCTGTCTCTCAATTCTGGGGGATTGGTGGAAATGTGGTATTGAGAACATATCTGAAGCTGTCTCTGAATTTAGTGAGAAGAATGATCACTTAGCAATGCTCACCTTGAATATAGGAGGAGTAGGAGTATCTTCTGTGTCACATGTATGTCATTCCTCATCTATTCCTGTGGTTTAATTTTTAGTACAGGAAACTGAAGTCCATAGATATTAAAATGACACTCTCAGGTCAGGTGCAGTGGCTCACACCTGTAATCCCAGCACTTTGGGAGGCCGAGGCAGGCAGATCCCTTGAGCCCAGGAGTTCAAGACCAGCTTGGACAAATAGCCAGAGCTTGTCTCTACTAGAAACACAATACAAAAAATTAGCCAGGCACAGTGGCACACTCTTGTAGTCCCTGCTACGCAGGAGGCTGAGGTGGGAGAATCACCCGAGTCCAGGGAGTTGAGGGTGCAATGAGCCATGAACGCACTGTGGCACTCCAGCCTGGGCAACAGGAGTGAAACCCTGTTCCTCTCCTGCCCCCCCAAAAAAGACAGTCTCAAATTTCTGTAACTACTCTGGCAGTTGAGCTATGTATGAATCCAGCCACATCATCTGACTCCCGGTACAGTTCTCATCTCACCACACCAAACTGCTTATTTCACAGCTTCCTGCACAGGGTGCCTACAAGGTCTAGGGCCCAGCACTTCAGCATCAAGGTTTAAACATAAACATACACATACACACATTCAGCCTTTCATCGTGGTTTTGTCAGTAAGGCCTTTCCCTCACAAATCTGAAACAAAATTCTGAAGAAACAGGTTCCTAAAAAAGCAACCCTATGGAACTAGGCCATGCCAGGAAATGAGTTAGCCCAGGAACCCTACTGTGCAAACATCAGTCAGAGAGGACCTCACACCTCTCCGAACTGAGAGGGTGGGCTCACACAGCAGAGCATCATCATTAGACGTTACTGCATGTCCTCTCAATGGGATGATTAATACTTTAAAGCAGCATTTCCTGAAGTGTGTTTCATGAACACTAGCTCTACGGGCGGTTCCAGAAAATAAATTGTTCTGCAGTCAAATAAGGTTTGAGAACCCTTCCCACTGTACCCTTCCCTTAGAAACTCATCAAGCAGAACATATTTTAAAGGGTCTCAACGAGTTCTGTAGCAAATACATGTGTTAGGTTTCCCAATATTTTCCAAACGTATTTAGCCCTCTCTTTCTCTGTCATGAAATACATAAATATCCAACCAAAGATATTTTAAGAAGTTTGCATTGAAGTGTTAAGAAAATAGACATCTCTATTACATGTTTTAGAGGCATTTTCTCTGAGAGCAAAGAAATGAAAACACAAGTGGAACAAACTGACTTCATACTCCATACCTGGCAAAGTGCCAACAACATATTGCTTATTCAGTATTTATTACTGTATTAAATTAATAAACAAATGAGACACCTATGAATGCATTTGGTATTTTGCACAATTTCCATAGGCCCTGCCTCTATTTTTCCCTGATGTCTCTCTTGATCAACATCTCTCCTCTACCTCCTCCTAAAATGTTAAGCTTCTATCTGAAGCCAAATCTAAGTTACTACAAATTCTTATCACCATGAAACTAGTTCAGAAGTTAGAGTGGCAGAGATAGCTGAATTTCTTCACAGCCTGTGGCAGAGTTCAGTATGTGGCACAGGTCCTCCTGCCTTCTCTCCACAGTTTAGTACGGTCACACAGTTTTGTTCAGGCATGAGTGTCAGGTCCTGCTCAGTGACAAATCCAGGGTAGTGCCCATGTGGCAGTAACTAACTTCATACCTGGAATTGTTTTCCACAGTGGCCCAATGACTGGCATCCACTCCTTCTGCCCCATTTTCATATATATCACTTTTTGTTTTACTAGTTTCTAAAAGACTTCCTCTTGAAACCAAAAAGTTTGCAACATTTTACTACAGTTGTTAATGTAAAAGTTGAAGCTGCTGGCTGGGGAGGGTGGCTCACACCTGTAATCCTAGCACTTTGGGAAGCCGAGGAGGGCGGATCACAAGGTCAAGAGATCAAGACCATCCTGGCCAGCATGGCGAAACCCCATCTCTACTAAGAATACAAAACCTAGCTGGGCATGGTAGCGCATGCCTGTAGTCCCAGCTACTCGGGAGACTGAGGCAGGAGAATGGCTTGAACCTGGGAGGCGGAGGTTGAGCTGAGATCACACCACTGCACTCCAGGCTGGCTACAGAGTAAGACTCCGTCTCAAAAAAAAAAAAAAAAAAAAAAAAAAAGTTGAAGCTGCTTACACAAGGGTTGAGAAAAAGTATGGTGGGGTGGACACCCAGAGTTTAGGGATCACATTCTTTTACTTAAACTCTGACTGTCTGGGCTTTGTCTCTACCCTGCAATAGGCTGAGAACTAGAATGTTCTAGACTATCACAGATTATATCAACTCCTTTTCTACCCTAGAAGATTCAAGCTACTCCACACACCACAAAGCTCTCCAAATGCAGACTTTTTTTTCCTATTTCTGTTTCTGACACATAAACAGGATTGGTAATCAGAAAATTAATCTCAATGAATCTTCAATTCGCTACCAACCACTTGAGTTGAATGAATCATTATGAAAATTATCCTAAGACCATCACAAGATAATTTCTGTATTAGAAGAGCTAACAATCCTCCTCCTCTTCCTTTTTCTCCTTCCCATTCTAAAACTTCTACTTCCCCTGTCTTTAAGTATATTGAATGCCTCTTTTTATGAAGTATCGTGCCTTTTTTTTTTTTTTCCGAGAGGGAATCTCGCTCTGTCACCTAGGCTGGAGTGGAGTGGCACGATCTCAGCTCATTGCAACCTCCACCTCCCAGATTCAAGCAATTCTCCTGCCTCAGCCCCTCGAGTAGCTGGGCTACAGGCATGCGCCACCATGCCCAGCTAAGTTTCATATTTTTAGTAGAGATGGGGTTTCACCATGTTGGTCAGGATGGTCTTGAGTGTCATGTCTCTTTTAGAGGCATCTCCCACTAATACTCTGGCATCACTCTTACTCGCTTGTCATTAATTACGTTGATACAATGAAGGGGTGACATTGCTGGATCCTTCATAAGGTGAAAGAACTATTGGTGAGTGGGGTCAAATCTTAAGTGGTGAAATTTCCCATCACACTATCATCAGTGCCAGCATCATTAAAATGATCAAGTGATTGATGTTTATTGCATGCCTACATTTTACAAGCACAGGGCTGGGCACTCTCAGGACCATAAGGAAGCAGCAAATCAACAATAGATAGAGGGCTTCAAGAGTTTATCATGAGCTCTGTGCTAAGCCCCCAGCGTTCATTCTCTTTTTGAAGCTACGTAATAGCCCTTCTATGCTGGCCCCTTGCTCAACAGGTTAGAAGGCTCGGGAAATGTAACTCAAGGTATATTGTTTTCTTGTGACAACATCAATTATTTCAGTGCTTAAACTTAGCCTCCTAGAGGACTTTTAAAAAAATAGCAACCAAAACCTTCTTTTAAAATGTCTTATTTATTCATCTAAAGTAAATTGTTCCAAAATGATTCCAATTAGCAATTTTTACTGATTTCTGTGCATTTACTCATTTACCCAAGGAAGATTGAATGAGTACATATGATTTTTTCAGCACTGGGCCCTAGGGATTCAGCATTAAGCTAGATACATCTCCATCCATCCTAAAGCATAGAGTCCAGTTTATAATAGATGTGTTACTCAAGGTATCATTCATTCTGCTGAAATTGTTGAGTGCACAGGATAGATATTCTGCATGGCAGTGCTTATTGGCCACACTCTGTGGTGCCTTGTGGTGGAGACATTCCTGCCCCAGCTCAAAGAAAGACAGAAAATAAATTATCATAAGTAGAATCTTCATATGTACAGTACATGTGACAAATACAAGTGGCTCTTCATTGTGATAGTAAGAGCAGTTCTGCAATCCCATTATACACATCTTATCTGATCTGGCAGTTCTGCTGGGAGCTGAGCTGAATGTTGTTTGTATTTGTACAGCAAGACTTCAGGCTTTCAAGAATTAACAAGCGGGTGACCAAATGAAGCAAATTTTGGCTCCATAAAGGAAGACCTTTCACATAATCAGAAAAACCCAAAGACACTACTTAATGGGCATGAAGAAGAAATTTAAGCAACAGATGGGGGAAGGGAGGGGGAATGAACTAATTTTTAAGATTTCTTCCAACCCTGAAATTCTAATTCTATACCTGGTTTTAAATATGCGGTTTTTGGTTTTGTGGTTTGTTTGTTCTTGTTTGTTTGTTTGTTTCTGGCTTTGACAGCCAGAGACTGGATAGTTTTTAATTACCTAGGGGATATGTTTAGTGATTATGGATTATCGATGATTCATTTGCAATTCCTTGATTTTGCTTAATCAAATGTGAGGTCATTTTTCTTGATTCAATGCAAATGCACGAACACAAATAAAACACAAGGTGCACATATTCATTGTGTACTTTTCTTTCTTTTTCTTCTTCTTCTTCTTTTTTTTTTTCTTAAGATGGAGTTTTGCTCTCATCACCCAGGCTAGAGTGCAGTGGCTCGATCTCAGTTCACTTCAAACTCCTCCCTGCAGGTTCAAGCGATTCTCCTGCCTCAGCCTCCCAAGTAGCTGGGATTACAGGTGCCTGCCACCACAACAGGCTAGTTTTTGCATTTTTAGTAGAGATATGGTTTCACCATGTTGGCCAGGCTGCTTTTTATTTTCTGTATTTTTATACTTTGAAATCATGGAACCTTGCTGACCCTGGAGGGATCAGTCCTCTCAAGGCTAGCTAATTCTTGGAGATAGTAAAAGCTCACCTGCAGAGCCTTTTGTACACAAACAAACCAGTCCAGAGCCCCTGTCTTTAACCACCTTTTTTTAATTCAGTTTTTATACTCTGGGCCATTCCCCTGCCTTAATCACCAGGTACAGCCAGAGACAGTTCTCCTGCCTCAGAGGCTATTGAAATTAAACTGCCAATCCTACACCTGCCTACCCTCCCTTGCCACTTCTTGCTCACAGAGAAAAGGCTCTTGTGTACATTTTCCCCTTGCTCCCTCCCTCTGCCTTCTGACCAATGCCGCTGCTTTCGCCTGTGGCTGTGTCTCCTGTTTCTGAGGAACTGTGAGTATAAACATCTTTCAGGACAGTCATTTCTGTGTTTGCATGTCTTACCATACCTGATTAAAACAAATCCTGGGTAATCTTAAAACAATGGGACTATAGGAAAGTAGACAGTTTGGTAGAGAAGCAACAACTGACATGGAAATTTAAGGATTATCTTGTGGATTTAAATGGCTTTTCCTTAACTAGCCGGGCGAGGTGGCGGGCGCCTGTAGTCCCAGATACTCGGGAGGCTGAGGCAGGAGAATGGCATAAACCCGGGAGGCGGAGCTTGCAGTGAGCTGAGATCCGGCCACTGTACTCCAGCCTGGGCGACAGAGCAAGACTCCGTCTCAAAAAAAAAAAGAAAAAAAAAAAAAAAAAAAAAATGGCTTTTCCTTGACCACTATGGCCAGTAAAGGAAAGAAGATGACATTTCTTGAACATCTACTACGTGCTATTGTACTTACATGCCACGAGCATTGCAAGGTAGATACAATCAGTATCTTTATAGGCGAGGAAACTGACACTTGAGGAAGTTTAGTAATTTGTCCAAGATCACACATTTTCCTCCTGGCAATGCTAAACACAAAGCCAGGTTTTCTGTTCCAGGTTTTTATTTGTTTTATTTTATTTGCTCCCTCCATCCCATCATATCCCAGTTACCTCTCTCTATACCATATATGAATGTCAAAGCAACTTGCCCTAATTCTTTTTCAAGGATAGTAAGCACAGAATGGGAAGAGATACTTCCTATCTTTTACCCACAGAACCAATTGGTTTCTTGAGACAATGCATACACTAGACCTCATGGATGAAAGAAGCAAGTTTACAAAGGTAATATGGGTATGGGATATGGGACATAAGGCACTAAGGCTCAAACTGTCACTGTGCCTTCAGATGGAGCTGGCCTGTGACTGATAGAACTGGGTATTTCTTGGTCTTGTCTCAAGCAGGAACTCCTCATCTATGCATAAGGAAATGTCTGTGCTCAGCTGTCTTTATTGGCATGATCAAAGGCTTAATTCTCTAGACTGGCTCCCTAGGTCATCTTATACAATCTCATGCTTTTATATAAAATATATGAATGGATATCTCAGGCCCAGATGTCTCCCCTGAACATCTTTTGAGGCAGCTCAGACTTTACAAGCCTACAGTGTTCCTGATAGCTACCTCCCTCCCATGCCGTTCTTCTAGATGCTCAAGCAAAAACCTCAGGGTCATACATACCAAATGCATCCTTTTCTCACATTTCCATATCCAACCCACCACCAAATCCTGTTGTTTTACCTTTAAAATAGGTACTGAATCTCACTGCTTCTCACCTTCGCCACTGTTGCCACTTTATGCCAAGTCACTATTCTCTCTTCTCTTGGATTATTAGGATACTGTCTTAGCTAGTACTCCTTCTTCACCTCCCCTGTCCTCTTTAATCTGGTCTCAATGAAGAAGCTAGAGTAATCATGTTAAAATTCAAGTTAGATGATACAATTCCTGTGCTTAAAATCTTCCAACAACTCCCCATTTCACTCAAACTTTTCATTGTAATCTTTAAGTCTGACTCCCTGCCCACAAACACTCCTTTATTACCATTCTGATCTCATGTACTACTACTCTACCCTTCACTCTGGCCTCTCTGCTATTCCTTTGAACATCCTAGGAATACTCTTATGTCAGGGCCTTTGCTTTTGCTGTCACCTCTGCCAGAATGCTCTTCCTGTAAATATCCACATGGCTGTTTCTCCTATTTCCTTCAGATCTGTACTTAAATGTCTTCTCATTGAAGCTTTTTCTTGCACTCTATCTATAACATTAATACCTCCCTCTAACACTTCCTATTTCCATTTGCTGCTTTAATTTTTCTCTTTAGTATTTATTACTGTCTAACATAATGTAAATTCTATTGTTTTTCTGGTTCACTGTTTGTTTATCCCAGCATAATGTAAAGTACATGACAACAGTATTTAAAATATTTAACAACTGATTCAGTAAAGGCATCATCCAAGCAGAGCAAATGCAGGCCTAGTCAGAATGGATGATTGTTGTAAACCACCAACATAGGTATACCAGTGTGAACTGACTACATATCAGGTCCACATTTATACCTAATGAGATAAAGCTAGACAGTCTGAGAATGTGCTGGGAAGGGACTCTAGAATAGAAGGGCCAATCTGTTAATGGAATTCTCATAACAGTCTAGAATTAAAAATAATAAGCCATCTCGGAAAAACCTACTGATGGAATGGAATAGGGTGGGGTGAGGGTTGGGGGCAAGGTATTTCGAAGTTCTCATATGAGGTAAAAAGCAAAATTCAGGGAAATAAGTTTTCTGAAAAATCTTATGTTACTGAAACAGGGGACACAGAAAGCACCTTGGCACAGGGGAGAGTTGTTCTTTAATTATAATTATAATACTAGAGAAAGATTTGTCTGGCTATGAAAGCAGGAAAGAGGTTTGGCAGACAACTTTGCCAAAACAGTTGTGGCAGACACAACTGTTCTCTCATTCTTCTTGCTAGTGAGCCAGCTCCTACTGTAGAGGCTGAAAATGCCAGACACTCACTGTCTTGGCCTCCCCTGTAGCCAGACCCTGCTCATGTAACCCCATTCCCATCCTGGCCAGTGGAATTGGAGACTTCTGGAAACATATGTGTTCTTCCCCCATAAAAAGATATGTGCAGGAATGAACATCTTTGCCCTCTATTCCTTCTTTTTCACATTGTCTTTGTCATGTGAGGATGTGATGTTTGAAGTTGAAGCCCCCATCTTGCCACCCATCTTGCAACCATAAGGGGTGTGATGGTAATTTTATGTGTCAAGTTGACTGGGCTACAAAGTGCCCAGATATTTGGTTAAATGTTATCCTGGATGTGTCTGTGAAGGTATTTCTGGATGAGAGTAACATTTGAATCTGTAGACTAAGTAAAGCCAATTGACTTCTCCAATGGGGTCAGGCCTTATCCAACTCATTGAAGGCCTGAATACAACAACAAGCCTGGGTAGGGGAAAATGTACTCTCTGCCTGTCTTCAATCCGGGACACTTGTCTTCTCCTGCCTTTGCACTAAGACTTGGACTGGAATTTATACCATGGGCTCTCCTTTTTCTAAGGCCTTTAGACTGGGATTGGAAGTATACCATCAGCTCTCCTGAGTCTCCAACTGCCAACTGCAGATCTGAGGACTTCTCAGCCTCCACAGTTGCATGAGCCAATTCTTAACAGTAAGTCTCTCTGTGCATGTGTGTATTCATATACATACATATATATATATATAATTGCATGTATACATATATGCAAACCTTACCCTCATTGAGTGGGAGATTGCACTTTTTTCTCTTATGTATATGGAACGTTTATGTAAATTGGCTTAATAGTCAATAAGTAAAATCAATAAAATTAAAAGCAGACATATGCTCTGAACAAAATCCAACAAAAATAAAAATAAAGAATTAAAAAGTGACCAAAATGCTGTTTACTTTGAAATTTCAAAACAAAACTCCTAGAGATCCTTGTATTAAAGAAAAAATAAAAATGATATTTGAAACACCTTAGAAAGCAACTGAAAGAACACTTCCCACCAAAACCTATGGGAATCAGTGATAATTTTATTATTTGGGAAAAGTATAGCCTTAAATGCCTTTACTAGTAAAAGGAAGACTAAAAATATAGAAACTTAATATTCATCTTAAGAAACAAGAATAATAATAACTCCGAAGAAACTAGATGATTAATAAAGATAAAGGTGCACATCAACATAATTGAAGACAAAAAAAAATTAGAAGGAATAAGTAAATTTAGGAGGTGGTTCTTTAAAAAATGAAATAAAACAGACCAACAGGTAGCAGTCTGATTGTAGAGAAAAGAGAAAGAATAATGACAGATTCAGGAAGGATTAAAATAATATCATATGTATTTCTTTTCCAATGGGAAATAATTTTTTAGCAAAATATAAATGACTCAAAGTTATCTAAGAGGCAGTGGAAAACTTAAATAGACCAGCAACTGTAGACTAGCCTGTGAAGGTGATTAGATCTACCATTGAAAAGAGCACTAGGACCAGATGGGTTCACAGCTGAGATTTATCTAACCTTTACAAAATAGATAATTATGATGTAACTTCAACTGCTCCAGGCCACACAGAAAGCTAGACAGCTCACCAATTAATTTCATGGTACAAGCATAAATTTAATACCAAAACCCGATAAAGGAGAAAAATGGAAAAGTACAGACCAACCTCATTTAAGAATATAAATGTGAAAATTCTAAATAAAACATTCTAAATAAAAGAATCCAGTGGTGCACACAAAAAATACACTATGATCAAATAGTTTATTCCACTGATGCAAACAGAGTTAAATATCAGGAAATTCATCAATATAATGAATCACATCGATACATTAAAAGAGGGAAATACATGATCATATTTATGGTTGCTAAAAACAATACTATGAAGGGTTGGAAACTGTTTAAAGTAACTATAAGCAAATAAAATCAAAATATAATAAATAAAACAATAAAAACATTATAACTAAAATCAGTAATTAGACAAAAATTTCCATTTTTGTTATCCTTTAATATCATTTGAAAGGTTGTTTGAATGTAATATAAAAAAATGTAAAAACTTGCAGATGTATTTTTAAAAATAGCTAAAATGATTTTTATTTTTGCTAGTTATATGACTGCATATTTATAAAGAACCAAGATATTCAAATAAAGTCTGCCAGTATTAATAAGAGGATTTGGTAAGGTGCCTGAAAACAAAATAAAGAATATAGAAATTTTGGCCGGGCGCCGTGGCTCAAGCCTGTAATCCCAGCACTTTGGGAGGCCGAGACGGGCGGATCACGAGGTCAGGAGATCGAGACCATCCTGGCTAACACGGTGAAACCCCGTCTCTACTAAAAAATACAAAAAACTAGCCGGGCGAAGTGGCGGGTGCCTGTAGTCCCAGCTACTCCGGAGGCTGAGGCAGGAGAATGGCTTAAACCCGGGAGGCGGAGCTTGCAGTGAGCTGAGATCCGGCCACTGCACTCCAGCCTGGGTGACAGAGCAAGACTCCGTCTCAAAAAAAAAAAAAAAAAAAAAGAAATTTATTAAAAAGTGATTGGCTTTTCTCTATTTAAATAGTAAGTACCCAGAAATAGAGGGGAAACCGTCTATTTATAACAGTGATAAAAGACTTTTTAAAATCTTGCAGCTAAATTTACTTTTTAGCGAAACTTTTTATTTTGTGTCAATTTTAGACTCGCATTCAATTGTAAGAAATAATACAGAGACCCCCTTGGACCCTTTATTCAGTTTCCTGCAATGGTAACATCCTACAAAGCTATAGCACAATATCATACCAAGATACTGACACTGATACAGAATATTTCCATCCCCACAAGGATCCCTCATGTTGCCCTTCTATAGTGACAAACACTTCTCTCTATGCCTTCACCTACTTCTAAACCGCTGACATCCATTAATGTGTTCTCTATTTCGATCATTTTGTCAATTCAAGAATATTATTTAAATGGACTCATATAGTATGTAAGCTCTTGAGATTGGCTTTTATTACTCAACATAACTCTCTGAAGATTCATCCAGGTTGTTGTGTGTATCAGTAATTTGTTCCTCTTTACTGCTAAGTACAATTCCATGATATAGATGTACCACAGTTTGTTTAAGCACTCACCTGTTGAAGAACATCTGTTTCCAGTTTTAGGCTATTGCAGATGGGGCTGTTATAAACACTTGTGTATAGACTTTCTTGTGATCACAAACCTTAATTTCTTTGGGATAAATTGCCCAAGTATGCAATTGCTGAGTCGTATGGTAGTTGCAGGTTAATTTTTTGAAAAACTGACAAGCTGTTTTGAAGAATGGCTATACCAATTTACATTCCCATTAGCAAAGCATGAGTGATTCATTTTCTCCAAATCTCCTACAGCATTTGCTGTATCATTATTATTTCAGCCATTCTAATAGGTATGTAATAGCTATCTTGTTGTTGTTTTAATTTTAATTTTCATAATAGCCTAATCATGTCAAATAACTTTTCATGTACTTATTTGCTGTCTTATGTCCTCTTTGATGAAACATCTCTTCATGTCTTTTGCACATTGGATTGCTTGTTTATTGTTGAGTTTTGAGTTTTTTTAAATATATTCAAGACACTAGTACTGTTACATATATGGTCTGTAAATATTTTCTGATAGGCTTTAGTTTGTCTTTTCATCCTTGTAAAAGGGTCTTTTGCAGACCAAAGCTTTAAATTTTGAGAAATTTTTATTTATCAATTTTTGCCTTTGTGTATTATGCTATAGCTGTCAAGTCGAAGAACTTTTTGCCTAACCCTAGAGCCCCAAAATTTTCTCCTATTTTTTTCTCCAAGTTTTATAGTTTAATGCTTTACATTTAAGTCTGTGATTCATTTTGGGTTATTTTTCCTAATAATGTATGAGACTTAAATCAAGGTTTTTTCTTTATCTATAAATGTCCAACTGCTTCAGTACCAATTTTGGATTGCTTTTGTACCTTTGTCAAAAATCAATTTGGTGTAATTCTGTGGGTATATTTCTGGTTTCTCTGTTGTTCTGTTACATTGGTCTATGGGTATACACCTCTGCCAATTCCACACAGTCTTGATTACTGTTGCTATATGGTAAGTCTTGAAATAGAGCAGACTAATTCCTTCCACTTTAGTCTTCTTTTACAGAGTTGTTTTAGCTATTCTACTTCTTTTGTTATTTAGAACAACCTTGTCTATATCTAAAAAATATCTTGCTGGTATTTTGATATAAATTGTGTTAAACCTGTTTATAAATTTGGGTAGAATTGACACCTGTACTATTTTCAGTCCTTTAATCCATGAACATGGCACGTGTCCCTATTTACTTAGATCTTCCATTTCTCATTCACATTATGTAGTTTTCAGCATTCAAGTTCTGTACATGTTTTGTTAGATTTATACCTTAGCATTTCAGGTTTTAAAAAATTTATGATCAACAGATAATTATACATATTTATGGGGTACAAATGATGTTTAGATACACATATATAGTGTGATAATCAAACCATGGTAATTAGCATGTCCACCATCTTAAACATTTATAATTTCCCTATAATTAGAGCATTAAAATCTCTCTCTCTTACGTATTTTGAAATATGCAATACATCGTTGTCAACTCTAGTCATTCTACGTACGTTCTAGTCATTCTAGTCATTCTACTGTACGATAAAACAGCAGAACTTATTTCTTCTATCTGTAACTTTGTACTTGCTGACCAATCTCTCTCCAAGGCCTTCTCTCCCCTCTTCTCCCCATCCTCTGGTAGCTACAATTCTACTCTCTACCTCCATGAGAACAACTTATTAGATTTCACGTATGAGTGAGATAATGTGGTATCTGTCTTTCTGTGCCAGACTTATTTCACATAACATAGTGTCTTCCAGTTCCATCCATGTTGTCACAAATGACAGAAATTCATTCTTTTTATGGCTGAATAGTATTACATTGTGTATATATAGCACATATTCTTTATCCATTCATCTGTTGATGGACATTATATCTTGGCTACTGTGAATAAGTGCAGTTATCTCTTTGACATACTGATTTTATTCCCTTTGGTTATATGCCCAGCAATGGGATTGTGGGATTATGTTGTAGTTCTATTTTTAATTTTCAAGAAACCTCTAAACTATTTCCCATAATGGCTGTATTAACTTACATTCTCACCAGCAGTGTGTAAGGGTTTCCTTTCCTCCACATCCTCACAAACACGCATTTTCTCTTGATTTTTTGGTAGTAGCCATTCTAACTGGAATGTGTAGATAACTTATTTTAGTTTAGATTTGCATTTCCCTGATGATTAGTGATGTAGAATAGTTTTTCATATATCTGTTGGCCATTTGTATGTTTTCTTTTGAGAAATGTCTATTTAGGTTTTTTTGCCTCTGTTTTAAAATCATGCTATTTGTTTTTCTGTTGTTGTCGAGTTGTTTGAGTTCTTTATACATTTTGGATATAAACCCCTTATCAGATGTATAGTTTGTAACTATTTTCTCCCATTCTATAGGTTGTCTCTTTGTTCTGTTGATTGATTCCTTTGCTGTGCAGAAGTTTTTTAGTTTGATATAATCCTATTTGTCTATCTTTGCTTTTGTTGTCTGTGCTTTTGAGGTTTTATTCAAAAATTCTTTCCTAGACTGATGCAATGGAGTTTTTCCTTGATGATTTCCTCCAGTAGTTTTGTAGTTTCAGGTCTTACATTTAAGTCTTTAATCCATTTTGAGTTGATTTTTATATATGATAAGAATGTTTTGTTGTTTGTTTTTTGTTTTTTTAGCAATTGTAAATGTTGCTTTTCACTTTAGTATATTAAAATTTGGTTTCCACTTAAAAAAAAATTGAGACAGGGTCTCCCTATGTTTCCCAGACTGATCTCAAACTCCTGTGCTCAAGTGATTCTCCTGCCTTAGCCTGCCAAGTAGCTGGGATTGCAGGCATGTACTACATGCCCAGCTGGTTTCTACATGTTAATTATTGGTGTATAGAAAGGCAACTGACTTTGCTGAAACTCACTTACTCATTCTAGAATTTTTTTTGTAGATTGCTTGGAATTTTCTATATAGACATTCATTTCATATGTAAATAGGAACAGTTTTATTTCTTACTTTCCTATTTTTATGCTTATTTCCTCTTCTTACCTTATTGCCCTGGCTAGATACTCTAGCACAGTATTAAAAAAGAGTAGTGACAGCAGATATCTTGCTTTGTTACCTATTTTGGAGGAAAGCATTCAGTTTTTACCATTAAGTATAATACTAGTTGTTAAGATTTCTGTAGATGCTCTTTATCAAGCTGGGGAAGTTCTCCTCTATCCTGATTTTTCTGGGAGTTTTTGTCATAGATGGATATTAAATTTTCTCAAATGCTTTTTTTGGCATCAAAATGATCGTGTGATTTTCTTTTGTAGCCTGTTAATATCAATAAAATAATATTAATATATTAATATTAACAGGATTACTATATTATGGTACTATATGGATTACTACTATATATGGTACTACATGAATTACTATATTATGGTAATGTGATAGATTGATTGGTTTTTAAATTTTAAACCAATCTTTGGTTTTTAAATTTTAAACTAATCCTATATCCCTGGAATAAACACCACTTAGTCATAGTGTATAATTCTTTTTATATAATGCTGAATTCTATTTGCTAATACTAAGAATTTTTGCATCTATATTGTGAGGAATACTGGTCTGTTTTTGTTTTTGTACTTATTTTGTCTGGTTTTGGTATCAGGATTATAAATCTTTATAAAATAAATTTAGGAGTGTTCCTACTTCTTTTATTTTCTAGAAGAGATTGTGTAAATTGGGATTAATTCTTCTTTAAACATTGGGTAGAATTCTCCAGAGAAACCATCTGGGATGGGAGATCTCCTTTTAAATCACAAATTAAATTTCCTTAATTATTATAGGACTAGTCAAATTATCTACTTCATTTTGGGTTAATTTTTGCAGTTTGTGTTTTTGATAAAGTGACATTGTCAAATGCCGAATGTCAAATTTTGATAAATTTGACATTTTGTCTAAATCGTCAAATTTATATGTGTAAAATTGTTTGTATTATTATCTTCTTATCCTTTTGATGTTTGCAGGATGTGTGGCAATATCCTTGGTTTCATTCCTAATTTTGATAACTTGTGTCTTCTCTCTTTTTTTATTTGTCAGTTGTTATGGGATTTGTCAATTTTATTGATCTTTTCAAACAAATAATTCTTTGCCTCATTGACTTTCTCTGTTGTTTTTCTATGTTTAATTTTGTTTATTTTTGCTCTTATCTTCATTATTTCCTTCTTTCTTCTTGCTTTTGATTTTCTTTGATGTTATTTTTCTAGGTTATTGATTTGAGGTTTTTCCTCTTTTCTAATATATGCATTTATATATTAGAAGTGCATTCAGCACTTCTTTAACTGCATGCCACAAATTTTCATGTTGTATTTTCATTTTATTCACTTCAATGTATTTTTAAATTTCCCTTGAGACGGGTTTTGGATCAGGATAATACAAGCTTCACCATGGATTATGTAGAAGTCTGTTGTTTGTTTTTCAAGAGAACATTTTTCCTGTTACATTTCTGCTCTTGATTTCTAGTTCAAATCTATATGGCTACAGAATCCATCCTATATTATTTCAATTATTTTAAATTTGTAGAAGTTTGCCTTGAGGCCCAAGATATAGCCTATCTTAATATATGTCCTGTGGGCATTTGCAAATAATGTACATGTTGCTGGTTTGGAGTGAAGTGCTCCATAACTTAGTAAGATTTTGTTTCTTGATAATGTTTTTGAGTTCTATATCCTTGCTGATTTTCTGTCTAGTTGTTTTATCAATTGCTGAGAGAGGGGTGTTGAAGTCTCCAGTTTTGATTGTGAATTTGTGTATTACTTCTTTCAATTCTTTCTGATTTTGTTTATTGTAATTTAAAACTGTTGTTTCATGTATACACATTTTAAGATTGTTATGTCTTCTTAATGGATTAATACTTTTATCATTATATAAGATTTCTCTATTTTTTGCCAATTTTCTTTACTCTGAAGTTTAATTTATTTGATATTAATTTAGGCACATCTGCTTTCATTTGATTAATATTTACATGATATATCTTTTTTCATCCTTTTACTTTTAACCTACAGTCTTAATCCATTTTCTGTTGCTGTAACAGAATACCTGAGACTGGGTGATTTATAATGAACAGAAATTTATTCAGTTCACAGTTTTGGAGGCTAAAAGTCCAAGAGCATAGCTCCAGCATCTGGTGAGGTCCTTCCTGCTGTGCCATGACATTGTGGGAGGCATCACAACTGAGACTGAGCAACTATGCTAGCTTAGGTCTCTCTTACTTTTCCTACAAAGCCACCAGTCTCATCATGGAGCCTCACGTGAGTGACATTATCTAATTCTAATTCTCTTCCAAAAGTCCCATCTCCAATTCATATATGAATTTGGAAATTAAATTTCTAACACCTGACATTTGGGGGACATGTTCAAACCATAGCACCTATCTGTATTTTTATACTTGAAGTAAGTTTCTTACAGAGAGCATATAACTGGGTCATGTTTATTAATCCAACTTCTCAATCTTGATCTTTCAATTGGTATATTTAAGTCATTTAAATCTGTTGTAATTATTGATATGTTAGAATTTAAGGTTACCATTTTCTTGTTTTCATTTGTTCTCTGTTTTATTTTTCCTCCTCTCCAATGAGTTACTTGAATATTTTTTGAAATTTCATTTTGATGTATGTAGTGTTTTTTAGTGCATCTCATTGAATATTATTTTTAGCGGTTGATCTAGTATTACACTGTGTATACCTAACTTATGGGTATCACCGTTTTACCAGATCAAGTGACATAATAGAACCTTGACTTTCCTCAATGTCGTTTTTATAATAGAATTGTCTTAAATATTTTCTCTACATAGACTTAGGAACCACATCATACAGTGTTACAACTTTTGCCTCAACTGTCAAACATAATGCAGAATTCAAGAGGAGAAAAAAATGCCAATTTTTCTATATTTTTGCGTACTGTTTTTCCTTCCTTTCTTGATGCTCCAAGGTTCTTTTATCATTTCCTTTCTATTTAAAGAACTTTGTCTCACCATTCATTTAGGGTAGGTTTGCTGGTGGCACTTTTTTTTTTTTTAAGTTTTCTCTCATTTGAGAATGTTTTGATTTATCTTTCATTCCTGAAGGATATTTTCACCAGGTATAGGATTCTGAGTTGATAGTTCTTTTCTTTCAGAACTGGAAAAATATTATGCCCCTTCCTTCTTTCTTCTATGTCTTTTGATGAGAAATCTGCTGTCATTCAAATTGTTTTTGTCCTATAGGCAAAGTGTCATTTTTCTTTACCTGGTTTTAGATTTTTTTTTCTTTGTCCTTAGCTTTCAGAAGATTAATTATGATGTATCTTGGCATGGATTTCCTTAGGTTTACCCTGCTTGAAGTTTCACTCATCTCATTGAAGCTGTAGGTTTATGTCTTGTCAAACTTTGTAAGTTTTCTGCCATTGTTCTTCAAGTACTTTTTTAGTTCTGCCTTATTTATCCTTTCCTTCTTGGACTATGACAACATGAATATTCCATCTTATAGTTTCACAGGTTTCTGAAGTGTTATTCATTTTTTTAAATTTATTTTTTTCTCAGTTGATCAGATTTGGGTATTTCTATTGTTCTGTCTTCCAATGTACTGATTCTTTCCTCTATCTCTTCTATTCTATTGTTGAACATAACCATGAACTTTTTAATACCACTTGCTATATGCTTTAGTCCTAAAATTCAAATTTGGTTCATTTTTATATCTTCTATTTCTTTGCTGAGGTTTTCATTTTATTTTCATTTGTTTTAAATGTGTTAGTAATTGCTCTTTGAAGCATTTTAATTATGGCTGCTTTAAAATATTTATTAGATAATTTTAACATCTCTGTCATCTTCGTGTTGGAATACATTGATTGTCTTTTCTCATTTGGTTTGAGATCATCCTGGTTTTTGGTATGACAAGTTAAACCTAGACATTTTTTGTATGCATTATGAGACTCTGGATATTATTTACATCTTATGTTTAGCTGTTTTTGTTTGTTTTCTGGCACTGATTTGGTAGGGAAAGCAGGGGAACTGCCTCATTACTACAGGTGAATATAGAAGCCCAAATTCTCTACCTGGTCTCCATTGACAGCCAAGGCTCAAGGCTCCTTATTACTGCTGGCCAGGAATGGGAGTCCTATTTCCCTAGCTGGTCTCCCCTGACACCATGGTGGGGATGGCCTCATTACTACTGGGCAATGGTTAAAGTCCTGACTTTGTGCTAGGCCTCCTCTAACACCACCCCAGCAAGGTGGGGGAAGGATGCCTTGTTACTGCCAGGTGGGAGTGAAAGCCCACACTTACCATGTGATCTTTAGTCCCAATGCAAGTTGGAGAGCTATTACCAGTCAATGGGGGTGAAATCTCCAGCTCACTACTCAGCATTTTCTGACACCATCCTGGCTTGGGTGTTAGGTCGTCTTATTGTAATATAGAAGTCTCGGCTGCCCACCTGGACTTGGCTGGCATGGGCAGGGGTGGAGCCACAATATTTTTCTCTGGTGTTTGACTACAGTAGAGTAATTATTGTCTAAAATTTTTTGTGTCTAACTTGGTTGTCCCTTTCCTGGTCCTTTAGGTAGGCAGTGTAGGCTTCTACTGGGGCGTTTTTGTCAGCATTCTTTAATGTTTCCTGGTTGTTGGCTTCTTCAGCTCTTGGTCTGGGATATATGAGGCAGAAAAACAAACAAAAATTGAGAGAAATCATCACCATGTCATTTTCTTTGGGTCTCAAGGTCCCTACCCAGTCTGCATCCTTCTTTCCAACTTTTAATGTATTCTTGTTTGTTTTATATTTGATGTTCAAGGTTTTTGCCATATTTAGTGAGAGGAATGGGGAAAAGTACATGTACTCCATATTCTCAGAAATGGAAGTCTACTGTTACAATTAATTTTAACATGAAAGACACAACATTTACCAGAAGAAATTTATATAATCAGTTGGAAGGACAAGATCTGTGCAAATCATACCAAGATTTTGAATGGTAAAATTTTATGTCATGATATGACAATTTCTCCAAAACTAGTATTTGAATTTAGTGCAATTGTAATAAGAATCTCAATGGGTTTTGGGGGAATTGACAAAATGATCACTAAATTTATATCAAAGAAGAAATACTTGAGTGTACCCAAGAAAAATATGAAAAGAAAATGCCAGTGAGGAGAAATTTCTTTTTCCAGATATTAGAAAGTAATAAAATATAAAATATAAAATTTATATAAAATTTTATGTAAAATATAGAAGCTAATGTTGCTCAAATAAACATAGGCTTGAGATAGGAATAAACAAATAGATCCATGTAACAAAACAGAGGTATCAGAAAATGTTGCTAGTACTTAAGAGTATTTATTCATGAGAAAAGCCCATCTCAGAGGAAATAAAAAAATAATGTAGTAAGTCCTTAACTGCCTAATAACCTAAGAAAAAAGTAAAATTTTACTCCATTTTACTCCATACTGAAATTAAAAAGCATGTCTGGAGACTCTAAATTCTCAATTACAATGAAAAAGTAAAACAATAACAAAATTTCAAGAAAATCTTTGTAACTACACATGTATATATTAGGGAAAAAGAAATTATTCTTAACTAAGTCTAGAAACATTGAAGTTTTTATTTTTTATTTTATTTTTATTTTTTATTATTATACTTTAAGTTCTAGGGTACATGTGCATAATGTGCAGGTTTGTTACATATGTATACTTGTGCCATGTTGGTGTGCTGCACCCATCAACTTGTCAGCACCCATCAACTCGTCATGTACGTCAGGTATAACTCCCAGTGCAATCCCTCCTCCCTCCCCCCTCCCCATAATAGGCCCCGGTGTGTGATGTTCCCCTTCCCGAGTCCAAGTGATCTCATTGTTCAATTCCCACCTATGAGTGAGAACATGCGGTGTTTGGTTTTCTGTTCTTGCGATAGTTTGCTGAGAATGATGGTTTCCAGCTGCATCCATGTCCCTACAAAGGACACAAACTCATTCTTTTTTATAGTATTCCATGGTGTATATGTGCCACATTTTCTTAATCCAGTCTGTCACTGATGGACATTTGGGTTGATTCCAAGTCTTTGCTATTGTGAATAGTGCCGCAATGAACATACGTGTGCATGTGTCTTTATAGCAGCATGATTTATAATCCTTTGGGTATATACCCAGTAATGGGATGGCTGGGTCATATGGTACTTCTAGTTCTAGATCCTTGAGGAATTGCCACACTGTTTAGTTTACAATCCCACCAACAGTGTAAAAGTGTTCCTATTTCTCCATATCCTCTCCAGCACCTGTTGTTTCCTAACTTTTTAATGATTGCCATTCTAACTGGTGTGAGATAGTATCTCATCGTGGTTTTGATTTGCATTTCTCTGATGGCCAGTGATGACGAGCATTTTTTCATGTGTCTGTTGGCTGTATGGATGTCTTCTTTTGAGAAATGTCTGTTCATATCCCTTGCCCACTTTTTGATGGGGTTATTTTTTTCTTGTAAATTTGTTTGAGTTCCTTGTAGCTTCTGGATATTAGCCCTTTGTCAGATGAGTAGATTGCAAAAATTTTCTCCCATTCTGTTGCCTGTTCACTCTGATGGTAGTTTCTTTTGCTGTGCAGAAGCTCTTTAGTTTAATTAGATCCCATTTGTCAATTTTGGCTTTTGTTGCCGTTGTTTTTGGTGTTTTAGACATGAAGTCCTTGCCCATGCCTATGTCCCGAATGGTATTACCTAGGTTTTCTTCTAGGGTTTTTATGGTATTAGGTCTAACATTTAAGTCTCTAATCCATCTTGAATTAATTTTCATGTAAGGAGTAAGGAAAGGATCCAGTTTCAGCTTTCTACTTATGGCTAGCCAATTTTCACAGTACCATTTATTAAATAGGGAATCTTTTCCCCATTTCTTGTTTTTCTCAGGTTTGTCAAAGATCAGATGGCTGTAGATGTGTGGTATTATTTCTGAGGACTCTGTTCTGTTCCATTGGTCTATATCTCTGTTTTGGTACCAGTACCATGCTGTTTTGGTTACTGTAGCCTTGTAGTATAGTTTGAAGTCAGGTAGCATGATGCCTCCAGCTTTGTTCTTTTCACTTAGGATTGTCTTGGCAATGCAGGCTCTTTTTTGGTTCCATATGAACTTTAAAGCAGTTTTTTCCAATTCTGTGAAGAAACTCATTGGTAGCTTGATGGGGATGGCATTGAATCTATAAATTACGTTGGGCAGTATGGCCATTTTTATGATACTGATTCTCCTATCCATGAGCATGGTATGTTCTTCCATTTGTTTGTGTCCTCTTTTATTTCACTGAGCAGTGGTTTGTAGTTCTCCTTGAAGAGGTCCTTTACATCCCTTGTCAGTTGGATTCCTAGGTATTTTATTCTCTTTGAGGCAATTGTGAATGGAAATTCATTCATGATTTGGCTCTCTGTTTGTCTGTTACTGGTGTATACGAATGCTTGTGATTTTTGCACATTAATTTTGTATCCTGAGACTTTGCTGAAGTTGCTTATCAGCTTAAGGATATTTTGGGCTGAGACAATGGGGTTTTCTAAATATACAATCATGTCATCTGCAAACAGGGACAATTTGACTTCTTCTTTTCCTAATTGAATACCCTTGATTTCTTTCTCTTGCCTGATTGCCCTAGCCAGAACTTCCAATACTATGTTGAATAGGAGTGGTGAGAGAGGGCATCCCTGTCTTGTGCCAGTTTTCAAAGGGAATTTTTCCAGTTTTTGCCCATTCAGTATGATATTGGCTGTGGGTTTGTCATAAATAGCTCTTATGATTTTGAGATACATTCCATCAATACCGAATTTATTGAGAGTTTTTAGCATTAAGGGCTGTTGAATTTTGTCAAAGGCCTTTTCTGCATCTATTGAGATAATCATGTGGTTTTTTTCTTTGGTTCTGTTTATATGCTGGATTACATTTATTGATTTGCGTATGTTGAACCAGTCTTGCATCCCAGGGGTGAAGCCCACTTGATCATGGTGGATAAGCTTTTTGATGTGCTGCTGGATTCGGTTTGCCAGTATTTTATTGAGGATTTTTGCATCGATGTTCATCAGGGATATTGGTCTAAAATTCTCTTTTTTTGTTGTGTCTCTGCCAGGCTTTGGTATCAGGATGAAGTTGGCCTCATAAAATGAGTTAGGGAGGATTCCCTCTTTTTCTATTGATTGGAATAGTTTCAGAAGGAATGGTACCAGCTCCTCCTTGTACCTTTGGTAGAATTCAGCTGTGATTCCATTTGGTCCTGTACTTTTTTTGGTTGGTAGGCTATTATTGCCTCAATTTCAGAGCCTGCTATTGGTCTATTCAGGGATTCAACTTCTTCCTGGTTTAGTCTTGGGAGAGTGTAAGTGTCCAAGAAATTATCCATTTCTTCTAGACTTTCTAGTTTATTTGAGTAGAGGTGTTTATAGTATTCTCTGATGGTAGTTTGTATTTCCGTGGGGTCGGTGGTGATATCTCCTTTATCATTTTTTATTGCGTCTATTTGATTCTTCTCTTTCTTCTTTATTAGTCTTGCTAGCAGTCTATCAATTTTGTTGATCTTTTCAAAAAACCAACTCCTGGATTCATTGATTTTTTGGAGGGTTTTGTTTTTAAAAGTAAACATATTTGGCAACATAAAACAATAAAACATTTGTGTGACCAAAAAACTCATGATGAAAGTCTACAGACAAATGATACATGTAGAAGAAATTTAGGTACAAGACAATTGAAATGAAAAAAGTTAATGCCAATAATGTATAATAAAATGTTGAAATTTGTTAAGAGAAAGATAAACAATCCAGCAGAAAACTGGGTAAAGAACATAAACAGATGATTCACAGAAATAAAAATCCAAATAGCCAACATATTTCAGAATGCTCAAGTTCACTAATGTTCAATAAATTGAAAATTGAAATAACAATACATATCACTTGACTTCCATCAGACTGGTTTTTTTTTAAAAAAAGATAAAATCTATTCTGCTTGACATATAGCACCAAAGATTACTCATACATTAATGGTGGGAATGTGGATATTACAGACTTTGGGGCAAGCTATTAGCAACATCTACTTAAAATTTTTTTTAAAATGTTAACTATATCCTCCAACCTAGCAATTCTAAACTTCAGAATATATCCCTTAGAAATAAAACCACCACCATGTAAAAAATATGAAGAGATATATGAACTGTACCACTGGTTTTTGTGCCAAATAAACTGGAAACATGATGAATGTCCATCAACAAGAGCATAGACAGGAGAATAAATGGTGGTTTATTATGCCATGGGATATTATGTAGCCATGTGAAAGAGTGAATATCAGTTGACTTACAGAGATTTTCATAAGGTATTTTTTCATGGAAAAAAGCAAGGTATAAGAAATGATAGGCAATGTGTTTCCATCATGTAAATCAATGACCAGCGTCCATATTATTTTGTGTGCCAATATCTATATAAGATTACATGGGCAAAGAGAAAAACAAAAAAGGTTATATGCCAAGTTATTTACATTTGAATAGGAATATATATTGAAAGAGAGAGAAAAAAGAGGGTGGTACCAAGCAAAAGAGTACAAGAAAAAAAAAAGAGATTGCTCTTTTAAAAGGTGATGACAAGATCACAATTACATATTTATGTAAAATGGTGTGTGTGTGTGTGTGTGTGTGTGTGTGTGACTACCACGTATTTGAAAAACTTTTAAAAGTTAAAAATATACCTTAAGTCATATACCAAATATAGATATACTATCTCTCAATAAGTCCAAAACAACTAACTTTTCCCCCTATGTTGGAATAGATTCTGATTCTTTGTGTGTATGTGGATAAGTTGAATTAGTTGATATACATTTAGGGACCATTTTGTATTAAAAATATGTAACACTGAACCTGAGAATAGCTTCCAGCAGCAAGAGAGTATAGTTGAAGTTGTATAAATCAGGTGCTCCTGTGCCATGAAGCTATGGGTCACGGCTCCAAACTGGGTAAACTAAGGCACCCCTGGTCACCACAGTGAACTCAGGGATAACACCAGATGTTTTCAAGAGAAACACAGAGGTATTTTCTATTTAGTGAATACCCTGTTAAATACTTTCTTTAAGTAGTTTATGCTTTCAATGTTAAGTTACTCTACTATATTCTTTTCAATGTCTTGATGTCTCTGTGAAATTAGAGTTTTGGCAGTTTGCTTAAATATGGTAAAGAAAATGAGGGAGGTGGGGTCCAATATGATTTTGGGATATGATAAATTGTACATGTCTAAAAGTTGAACACATTCCTATATTATACTATCATAAATAAGTAAATAACTATGATTATTAAAGAGTAAAATTTAAATTATTTTTCCTTAAATTTATATGCATTACTTTTTCAAATGATTTGCTCAATTGCTTGGACCTACCTACCTAATAAATGGAATAAGTAATTTTTTTTTTGCTAGGTATATTGTGAGAAAATAACTGAGCCACTAAGGGAGCTGTGAGTATATAATCTGCTATAGAATGTTATAAACTATTGGCTGAATAAAAAAAGGCAGCCCAAACCTCCATAGGGGAGGAGACAGTGGTTGTAACTACTATGAAAACAGCCATGTGGATCTGTGACAAATGACTATTGCTGAATTACAATAAACTCCTTCCTCCTCAGATGTAAAAAAAATTAAATTTGAAAAGGGCTACCACTTACTTTACTTGTATTTACACCCCAAACTAATTGATATTCTCTCCACTGCCTCTATTATAACCTGCAGGGATGAAAGAATACAAAACAATTACAAATCAATTACTGTTACACTGGGTTTTCAGAAACCATAAATCTGACAGCTGCTTTGCTGGGAGTCACAGTGAGTTTGACAAGTTTCTTAATATTCAGAAGCCAGGCATCAGATCTAGTCAGAATTCACACATTCTAGTGTTGATTACTTCCTTTGTGTGTTTTGTAATGGGATTTGTTAAATACAAAGGCCCCTTGTCTACATTATTATTGTTAAATAAATCATATTAGGATTCACCTATCCCATCACGTTAGGCATTTTTATTCTGGAAACTATCAGGGTTGCTAGTATTTTGAAGCATTTTCCAGATGCACTCTCCAACAATTTCAAAATGCAGACCTTTCCTGGCATATCCAAGAGAAATTTTTGACTGTGTTCTTCCATAAAGTTTCTATTTCCTTTTGAGAGAATGTCAATAAAATTATTTAATTCCTCCTGATCCAATTATTATCATCCACCAAGAATGTATCCAAGGGCAGTGCACATGATGCCAAGTGTTAAGCTAGGGTTTAGTCAGTGTCTATAAAGAAACAGTGAGTAAAAAATGACAAAAAGCTTTGGTGTTTAAAACACTTTTACATCTCTCTTGCCAAACTCAAGAAGTCTTAATAGTCTTGGTAATTAGGCCCCTAAATCTTGATGAGTGCTAAAGGGTTAGTGACCTCATAAAATTAACAGCCATACACTTGACCTGTTCAGCTCCCCATTATCAGATGCTGAAAAAAGGCTAGGTGTTTCTCAAGAGCATTTGTTATTGTTAGCTCAGACTTCCAATTTTACCGTATGAGTTCTAAAGTTTCAGGGTCTACTATACCCATATAGGAGTCTGCCTGGATGAATATCTCACTATCTAGAGGCTGAATCTGAAAATGCCATTATAGGGCAGAGCTTCTCTTACTTTGAAGCCAACCCAGTCATTCCAAAGTACCTTCACCTAGAAAGGTACTTTGCATTATCATTCATCCATGCTCTACCTTGGGATGGGAAAAATCAATGGTAGAAGATAGTTGGTCTGACACAGTGGTCAGTTTTGGCCAGGAGATGGCAAGAGAGGACCACCCCAGTGGAGACAGCCAACACCTAAGGGGCTCCAGTTGACACTGGGCCATTAGTGACAGTTCTCAGAAATTTAGCAATTCAAAAGCAAAGGCTTGAGTTGGAGGCCCAGGGTTGGTAGCTGAAGTATGCCGATATGGTTCGGCTGTGCCCCACCCAAATCTTAACTTCGATTGTATCTCCCAGAATTCCCACGTGTGTGGGAGTGACCCAGGGGGAGATAATGGAATCATGGGGGCTGGTCTTTCCCATGCTATTCTTGTGATAGTGAATAAGTCTCAAGAGATCTGATGGGTTTATCAGGGGTTTCTGCTTTTGCTTCTTCCTCATTTTCTCTTGCCACTTCCGTGTAAGAAGTGCCTTTTACCTCCTGCCATGATCCTGAGGTCTCCCCAGCCATGTGAAACTGTAAGTCCAATTAAACCTCTTTTTCTTCCCAGTCTCAGATGTATCTTTATCAGCAGCATGACAATGGACTAATACAGTAAATTGGTACCAGTAAAGTGGGGGGTTGCTGAAAAGATACCTGAAAATGTGGAAGAAACTTTGGAACTGGGTAACAGGCAGAGATTGGAACAGTTTGAAGGACACAGAAGAAGACAGGAAAATGTGGGAAAGTTTGGAACTTCCTAGAGACTTGTTGAATGGCTTTGCCCAAAATGCTGATAGCAACATAGATAATAAAATCCAGACTGAGGTGGTCTCAGATGGAGATGAGGAACTTGTTGGGAACTGGAGCAAAGGTGACTTTTGTTATGTTTTAGCAAAGAGCCTAGCGGCATTTTTCCCCTGCCCTAGAGATTTGTGGAACTTTGAACTTGAGAGAGATGTTTAGGTATCTGGCAGAAGAAATTTCTAAGCAGCAAAGCACTCAAGATGTGATGTGGGTGCTGTTAAAGGCATTCAGTTTTATAAGGGAAGCAGAGCATAAAAGTTCAGAAAATTTGCAGCTTGACAATGTAATAGAAAAGAAAATCCCATTTTCTGAGGAGAAATGCAAGCCAGCTGCAGAAATTTGCATAAGTGGCAAGGAGCCCAATGTTAATCCCCAAGATGATGGGGAAAATGTCTCCAGGCCATGTTAGAGACCCTCAGGGCAGCTCCTCCCATCACAGGCCCAGAGGCCCAGGAGGAAAAAGTGGTTTCATGGGCTGAGCCCAGGGTCCCCGTGCTATGTGCAGCCTAGGGACTTGGTGCCCTGTGTCCCAGCCACTCTAGCCATGGCTGAAAGGGGCCAACATACAGCTTGGGCTGTGGCTTCAGAGGGTGGAAGCCCCAAGCCTTGGCAGCTTCCATGTGGTATTGAGCCCACAGTTGCACGGAAGTCAAGAACTGAGGTTTGGGAACCTCTGCCTAGATTTCAGAAGATATATGGAAATGCCTGGATTCCCAGGCAAAAGTTTGCTGCAGTGGCAGGGCCCTCATGGAGAAGCTCTGCTAGGGCAGTATGGAAGGGAAATTTGGGGATACACAGAGTCCCTGCTGGGGCATTGAGAAGTGGACCATCGAGAAGTGCACTTTTGAGAAGTACAGTTTTGAGAAGAGGACCACTGTTCTCCAGAACCCAGAGTGGTAGATCTACCAACAGCTTGCTTTTGATTTTACAGGTTCATAGGTGGAAGGGGCTTGCCTTGTCTCAGGTGAGACTTTGTACTGTGGATTTTTGGTTAATGCTGAAATGAGTTAAGACTGTGGGGGACTGTTGGGAAGGCATGATTAATTTTGAAATGCGAGGACATGAGATTTGGAGGAGCCAGGGGCAGAATGATGTGGTTTGCCTATGTCCCCACCCAAATCTAAACTTGAATTGTATCTCCCAGAATTCCCACATGTTGTGGGAGGGACCCAGAGGGAGGTAATTGAATCATGGGGGCTGGTCTTTCCCATGCTATTCTTGTGATAGTGAATAAGTCTCACGAGATCTGATTGGTTTATCTGGGGTTTCCGCTTTTGTTTATTCCTCATTTTCTCTTGCTGCTGCCATGTAAGAAGTGCCTTTGCCTCCCACCATGATTCTGAGGCCTCCCCAGCCATGTGAAACTGTAAGTCCAATTGAACCTCTTTTTCTTCCCAGTCTCAGGTACATATTTATCAGCAGAGTAAAAACGTACTAATACACATGCCTAACTCAAAGACAGAGTTAGGATACCAGTGGGAATCTTGCCGAGCCCTAGTAGGATGATGGGGATGCCAGAAAGTAGAAGAAGCCAAGCAAGAAGGATGGAATAAATCAGGAACCATGCCTTACACAGGTCATTGGGCAACAAGGAATGAACCAGATGGATGCTGAAAAGCCACTGAGGTTGGCATGATCTAGGGGTAACCAGTTGGTTTTGGAACTATAAGATGAAGCCACCATTCATGTGTCAGGGTAGGTTTGATATCCTACAACTCTCTGCCAATGTAAACTCTCATCAGAATCTTCATCAGCCTACTTTAGAAAGCTTGTCACTGCAACCCAAGAAATTTGAGTTCTTGACATCATCTATTCTTTTATTTACTGTGACCAAGCCAAGATTAGCAAGTTCTTCTCTCTCCCCAAAGCTCAACTCTAGTTTATAAAGTGGAGTTCCTAATACTCAACTAATGGTAGCATCAGCTGTCCTTCCCCTGCCACTCAAGCAAACAAATGGACATGGAGTCCTTAAGCCAAGCAAGAAAGAAGTTGGATCAGATCTCAACAAAGTCATCTTACAAGAAAAAAAGTGTAATGAGGGAAAAATTATGGAACTACAATCATTACCAGGCTTTGTCAACCACTTTATGATTGTTAAGATAATGAATATAAAATTGCATAATGGCTTAAAGAAAGTTTATAAGTTCTTTAAAACCTATCTGCAGGGAAGTTCTTTAAAGCAGTAATTAGCATAATGAGAAATGAGAAAATTTCAGCACTATTCCTCCTGCGAATGTGAATAAATCTATTAGGCACCTCACTAGCTATTCTAAAGACAGAACTCTAATGTACCTTAAGTGCTGTGGAGGGCAGAAGGTCATCAATATTACAAAGTTATCTGGCATCCATTGTATAGGACCAGCTCCAGGTGGCTTTGCCACTTCTGAAATAGTACTTTCTCCACTATAAAGAAAATTCTTTGCCATTGTGACCTACCGTGATACTCACTTATGTAAAAATCTTAGTTAAAACTTTGATGCACCTTTGTCAGAGTACAAATAGTGTGGATTTTTAAAAAAAGAATCAATTCCATCATTACTGGAATGCCATCATAGCTGTAATTTAAGAACAAATTTATTAAAGTGAAATGCAGTGGTATAAGGACTGCCTAAGTTATAACTGTAGGAGTTTGTCTGAATGATGAGAGGAAAGAAGACTGACATTTCTTGAGACATTATATGATTATATAACTTAATCCTCACAGCATCTCCCTGAAGTGGGCATCCTTGCTACTATTTGACAGATGAAGAAAAAGAGGCTCAGAGAGGATTTTTAACTGGACTCGGTATGCATAACCATTGAATTGCAGATTTGGTATTTGAATCTGACCTCTTCCTTAAAGTAATTTGTTCACAGAAAAAAAAAAAAAAACAAACTATCTCCAGTTTCCCAGTTACTAATCAAACTCAGGTTCCCAGGTAACGTGTGTCTATGCTTTACTTTAGGAGGTTATCTTAGCTCCAAATGTAGCAGAAAGCCTAGACTTTTTCTCATTCTTTTCTCCCAAAGAGAGAGTCACCCTTATGGTACAGGGTACATGCCCATTTGCATTTTCATAAGATGAGATAAATCATTTTTCTATTGAGGATGATTTGCCCAGCAAAGCTTTGGAAGCTCTCATTTGCACTTCATGAGTAACCAGATACTTCATTCCCCAAAATGCTTAAATATGTGACATTTTTTATTTTTAAAAGGGCAATTTGGAAACAAACTAATGTCAGCCCTTCTTCACAAAATGAGATGACCAGTTATATCATTTCTCATATCTTGGGTGGTAATTGGGTCAAAGGGATGGCAAATGAGATGGGGGATATGAGCTCGGTCAAAGCAGGAGAAGAAGATTCAAGGAGATGATTTAATTTTCTTAGCAGCTAGATAAAGAATTCCCTGAGGGAAGAGACACACTTTCCTTGTTGAGAAGATGCCTAGATAAATTCATCTTAGAGTAGAATCTTAGCCTTCAGGGCCTGAATGAGGATAGAACTGTTTAGCTTCAGACTTGGGGTAAGATTTGCTTTTTCCTCTCAAGAGGGAGGAGACAGTAAGGTAGAGGAAGACAGTGGAAGAGGGGAAGTGATGAAAGGAAGACAGTGGAAGAGGGTAAGTGATGAAATAAGAAAAGGCTTCTTCCACTTCACTTCCTACTCCTTTTTATTATTTTATTTATTTATGTTTTTATTTATGTATTTATGTATTTATTTATTTTGAGAAAAGGTCTGGTTCTGTCCCCTGAGCTTGAGTATAGTGGCATAATCAGGGCTCATTGTAGCCTACAATTCCTGGGCTCAGGTCATCTTCCCACCTCAGCCCGCTTAGTAGCTGAGACTACAGCCATAAGCTACCATGCCTAACACTACCTTCATTCTTAATCAGATTACCAAAGTCATAAAACACTTGAGAAAAATGGAATTTTTAAAATGAAAATTTATGAAAAGGCTGGGCATGTTATCTGGAATGACAAATGTGTAGTACAGGAAAAAAAGGAGGTTAGAGAGGTAGAAACCCACAAAAAGTATGCTTCTGGGAGCTTTTATCAATTGGCAGAGGTTGGGGATGACTCTCGACTCCTCCAAGTCATTACAGGGTTTAGGTTAAGCTTAACCAGATGCCCAAGGCAGATAACATCTGCACTTAGTACATTTATAATTTTGTGCTATTGCTGTTTCTCAGTTCATTTGCTTCTCTTGGAAACCTAGGGCTTTTACCATTCAACAATCATGTCTTGGGTTAACTCTCAGTAACAGTGTGAAGAAAAAAGAAAAAACAGATGTGGAAATAGAAGCAGGTAGGATATCAGGGCACTTCTCAAAAATCATAATTATCTGGCTGAGAAGAGATAAAACCCTGCATTAGCATTGCTTTAATGCTCAAATGAACAAATTAGGAGGCCTTTTTGAGAGGAGCTAAATGGCTGTATTACTATTTATAGTCAATCAATTAAGGAGCAAATGATAACACTCAAATGAGGCTTCCCTGCTTGGGAAATAGAAATAGTGACCCATCAGGATGCTCATTTTATTAAGGATCTTTCTAACAACTTTGATGTTCACTTCAAAAGAAAACACATTTTTAAAATACATGACTGCTGCCCCTTCCATCCAATCCTCGTTCTCTCTGTGAAGTTCATTCATCCTAGGTAAGGAAGCCTTAGTTGGCTAGAAGTTGACAACTTCTCTCTCTCCATATGTCAGAATATTAAGCAGCACCCAGGAAGACAGTGTCTAAATCTATTATATGACATTTCTGAAATCTATTTAAGATCACCTCATGGTCACTCAAATTAATAGCTACTATTTGCCAAGTTCTGTATTAAACGTTTAACATACCAGACTTCATCCAATTCTCACAAAAGCCTTAGAATGCAGGTTGTTTTATTCCCATTTTGTGGATGAAGAAACTGAGGGTCATAGTGGTTAACTTACCAACCATGTGCTTTTCATCCATTCATTCTTTCAATATCTATTTATGGAGTGCCTACTGTATACTGCACACCATTCTCATTGCCGAAGATAGAACAGTGAATATAAGAGGGAAAAAAAAAAAGGTAGATTCATGGAATTTATATCTGACTGGGAGATATAGATAATAAAGGAGATATGTCAGATATAAAATATGTTAAGTGATTGTGTTATTATAAAGAAAAATAAAGCAAGAGTAAGAGATTTGAAGCATTAGAAGGATTACAATTTTAAATAGAATAGGGAATATCTTACTGAGACATGTGGATTAAATATAGCTTAAATTCTTTGACACTGCTCCTACTAAAAGAAAGGATCTACTTTACATATAACCTTGAATCTGGGCTATTACATGTCTTCTTTAACAAACAGTATTTAGCAGAAATTATGCTATGAATAGTTGCCAGCCTAGCTTTAAGAGGACTGGTGACTTCCACTTCCACTTTGGTCTCTTGGAGCTCTGAGCTGCCATGCAAGAAGTTTTACTACTTTGAGGATGCCATGCTGTGAGGAATCCCAGGCTATACAGAGTGAAAATTATAGGAAGAAACAGAAAGAATCCCAGTTATTCTGAGCTGTTCCTGTCTCCACCTATTCAAATTATCCCACCGGAGGCCCCAGACATCAGGGTACAAAGGTAAACTGTCCTCTCTGTGTCCTGTCTGATTTCCTGACCCACAGAGTCATAAGCTGTAATAAGTTGTTATTTAAACCACTGATTTTTGAGTCAATTTGTTGTGCGATGTTAGGTAACTAGTACAGAAGGAAGCTCCTGAGTAATGGCAAAGAGGTAGTTAGGAAGGAAGCTATCCCAGGAAGAGCATTCTAGGTAGCGGAAATAGCACCTTCTAAGGTGGTATTTAAGCACCTCCACCTAAAGGGGCTTGGAGGGCTCAACAAATGGTGAAGAGGCCACTGTGGTTAGAGCACAATGAGTCAAGGAGACAGTAGCATGAAGTGGGGTTAGAGAGAGAAAGTAGGAGGCACATCATATATGACCTTGTAGATCATTGTAAGAACTTTGAGTAAAAAGGGGGTTGGAAATTGGAAGGTTCCATTAAAGGGATGGCATGGTATCACATATGTGTAACTATTATTCCTTAAGTATCTGTAAGCCAACAGAGGATATATAGATGCAATTTTTATATGGAAAAATATATGGAAAGAGCCCTGACTTGGGGCTGTGGTTTTTTTGAAACATTAGCTGACAAGATACTTTGGTAAAAAAACAAAAGTGCCCATATGGATATGTTTTGTGTGGATGTATGTGTATAAGGAGGGAATTGTGCTGAATAAGCTGGAAAATTGTATATATTTTGCCCCCTTTTCGATGATCCACAATACTAATTAGCAAATTAAAGACACTGGTAAGTAATGTAAAGTACTGGGAGACTGTATGTCACTAAAACACCTATGGTCTTTGTAATCTCAATGACATAGTTTATGATCTGCCAAGTCAGGATATGCATTTTTCTCAGTGTTATGAGTTGAGGTTAAATCATTGATCATATATCAGCTTGTCTAGTCTACAGTTGATGCTCAGTATATCAGAGTGCCGGTATCTTGTTTCATTCCTTCTTTTGCTAGCCTAAATTAAAACATACACAGTTCTCTAGGTCTTTGTTTCTTGAATAATAAATAAGAGTGAATAATACTGGTTTTGAGCACTGTAAATATCAGAGGGATTTTTTGTAGTGCTCACCTTTCCAACTGTATGGTTTGGAGAGGAGGTATATCATAGGAGGAGGTTAGCCTGCTACCACATATAGGCCAAGAGCTGCAATCTCTTTTCCAGAGCAACTTAAGAGGGATAGTATGATGCGAGGCATGTTCTAACTACTTTTTCAGGGATCAACAATAGACAGGCATGTGACCTGAAAGAGGGTAACCAGAATAGGAGAGAGCTGACATCTGAGCAATATTAAGTACGAATTCTATAACTGCCCCTTGAAATAGAAAGGTTTGCTATGTAAAATTTCATTGCTTTCTGCAGGAAGCTGGATAGCAACATAAAAGAATATCATTACTTTTATAGATAGCATCATTATTTTATGGATAACATACTTTTATGAATATCATAAGTATAAGCAAAGGTTTATTATTTTTTTTCCAATATTGCAGTTAAAGCTTATACATGTCAAGACAGGAAAAAAAAATCACATACACACACAAAAGTAACTAGACCAACCCCACTGAGATTCCCGTGGGGAAGGAGGCAAGGCAGGAAAGAATATATATATCACAGAATAATTTCTTTTAGGAAAAAAAACACAATCTTTTCTATACAGGACATGACCATTTAGAATATCTTCCAGATATAGTAATTTATATTTCCCCCAAGAAGTTCCGAGTTGATGCAGGTGTCTTTAATTATAATAAAGCAGCAAGCATTTTATCCTCTTGCACAATGAGCTTTTTCTTTTCAAACCGGACAAGTAATAAAGTCTTATGATGAATGTGATTTAGCAACTGACTTAATAACTGAGATAATGTCAATCACAGCTGCCACATTCAAGTAGCCTTCGTTGGATGCAGCTGATCTGCAGTATACCCTTCATGAGTGTGCATTATGATAAACCTGTCTACTGCTATTGTGTACTTATAATCACTTAAGTTATTCTTCCTCCAAATCTTCCATGTGTTTCTGGAGACGTCGCAGTATAATTTAGCTCAAGTTAATGATAGCCCTCAATGCAATATTACCAGTTACCATTTTTCACTTTAAAATAGCACATAAGTGGCTAATGTTCCCTGGTATAGATGAAGTCCTAGGCCAGCTAATGAGGAGATTATGATGGACAGAACAAAGAGGTCACAGGAAATTGTGCTTCTGGCTCTCTAATCAGATCAGGTTTACCTCCCAGATTTCACCTGTCTCAGGAAGGCAAAGGACTGAAAGGAAATTGGTTGCTAATGTCAAGGAATAAATAGTATTCTCCTACACTGTGTATGGGATATATTTTTTGGTGGAAAATTCAACAATATATAACAAAAGCCTTAACAATGTGTATGTTCTTTGATCAAGCAACTTAATACTTAGAAATTTATTTTAAGAAATGTCTAAAGCAGAATTTTCTGTAATATAAGGAAAATAAAACAGAAATATCCAATAATACGGCTTTGATTAAATAATTATGGTGCATCCAATAGTGTTTTTAGCAAACACTTACAGGGTGCATCCTATGAGCCAGGGTCTCTAAGCATTTAAAATTGTAATTTATTTAATCTCCATAACAACCCTATGAGGCAATACTTTTGTGATCCCTATTTCACTGGTGAGTGAACTGAGCCACCAGGATTTAATAACTTGCCTAAAGTCCCATGGCTGCTAAATGTCTGACCAGGCATTTGAACCCAGCAATTGGACTCCAAACTCAGTGTTCTCAACCTCTATTTATGTTATCTCACAACAGTGGAATATTTTTGTGGAAAAATGCTAAAAATACGTAGGTGGGTGAGTGAGCAAAAAAAAAAAAAAAAAAAGGCAGGTTACAAAATAAGATGAACAGTGTGACCCTGTTTTATAGATAAAAAAGAGAGAATATAGCCATAAAAAGAAACCTTTAAGGTCTATCAAGATACTTCAAACTAATAACAGTGGTTATTTTGGGGTGACTTCTTTACCTGCTTCTGAAATTTTCTTTTTGCTTCTCTTAGTTCTAATCATTGTTATGAAAAAATTATATTCAAATGTTAAACCCCTTAGAAATGAAACAATTGGAAGTTTGGATATGAGAAATATTATAATTAAATTGTAACATATATAACATAAAATCTATTGCTAGCTATACTGTGGTGAAAATTGTACATTCCCACATTCCTGCTAGCAGTATACACTGTTACAATCCACTATAGAAAGTAATGTGGCAATGTAAATTAAGAACTATGAAAATGTTCACTCCCTGTTACCCCATGATCCTGCTTCTGGAAATTACCCTATGATCACAATTCAAAAGAAGAAGACTGCTTTGTCCATTTAGCAAGAAGTATATGACTGAAATATTTAATTTGCGTATTTACTGGTAGAACCCTAAGAGTCTGGGCAGGCTACCAGGGTTTCTATTTGTACATCTTCCCAAAAGGCTTATGAGGAAAAACAATGACTAGACACATTGAAGAGCTCTGAGATTGTTTAACAAAGGCCTCCTGTCAATGACCTGGGTGTCACTCCATCCAGAAAAGGCCCTCAGAAAAGTGTAGGACAGATCTAAGTCCAGGATACCAGTGGATTTTAGGAGGCAGCAACTCCTAAAGGAAGAGTATGATGCCTTGTGTTGTCACTGGCATTATCTTCCCTTCAAGGAGACTTGGTTCAAGCTTCTAGCATGAGGGCCTGTGAATAGTGGAAAGAGTAAACCACATAAAAGAATTGTGACACTAAGACTGTTATGAGAAGCAAAGGGATCAAGGCTTCCTTTCTGTTTGGGAACTCATAAGCATGAGTGGAAAAAGTCTCTTCTTCCTGGGAACTGAAAACATCATACTTCCCTCTCTGTGATAAGCAATGCTGGAACCAAGCATTTCTTTCTTTCTATGCTAAACATTATTGGGAACAACAGAAGTAATTTAGTTAATTACTCTAAGAAATGCTACACTTGCATTTGGAAGATGAGACCGTGGGACAACCTAACAGCTTACTTATGAAGATGAATGGCTTTGCTTATCAAGAATTGCTTTAGGCCACTCACCTTACTGTGCCCACCAGTCAAAAGCTGTTACATCATAAATTCTTCCCTATCCCAACCAGTTCCCTGTCTTGTAAAACTTGCCTTAAATTACCTAGCCCAGACCCTAAAACCCTTTAAAGATTCTCCCTTTACTTCCCCCATCTTAGACACTATGAGGACTCTGTCAAGGTCCTTTACTATCGTCTAATCATCTTTGCTTGATCAATAGGTTTTCTGGTGGTCTTTGAGAGAGGCAGCAGTTAACTTCTCTCAGATTAAGGAAAAAAACATGAATTTGAAAGACAGAAATCTATGTGTTGATGGAAGTGACATCGCTGAAACTGAGGCAAATCTAGAACCCTGTGAAGGATTGCTACATCACTGGGAAGGCTGCAAGGAAGAACTTATAACGAAGGAGGGCTGAAGACGTCAGAGGAAGGGGAAGCTTCAACTTACTGCCTATTGGGACCAAATGGTGCAAGAAAGACAATGGCCGTCCTAAGTGGGTCTGGCATCAGCATCTTCAGACTGTCAAGCATCAGGGTGACCAGGCAGAATATGCGAATTCTATTGCGCTTATGACAGGGAAGGTGGGCCTTGAAACTGATAGGCTGGGGAATTACAGGGTCCATTTGTTGGTGCTCAGAGCTAGAGTTCTGGGGATATTACTGACCACACTGTGGTTCAAGGGGTAACCTCCGGCACCAGATTGCCTGCATTTCAGACTCTGGCCTGCCACTCATTAGCTGTGTGGCTTTGGCCAAGCCACTTGAGTTTTATCCAATACTCTAAGCCTCAGTTTTCTCATCTGAAAAATGAAATTACAAATACTAATACCTAGTTTGTAAGGGTGTTTTGAAGAGTAAGCAAAGTGCTTTACATAGTATCTGGCACATGGTAAGTACTCAAGAAGTGTTAGCTTTTGTTTATTATCACTTCTTTATCATTATCCCCTTGGTGGAATTCTTCCAGGTACCAGAAGGGAAAAACACTGAGAGGCTTAGTCAAAGGTGTCATTATGGTATTATTTATAACGGAAATAAATAGTGTGGTGCTGCTAAGTTTGTAGCATTTGCCAATTTTCAAGGTGTAAATACCTTCATCATAGCCAATTTCCGGCTACCAATTTGAAGTCACTGAACTCAGAATAGGGAAGAGATGGGCACAGTTGCCTCCCAAAAGCTGGTACCAGCCAGTTCAAGCACAGCACTAGGAAGAGGATTAAATATTTGCCAAAGTAGAATGTCCAATATGATGTCTCTTGATAACACAATTTGATGTTATAAAAATTAGAATTCTGAAAACTAGATACAGCCCTACAAAATGTTCGTGATATTAGAAAAAAAAAAACAGATAAAAATCATATATGTAATGAAATGGCAAGTCACATGCTCCCTCAATTCTAAGATGCACAGTTTTCACATTTTTGTTCATTTTATCTGTTCATAATACATTTTACCATCATATTTAATGTTTCATTTTTTCATCCTGAACATCTGCTAATAAATCAGTGATGCTTATCACAAGCAATGCTGCTGTAAACTCAAAGATAAATGGCAAATAACATGTTGCTAACATCGGGATGGAGACAGGAAAGGAATAGAAAAAATGAAAACAGTTAGATTTATTGCTGAAGCAGGGTTTTAAGTAATTTTTTCCTCCTTATGTGGATGCCTGTTAATGTTATGTCTGCAATAAATCATAACAGAAATGTTAAAGTCTAAACCTAGGCATTAATATATGTGTGCAAGGAAGGGAAAAGTCTCCTTCTCTCTTTCTCTTTGACTTTGATCTTTCGCCTGTAACTTATCTGTGCCACTCTAATTAAGGGATAGTAAAGGCACACAGTGTGGAAGGTGCTAAGTGTGAGCGTGTGTGTGTGTATACTGTATGAAGATATTTAGGAAAAGATCTTTCATCACTTGGTTTGCCCTCTATCTAGGAACCATATTGAGACATGGGCAAGGAGAGGACACTGTTCATGCTTTGTCATACTCTAAAGGAGAAAAAGCCCCAGTCACAATTTTTTCCTCTGCTGTTTCAGTGAATATTTCTTCAAAACAACAGCTTCAGACCCAATCTGCTTACCATAAGGATAACTTTGAGCCAGAAAGATTTCTTTTCAGTTCCCCAAATCCCTGCTACCCCAAACATTCACACTCAGATTATATGTTTACTTTTTTTTTTTTTAAGGAAAAACATATTTTGAGTGTTTGCATCCATAAAGTCAAGTACCCTTACCACACAGAGCCTACACCCTGTTAGTCTATTTGCAGAACAAGTATCCAATTTCTGGACTGTCTCGGTCTTAAGCTTTTCTGATGTTTTGCCACTTTATTTTTCCACTCAAGTCTAGTTAAGAGTAACACAGAGAGTGTACAAAGTAGCTCAATGCAGCCATTGACTAGTATATCTGGAATCCAAATACCTAGTGGAAGGTGAGGCTGAGATTTAGGCTTGTAATCAGGCTTACGCAGTTTTTCATATATCAGAAGTGTCAATGCTTTCTTGTTCCTACCATTCCTGCAGGAAACCAAGAGCTGGTTTTTGGGAACATTTGCACCCACTCATTCTAGAGCTGGTCCTGACTTCTGATGGCTTGTATAGGTCACTAAGTCAGCCCAGAAAGCTTCTGCCAGAGCCCAGGAATTTCAATTTCTTTTGTTGCAAGGAGAAGTAGAAATGAAAACAGACCACTAGACAAGCTAAACTGCATACAACAGAGACTTGAAAAACATTCTATCAGCAATGTAATATCCTGAGCCCAGAATGAATCTATCCATTGGGACAGAAATTGAGTCAGAGTCCTCCTTTGTGTAAATGCCCTTCATGTTGATCTTTTCTTTCCATCCAGTGCTGTTTTGGTATCAAATAGAATCTTTTAATTTTAAGAAAGCGTAGCACTTAAAGGACCTTGAACTGGCCAAGATTTTGGCTAACACGATGCAAAAACTGCTTTAATCAGAAGAGTCCTGGGGGATGTCTGCTGAACAGCTTCATCTCAAGCAGGATGGGAATGGCTCCCTCCGATCAGCTGTTGAAAGATTTTGAAAAAATTGAATTTATTTCCTTCTGCTGTCATGGATGATTTTGCCTTGTTTTTTATCCTCTGCACCACAAACTCAATGCCCACACTTCCCTGCCGTGCAATCAGATTGGACATGAATACTGAATGAGTCCCCTGGAAAGAAACTCAAGCCTCAAAAGAGGCCATAATTCAAGAGAAAGGCTACCTCCAACTCTCTTAAAGTGATTTGCTTATTGAAGGAAAATTCTAAGTTCTTTGCATCTTTTATATGCTAGAAAAAGATGTTTTAAATATTTCATGGGCCTGCAAACTAGGCAGAGCCAATTGTAATTATATTATAATCCACATCTGGCATGAGGATGTGGAGTTACATCAAATGTCTGCAAGCCTTGACCTCATTCCAGCTTGTGTTCACCCATTGGTGCTGTCAGAAATACCTATATTTTATTGTCCATGCAGTTGTCCCTTGCTTATGGATTCCCTAGTGTTAGGTGAGATAACTTATTTACTTTACTGTTCCTCTCCTTGGATACACTTCATTCATCAGAGGGCAAGCTCAGGGATGGGGTTGGGAAGCTCTAAAATCAATTTGCTACACAAGTGAAATTAGGAAATACTGCTGGTGGTTGTTTCTCTCAAGGTTCTGGGAAGATGTGAAGAAAACTCAAGTGCCCAGTTCCCTTCCTCTGAACAACTATGAGACGTGGCCATCTGTAAATGAAGGTGTACGTTTGAGTGAAGATTTAACTGTATGAAACCTAACAGCTACTTTTGCAGACAAGATGGTTACCAGGTGATTGGTCTGCACTGAAAGGGAAAGATTCAAGCATTTTCTTATAAGCTAGTAAGGAGCTTAGATGTGGGTTATGTCCAGAAAAAAAATGATTACCTGACACTCCAAGCCGCAGTGATGATAACCTGTATAGGAGGCGAGGATAAAATGCTGCCTTCAACAAGCGGTCATGGAACAACTAAAAGGACAAGCAATACGGTGTGTATGTTCAGGAAACCTCTTTCTTCATTCCTGTTTGCTTACTTCCTCCTGCCTATCCTTCCTGGAAGACCAGTTTTGCTGGTCTTAGAATTTACATTGCAACTGTTAATGGAGGGAAAGAACTTCTGCCCTCCTTTATTTTGGGTTGAACTATGAGTAATTTTTTGTCTGTCCCACCTTTGAAATAGCCCACTATAAGCCAAATAATAGGAGTTGCATTTTGAGAAGAACATAACTTATTTTCTCTTATCTACATTTTTTTGGCTAATAGGACAAAGTTAAAGCTTCAATTTATTCTCAGAATTAAACTATTCTTGTTCTGGGCCCCAAAACACTCAAGATGAGTTTGCACAGTTCTTGATGCATTCACTTCAGTGAAAAAGCAAGAACCTCAACCTTGACCTCCAGTTCTGTCATTTCCATATATAGGGGTTTTTGTGTGTTTCTGTGTCTTTTGTTTGTTTTCACAGCACAGAATGTATTCTGCTTACTCACTCACTCACCCAACATGTCTTCACAAGCAATTATTGACTTTCTATGTTTGTGTTAGTATATTGCAAATGTGAAAGGATTTTGAATGGAGCTTTTCCTGTTGTCCTGGAATTTACTCCACATTTTAAAGAAAACAATAAATCAGGAGACAGACACCCTCTCTGAGAAGACAACCAACAATAACCATCACTGCCTTCAATAAAAGCTTAAGGTTAGAGAGGAGGGAAGGAAGGCCAAGAAATACTGAAGTTGTACTTCCCCTCTAACTGGTGGTATAGTGACTTCCCTTTCTCCCCTCAAAGCAGGGTAGAGCTTCATCACTCCACAAATTCAGTGAGGCAGATGAGCTTCAGGGGAGCTCTCATCAGAGATAGGTGGAGCTAGCAACAAGGGGACCAACACCTAGCGGAAGCTCCAGGAGGCCAGGGTATTATGGGGGCACTCTGCTAGAGGCCAGAGTGAAAGTCTGGGATAGCTTAAGGAGGGCTGGGATCCTTTACTCAGTGCTTATAACCACCTGCTTGCCCATAAGCCTGCAAAGGCAATTTCTAAAGCTGATATTATGAGATTTCTGCCACCTAAGGTCCAGTTTATACTGTGGTTTTGCCACCAAAAATTCTCATCTTGGGAAAGCTCCCTGATTTACCTGTCTCACTGGGTTAAATGTCATGACTTGGATCCCTGAATCTAAACTGCTAAAGACTTCACATCACTCAAAAGCTATGTGCTAGAGTTGTTTGCCTGAAAAACATGGAGACATTACATATCTTTTCAGAAGCTGGATATTTCATTTTATTGACCAAGCCAGAAGACATGAAAATCTATTTATAAAAGTCATGGCTAAAAGCAGTGTCTGATGACCGTGATAGTCCTTATCTTGATTATAGTTTCCTATTTATATATGCTTATTTGTTCAAGTTTTGCTCTCATCAAGTTTAAGCTCCATGAAAGTAAGACGCATGTCTGACTTCTTTAATGCTATATCCTCAGTATCTAGCGAAGAGACTGAAACATAATAGGTGCTCGATCAATAGATGTTGAAGAAACAACAAAGAGATCTTTAAAATTTTATTTTTTTATTTTTTTTAGATGGACTCCTGCTTTGTTACCCATACAGCATTTCTTTTTATCACTGTTATAGTTGGTATGTTTGACCCTCCAAACCTCATGTTGAAACTTGATCCGAATGTTGAGGGTGGGACCTAATGTGAGGTGTTTTCGTCATGGGGTCAGATCCCTCATGAATAGATTAATGCCCATTTGGGGTGAAGGGTGAAGGGTGAATAATAGTTGCTACTCTATTACTTCACATAAGAGCTGATTGTTAAAAGGCTTGGCACCTCCCCTCTCCCCTTCTTCTCTCACCATATGATTTGCACATGCCCAGTCCCCTTTGTCTTCCACCATAAATGGAAGCAACCTGAGCCCTCACCAGAAGCAGATACTGGTGCCATTCTTCTTGTGCAGCCTGTAGAACCATGAACCAAATAAACCTCTTTTCTTTATAAGTTACCCAGCCTTAGGTATTCCTTTAGAGTAATACACAAACAGATTAAGACAGCCAGTGACAAGGAAATTTGGATGCAGAATCCATGTAGATGTTTCTGTACTTTTTTTTGTTCGAGCACACACACATTTCCAGACACAGTCATTTTGCCCATACATTTACATTGAGTTCATTTAATTTTAAGAGAGTTATGACTCTTTTCTGAGCCATCACAGCACTCATTATCCATTCGCAAATGAACAGGCAACAAACGGAGTGAGGCTATAGAGAAGTTCGTGGAGGGAGATGTCCCAGGAGGTTTAACAGTTTTATCATTCCTCAGAGCAGGAGTTGGGCTGTCATAGGTGGCAAGGCTTGGCTGCACCATCTTCAGTGCCACTGAGAGGAAGGAATGACAAAGAAGAGAACGCTACTTAGCCCATGCCTACACCATGCCAAGAAAGTGCCTAGCATGTAGCAGATGTTGAAAAAAAAATCCATGTTAAATGAATAAACAGATTGAATAAATTTTATTATAACCATTAATTCGTATTAGTAAGGAACTACAGAGTGAGATTTCAAGATGTTGCCACAGTAAATGTGATTCTAGAACCTCTGTCAGACAGTGTATACAGAGGGTGTGAGCTATGAGGCAGCATCTCCATATTAGCCACAAGCAAGGGAGTTTCGCTCAGGGATTCTTGACAGCATCAGAATCTCTAGATGCAGCTCCTTGAGCTGACTCATCAGAGAGCCACAAGAGTAAGAAGCCATAATTTCCCCCGAAGCGTAAATTACTGATGTGAAGTCACCTGTGTTTCTACTCAGATTTGTGAAACAAATCTGATGGCCTGGTAACAGTTTGTCAATTGGAAGAAATGAGTGCAGTGGGGTGAGATGTTTATCTACCCCAGATCTCACAGCATGTCATTTAATATTAGCACATTTCTTCCATTTGTGTTTCTGTTGGTGTTTTGCTCCTTCTGAGAGGTTATGATTTATAGGCTACATCATGAATGTGCGTGGGGAAAGCCTGGACATAGAGCTGCCCAGTGAGCATTGTTTACTGAAGTGCCCTTGGGCTGATGTGCTTGCTGCCTGTATACAGCATTAACAGATACACCATGGGAGACAGTGTTTCCTTAAGAACTAGCAAGTGATCACGAATCCAAAAATTTATTTAAACCTTTTTAGAATGTATTGAATCTTTTGGACTGAACTAACACTTAGGTAGTGACAAAGGAATAGAATTAGTTAAGCACTTTACTGGGCAGCTAATACATATTAGGCAATACAGAATGTCATAAAATCCAGCATAGGCAAAACACCCTTGACTCTCAATTTGGAATCTCATAACCTGCCAAACGAGGTAGTATAATAGAGAAAAACTAGTCATGGTTTATTAGGCCAGCATTTTCATCTCTGTAGAGAGAAATATAAGGGATTTAAGGAAAGATTTAGTTACCATCAGCAAGGACATACCTGTTTTATTTTAATAAATGTACAAATTCATATTTGCTTTTAAGATGATAATACATGGTTATTAATGAAGTTTTATTTATTTATTTTTATTATTTTTTTGAGATGGTGTCTTGCTCTGTCACCCAGGCTGGAGTGCAGTGGCGTGATCTCGGCTCACTGCAACCTCCGCCTCCTGGGTTCAAGTGATTCTCCTGCCTCAGCCTCCCAAGTAGCTGGGACCACAGGTGTGTGCCACCACGCCAGGCTAATTTTTGTATTTTTAGTAGAGACAGGGTTTTGCCATGTTGGTCAGGCTGGTCTCAAACTCCTGATCTCAAGAGATCCACCTGCCTTGGTCTCCCAGAGTGCTGGGATTACAAGCGTGAGCCACTGCTCCAGGCCAAGGAAGATTTAAATAAGACTTAAATGAAAAACAAAAAAATCACCTGTGATCTAATTATGTACATACAGCCACTATAGAATTTTGGTATCTTTTGTATCATCTATTTTTTTAAAATCCGCTATCCAAAGCATTTTGTTCGGGTCTTGATTTCTAATAACTGTGAAATCTTGCAGCCTGTTTTTCTACATCATGTGCTACTGTAAACATTTGAACCTGTTAAGAAAACTCTTTACAAATACTTTAAATGATTACTTAATACTGTATTAAGTTGCTTAACCAAACTTACTTAACCATTTCCTATTGCTGGACATTTTCACTGCTATCCAGATGTCTGCCCTTTTAAGATAGCAGGGTGATACATATCTTTGTGCCCAATGTTTTAAAACACATATTTTGAGACTATTTCATTAAGGAAACTGAGGCTTAGGATTATTATACACTTGATTGCCTGTTCAATAGTCATTACTCTCTTCTTTCTTGCTAACAGAGCTCCAGCTTCTTCCAGCAGGCAGGGTCCTCGTAGAAGCTGGGGACCTACCCAGAGGTGAACCATGATTAGTTAAAACCCCAAATGGCCTTCTGCCAGTGACTGATTTAGAGGTGAAGCTCTATCTAGTTCCAGCCAAAAATTCAGCAGGGGAAGCCTGCTGAGGGAATTCTGCAATATATTTTCTACCCTGAAAAAAATGGTAAGCAAAAAAGAAAGGACCTCTTTCTTGTAGACACAGGAGAGTGAGGACATAATGTCTTGTGCTGTGGCCACCATCCTACTATAAGGTGAGACCAGCCTGAATGTGAAAGCCAACATGCTTTAATGGAGGAGCAAAAGGATGAAAGAACCTGTGTTCATAGTAACATTCATAATTTTATCAATAAATATTGCATAATCTGTTACTTGCAATCAAAAGCATTCCAACTGGCAGAATAACAGAGAGGAAATTTAAACCCAGGCCTGACTGACCACGGAGCTCACAAAATTATCAAGACGATGTAATATGATGGCCCTTGCAGTCCTTCTCTTTGGTGCTTCAGGGGCTCCTACCAAGAACTAAAGGAAAGCTAAGCTGGGGAGACCCCTTGCTGCCTTTCACTTCCCTGCCTCTTGTCCACTATCTCTGCTGCAATACATAGAGGTTCTAAATTAGATATGGTTCTTTTTTTTTTTTGAGACGGAGTCTTGCTCTGTCACCCAGGCTGGAGACCAGTGGCACTATCTCAGCTCACTGCAAGCTCCTCCTCCCGGGTTCACGCCATTCTCCTGCCTCAGCCTCCCAAGTAGCTAGGACTACAGGCGCCTGCCACCACGCCCAGTTAATTTTTTGTATTTTTAGTAGAGACGGGGTTTCACCATGTTGGCCGGGATAGTCTCGATCTCCTGACCTTGTGATCCACTTGCCTTGGCCTCCCATAGATACGGTTCTTAAAATGATTCTCCTGATTACAACTAATCTAAAATTATAGCACCACACTATGTAGCCTCTTTGAAAATTGTCCTTTTTTTCAAGCCAACTGTTAACCAGTAGTTTCTTTTACTTGTGAGGTCCTCTCTTAAAATCTTGGCCTAACATTTGCTTCGATTATTTTTGCTGATAAGAGATGAAGCAAACAGGGAGGGAAAACAAAACCCAACAGCAGTTCAGAAACTGTCCTTTAACGGATCTGGTCTAATTTCTTCTTTCTTACCTAGATCTCTTTTCCCCAAGGCTAGTAAATTAAGTAGCCCAATCAGTTTCTTTCTATTCTAGCTTTTTAAAATTTTTGTCTTTTCCTTTTTTCTCCTCCAAAGAAGGCCCTGTGAAATGGCCCTGGGTCCTACAGAAGGAGGGAAGAAAAGGAGAGAAGTATCCGGGGCTATGAGGCAGTAGAATTTGAATATATTGTGAGAAAGAGCCCAAAGCATAAATTCTTTAAAACTTTTGACTTTTTTTGAGACATGTTTCAGTGATCATTTTCTTTTGTTCCACGAAATTAACATCTTTGGTGGGGTAGAATTTTAGTTGGTACACAATAAATATCCAAAAGATGCTAGAGAAAGAGAATGGGGATAGGTAACATGGTTTGGCTGTGTCCCCACCCAAATCTCATCTTGAATTGTGACTTCCACAATTCCCAATTCCCATGTGTTGTGGGAGGGACCCAGTGGGAGGTAATTGAATCATGGGGGCAGGTCTTTCCCATGCTATTCTTGTGATAGTAAGTCTCACGAGATCTGATGGTTTTATAAAGGGGAGTTTCCCTGCACAAGTTCTCTTCTCTTGTCTGCCACCATGTGAAATGTGCCTTTCACCTTCTGCCATGATTGTGAGGCCTTACCAGCCACATAGAACTGTGAGTGCATTAAACCTGTTTCTTTTGTATATTGCCTAATCTTGGGTATGTCTTTATCAGTAGCATGAACACAGATTAATACACCAGGCTTCAAAACTCAAAGAGAAAGGAAACGGTGCAAATATCTTGGTTTCTCAGAATTTGGGAGAAAATCACAATGTGCTGATAAGAGAAGCCTTAGAGGGCAAAGTACATCATGAAGATAAAGGCACAAGAAATGCACCAGTTTAAACAGGCCCCTGGCTTCCTAAGCCCTTATGCACAAATGTGATCCAGAGATAGATAATTGTGAAGCAGCAGGCAGTTACTCTCACATTGAGGCTCTGGGCCCAGGTATCCTCTTTCAGGCTTGAATATCCTTTTTCACATGTACCTCTTCTCTCCTTCCTGGCTTACCCTGGAGTGCCTTCTGACCTGGTCACTGTCTCACTCCCATCCCAACTTCTCACTAGTTTTCCAGTAAGCCTCTCAAACCAATGAAGCATCTTACTCAGCTGATTGTGGTACATCACCTATTAATATATTTGTTATGGACCTGATGTCAATACCTCCTTCAATAAGATTGTGTCCCTTCTCTTAGGTCAGGAAGCCAAGGCTCTAGGATTTCAAGAAACCTTCTCAGAGTTTCACTGATAGCAAGTGGTAGAATAGGATTCCAACTTGAGTCCAGGACCTATGTTCCTTTCACTGTCTGAGGAACTTCCAACACCCTGATGGGAGGCTTTGAGAAATCAGAGCATTCAATGGGAGAGAGAGGAGGCTGACAGCATCTTTGTTGAACATTCACCTTGGCATCCAATCACCACCCACAAGGGATAAGAACAGAGTGTGATGGTGGGAACTTTATTTCAGACAAAACTGTTCCAGTCAGCTTCAAATTGATGTCCTGAGACCAAGTGAGAATAATACCCCTAGCAATAAAGCAGATGACAATTTGGGAAAAACACTGAACAAAAGTGCTTAGATTGGAAACAATCAGCATCTCCAAAACCAGTATTTTCCCCCAAACCATCAAAAATGGCGCTGCCTCACCTAATACAAAACATTTATTGCATCTTGTTGGACAATGCCATTTGTTCATCAAGAGCTGACAGTTGATTAAGGACCTTTCTTTAGGGAGAAAGTAATCCCCTTCCTCATCCTCCATCTGCCACATGGATATTTAGGGAGACCCGGCAAACATTAAGAAGCACATTGAAGCAAGTATATATAGATTGACTTAAGGTATGAAGGGCAATTCATTATGTTATATATCAGTTACTGCTACTCCTGTGCCCTAATAGCTCAGGGAAGTTGGCTAGTGGCTGCTGTATTTTCACATTCTCTAGCTGGAGCTGCATGGTCCTCTTGCCCTTCAAAGGTACAGTTATTGGACTATAACCCACCCACAGATTTTGCCTCATTCAAGATGCAATCTAAACAGCACACATTAATCTTCCTGAAAGGGGAGTTATCTTATGGCTAAAGTGCATCTTTAATGTGGAGGTGATATTATAGTAACTCATGTATCTTTCCCTTGTATTGATTTGAACCTAACCTCTTCTGAGTACTCATAAAGCAGGAAAAGCTTTCAATGCACTCTGCCCTAAAGCAGGGCTATAACGGTATAAATGCAGACAGAAAGGGATGTGAGATATGTTCAGCTTTGAATTTTTAAGGTGATTTTGAATCAGAGAAAATAGCATTTCAAGCTTTTTTTTTAGTTTCAAGAATTCAGGAATTTCAAATAACAAAAAAGAAGCTTATTATAAGAAGATTTGGGGAGGAATGGCTAAAGAATAGGAATACCTCCCCAAAGGGTAGATGAGGGTTGTCCTGCTGGAGGATGATCACGTTGGAGAAAGAACCTCAGAGGATCCCAGGAGAAGACTAAGTGCCTTTCTAGGGAGCCCTGTTCATCAGGAGGTATGGTGACTGCCTTCCTTGGGGGGGTTGTCTCATTAATAGCAGCCATAGAGACTTAATATATATCCCAAGACTTTATACAGTCCCATTGGTCTTACACTTTATTGGCACTACACTTTCAACATTTCAGGAGAATCTTAAGCCCCCCATGACCAAGAGTGGTCCTTATGAATGTAGGAGTGGGAAGGATGTACAATGGAAAGCAGCCAGCACCTATTCTTGGGTGTGGCTGAAAGGAACCACACAGAGATCTCCTCTTGAGCAGGCCTGGAGGAGAAATACTCCCCTTTATTGCAGCTGTTGGTTAATAATGATACGTTGAGGGAATGTCACAGCTCTGGCATCAGGTAGGAGACTCACACTGATTCTGTATGATTCTGACCCAGTTGTCAAAACCTAGTCTCCCAGCAGGACTGTACTTTGCATTCCTGGTGGCTGTATTCTCCATTTTCACAAACTGCTGTTTGCACAGGAAGCCTGCCTTGGTCTTGCCCTTGTCCTCCAAGATTAGCATTCAACTCTGAACTTCGACATCAAGCCTGTTCCCTGGAAGTCAATGACAGGTTTCTTTTTGTCCATTGGAGCTCCTTGTATTGCCTATTTCTGTTCTTCTACCCTTAGAACACTGCACTGACTCATGCTGCATGCACATTCCCAAGGCCAGCTCCTTGCCTGACCCACTCCATGGGTACCACTGCCCCTCCTCCTATTGTGTACCCTTCCCAGGAGTGTATGTCTAGCTCAAGCCTTGGAGAAGCAGCCTGTTCTGGACACAGTATAGATTTGGAGTAAGGTTCAAATTCTGGTCTGGCACTTAAAAATGATGTAACACTGGGCAAGTCATAAATCCTCCTTTAACCTCAGCTTCCTCATCTGTAGAGTGGGAATTATCATCATTACCACCACAGGAAACACATGTAAAATACAGCTTCTGGCATAAAGTAGAGAGTATAAATGGTAGACTTTGCCTACTCCCTCCATAGTCTGTGTCTTTGTTTCAACTCTGCTATGTGACAGATCAGAAACTTTGTTTCTTTTGGAGAGTGAGTGTGCCAAAGAGCAAGCTGGGAAAACTCCAAGGGTGGCCCAGACACTGTGAACAGCAGCGTAGAAACTCTTTCTTTCCTTCCTGTCTTATCTTTTGTCTCAAGAATGAGAATACAGCCCAGGGGGATAGGCTGGCAGGTTATAGAACTGGAGGGTCATACAAAACCGGTGCCACCACTCCTATTCAACATAATATTGGAAGTGCTAGACAGAGTAATCAGACAAGAGAAAGGGCATCCAAATCAGAAGAGAGGAAGTCAAACTATCTCTCTTCACATACTGTATGATACTATACCTAGAAAAAACCCAAAGTCTCTGCCGAAAGGTTTCTAGATCTAATAAACAATTTCGACAAAGTTTTATGATACAGAATCAATGTAAACAAATCAGTAGCATTTCTATACACCAATAACATCAAAACTGAGAGCCAAAACACGAATGCAATCCCATTCACAATAGCCACAAAAAGAATAAAATACCTAGGAATACAGCTAATGAGGGAGGTAAAAATCTCTACAATAAGAATTACAAAACACTGCTGAAAGAAATCAGAGACTACACAAACAAATGGAAAAATATTCCACATTCATGGATAGGAAGAATTAATATTGCTAAAATGACCAAACTGCCCGAAACAATTTACAGATTCAATGCTATTCCTATCAAACTACCAACATCTTTCACAGAATTAGATAAAAAAAAAAAATCTAAAATTCATTCAGAACCAAAAAGAACCTGAATAGCCAAATCAATCCTAAGCAAAAAGAACAAATCTGGAGGCATCACCCTACCCAACTTCAAACAATACCACAAAGTTACAGTGACTAAAACAGCATGGTACTTGTAGAAAAAAAAAAGACACATAGACCAATAGAACAGGTTAGAGAACCCAGAAATAAAGCCATACACCTACAACCATGTCATCTTCAACAAAGCCAACAATAGCAAGCAATGGGGAAAGAACTTCCTATTCAATAAATGGTTGTGGAATAACTGGCTACCCATATGCAGAAGACTGAAACTGGACCCTTACCTGTCACCATATATAAAAATCAACTCAAGATGGATCAAAGACTTAAATGTAAAATCTAAAACCATAAAAGCCCTGGAGGAAAACCTAGGAAATCCATTCTGGACATTGACCTGGACAAAGACTTCATGACAAAAACTCCAAATGCAATCACAGAAAAACCCCACAGCAAGTGATAAATGGGACATAATTAAACTAAAGAACTTTTGTACAACAAAGAAACTATCAACAGCATAAAAAGATAACCTGTAAAATGCGAGAAAATATTTGTAAACTATGTATCTGACAAAGGTCTAATACCCAGAATCTATAAGAAACTTAAGTCAACAAGAAAAAACAACCTGCGCTAAAAAATAGGCAAAGGGGCCAGGCACAGTGACTGACACCTATAATCCCAGCACTTTGGGAGGCTGAGGCAGGCAGATTATGAGGTCAGGAGATCGAGACCATCCTGGCTAACACAGTGAAACTCCGTCTCTACTAAAAATACAAAAAATTAGCCAGGCGTGGTGGTGGGCGCCTGTAGTCCCAGCTACTCGGGAGGCTGAGGCAGAAGAATGGCATGAACCTGGGAGGCGGAGCTTGCAGGGAGCCGAGATGGCACCACTGCACTCCAGCCTGGGTGACAGAGCGAGACTCCATCTCAAAAAAAAAAAAAAAAAAAAGGGCAAAGGACATGAACAAACACTTCTCAAAATAAAACATACATGCAGCTAACAGGCATATGAAGAAATGCTCAATGTCACTAATCATTAGGGGAATGCAAATCAAAAACACAATGACATATCATCTCACTCAGTCAGATTGGCTATTATTAAAAAGTCAAAAACTAACAGATGCTGGCAAGGTTGTAGAAAAAAGGGAACACTTATACACTGCTGGCAAGAATGTAAATGAGTTCAGTCACTGTTGAAAGCAGTCTGGATATTTCTCAAGGAACTTAAAATAGAACAACCATTCAACCTAGCAATCCTATTACTGGGTATATGCTCAAAGGAATATAAATTGTTCTATCATAAAGACACATGCACACATGTTCACTGTGGCACTATTCACAATAGTAAAGACATGGAATCAATCTATATGCACACGAGTGGTGGACTGGGTAAAGAAAATATGGTACATACACACCATGGAATCCTACACAGCCATAAAAAATAAAAAGATCATGGCCTTTGCAGCAACATGGATGGAGCTGGAGGCTGTTATCCTAAGCAAATTAATGCAGGAACAGAAAACCAAATACTGCACTTATAAGTGGGAGCTAAACATTGAGTACACATGGACGCAAAGAGAGGAACAATAGACACTGGGGTTTATTTGAGAGTGGAGGGTGGGAGGAAGATGAGGATTGAAAACTACCTATTGGGTATTATACTGATTACCTGAGTGACAAAATTACCTGTATATTTTGTCAAATGTCCAAACCCCCATGACATGTGATTTACCCATGTAACAAACCTGCACACATACCTCTTCAACCTAAAATAGAAGTTGGAAAAAAAAATAAAAAGACAGTGCTGAAGGAGGAGCACCAAAGGATAAACTGGAAAAGCTAAACCTGCCAGCAGATCCATAGGGGGAGGTATGGAAACAGCACTTAGAGCATAGCCTGAGGTCCGTGTGGCTGGACAGGAGGCCGGTGAAGGTCTGAGAGTAGAGATGTTCACGAACCTTGGCCTTGGTGACAACTGGTTTGCTCAGGGGTCTCCTCAAAGTTCCATGAATGAACCTGGCTAAATGTTTCAATGAGGTTGGTGTGAGGAAAAAGAAATTCCCCCAAATCAATTCATCCCTGCCTGTCAGTAAACCCAGGTATGGATAAAATAAAATTGGGTCTAACTTTGGTCCCACTCTTACCAAGAACTCAAAGTTTCTGAGTGAGCAGCAAACACATTTCCCCTGATATTTTACATTAATGGTCTAGCTATGGCTGGAAGCAGGCAGTTCTCAGGAGTAAATATACTAAAGGAGCAGAAAACCTGTTGCAAGACACATTACTGTCCTGCCTTCCGTTAGGATGATGATATCATAAATCTGGTCCCCATCTTGTGTTTATCAGAATGCTTCGAATTTTATTCCAGTCATTTGAATATTTAAAATGAAGAAATCAAGAATGAACAAATAACAAATGAATAATAAATATGGGGAGGCCATTCAGAATCTCAGTAGCAGAGTGATGTATAATGTCCTTCTAAATGAGAGACTGAAATATGACAGAAATTTAGTGTTTGCAGCTAAGATATGTAGACAAGTTCAAACCCAAGTTGGATGAAGTCAAAGGAAAACACCCATTGGGTGAGGGCCACAAAAGTGTAAACTCATTGGCTCAAAAATCAATATTTTGGGTTTATATGCCAAGTGAGACCCGTATTAAATACAGTATCTTACAAACTTTGGGGTTTCTCATTTAAGCCACAAAGCTTAGTTAAGGTTTCAGCCCTTTCAGATACTGATGACTTCTTTCCTTGAGTAAGTGGCTTCACATTTTTTGGTCTTATTTTCCTCGTTATTTGGAGCACACACAAAAACCTCACCACCCACGCCCTACTGTGGCAATTTCTTGAAACAGAGATGGGCTTCTCTGATTGCCACCTCTAAGTGTCTACTGCTGATTTTGGCACAGAGAGGGTGCCCAAGAGTTGTCTGTTAAGCTTGAGTGAGTGAATGAATGAATGAGAACATGAGAATATGAGATAATTAATAAGAAAGTTCTTTGAAATGGTTACATGTATTTTAAAAATACCACTACTTTTATATTTCTGCCTTTCTTTGTTTCTTCCATTTGATAAGTATCTTCAAAACTCTAAGGATTTCCAACCAAGGAGGTCAAGCTTTGTAGCGTGTAAAGAGAATAATCAATTTGGTCAATTCTGAAGATGACAGTTTCTAAAATTCAAAATAAAAATATAATATCTTAGTGAAAGGAAACAGCCAATGTAAAAGATTTTCATTTACTATTACTGTCTCAACTCTATTCAAACAGATTTAATGTTCACTAACAGGTCATATGTTATGAACACTTTAGAATTTTATTGAAGAATTTAATAATTTAATTCATACCTTTACACATGTGATATACTTTAGACATATATGAATAAATTCAGTTCTGTTTATTTCATCGATTTAAAGTAATACACACACACATGCACACACATGCATACACACACACATACACAGTAGAGTACATGGCTCCTAGTTATTTTGAGAAGATTAATCTTATTTCATAGAGGCTGTACATGATTTCCGGAATTAGGCAACTAGATTTAAAATGTTCTACAAGGGAATATAATACATGGTAAAAAAGATGGCAACAGAAGGGCAGAGATCTAAGTTTCCTTGGTAGGGAATGATGATGAATAGAAATGTAGATCTACCATTTTCTGTAGATGTAGAAAATCATATTTTCTGCTCTTGTGATTTTATGCAATGCGAAACTTTTCCATAAAAGAAAATGAGAAAATCCATCTCTTCTCAGTGAAGTGAGCCCTCACAGATTTTATGAGACATACGCACCTCCTGGCTTGGAGGCTGCCAGGTGTTTGGCCCCATGCTGCTGACCTTAGATAAACAGGCAGTAATAAGCAAGAACCTTGTGGCCAACTCTTGAGAGGGGCTCAGTTATAGTTGTCAAGGAGATAATCTGCTTATCATGGTCTAAGAATCCTGGCTGCAAGAGAAACCCATAATCATTTTGTGCACAGCCATCTTCAATGATGGCACTGTCATCAGTGTGAGCACCCATAAAAAGAAGAAAGAAATCATTTCACTAATGCTGATAAAAATTAAAATGACAAATGCAACCCTTAGAATAAGCATTTTGGCTTTTCCTCTAATCCCTATGTCCTCTTAAGATAAAGCCTGGAACCTCCACTATAATAAGTAAGTGCTAATTTTTAGTGCTTACAATACCATATCTGATCTTCTCAACCACCCTCTAAGATAAGCCTAGTAGTGAATAATGGGCATTAGTTTTGGCCATCCATGTCTGAGCTCCCCTTCTGTGTCAGTTACCTATAAATCTTGATGGGGGATTTTCCAGCTTCTCTTGAAGGTTAAAGCAGGTATAACATTTGGGTTCTGCCATCAGATGACCTGGACTGGATTTTGACTTAGTTTAAAGTGGAGCTCCTTTTTCTCTGGAGGTGGTGGCAGTAGTAATTGCCACAAAATGAAATTCCCAGCACAGAACTGGCAACGATGGGAGCCTTAATGTCTAATGCTTAGTGACTTCGATTTTTTTATGATACCATTTTGCAGCCTTGTTGTGTGGTTCAAGCCTGATTCTCCAGTTCTCCTAAGTTCACTGGGGTATATTAATATCCTCTTATTAAGTTCATTTTCTGCTTTAGTCAAAGCCAGCACCATCTGACTTCAAAATCTATGCTCTTAAACCTATTGCATGGGGCCGGGAAAGAGGGGCAATGCTGTGATGGAAAGTAAGCTAATGTAATTCAGCAAGGTCATCTCCTATTGTTTGTCCATACTGACCCGACATTCTGGTCAAAGGACAAGAGAGCTGAGTCCAGTGATCTACACCACAGACTGCCCAGGGAATAACAAAAGTCACATTATATTTCAGGTTTTCCAGGATGATTTATTTAGCTGAAGTACTGTGAGAGGTCCTAAAGTTCTGACACCAGAGGAAAGTAATTTGAATTTCTCAGAGAAATTTTGCTCAGCAAATATGCAATACAGTTTTAAGGTTTTTAACTCTCACTTGTGCTGACATTTTATGACAAAGAGTGTATATTTAATAATAAACAATGTGATAGACTCTCAGAGTTGGAATATTCCTAAAAGCTAGCTGGTCCACTTGTCTGACCAACGATTGAGTTCCTGACCAACGAGCCTCCCCGCCTGGCACTTTCTATGCAGGGCGACATTACTTCCTAGCCCTTTGTTCTATCTTTGAATGTTTCTGATTATCATAAAATTTTCCTCTTAGTAAATCAGTATAGGTCTGTAGGTGATTACTTCTCTTTGGTTCCTGCACTAGTACCTAATATAAAATAGAATAATTTATAATACTCTCATTTCTGCTCCAACCCACCTCTGATTTCTGCTGCAGCTGTGGCAGACAGCCATAAGCCTTTGCATCTCTTTGCTTCTCAGCCTCTGAATTTTCTCTGACACTATGGGAATTCAGGTAGGAGGCAGCCTGCGAGTGTGGGTGAATTATCACACTGAGGGGTAACCCTGAACCCATAAGATTCAGAAATTGAAGGGTTAATGTCTCAGCGTCTCTGCCTTGGGAGGGAAAATTCTGAGGTACATTCTACATAGCTCCTCAAAGAGTCTGCAGTGGGATTGGGCCTCAGTTGCCCATAGTAGTAATAGTCTTCCACAATCTTTTTTATTTTCTTTCCTGTCTCACTTTCCCCATTTCTTAATTCTTGCTTTCTAACATCACCTCCCAAATAACATACCTATATTCTAACATTTGCCTTAGGCTTTCCTTTGGGGGGAACCAAAACTAAGACAGAATCTATTACTAACATATCTGGTTCAAGTTAATTAAAAAATGGAATTATTGCAACCAATCTCCTACTATATACTCATTACTGCATTTGGATATTTCACATGAAGACTGTAGAAAGAACTTGGGCTTTAGAGACAAATGGGCTTGTGTTTAAATCCCAGTTGCACCTCTCACTAGTTTTGTGGTCAATATCTTTAACTTCATGAAGCCTCAGTGTCCTTATGTGTAAAATGGAGATATTAAGACCTAACTCAGAGGCTTGTTGTGAGGACATAGCAGACATAAAGGATCCAGAGTTGTACTGTCCCATACACATGGCTCCTTTGCTTAAATTATTCAATCCTTGCAATTCTGAGAAGTACATATTCCCCATTTTACAGCTGAATAAACTGAGACTTAGGGAGATTAAGTAATTTAACTCTTCTCCTTGGTCACACCCTTCAGCTATCCTGCCCTCTTTGCTATCCTCAAACATACAAGCTATAGTCCTTCCTTGAAGGCTTCCTTTATTTCCAACACCTGTAACTCTCTTCTTCCAGGTACCTGCTTGACTACCTCCCTCACCTCCTTCATGTTTCTGCTTATTTTTCAACTTCCCCATGAAGCCTACTGTGACCCCATGACCACTGGTTTCTTCCACCACTTCACTCCATGGCTCCCCTAATCTCCAGAGCTGCTGTTTCCATTCTTCTTTCTGGGTTTTTTCTTATTGTTTCTCTCCTCTTGGCTTAGTGCATATTTTAAAAATACTTCCTTTAAAGTTAATTTCAGATTGTCTTATTAATTCTAGTTCCTCGGGTAAAAATGTGACAGTTTGTTACATCTGCCAGTGCTCACTTGCACTCTCTCTCATGGTGGCTTATTCCCCAGTGCTTTGTCATTTTGTCTGTGAGCTCATCTTCAGCAAGAATTGTATTCCTTGTGAGTCTGGGTGCTCAGGGTTTGGAGTTGTCCGTAATGGATGGGTTTTATGTTTGCTTCTGCCAAGACCTTAAGGAAGCCATAAGTTCTAGGATACGTGTTTTACATATTGTTATCTTGATTTGGGCCTTTGCGTATTCAGATAGTGTAAATCAGAACTGTGTTAAGTACTCCCAGGTGTCTCTATATTTGTGACTTTAGATATGTGACCAGCTTTCATGATGCTTTCTTTGCCAGGTTCCTTTCTTCATTCTCTAATCAGGGGAACTTCCATATCTATGGAGGGGCTTAACTGCAAGATCCAAAGCCTCCTCTTGTTCTACATGAAGGTATGCATTGGGGGTTAAAGCACCAGCTTTCCAGGTCTGAGAGCTAATAGTCAGATCTTATAGCTTTATGATCCAGTCATCAACAGCTTCTGCCCAGAAATCTGGCTTTGTTCCTCTTCTCATTTCTGGCACCGAGAATTGCCTTGCCTTACTTTCAAACTCAGCTTTGTGTTTACTTTGTACATTTGTTTTATGTTGTCCAGTATTTCCTTTGTGTTTGGAAGACAGAGTTCTTTATATGTTAGATGAGTTTGCCAGAGTGACTGGAAGTTTTGAAGTACTTTTCATATGTACTCCCTTATTAGAAATGAAACATACTTCAGACAATATGTAAATTCACATAGGACATCTAAAAATAACACTGATATTGACAACTGACATTTGTGGAGAATTTACTTTGTGACAGATAAAATTTTAGGCGCTTTACGTTACCTTTTCTAATGTAATCATACCAGTAACTCCATGAGATAAACACTATTATGTCTATTTTTGAGAAGCAGAAGTGAGAGTAACTTTTGAAGGTCACACAGCTGATTAGCAGCTAAGGCACCTAGGGTAAAGTAGTATTTAGGCTGATGAGGTACATACATATTCTTGCCCCACCACTTCCAGTGTTTATGACATTGGTCAAGATAATTAAACTTTCTAAGAAAATAGGAATGGTACAAATAATGCACAATATGAAGATTAAGTGAGAATATCCTGAAAAAGTACATGGTGCAGTGCTTGGCACATAGTGTGCTCTGTAAATGTTAGGTGTTATTAAGCAGCAACCATTTATAAATCATATTTGTATTGTCTGGGGAAAATAAAAAGTCTTCTCTTTGGATACGAAGGAATGATGCTATCCTTCTTTAATCACATTCTGAGACGTTAGCACCAGCACATGCTCTCTCTGCCTGCCAGACGGTTTCCTGCACACCTTCTGTGAGCACATCAGTTATTATCGACTTGAACTTCTGCCTCTCTATTTGTATCTTCACACATTTTAAATTCAAATTACTTGCTAATTGATGCACCCATCATGCTTCAATTCATTTCCTGGTACACCGAAGTCATTTGTAAGATTTCTCCTGGGTCTCCAGAATTAAGTTTCTATAGACACCTTGGAAGGGCTAATTTGCCAACTTGGTCCAGAGCAATACATGGGGAGGCAGATGCAGGATGTCACAGATTGACTTCTCCAGAAGCAGATGTTGAAGTAGATTTAGGGGGTTACATGTTCATTAGGGATTAGCATCTATGGAAGAAACAGGAATAACAGGATTCAGCAGAGGGAGAAGATGAACTGCAATGTAGGGTTGACACAGTCTTGGCCAACCTAGTGGGGATCTCTGGAGCAAATATGGTCTGTCAGAATTGCTCTGTGTTAGCCCACATGACAAAGTATTTTATATCCTAGCCCCACTCATTGACTGACTGGATGCCCTGGAAAGGGCGGAGCTTGGGTGAGGTGTTCTTCTGCAACCAAGGTAGACCCTGAAGAATCTGGCAGCTGAAGGCTCTCTGATGATCACCCTTCCTAAAGCTGGGCATCAACTTTTCTTGAAGGAGGATCTGGATGGTGCATCTTTAACACATGAGAGTAACTAGCCATGCAATTTCATCACTCTTGTGATGGAAGCTTTAGGCAATTACCAAGATATCTGCCTTCTCTCTTACTTCCATCTTTTGCAAGAGTTAATTTGGTAGCTTGACTTTCCCCTATTTGGTGATAAGTTCCTGGAAGGCAGAATCTGGAAACTATGAATCTGAAGACTGCACAAGACATATCACAGTGCCTTTTATCTTATAAAGGTGGTGCAGATGTTTGTTCAAATAAAACACTAGGAGAGAATTGTCTAAGAACCATAGGCAAAAGGATCATTCAATATATCATTTTTGAATAATTGTTGAGAGAAAAAGATTAATTAGCACTTGTATCATACATGCATCAAAATGAATGGCAAATGTACCAAATTTTTAAATATAAAAATTAAAACGTTAAGTCTAAGAAAACATGGGCAAATATGATTCTGATTTTGAGGTATTTAAATTTTAGGAGCAAATGTGGAACCTACAAAAGAAATTCATAGTTTTCAGACATAATTTTTAAACCTCCATATGCAAGAAAAATCTGCTTAAATTTAAAGACAAATGAGCAATTGGAATTTAAAAAAACAAAATACAAATAAACAATTGAAAAGATATTTTTACCAGATCAAGTCATATTCTTAATAAAGAAGTTATGCCTGCTGAATAATTAATAAAAATACCTGAATGGAAAAAAAAGGCAAATGATGTTGAATGTACAATTTCAAAAAGAAAAAAATACAAATGATGAAGAGCATAACAGAAAAAGTTTAGCCTCTTTAATAATCAATGAGTTACAATTTTAAAACTGAGGGGAAAGCTTTTTAGGTACCTAAGTGGTAGATCTTAAAAAGATAATACTCAATGTTGACAAAGGTTGGGAAGATGGAATTTACTTATAGATTTGGTGGCAGAGTAAATTTATACAACTTTTCTTGAGGACACTTTGTCTATATGCATAAAGTCTTTGATCCAACCAGTCTACTTTTAAATGTTTTCCCTAAAGAAATTATCTAAGATATAAACAGTGATAAATATCTGATAATGAGGGAATTAGCATTAAATTATGATTTATCCAATAACTGTGCAGCTATTAAAAATCACACAGTTGAAGGATTTTTAATGAAATTAGAAAATTGTGAGGCTATAATGTTAAATGGAAAAAAGTCAAATATAAACAGTGGAATTTAAATTTACTTATATTTATTTATACATATACACACATATATATAACACTAGATAAACAGAAATTATTAGCAATGATTATGTCAGGATGGTAAAATGATGACAATTATGGCTTTTCCACATTCTTTTCTTTATTGTTACAATTTTCACACTGTGCACATATTAATTTGATATTCACAGAACTCAACCACACACACACACACACACACAGAAAGAGAGAAAGAGAGAGAGAGAGAGAGGGAGGGAAAGACTTTTACGTAAGAGGCTAATAATAAAGGAAACTTCCACCTGGTCCTGGGTGTTTACCAGCCACCCATCTCAGGCTACTCATCCTACATCCTTTCACTTTCCTCAGTCAAAATACTTCAGATAACGGTGCCTGTTCTGGAGGCGTACACATTGCTCCAGAGTATAATAAACACGGAACTGTACATGTTTGAACCTAAATCCCAGACCTGTCAATTACTAGCTGTGTGTCTTGGGTGACTGACACCCGTGTACTCTCAGAGAGACTCACATTCTTCTTTTACAAAATGAGGTTATAAATATCCACCTAATAGTAGTGTGGCAGGAACAATGTGGTATAGCAACAACTCAAAGCACAGACTTGGGAGCTAGACTGCCTTGGTTCAAATTTTAGCTCTGCCACCACTGGTTGTGAAACCATGGCCAAGTTATTTAACCTTTGTGTCACCTGATGTCCCTCTATTTAATGGGAGATCATAATAGTTGCCACTTTACAGGGTTTAAGGAGAATTATGCACGTTAGTGAGCATGTAGAGCAATACCAGTACATGCTGCACACTACGTCAGTGTTTGCTATGATTATTCGATGAGGCATTTAATGTAAAACACCACTGAAGAAATAAAATTCAGTTAATTAAGCATTTGAGTGCCCACTATGCTAAATCCTGTGTCAGGGGTCCAGAATGTTAGAATATATAACCTCTGTTTTTAAGAAAGTCTTGATTTTGAGGGGGCATATACACAGGGAAAAATAATCCCTGCAGAATAGAGAAAATCAAGTTAGAATTCTGCACAGGCAACCTTAGAAGCACAAAGAGGGAGCCCTACATCTAGCCCAGGATTTCAAGGATTATCCTGAGCCGAAGTTTAAAGCATGTAAGTGGGCACTCAATCTATGTCTGTTTTCTTCCTCTAATTCCATTCTCCTTCCAATCACCTCCCCTTGTCAGATCATTTAGTGGACACTGGGTGACAGAAAACAGGAGATGAAATCAAGGAGATTCATGTTTCTTCTCCCTAATACCACCTACCCATTCTACCTGTGCATTTCAGGCAGCCTGGCACTAAAACGCCAACTTGGACTCATATATGCACACTTTCAAAAATTCAAGGTCCTGTCTCCTGTTCCTGCCAGCCAGATATGGGACTTATATACTTCTCCCTGGGTTGGTTTGACCTTTAATGAAAGACTGTGCTAACTCCTGTGCTCACAAAGCAGTAAATACCCAAGTCTTGCTGTCATAGAGTTTTAGGAACACAGGGACATCTGAAAATTAACTAAGCTGCTTAGCCAAAGCTCACCTTCCGCAGGGGTGCTTCTTTGTTCTGCAGGCCAATTGGGACCTGTCTGGATACCCCCTACCCCAAAATAGCTCATTTTGTTTGCCAGTCACTCCTTGCCTGGCTCTAAGAGGCACTTTTCTTAGGAGTCTAATTGAGAAGTTTAAATTTCTCTATATAGGCCAAGCCTCATGAGGGCTGTTTGGGAAAGTCAGATGCCCCCTCTGTCTAGAAATCCTGCCCTTCTTTTCTTCACCCTGTGAATTCCTGCTTGTCTTCTGAGGCTCAGCTGTGGCATCACCTCATCTGAAACTCTTTCTTGACTTGACTCCTCTTCCCAGCTCACTTAGCTGCTCCTCAGCTGTCATTTGAAGAGTGATAATTTGACGCCATAGTGATTAAATCCTATCATTTATTTGAGAAAAAAATCCCACATATTTGTATACACAAATACAAAAACACAAAAATTTGCCTTCTTTAATAAATTTTGTAACCTTCCTTTTCCCCCTTCAAATAGTATTTCCAATTTATTTTCCTCATAGAATGTTAGCCTAATGAAATATAATTTTATGCTTTAACATGTTTTATTGTGCAGTCTTTAGTAATCTTTACCAAAAAAAATTTCCATAACTCAAAGTGTTAAAGATTTTTGTTTGGATTGAATTTTCATTACAATTATAAGTACAACATTGATCAAAACAATAAATTATTTTCTACATTTTGATGATTACTGGATTTAAAATTATGATTCAACATGCAGCTTTTAATGAGATGAATGGCTACTCCTCCTGCAATTACTTCATGTATCCATGGATAAATATAACCATGGATAAATGAGATTCAGCCTCAAGTATATTCCTATTTTTCATTTTAATAAATGCTTACAACTGATAAATTTTTTCTTATAAATAAATTGACATGAATGGAAGTTTTGTAATAGCCTTGTCACTCACTTTTTTTGCACTTTTTCCAAGTTGTATATCAAAACCACAGTGATTTATCATCAAAAATTATTTTTAGTCATCCAACAACTGACAAGTCAATTAGGTCTACCTTCAATTTTGTGGAAAGAAAAGAACTGGAAAACCTGACTTTCAGAAAGATTTGATTACTGAATCAGGACAGTTATCCATTTTCTCAATATCTAAACTAATATTTCAAATGGCCCCTTGTTTAGCACTTGGAAGGTTTTAGTAAACCACAGGGTTTACTGTCATTATAGACAGTGTCCCAGTGCTGACAAGTTTACTTTATTTGAAAGAAGTATGAGTTCTTAGGCAGTTCAATTTTAGGAAACAGTACAGATGGAACTGGAAGATGTGCAAATTAAGCCCTGACTGCGTACTCCTCAGAAAATCATCACTTTGCCCCAGGGGTGGTGTTTCCCCAGATTTGAAGTCTGCTACTTAGGTGAACCAATGAACAGATCATATAAGATTGGGAAAGCAGGTAAATTATTGATACACTTGCAGGATGGAGAAATTTCTCATGATTCTCTGGGAAGCCCCAACCCCATGGCCACTTTGTGCCCTGGGGCCATGTTGGTGAAGGACTCATTTCATTATTAAGTCTGGCATTAAGGCTGTCAGAAGACATCATTAAGTTATTTCAGATATAGGGCTATAATTACTCAGTAACAGAACTGGCAATTTTCTGCTTGCATCAGAATTTAAGGAAACTAGGACCAGAAAATGCCTAGGTATTTCCTGGCAGAGAGGACCAGCCTGGGAGGAGATATGAGGCAGGAATGGTCGCAATGATTCTCTTTGGTAGGTTTGGCTAACTATAAAATGAAATAATATAGGGGTGTTATTGAAAAGTTTATTCTTGCCCCCCTCTCATATATGTTTCCATCCAATTTCCTTTATTAGAGAAAAATCAATCAGCAAAGTTAAATAAAATAAACTCTTTAGTTCCAGTTTCTTCCACTTCAGATTCCTTTTCATTTTCACAAAAGGTATTTTAATACCAGTGTAAGAGTGTTCTGCACAGAGTATTTATACTCAATTTTAATTCACCCAAAAAGTGCTTACTTGCCTTAGATGCCCTAAACATTACCATACCCCAAAACTATGTCCACATTTGCTCTTGAAGAAATCTCAACCTATGGCATGAAATACCATCTATATACCATATAAACTCAAATGTGTATGCATATACCTGATCTCTCTCCTAAGTTTCCAATGTGAATATCCCAATGTGTATCTGCCGACCAGATACCTACACTGGAAATCTCATATATATGTATATATATGTATATATGTGTGTGTATATATGTGTGTGTATATATATATGTGGGGGTGTGTGTAATGTGTGCATGTGTGTGTATATACACACACACACACACATACACATTTACAGTGTAGGTATTTCCAATGTATGTGTGCATGTGTGTATCTCCAACAAAACATGCCCAAACCAGAATTATTTATTCCACTTCCTTCTCCTATGTGCACCCATGTGGGTACCTACAGTGTCTTTGTTTCTATAAGTGGCACCACAATGCACTGAGTTGCTTAAATCAAAATTCTGTTGGTCATTCGTCTTTTCCCATACCCCCAAATCTAATCCAATCCATCAGCAAATAAACATTTTAGATAAAGCTGTGAAGGACAACACCTTAATACCATTTCTCATAGCTGTCCATTTTTTCTCCACTAGACCAAGAGAGACTTGCCATGCCTACTCACAGTTTTCCTCATTCTTGCCACCCTTTACCCTTTCGATCCATCCTCTACACAAGATCAAGAGGGAAATTTTAAACATGGATTCTATCACATCACTCCCCTGCTTAAAATTCTTTGTGGTTTTCTATAGTTCTTAGAAGCTAAACTTTTTCCCATACCCTATAAAGTTCTATACCAGTTATCTTTAGTCTGTGATTAGAATTACCAGGAGAACCTAAAATAACAACAAAAGCAACAACAGCAGCAGCAACTACAACCAAAAAACCCAAACACCAATGCCTGGGCACCTCCCCAGACTAGTTGATGTGGAATTTCTGTAGGTGGAGCACCTGCATTTCTGATACGTAGTCACTATACACAAATCTATTTCTTTTTTTAAACACACAGAATTAGTACCTGCTTATGGACTTTTGCATTGGCTATTTCCTGTTTCTGGAATACTTAATACTCAGATTGGCACATTGGCTGGCTCCTTCTCATCACCCAGGTCTCCGCTCAAATATCACCTCTTTAGAGAGAAGAGAGTCAGAGAAGAGGGCAACAGACTTGTAAACCTTCATGTCTATATACATGAGATTAGAGTCCTCATGTCAGGAGTTACTCCTTGCATTCTCCAGCCACTCACATATCACGTGCCCTGTTTCTATGAGTTTGTCAGTGGTTGCTCTTCCATTTCCTTGCCTATGGTATGTAGCCATTCTAAGAAGCAACAGAATAATCAAGTTAGTTTTTAACTTATTTTTACATGCATATTTATTCAACTAATTACAATTCATTGGGACAGTGACTGTAATAATGTATGCATATGTATGCAGGATTATCAAGGTCTTAACATGCCATGCAAACAGGAGTCATCTCTGACTGCCTCTGAGGAATGACACTTCTCCTTGGGATGTATCCTGACATACAGACCTTTACGATCATCCTTCAGGGAACTTTCTCAAGAAAATACTCATTGAAAATCCAGTTCAATTTTGGAAACTACTTTTTTTTTTTAGATGGAGTCTTGCTCTGTCACCAGACTGGAGTGCAGTGGCGTGATCTCAGCTCACTGCAACCTCCGCCTCCTGGGTTCAAGCGATTCTCCTGCCTCAGCCTCCTGAGTAGTTGGGACTACAGACGTTCACCACCATGCCCAGCTAATTTTTGTATTTTTAGTAGAGATGGGGTTTCACCATGTTGGCCAGGATGGTATGGATCTCTTTACCTCATGATCTGCCCACCTGGGCCTCCCAAAGTGCTGGGATTACAGGCGTTAGCTACCACGCCCGGCTGAAAACTATTTTTTTTTTTTTTTTTTGAGACGGAGTCTCGCTCTGTCGTCCAGGCGGGAGTGCAGTGGTGCGATCTCAGCTCACTGCAAGCTCCGCCTCCCGGGTTCCCGCCATTCTCCTGCCTCAGCCTCCGGAGTAGCTGGATGTGGTTGACTTTGGTATAAAGCCCTTAGTGGTAGAATGAATTTCAACTTAGATACCCAAGCCCAATTGTACTATAACGGATCTTCCGGTAGTCTTCCACTTTCAATATCTTAATGGGACTTACACTGATAAGGAGTGCTAAAACTTACAAAGTACTTTTCTAGATAGATGTTCTTCCTTATGTTCTCCCCTAACTCCCCGGGTAGTTGAGGCTTGAGCTGAGCACTAGGTAGTTGAGTACCAGAGTTCCCACATTTGAATGTGTAGCTGTGTGCTATAAAAGCGTGCCTGGATGGAAGCTTGGGGAATGAAACTCAGTCCCTCACCAAGGCAGTTGCCTCCCTTAGGGGAAAGTCGGCCCAGAGGAAAGGGTGTCTTTCCCATATTGAACCACCAGAGGGAACATTTTTCTTATTTCTGCAACACTGCCATCTGTCGTGGCTCAGCCATGTCTGTACTATTATTTTTGTTGGTTGTTTATTGCTTTATTTTGCAGATGAAAACTCTGCTATTGAGAGAAGTGAAATATTCTATCCCAGCAGAAAATCTTCCATTGAATCAAATATCTGCTGAGTTGACAAAAAAAAACTAGCGCTCTTTCCATCAGCACTTGGAAATATTCTTGTTCTTACTGTGGGATGATCCCTGGTTTGTAGATACTGCCTATAGGGCAATGGTTGGGTTCAGAATTACAGAGAGGCATAATCGTCAAAGCATAGAGAAGCATATTAATAAAAGCCTCTGAAAATACAAATGAGATCCCAAATCCACCAGCTGACTGAACAGAACCCCTCTTGGCCAAGGGGACCTCAGAATAATCTTGAAGACTAGTTCTCAGTCATGACAGTATGTGAGGTCAGACATTCCTTGTAGTACCCCCTCGCTTGATAATCACCATTAAGCGTTCTTCCCTAAGGACCAAACAGAAACCAGTCCTTTACAAAGACTCTACCACTGACATCAACTAACCAGTAACGACTGCCCCTCCCTTTTGTGGTTTTAAGAAAACAACCGGCTGGCATTTCTTCCTGGTAAGAGACCACTGACTATGAAGTGGTTCTGGCCAGTCTACGGAGGGTGTACATAGGGACTTTTATGTCCTGTGCTTCACATTTGTCATCAGAGGGCTGAAAACACCACCCTCGGATCACGCTAACGAGGCTATATTTTGAACATGGGTCCCCTGGAGAATCATGAAGCTCAATTGTGAATGTGTGTGTTTCTCCTTTTAAAAATATTTATGACTCCTCTTATAGCTTATTAAATATGTAAATGTGGCCACCTCAGCACACATTCCTGTTTCCTTTTTCCTCCTGTGAAGAGTCTGTTTTTGGCTCCTGGCCAGGGGCTATGCTTCCCAGTCTGTCAGAATGGCCACCATGCAGGTTGCAAAACTTTATGAGAAATAAAGCTCTCCTTTCCACATTTATGAATCTCGTCATTCTTCAGTTGACATCTCCAATTCCATGGGAGTCATCTAACTTATAGAGTTCTTTTCTCTTTTGGAAATTGGAAGGGTGAACTCAACAACAAATAAGGTTCCTCTGGGCTCTCATATCTTTGGCTAGAGGAGATGAAAGAGTTTTTTTTTTTTTTTTTTTTTTTTTAATAAAAGGACCTATTTATTTGCTCTTCTATCACAGCTGTCCAAGGTTATTTGAATCATGCCACCTTGTGAGAAGACTTCTGCCACATTAGGCCATTTTGGAATCATCTTCAGCCTCGTTAACGACGTAGCAGGGTTAGTTTGGTCACTACCGACTTCCCTTTTTATCAAACTTGCTGCTGAATTGAATCTCTAATTTGGATGAAGTCAGGTGTCTCATCCCCAGGAGTTTAATTACAGACACATTCATTGATTCTGGGCGTGCTCCCTCAGGTCAAGAGCACACAACCACTTCAGAGCTTTCTGCAAAGAGGACATATTGTATAAGTCTATGCTTGCAGTCTTTGGAGGAAATGATGAAGGTTGGAGAAAGGAAGCAAATAAGTACATTTTTTCTAAGTCAATTCTAACTAGAATAAGTCACTGCCACACACCATCTGCCCCCTCCTCCCCAGGGTCCCCCTTCCCTTGGACCCTCTATCAGTAAATGAATTTCACCTAATTTGCTGCTCTCTAGGGAGAATGCATTCAACCACAAGCTTCCCAAGGTGCTTCCGTTCCTGGTACAAAAAGCTGAAAATGTCATCACATTTGCAAATGAACAGAAACCTCCCACTCAAAGAGCATCAGTGCCACTGTGGCTCATTGAAGCAGCTGGCAGGAGCCTTCCTCTCACTGCCATTGCTTTGTGGTTAGAATAATACACACATATTATTTTCATCTAATGACGTTGGCAAGTTTAACTTTCTGTGCAAAAGTAACAGCACTTTGCCTTCAACCAGTAGATGTTCTCTCTTTCTTTGCACAAGGGCAGAATGGTTTCTATTTACTTCTGATAGGGTCAGTCACCTGCAACCTCTAGACATGTCTTCACTTCAGCTTTACCCCATGCTATATAAACTCCATAGGTCACAGTGGCTTTGATATTCTTCAGCTATGAAAGTCTGAGTTCTGGATTGAGATGCTGGCCCCATCAAGCCCATCTTTCTTGGCATTCTTATTTGTGAAGGAGGGATGGGCTCAAAGCAGAATACTTCACACCCCTCATGATTTGCAATGACCTACCTTCAATCTTTTCTCAGATTTAACATTTTTCTGAGCAAGGGACCCTGAACTCTGGCAAGAGGTGGCTTCTGGGTAAAGGCAGTACAGGAAATCTCCAATTTACTGGGAATCTTTCCATGATTTTTGAAGCATGAAGGGACCATCATGGTGACTGGTTTCATACCACTGACTAATCCAGATTAACCAGTTCATTTTGTCACAGAGAACTCCCAGAGTGTGGCCAAAAGGGTTGGCTAGAGATCCTACCAGAAACTTTGCATTTACATTGTATTGCAAGCTTGCCAAATGTACATCCTAGAAGAGTCTAACACCCAGGACATCCCATTACATGTTTTCATCTATTCTGCAGGAACTAGGACCATGGAAATGAGAAACTCCAGTTATAAACTTTACTGACACTTCAAATACAATAGATACACAAGGTTGAGTTAAGTATTATACTCTATCTAGAAATGGCAATCTGGTTGGTAATTGTTCTCTAACACTAAGGTAGATGTTCCAAGATGTATAAGCTGTCCTGCTCAGATATAACACATCGATGCCTTTTACATCAAAACTCACTGAATGAGCTGTGTAGTGGCCTGTCTACAAGTGCACTCATGCATTAGTCAGCTCCAATTGCCATAATAAAATACCACAGACTGGGTGGTTTAAATTTACAAATACTCTGGAGACTGGTAGGTACAAGATATAGGTACCCACCAATTTGGTTCCTAGTGAGGGTTCTCTTCCTGGTTTGCAGACAACTGCTCTCTTGTTATGTCCTCAAATGACTGAGAAAGAGACCTCTGGTGGCTCTTCCTTTCTTATAAGGGCACCAGCCCTATCAGATTAGGGTCCCACCCCTATGACCTCCTTTAACATTTATAACCTCCTCAGAGGGCTCATCTTCAAATACCATCACTTTGGGGGTTAGGACTTCAACATATGTATTTGGGAGGGGGAACACATTCAGTCTATAACACCCACAAATAGCCAATTATGGGACATAGGGCCTCAGGTGCTCTGTCATTGAACTTCTGCCATAATTATGAAATGAACACTCTTCAAAGGCCTCACTCACAGGTATCTGCCAACTAAGATGTATCTATGGAGATGCAGGCAATGCTCATTCAATCACCACCAAGAGCCTACTCTGTCTCATGACCTGTACAAGACAATGGGAAGATTAAATAGGATATAGTTTCTACCCTTAAGAATATCACGAGGTCAGGAGATCGAGACCATCCTGGCTAACACGGTGAAACCCCGTCTCTACTAAGAAATACAAAAAACTAGCCGGGCGAGGTGGCGGGCGCCTGTAGTCCCAGCTACTCGGCAGGCTGAGGCAGGAGAACGGCGTGAACCCGGGAGGCGGAGCTTGCAGTGAGCTGAGATCCAGCCACTGCACTCCAGCCTGGGCTACAGAGCAAGACTCCGTCTCAAAAAAAAAAAAAAAAGAAGAATATCACACCATGAGAGATTTAGGGGACACATAAAATCAGATCATTACAAACACAGAAAATGGTCTAAGTCGGATGTTAAATGTATACCTACAGTGTTATGAAAATTAACATCTAGGAACATCATCCAACCTAGTTTATGAGGTGGTGATGAGAAAAAAAGCTTCCTGGAAGAAGTTATCTTTAAGTTGAGTCTGATATGATAGTTTTGTGGGATATTTGAGAGTCCAAAAAGGAAGTGTTTCAACCTTCCAACTTTTTCTCAACTAGGCAAGTTTTTAGAAGCAAGCAAGGAATGACTTCTTATTCTTTTCTCAGCCTGATCAAATAATCAGGTGAATTAGAATACCTCAATGTCTACCAGGTGGTAGAAAACTCGTTCCATTCTGTTAATATGGTATTACTGCAAATGCCATCCATAACTCAAATTTCACCAAGAAAAGTGATTACTTGGAAGCTTTTATTTTTCCATCTTTACTTTTTTTCAAAAACCACAAACCCAAAAGAAATCAGTAAGATAAAGTCATGCAAAGTTTAACTTCATTACACTTTGAAATTACATTGAACTTGCATGTCCTGTTGTCAATTAAAGACACTTTTTTCCAAATTCTCCTGAAAGGAATTTCCAAAGAGCTTAATTTGTATTTATTCACTTTGTGGAGTTTTGAGAACTGGCTCTGGAAGAAAAAAAAAAAATGAACAATACTGTGGATATGTTTTTAACTTTTTAAGTTATCCCATGAGAGACTGGATATAATTGAGTTAGGAAAGACACAAATAGCTGGGCAAGGACATTTTCCTGAAGTGAAAATAAACTCATTAAGGGTTAAGCTCTGGGCAGCATCATTAAGACCAAGGCAAGGAGCAGAGCTGTGATACTAAATATTACCACTATTATCATCTCAGTTAAGACATGGCACCCAAGGAATTGGGTTAGGCTCAGAATTCTCCTCCATGGGTCTGCAAGAGTATATTTCATTTCATCTCACTGAGCCTACCCCATAGGCAAGAGTGGTTCACAGAATTAGGACCATGCTGAAAAAGATAGTTATTTTCTACCTACTCTGGTGGGGTGTTCTGTCTTTAATTTTGGTTTTTAAAATTTTGTTGTTATCCCCAGTCTCTGAATTTTTAAAATAAACTGAAGTAATATTGTTTCACAATCTCCTCCCTTTCCTACATTCCTCAGCAACCCTGAATGAGGCTCTATCACTAAATCTGGGGCCACATACAATCACTGTTTTAAATAGAAGCCTGGATCCTCTTCAGCCACTGCAATCACTGGTAAAACATACCCAGCATGACAATCCAGTGGCCTCCATGTGCAGATTATCCTAGGGTTAGTAAAGAAGTGGTCAGTGCCAGCAGTTGGAGTTATTGCCATCTCTATCATCAAAGAACAAGTATAACAGAGCATGCTTTAGTTTCTAAGATCCTTAAACATCAGGTCTGTCTTCATGTGGACTGTTTTTTGTTGGGGTGTGTGTGTGTGTGTGTGTGTGTGTGTATTTCATACATCTCTTTCTTTTTCCACAAACCTTTTCTTTTTAATTTTAGATTTAGAGGGTACATATATGCAGGTTTGTTACATGGGTATATTGTGTGATGCTGAGGTTTGGGCTTCTAATGATCCTGTCACCCAAGTAGTGAACACAATACCAGATAGGTAGTTTTTCAACACTTGCCCCCCTCCCTGTTTTGTAATTCCCAGTGTTTATTGTTGCCATCTTTGTGTCTGTATGTATCCAATGTTAATCTCCCATTTATAAATGAGAATATGTGATACCTGAAAACCTTTCCTAACCATGCCAAGAGAGTTTATGCCCCTATTTAACTATTGAGATTGTACTGCAGTTCTCCTAACACCTAATAATGCAGACCTGTTTGCAGGTCTCCTACCATTACCACATGACAAGCTTCTTGAAGACAGCTTAGAAACTTATATATCCTTAGCTCCTTGCAAGCGCGTGACACTCGAGTAACTGCTCTCCGAATATTTACTGATGACTAGATGGATGGATAAATGGCCATCTGAGCCACTGGATCTGAGCTATTACTTGCCAAAATATTTAACGGGTGAGAAAAGTAGGGACTCTCTCAATTCTGTTTAGTGCAGTAAGTTTTGTGGGAGTAATAGCCCTGTGTGAGGCCCTCCTACTGCTCCTGATGTTGTCCATGCACAGGCTGGGGAAGCCAGGTTGGAGATCATGCAAAAAAGAAATATTGGGGTTATAATTGTGGAGGCTTTGAATGTCATCCTAAGGGTGTGGCCTTAATTCCATGGTGAAGGTTTGGAATAAGTGAGTGACATGATTAGATATATACTCCTGGGGACCTACTTTGGTAGCAATGGAAGAAGGCCAGGCCAAAGGCAGACATACCTATAGCAAAAATTCATCTAGAAAAAATTTTCAAATGTCTCCCATGTGGGTTATAAAGTAAAAGGTAGAGATGAGAAAAAGGACAGAGCTTAAAATACCAGTAGGGACTTAATGTCAAGTAGAGTCAGTATCCAGAACCCTGGATTGTGGTACATAAATATATATTTTCTCAGATGACACTCATGGGTAGCCTCCATCATTTTATCAAAGGGCCTTGGAGAAATAAACTGCTTCTATTAGTAATGCCCACAGCAAGCCAATCAATCAGTACTCAGACAGTACCTGGAATTTTCTAAAAAGTTTATGCTGCTTTCCAGATTGAAATAGGGTCAGCTTTGTTTTTGCACTTTATTGCATTTCCCAATAAATTTCTGTCTAGTCACTGGAAACCGTATATATGTATATATACACATGTGTGTGTGTGTGTGTGTGTGTGTGTGTGTGTGTGTGTGTATAATATCACTGCTGAAGAGTTGAATCTGTAAGATTAGGGTACAAAAAAAGTTGCCTTGTGACCTTAAGTAGAAACAATAGTAGAATCAAACTCAAGTGTCCTAAAGGTCTCTGCCAAAGTAATATGTCAGCCAATAAAAGGAAATTTGGGCAGGTTGGAGAGCTATGGGTCATTACTTATTATCAAAGACATGACTCAACTGTGGGTCAGTGCTTTCCAAAACCGGGCATCATGGTGCAAAATATTCCAGAGTATAAACTGTAGTGTACTCAATTAGTATTTTCTCAGGCTTCTGAGTGCTGATACGTATTCAGTAAATGCTCAACTTCAGGACTCAGTCTGAGTATATTGCCTAGAGCCAACGCCTCCAAGTCATGCTAGGATTTGAAGAGAACTAAGCCAAATGCCAACAAAAAGAATGTAGACAGGGGCACTGTTAGGGTAATAATAGTAATAATAAAATGGTTTTAATCAGATGGAGTGATCTTTCAGGTCAAGGAAATAGGGTGGGAGAAGTTCAGGGAAAAGATAACTTCAGAGTTGGTTTCATAAATCAGGCGGTGCATCTAAAGTAAGAGAGAAAGGTTAATGCAGAACATGATCCAGAAGGACTTTGGTGAGAATCAGGTTCTGGTCACCTGATCGAAGTAGAGTGCAAGACGTCCTTTCCAACGGGCACCAGAGATTTGAGGCCATAGAAATATGGGAGAGAACAGGGAATGGACTAAGTGAATATGTCAACCACATCTACTCCTTGTCCAGTCTCTTATGTCACTGTCCAGTAGAGCATTTCCTCATCTGGGAAGTCTGCAATTTAAAGTTTGTGGGATATTTTCAGTTTATTCTAACAAGGTACTTCATGCAGAAAAGGGGGAAGAAAACTAGGAACTATTATCCAAAAGCCTCAGACCTCTGCTCTGGGTATAGAACAGTAGACTATTACAAACTCTTCTGGTTTGCGCAGAAAAAAAAAATGTTGACAAATTGCCCAGCTGCACTTTCTGTGTTACAAAATTGAAGTAGGGGGAGGCAGTCAGCAGACGCTGGCTATACATTGCACTTAGCCTGGGATAGGGTCAGGACAGCACTGACAGGCACTGTTTAATGGAAAGACCTATGTCACAATGCACTGAATTTCTCACAGCAAGGCTGTAAATGGCATCAAAATACAGACATCTAAGCTGAGACCCTTAACATCATCCTCAAAGCACAAAATGTTCACAGAAGGAAACCCTGGAATCTCCCCTGAAAACCTGTTAATGTGGCTGAGAGCTCAAAATGGAATCATTGAAAACAGTATATTTTATGGACATAGAGAAAGATGCTGCTTTTCTCCTGACAATCTTCAAAGAGGGGCAAGGTCACGATAACGCAAAGCTGAAAGTCACTGCAGAGCAGGTCAGCAACCCACAGAGACAATCTTCCCTAAATAGGCACCTTAATGCCTTGGGCTTTAGCATTCTGGCCTCAGATGGAAAACTTACATGGACCCAGGACTAGAATTAGAAAATTTTAAGGTTAGTTTGTTGGAGGATTTTCTAAGTTATCTATCCAATTCAGTTTCCAGGGAGGTAGTGAAAGGTTAAAAAATAAATAAGAAGATGAAGAAGAAATGCTTTGAAGCCAGAAATGTTTGAATTCAAGTCGTGGTTCTACCATTAGCCAGGTGGATAACCTTGGAATTGGACAAATTACATAATGTCCTAGAAGCATGATTTTTTATTTGAGCATGGGCATGATTGCACTCACTTCTGTGAGGATGACATGAGATGTTGCCAGTATCATACTTAGCACAGTGCCTGGCATATAGCAGATAATAGGAAATGCTAACTCTCTTCCCTTTCTCTGTCCAGCTTTCTAATACACTCAGTCCCACTCATTTAGTTTGTTATCTCTTTCTAGAGAACAAAAGCAAAAGGAAATTTTGCTGGTAACTGTCTCAAGTTTTTTCACATTGAAGACAAACTGTGTATGTGATTTGTTCTCCTCAAAGGAGATATTTAGGTAAGAATACTCTGAAAGGCTAGACATCTGGGAATCTTTCCTGAGTAAAGAATTTAAAATAGGAGGAAAACTCTATCTGTTCAAAAGATATTTTAAAATGTTGTTAGGCACCTACTTTGTGTGAGGCACTGTTCTAGGCACTGAAAACCCATACTTTAGACAACTCTCTGCCCCTGTGAAGCTCATTCCCAAGCTGAGGAGAACACGTTGTGCTCAGAAATGTTTATTGCAGCATTATTTGTAACCATAAGGAACTAGTGACAATATTAGTATTTAACAACGGGGAAATGGTTAAGTAAATTTCGTACCTCTAATTGCTGGAACATTAAGCAGTGATCAAAATGGTGGTTAGGAAGAGTGGAAAACCACAAATAAAGACTAATCTCTTACTAAATGAGAAATTAAAGTTCTTATTAAGGTTTGACTCCATCTCTGAGCATCTGAGTTTATAAAATCTAGTTACAAGCACAATAAATCAATAAATCTTAATTATTTTTCTCACCTTCTCTCTTGTGTGCCTATAAATATCTAGAGTCAATTAGTCTCTCTCTCTCTCTCTAATACACACAAATCATTATTGATTAATCCATCCCATCAGAGTCAAAGGGTTTGGTTGAAATTCTCTTTTACTACTGAGCATTTGTGATTCTCTGATTCAACTATCAGGTAGAAGTCCTGAAACTTTTCTCTTCCCTATTCATTCACACTGGTTTAATCATTACGAACATGTATTTCTCTGTGGAACTCAGTTTGTCTGCTATAAGCAGAAACCATATGATTTCAGACACATGAAATTGGGACACTACAGGGAAAATGTTAATGTCAAGCAGCTGGCAAGTATTACAAAAATACAAATTATAAATATCTATAGAATATGTGAACTACTCACAAACCTAGTTATATCTTCCCGAGATATGACTCGAGCCTTGTGAATAAATGCCTAGCATCCAGCTGTTTTTACTTCATATCAGACTGCTTTGTATAACCTGATCTGTAGGACTAGCACAATAGTCAACCAAGACAAGGGCTAAAGGATCACAAAAATGGACTTCTTTTACCTTTTCCTGTGTTCAACATCCTTTACAATGTGACTTTCAACTCATCTAATGAAAAGCTATCGTGTATTTCCCCATTCCTTGTATTGGGCTGGCTTTGTAACTTGCTTCAGCCAATGGGATGTGGTAGAAGTGGCAGTGTGCCCGTTCTAAACCAAGACCAGAAGAGGCTTCAATGCTTCTGCTCTTTCTCTTGGAACTATTCCACTGCCATGTGACTAAGCTCAGGCTAACCTGCTAGAGAACAAGTGACATGTGGCCCAGTCTTCCCATTTGCCCTTGTCATCAGCCAGGCTTTATCTGCAGTTGGGCGCAGACACATGAGAAAGTCCATCTGAGATCAGAAGAACTGCCCAACTAAGCACAGCATAAGTGGCTGACTCACATAATAGTGAGTTAAAGAAATGGTGTTTTTAAACCACTAGGTTTTGAATGGTTTATTATTTAAGGGAAATATTCACAAGCAGACTAAATTCCAAAATGAGCAGTATCCTGAGTACTTCCAGATTCATTTGCCTTAAGTCAAGCCAACAGAATTCTTATTGCCCATTCTATGATTTTTTCTCCTCATTCCCATCCAATCAGCCCATGTATGAATCATACACTACCTGCTGCAAAACTGAAAGATGTGTTTTTCCCTGGGAAAGCCATCGCTTGCTCTCCTTGATGCCCTGGGAAGATACATTATTTTGGATAGCTAGTGCAAAGTACAATTTTGCAGATATATGAGATAGGGAACTCTCATGCTTCCCAAATTTGTGGCAAGATAAAGACGTGGATGGAAAAATTTAGTATCAGTGAAATCACAAGCCAGTGATTTCAACAATTTTGACACTTCTAATTCAGGGTTGTTTTTGGTCCAATGTGCTGTCCTAGTTATATCTGGCTACAAAACAACAAATTTAAAGGTATTAAACAAATTCAATTCTCATTTATTATTATCTCATACAGTCTGGGTGTTGGATAGGCTCAGCTAAATGATTCTCACTCAGAGTCTCTCATGAAGTTGCAACTAGACATTAACAGGGGCTGGAGTCACCTTGAAGACTGCCTCCCTCACACGTCTGCTGGGTGATGCTGGCTGCCAGCCAGAAAACCTATAAATGCTTTCTTCATGTAACCTGGGATTCCTCACAGTTGGGTGTGAGGTGGTAGTGACTGGATACCAAAAGCAAGTGTTCTAAGACAGATCTAAGGAGAAGATGCAGCTCCTTCATTGCCTCTATTGATTGAGGTAGTCACAAAGGTATGCCCAAGTCCAAGAGAAAAGGACATAGACTCTGCCTCTCATACCTATGAATGTGGAAAGGTCACATTTTAAGAGGAGCATGTGGAATAAAATGTATTATTGCAGCCTTCTTTGGGAAATGAAACCTTCCAGAAGCACATATAAATAATAGGAAATCATGACATTCCAGAGTCATTTTACTTTTATTAACATGCAGCTAGAGAACCATGCTAGTGAATAACTTAGATATTAGATACTGTGCAGCCATATTCAAGCAGGTCTTGAATATAACTGGATACTTGAAACTTTATCTGAGTCTTCCTAAAATTATCTTGGAAGTTAACGAGAACGTTTTTGTTGGCTGGACTTCCACATACGACTAAATGATATTTAATTTAAAATATGAACTTTACCTTAAATATTAATCAGAACATGAAATTAAAATATTGGCCAGGCACGGTGGCTCATGCATGTAATCCCAGCACTTTGGGAGGCCAAGGTGGGTGGATCATGAGTTCAGGAGGTCGAGACCATCCTGGCTAACATGGTGAAAACCCATTTCCACTAAAAATACAAAAAAATGAGCTAGGCGTAGTGGCGGGCGCCTGTAATTCCAGCTACTCTGGAGGCTGAGGCAGGAGAATGGTGTGAACCCAGGAGGTGGAGGTTGCAGTGAGCCGAGATTGTGCCACTGCACTCCAGACTGGGCGACAGAGCAAGACTCCGTCTCAAAAAAAAAAAAAAAAAAAAAATTGGAATAATTTTTATAGTTGTCAGCCTGGAGCAAGAAAACACAATAAAGTTGGTCAGCAGATGTTAAGACAGAGGTGTAGGAAAAAAATGAAAATTTTATTTAAAAATATCTCAGGCACTTTTAGAAGCCACAAACTACAATAAAGCTATTCCCTTTTTCTTGCTCTGGTTTCTGACATGTGGTCACTCCATGTCCCTTGCCTCTGCAGAAAGAGGCGGTAGCATGAAAGGAAGAATGAATGTCACAAAAGTCTTTCTGGATTTGTTTCTAAAAACCTAACATCCATTCTGAGAGATGGATAAGAAGGGAGGAAGTTTGTAGCTTTCAAAGTTCCCCAAATTGCTTAAACAGAAACAGGAGGTAAAGTGAAGCTTCTCTTATTCACACTAGAGGCTTACCAGGATTAGTAGAAAGAGACAAGAGAAAGAGAAAAGTATGCATAACACCAGGGCAAGGGACCTGCATTTGTGGTAAGGCCATAAATTATTAGGAAATTCAGAGAGTTTAGAGATCAGTAACCAGTATTCTATGCTGCCAGTGCCCGGCAGGGGTGGTGATGAAGGGAAGCAGACACAGTGACCCTCTAGAGGGGAAAGACTACGATAGGTGTCAGTGTAGGTATCAGGGAAAGGGACATTTGAACAAAAGGTTTCTTGCCCCAAGCCAGACACTGAAGCACCATAAAGTCACATGTGCCTTTGTTCGGGGCAAAGGACACCTCACAGGCAAATTTCTAGTTTTGGGTTTTAAAAATTGTTTCTATAAAGGTATCATATTGCATATATAATTTTATACCTTTTAAAAAACATTTTGCTTTGGAGATACTTAGGTCATTACATACAAATCTACTCTATTATACCTGTTGCAGGCTATTAGTGTAAGCATGAACTAGGATCTATTCTCTTATTCATGGACATCTCTAGACAATTTTTTAGAAAATTGTTTTAGAGAATTTTTCTCTAAAACAATGCAGTAGTGAATGTCCTAGTGTTAACCTCCATGTGAACATGTACATTTATTTCTCTAGGTTAAAGAAAGAGAAGTGAAATCCCTGGGTCATAGGGGAATACACTTTTAAAATATACAATTCAGTTAGGCCTAGTTATCCTCTAAAATGAGCATGGCCATTGATATCTTAATCTGAAAAATATGAGGTAAATTATTTCCCCACATTCTCACCTGTATACTTATTATTTTAAAATATACTTTTTAAAATGATGATGTATTTTAAAAGCAAAAGAAATAGTAGAAAATGTTCAAATATATTCTCCATGATAGCAAGTACATTGTCTTGTTTTTATATAATTAGAACAGTGCCTGGTATATAATAGAAGACATTTAATCGTTATTAGTTGAATGAATGAATGAATGAATGAATGAATGAATGACAAAGGTGAATGGAAGGATGCATTGAGAAAAACTCTGTGGCATGAAGCATAAGGTAATGCTAGAGGACTTTGAAGCCAGTGTTGAACTGAAAGTAACCATAGCAGCAACACTGAAACTCAGCTCAGCTCCTGGTTAGTTTGACTCAAGTCCCCACACTAACAGCAGAGCAATTTAAGAAGCATGTCCATTTTCAGGTATAAGGACTCTACCCCAGAGTCTACTGTCCTAAACACAATGTCCATCATTCAATCAGAAATTACAAAACACACAAAAATGCAAGAAAACTCCCACTCACTGTTAAGAGACAAATTAATTAACAGAACCAGACTGAAAAATGGCTCAATGTTAGAACTCTCAGACAGAGGATTTAAAATAACAATTGACTAATATTTTAAAGGCTCTAGTGGAAAAAGTGGGCAACATGCAAAAAAGAAGAATTACAGGAACTATAAGAAAGAGTCAAATGGAAATCTTATAAATAAAAACCACAGTCACCATAGTGAGGAAATACTTTGATAAGGTGTCAGTAAATTAAAAAATCAATCACTAGAAACTACTCAAACTATAAAAGAGAGAAAAAAAAGATGGGAGACAATTTTTTTAAAGAATGGTCACCAAAATGTAGCAACAAGTTTGCCTTGTTCTATATCATTTGAATTTTCAAAAAATAAACTCATTATACAATCTTTAAAATATTTTGAATAGAATTATTTCATGTGTTATTTGTGAAAATCAGGGAAAAAGCAGTAAAGAAACATTCTGTGAGAAAACCTATCTAATAAACTTAGTATTGAGGTTCTTAGAATATAGAAAAAGAAAGAAATGTGGCAATTTGCCAGTTTTCATTATAAAACGGCAAAGAATAAATACATTCTTCACCCAGCATTTTCAGCAGAATTTATTGTATTGAAAGGGATTTTTGTAAAAGGTAAACTAAGCACTGTAATATAAACTAGTAATTTTTTCCAGAATGGAAGATACTTCACCCAAAAGCATCTGAATGGACAGAACATGTATCTTTGGTAAAAGCAGCCTGTGGTTTTCCTAATGATACAGAACATCTTTTTGGAGAGTGTAGACATATGTGTGTGTGTGTGTGTGTGTGTGTGTATGCATGTGTGCGGGTACACCTGTGAATATATTAGTTACACAGCAAAGGGGAACTAAAGTTGCAGATGGACATTAGGCTGCTAATCAGCTGAACTTGATATAGGGAGATTATCTTAAATTATCCTGGTGAGTCCAATGTAATCACTAGTTCTAAAAAGTAGAAGAGGGAAGCTGAAGAGTAGGTCAGAGTGATGTGATATGAGAACAACCCAACCCATCATTACTGGTTTAAAGATGAGGTGATAGAGTTATCAACCAAGACATGCAGGTGACCACTAAGAAATGCAAAAGATGAGAAGATGAATTATCCCTTAGATCCTCCAGAGGGAACATAGCTCTGTTAACACCTTGATTTTAGCCAGTGAGATCTGTGTCAGACTTAAAACACACAGAATGTAAGATAATAAATTTGTGTTGCTTTAAGTCACTGAGTTTGCAGTAAGTTGTTATAAGAGCAATAGAAAGTGAATACACCTTCCCCCTTTATCTACAAAGCTTTAATAAATACCTAGAAAAAAATGAGAAGTCAAAATATAAAGGCTCAAACACAGCTGTGTGGTAATAAATATTACGTAAGATTGACAATTGAAATACACCTGAGTTAATGAAAAACCAGTGGTATATATGCTAATAGGAAATCAAATGTTGACAAACAAATCATAAGCTTCAATGTTTACTTAATATGAATGAGAAAACGTAATAGTCACCTGATAGGTTATTGCAGAGATTTGCAAATTTAATACAAAAAGGCAATAAATACTTCCAAGGGGACCAGGCTAAAAAAGCTGACAGTATTTCTTAAGGGTCATCAATTACCTGAAGTAGGTTTAAGTAATCAGGATATTAGACTTTATCCTTGCGTTAGACAAAAATCTTCTTTTGCAATACACAAGAAAAAGAATTGAAAATGAGTCATGGAAAGGAAGAAAATAAGGAGGTAGAAAAGGAAGAGAAGAATCAAGAAGAGGAGAAAGAGGAGAAAGAAGTAGAGAACTCATAAACTTATAATGATATTAATGCTTTAAATGTGAAACCTGGAATCATAAAGCTTCTAAAAGAAATGTAGGGGAAAGGCTTCTTGACATTGGTCTTGGCAATAATGTTTTAGATAGGACACCAAAAGCACAGGCAATAAAAGTAAAAATGAACAAGTTTATACCAAAATGAAAAGCTTCTGCACAGCATAAGAAACAATCAGCAAACGAAAGGGTAGCCTCTGAAATGGGAGAATATATTTGTATGTCATATATCTGATAAATGGTTAATATAAAAAATATACAAGGAACTCCTACAACTCAATAGCGTACAAACAAATAAAAAACAAAATTCCCAAATAACCTGATTGTAAAATGGCAAAGGATCTGAATAGACATTTCTCCCAAGAAAATACACAAATGGCCAACAGATATGTATAAAAAGGTGCTCAACATCACTAATCATGAGGGAAATGCAAATCAAAACCACAAAGAGATACCATCTCACACCTGTTAGGAAGGCAATCATAAATTTAAAAAAGGTTAAGTGTTAGTTCAGTGTTAGTGAGGATTTGGTGGAAAGGGAACACTTGTACACTGTTGGTGGGAGTATAAATTGGTACAACCATTATGGAAACAGCATGGAGATTTCTAAACAAATTAAAAATAGATTTACTACCTGATCCAGCAAACCCACTTCTGGATATACATCCAAAAGAATTGAAATTAGGATCTGGAAGAAATATCTGCACTGCCTTGTTCATTGCATCATTGTTCACAGTAGCCAAGATATGTAAACAACCTAACCATTCATTGACAGATGAGTAGATAAAGAAAATGTAGTATATATAGACAATGGAATATTATTCAGCCTTAAAAAAAGAAGGAAATCATGCCACTTGTGACAACCTTGATAGACCCAAATAGCATTACTCTGGGTGAAATAAGCCAGAAATAGAAAGATACTGTATGATCTCACTTATATATGGAACCTAAAATAGTCAAACTCATAGAGCAGAGAGTAGAATGGTGGTTACCAGGAAAGGGGAAAATGGGAAAGTGATGATTAGAGGGTACAAAGTTTTAGTTACACAAGATAAATAGGCTCTGAAGATCTATTATACAGTATAATGCTTATAGCTAACAATACTGTATTATATACTTGAAGTATGTACAATAAGAGGGTAGATCTTATGTTGAGTGCTCTTACCACACACATACACATATTAATAATTTTAATAATAGGTGGAATAAATAATAGAAATAAATAGAAATTTAATAATAGGTGGAAGGAGGTGGAAGAAAACTTTAGGAGATGATGCATATATTTATGGTCTTGATGGGGGTGATGGTTCTATGGGTATATACTTCTCCTTAAACTCATGAATTGTATACTTTAAATATGTGCAGCTTTCTATATGTAAATGGTACCTCAGTAGAGTGGTTTAAAAAATATAAATATAGATAGATAGATAGATAGATAGATAGATAGAGATATTTTCTTATCTGGAAAGGATGTAATTATGTTGGGTTGGAATATTAGAGCATGGTAAGAGAAATGAAAGAAGGACCACTCAGTGAATGACTTTGTATCCAGCAGAAAAGTCACCAAATATGAACTGAAGCCTCTACTATGTATTCAAAATACCTTCCATGGGAGTTCACTCTTCCATATTTTCCTTCTGTCCCAACCCTGCCTCTAAGTCTGTCTCTGAAAATATTATTCAAATTAGCTTAGAACTTTTAGTTCTTAGTCCTCTGAGTGTCCCAGAGGGAGGGCATTATGTAGATTTTCTCAAGTCAACAAATAGTATAATCAGGATGAAACATTTCAAAATAAAGAGTACATCAATACTTAGGAAGCATGGATATTCTGTCATGCACTGTGTTAAGGAGTTGAAATATTAAGTGTATCATCTCACTTAACCTCTTCATCTTCATGTGATAGCTGTAAATATCTGGGTTAGGAAACAGTCTCAAAGAGTTAAGTATCTTGCTCAAGGTCACACAGTTAACAACTGGCAAAAGAAAGAATACTACTTTTCAGAGAAGCACGGTTATGGGGTGTTGCTTGATATTTAAGTATAGGAGCGTGCACTGTCCATGAAGGAGGGCTTGGAAATCAATAGTCCTCACTAGAAATTTTAGTGTGCTGCCTGTCTGTCTTCAGGTCCATAAATAACAAATTAGAGAATTTTATCCTATACTCTAACTTACAGTCAAAATCATCCAGGATTGCAATTAGGATGCAGTCTTTATGGCTACCTGAGAAGGAATAAGGAAGGTGGAAATAAGTTGGTAAAATTGGAAGGAAAAAAAACATGAAGTATTTACCTATAAACAATTCTATTTAAAGAATCAATAAAGTTCCAGACATTAAGGTGAAAGCAAGCAAAGAGATGGAATTTGGAACGTGGAGGGCAGGTACAAAATGAATGCTCAGGAAGGAGACAAAGTCAAAGACAAGTATTTAGCACAGCATGATGCTAAGAAAGGTGAATATCCAATCAAGGTAGGAACCAGGGCTGAGGGACAAAAACAAAGACACTGGAGCCTGCTAGTTGTCAATTAGCTCAAAGCAGACTTCCCACCTCTTCAAATAAAAACAAAAGAATCTGAGCTTTTCAGAGCTCTGCCTTGAGACCAACAGCCCTAGTGCTAAATATCAAATATCACATGCAAATATGTGCCTGAGAGCATGTACAAGCATTTACTCATTCCATTTCATAACACATATTAAGCACTTGCTGTGTTCTAAGCACTGTTAGCAACACAGATGACTTACAAGAGAGTAAGATACAGCTGAGAGGCCAGTGAATGCAGACTTGTAGACTGAAACTTTCAATAGCCACAGAAGAGTTAGTGCTGCAAAATACGTACAGTGTTGTGGGGAGCAGGGAGAATATTGAATATCTTCACAAAAAGGGAAACACTTGAGTTGGATCTCAAAGGATACATAGAAGTTCGCCAGAGAGGAATAAAGGAAAGAGTAACATTTTAGGTAGTAATCCTATATCTGGGAATATACACTAAGAAAGTAGTTTTTAAATCAATGAATAAGGATATTTAAAGAAGACTTATTCTGAGGTTAAAATCTGAAAACAATCAGCATGTTCAACCACTAAAGAATAGTTAAGGAAATTGTATTGTATTGACTTGTTTTCTCAACTATTTTTGACCTATAAATAGCAATTTCACATCATTTAATAGAATTTCAGTCTAATGAAACTTATTCTGATGAAGATGGGAGAAAATCTGGGAAGACTATGTTGAAATAAAATAATCCATAAAATAATAGCAGATAAAATACAAAGAACAAAATCTGTATGTGTAATATAAATTGAAGTTTGTAAAATATGTTTCCACAGTGATAAAGATTGAAAAGACGGAAATGAGAGTAGTTGTAATAGAATAGAAGGAGTTAAAATATTAAAAATCCATTCATGTTGTTTAAATATATATATAGTATGTATACACAAACATGTATACATGTATGTGTGTATACATACACACAATATAGAAAAATACATATTTTAAAAATGTATTTTATTTATATGTATTTATTTAAAATATATTTTTCTATATTGTGTGCATGTATACACACATATGCATACATACACACATTTAAAATATGAACCCAGATGATATTAAGTTACATTCAAAATCTTTTAAAAGCAGCTTATCTAAAACATTCCATTTTATGTAAGTCTGAGAGAAACATGTTAACCATTTTTCCAGGGGAAAAAATAAGTTCATTGATTTCATTTTTAAATAGAAATATCAAATGGCAGCCAGCTGAAGGAGTAATTTGTGTGCTGTGAAGCATTGGGTTCTGGGAAGGAGAAGTCCCAGAACACATATTTATTCCTGCTGCTGTCACAGTATTTGAGTCCAAGATCCAATATGCTTAATTACACCAGACGTGATTTTGAAATTTTTGTGTTGAAGATTTGGGGGATACCTAGTTTTTCTGTATCTTGGGTCTCTGTGTCTTTGACAAGAGGTTCAAAATGTGTTACCTCTTCTGGACTGATTTCTCTCTGACTGACACATGGCAAGGGTCTAGGCAAAGGCATCAGTTTTATATGGTATAGGATCCAGTAGAGATTTGCCATGTTCACATATTCAAAACTGTATTATAACAGACTGCTGAGTGTAACATAGGCATCTATATACATGGGGGCATCTAAGGGTATCTGCTAAAGTTGCATCGGTTAGGACAACTTAGGTAATTCTCCAATAACAAACAGCTCCCCAGTCTCAGAGGCTTAAAAAGACAAGAGTATATTCCTTGTTCTTGTTATATGGACAGTAGAGCTTGGCATAAGAGTTTCTCTTCATTGTAGCAACTCAAGAAATAAGGCTAACAGAACAGCCACTATCTCAAACATTGGCAGTCACCATTCTAGAGAGAAAACAGCACTCTAGAGGGTCTTTCGTGGTCTGGAAGTGATTCATTACTCATGATTCGCCAGTCACAAGCCCCCGCCAATCATAAGGGCCCAGGAAATGCATCCCTACTGTGTATACAGAAGGGAGAAAACTAGAAATACTTGACAAACATCAGTAAACACTACCACAAGACTCTTTCTGTATTGCTTATTTTTAATGGAAGCATAAATTATTGAAATGTAATTTTAAGATTGCCTTAAAATGCCATCTCAGAGAGATGACCTGCAGAGTCACAGGGCATCAACAATCAAGAAGAGTTCTAAAGGAGCCCAACACCATTTTAAGAAACTGGTGGGTCTGGTGGATAAAGAAAGACTGGAAGAATTAAATACATATAGTTTAGCTGGGCAGAACCAGTAGGGAGCAACAGCAGGTGGTAGACGTGGATGTGGTAGCAATCTAAAAATATCCATAAGATGTGAAGGATTAGAAGGAAGTATTATTTAGCATGCAAATCAGAAAGAATCATTAGATATTTTAAAGAATGATATGAGGAATTAAGCTCTGAGATCATAAAATCGGAAAACTGATATAAATAAAGTGAAAAAGAAAGCAGCATTCTCAAATACTTTTTACTTGAGAAGATGGGAAAAAAATTCTTTAGATAAAAATTGAAAATGGGGTTAACTTTAGGGAGACATCCAAGAGCACCTGAAATAAATCTGACCTCTCGCATTCACACACAAGATTCATATTTGCTAGCTAAATTCTAGTGCGAGGGAGCAGGATACAGGCAGATACATCCTCTTGATGACATTTAGAGCAATGGAAGTTATAGTATGTCATGGAGTACTCTACAAGGAGCCTGCCATCTATTCCAGTATGGGAAGATTCCAGAACCTGCCTATATATATATATAAAACTCAGTCCAAGCTTGTGCCACTTGCCACCTGGCAGCCAGTAAGTCAAGAGACAGGTGTTGGAACAAAGAAGGTGACTTTATTCCAGAGAGCTAGCAAACCAAGAAGATGGTGGACATAAGTCCATAAAGAACCATCTGAAAAGACATGACTCTCAAGCTTCTTTTTATACTGGGGAAAGGGGAACAAACAAAGGGTTGCAATCAGGAGGCAACTGGTGACTGCAGACATCTGGGTATCAGCAGAAGTCCAGAGATTTTGCAGAACTTCTTTGTCCTTGGTTAGTTCACAGTGTTCCCATAAATCTTTAGCATAACATTGCTACTTGTGTGTACACCCTCCTTATTTCCTCAGGAGTTGGTTTTGGGAAGGGACTATTATCCTTGCTTTAAAGTTGAATTATAAACTAAGTTCCTTCCATAGTTAGCTTGGCCTATCTGCAGGGGTGAGCAAAGGCAGTTAGCTCTGAGGTTAGAGGCAAGATGGAGTCAGCTGTGTTAGATTTCTCACTGTTACATATAGAATACTTGGAGTATGGAAAAAGATCCTAAAACCCACTATAATTATAGCTACTTAATTATACATGCTTTGATGAGCATTTTAAAGATTTTTCCAAGTTTAGGACAATAGGTTTTAATATGTCCAGGGCTAACACTGATACTCAGGTACTGATGAGTTTTCTCAAGCCTTCCATGCTATCATGGGGAGTGTTTCATAGGCAATGGAATTTAGTTTTATATCTTCTTTTTATTGTTGCTACTTTCCTTGACTGTGTTTTCTCCCATCACAGACTTGCCTGACTCATTTGAAAAAGTTTAAAATGGAAACTTTTGGGGGGATTTATTAACATGAGAAGAGATCAATCATTTGCTTCTCCTAGCTTGTTTTTCAAACAGGAAATATGAGCAGTTTTCTTCTCAGATAAAAATTGCAGTTTTCTGAGTTCGATTCTAATTCCCACCCCTTTTAGGATTGAAATGGAATCAACTCACTTTAGAACAATATACAATTAAACTGACCTGAAATCTTCCAGTTTCTAACGGTACCTACAAGTAAGAGAAGAACCAACAAGGACAAAGCAAATGAGCTTAATGCCCAGGGATTTTCTCTAGTCACTCAAAGCCAGAGGGTGTGATTTGCATTATATAAATTTTTACTGACCTCTTTGTCCACACTATTTCCCAGGAAAAAATATACCTTCCTAAATGCTAAGTTCTACTACTACCCTATAATATCAGCCTGCCCCATACCTACACCATGACTCAAGGGTCTATGATTATACCTTCTTTTTTAAAACCAACTTTATTGGGGTATATTTGACATACAGTAAACTGCACCCACTTAAAGTGTATATTTTGATAGTTTTGACAAATGTGTATACTTGTAGAGCTACCATCAAAATTAAGACATAGAACAGCTTTAACTTTTCTTTAGGAAGAAGTATTTCTGCTGTTTCTGAAGACTCACATTTGCCTAATGTGGGCGTAAAGGGCATTTTCAGCACAAATCAGCAATGTTGGGAAAGGATGAGGAGGTGCAAATACTGTGGTTCACTACATGTGGAAAGATGACAAGCACTATGGAAAAAAGAGAAAGCAAAGTAGGGCTGGGGGAATTTGGAGTGTGGGAATGGGAGTGTAGCCATGATGTGCAGTTTGCAATATTAAATGAATAGTCAGGGAAGGCTTCATTGCAAAGGTAAGGCTTAAAGGAGAGGAGGGGGTTATCAGGGTTGCTATGGAGAGGTTGGAAGCAGGGAGAGTTCTAGGCAAAGGAAACAACCAAACAAAGGCCTTAAAGCAGGAATATACCTGTTATATTCAAGAAACAGCAAGGAAGTCTATGTGGCTCAAGTGCAGTAAATGAGGGGTGAATAGTAGGACAGGAGGTCAGAGAGGTTAGCAAGGAGTCAAAACATGTTGGGCCAAGACAGCCATTGGAGGGCTTTGGTGATCATTGTTTTTCTACCCTGTCGTATGGAGATGTGGATGAAGGAAAGCCTGAGGGAAAAGGAGTGGTAGGTACATATTAGTCTTGGTCCAAGATGCAAAAAGATAGAGTGGCAAAGGCCAGCAAGGGAAAAATGATTAAAAAGTACAGGCCAGAACAACACAGAAATTCCTGGGGCCCATGAAACATAAAATTATGTTACTGATGTTCATGGCAGAAGTTACAGAGAGAAGTATTCTCTTCAATGACTGAAAAGGGATACAGAAAAGTCTTTTCCTAGCCTTCTTGAATAAGCAACATTTTACCACCTCTCCTAAATGAAAAGAGTATAAATAAAAGAAATACTGCCTACTCACATCTGAAAGGTTGCCAACTCTTGTTTTGTAAGAATCTCGGGATCTCTTAAGCAAGGGGCTGCATTTCAGTCTTTAAAAAGTGCACCTTGTGGCTTTGTGCAATTTCAACCACTTAGGTCTCATAAGCTTTTGAGCCACAGCTCAATTTTCAAAGGAACACCCTAAATCCAATTTTTTAATGGTCATCTGATGAGACAATCAACAGGTGTAAATTTTTCAATGCCTTACTGTCAGTGTCAAGAAATTGGTTTATTTTTAGTAAAACACAAAATTGCTTTATTAGTTGAGTATATAAAAAACACCACAGGATTTATGTTCTTTCCTCAATACATGCTTGGGTAACTCCCATTAGGAGCAGCAGGAGTTGCAACAGCCCATACAGGGAAAAGTAGAAGCTTCACAGGGTAAGGCTACAATACACAGCAGAGACATCCAGTGGAGTCATCTTAACGTTATAGGATCTGCTTGTCTGTACCTTAGTTTCTCCATGTCACTAATGGGTGTGAATTTTTGTGCTCTTCTGTTCAAAAGGTATAGGTTAAAGACTAATTAAGGGCCAATACAAACAGCTGCAAACACATTGACCTCATGTACGTGCCCAGCATTATTTCAATTCTCACTACTCAGAGTGTGGTCCATGGACCAGCAGCATCAACATCAACTGGGAGCCTGTTAGAAATAAAAACCTTAGACTCTATGCCTAACCTGTTGAATCAGAATCTATGTTTTAGCAAGATCTCTATCTTGCATATTAAAGTTTGAGAAACAAGAAGCACAATGTTTTTGTTTAAAACCTGATTTAATCTTTATGACAACTTCATGTAGTAGATAATATCATCCCCATTTTATGAAGTTATTGAGATTGAATCCTGACATGACCTGTCATAAATTAAGTAAGTGGTAAAACCAGGATTCAGGCTGGGTGTAGTGGCTCACGCCTGTAATCCCAGCACTTTGGGAGGCCGAGGCAGGCAGATCACGAGGTCAGGAGTTTGAGACCAGCCTGGCCAACATGGTAAAACCCCATCTCTACTAAAAATACAAAAATTAGCCGGGCAAGGTGGCGGGCACCTGTAATCCCAGCTACTTGGGAGGCTGAGGCAGAAGAATCAGTTGAACCCAGGAGATGGAGGTTGCTGTGAGCCGAGATTGTGCCACTGCACTCCAACCTGGGCAACAGAGCAAGACTCCATCTCAAAACAAACAAACAAACAAAAACAAACAAACCAGGATTCAGACTCAGGAGGGCATGTGATCCCAAAAGATATACAATTCCAAAAGTACACATCCAGTAATATACTTCACTACTCATGATACATGTGATCAAAACTGAACGAGGAAATAGAGGAAATCACTCTGCTTTACCTCAACATATTGTTCAAAATAAAAGAGGCCACCATTAGCATGTAAAAGGAAAAGCCATTTGGATGAATAAGGGAACAATTTGATCTCAATGTAGGCCAGACTTAGTAGGAGAAAATGTAATTAAGGAGGACAAATAAGTCTTATGGAAGATCACAAACCAAGACCCTTCCCCAGTATGCCTTTTACAGTAAAGGGACATCCACACTCACACAGACACACACACAGACACACACACACACACACACATATGCACACACAGTTTCCTTAAAACCAAATCCTGCTGGGCATGAATATGTATAATTAGATGTTCCCTAGGAGTGAGAAGTAGTAATTAATTCAGTGTTAAACATCACAATCTATTACTTGAACTCCATAGCAACCATGGTTGCCAACAGAGAGAAAACAAAATTTTGGAGCCTATTTTTAAATAATTACATTGAAATTTTTGAAAATGTGTAAAAGCTGACACTTGCTATTTTTAGGCTAAAACAATAGGCATTAACTCAGGGAGTAGAGAAGAATGCCAAGGAATAAAGGCCAAAGGAAATCTCATCTGAACAAACCTAAACAATGATGTGGAAAGTATAGCTTTGACCCTGCCCAAAGCGCAGAGCCCAGCTGCTCCCTTGGGGAGAAAATTGTTCTTTCAGACTAAGAAGAGATATATTAATAATTTCTGGAAAGAGTTGGCTTTTGGAATCAAACCAAACTACATTTGAATCCCAGTGTTGTCACTTCATATGTTTCCTTAGACAAGTTGCTTACGTCCCTGAGTCTCAATTCCCTCATTTGTTACAATGGGAAAAATAATAGGTCTATCTCAGAATTTTCCTAAAACAATCCAATATAAAATGCCCAGTACAAGGTGTTGTACACTGTGTTCCTCTGGAAGCAGAATGTGAGTTTAGCATTCAGGATATCCACTGAGGAATGCCCTTCGGACTAACATTTGTGGGAGGAAAGGGAAACAAGCAAGGTTGGGCAGTAGGAGAAGTTGTGCTGTGATGATGGCCCAGTGACAGCCTTGCCTAATCTCTTGGGAAGTTCTGGAGCTATCATGGCCTGACAGAGCTGTCTGACAGTGGGCTGAAATGGCCAGGACATTTATCACACCTTGATCCAACAGCCAATAAATGTGGCTGCTCACAGAAGGACATGATCTTTGGTGGGGGGGCTCTCTGCAGCTGAGGCAATCCTTGCAGGGGCTGCTGGTTACCAGCATTCTCAGCAGCTGGGCAACAAGCCCTTTGCAGGGGGACCTGAGTGCTGCATTTCCATATGCAACACATACTATGCAAATAATGCTTGCTTTATTTATTTTGCATTTGTAATTATTACAAACATCTCTTTCTCATAGAGGTTCTGGTATCCAGAAAAATCCCATTATAATGCATATGATAATTATTTCTGTTCTTAAAAATAACTTTCAGTATTTTGTTAGGTTTTGATCCCAGAAACACACACTCATCTCATTTAAATTTCTCAATATTTCTATGAGGTAGTGAGTATTCATCTCCACTGTACAGTTGAAGAAACAAGTGCAGACAGTAACTAGAAATAACCAGTTCTGGTGAGCAGTTGAGGGTGAAGAATACTATATTGGACAGGTTTTAAATGATACTTCCTGCCACACCATTCCTATACCTGTCCAACATCAACTCAATCCATCAACAAGAACAACAGAGGTCTCAAGGGAACTGTGTTCCCTTTCTGTCCATTTTTTTGGGGGAAGACGTATCTTGCCAACTCACTTAACCTTTATACCACAATGTTCCCACATTTTACAGGGTAATCAACACATGTCTCATATTTGCCCCAGAGAACTGCAGAAGGAGCAGGAGGCTGGCTTACAGATCTCCAGAGCCCCTTTCATTTTAAGAATTCTCCACTGATAATCCAATGTATTAATTGAAAAAGTATAATGTATTTTGAGGCAAGCTTAAAATGAAGGCCTAGATAAGTTAGAATTTCTTGGTTGCAAACAATAGAAACTAACTTTGGCTAACTTACAGAAAAGGGCATTTGTTAGAGAATACCAGGAATTTAGAGAATTCACAGAAGGTGTGGGGAATGAGTTTGGCAACTGGACGGACCCCTGAAAGGCTAAAAAACAGGAAGCCAGCAATCTCCCTATTGTGAGAAGTCTGGACAGATGCTGTCCATTCTGCTGATGTAGCTGCTGCAATGTGTGACTTCCACATATTCCTTCCAGCCTTCATTATTCATTCAAGATGAAAGGCCAGCAGAAAATATTTTTTCAGACTGTTTAGCTGCCACAGCTATGTCAGGAAGAGGACAGAAAGGGTGTGATGCGCTGGTTTCCACTGTAGATGAGAGCACGTGGAATTTTTCTCCCATCAAGACTACACAAACTGGGGAGTAATTCATTTCACAAAAGGAAATGAGGGTGTATTAGGAAGGAGGAACATAGCTGTGTACTACAATGTAAATTTCCACATGTATAACTGCAGTTTACTCATTTATTCTTATGCCCACAAATCAAATCATCTTACTTTTTGTATTCTTATGCTGTCCAAATCCTTTCCTGCTTCCCAGACCTCTGAGTCTCCTCAGGGGTCCTTATGCCTCCCATTTATATTTGATAAACTCCTTTTAACTATAGGAAAACTTGATAAAATCCACCCCGAATAATTCTTCAAGGGACTGTCTACTCTTAATTACCAGTAGCAGTGTAATGTTAAATACCACTTCCAGGAAGTAAGAAGGATTTGGTAAACACTTCAATAATCTGGAGAGACTGCTTACATATACTCCTAATAACCAAAGTAGAGAAAAAAAATTAATTCCTATATGTGGTAAATTCAGTGCAACTGGATTTACAAAACAGAGTAAAAGGCAATAAAGCTAATGCAAGGGCCAACTATGTACAATAAAATTTTTTTTCAAGTTTGAAAATAAATTACATAGATTTTTAAATCTTCAGCCTACAACAAAAGCTATTTGGTCATTTTGAGACCACACTACTTTTATAGGATTTGAAATTTGGTTCTCTGTCAAAAACCCCAAAGAGAAATTTGTATGTGTTCCCTTAATCAGTTTCCCTTATTCTCAGATTAGCATAGACTGACTAACCCTAGCCTTCACTCAAATGAACCACTTTCCAAAGTAATGAATGAACAAGGGTTAGAAAATAACCATTTTCTCCTTTTTCTCCTTTCACATTCACCCCAATTTCATATCCATATATAATTCAGATTTCATTAATTTAACATGGAGAAGAGAATCCGATCATAAGTTTGCTATTTAGCTCTCAAAGTTGATGCCCTTGTCTGCTTTGGAAAGTTGACTGGCTTTTGTACCTGTACAGGGAACCAAATGCCCAGACACAATTTTACAGAGTCAGCTGGTACTTAGCTTGCATAAAAGTATATATATCCAGGTCATTGTCTCACTCTTGCAGCCACAGAATAATCCATATGCCTAAGAGACCATTTGAGAAGTATTCCTGTTTCATATATTCAAACTTTTTTTTTTTTTAAAGTACTTTCCTTATTTCTCAGTGAGGAGGCAGAAATAAGTGGCAATGTACACTTCTTTCCTTTTTTTTTTTTCTTTAGATGGAATCTCACTCTGTCGCCCAGGCTGGAGTGCAGTGGTGCGATCTTGGCTCACCTGCAACCTCTGCCTCCTGGGTTCAAGCGATTCTCCTGCTTCAGCCTCCCAAGTAGCTGGGACTACAAGGCATGTGCCACCACACCCAGCTAGCTTTTTGTATTTTCAGTAGAGATGGGGTTTCATCGTGTTAGCCAGGCTGGTCTCAATCTCCTGACCTCGTGATCTGCCTGCCTCAGCCTCCCAAAGTGCTGGGATTACAGGCGTGAGCCACTGTGCCCGGCCTGTACACTTAACTTCTTATCACGTTTTTTTATGCAGGAAAAAGAGGAATGAAACGAATATTTATTGAAAGTATACTATGTGCCATGCATTGTGCTAGATGCTTCACATACTATTCAGTCCTCATTGCAAGCTTGCAGGATGTAGTTTTACAGATTGCTGGGTAATTTTCACTGAATGAATGTGTGGAAAGGTTAGCAAATTGCCCAAAGTCCCCTGTATTTGACACCGACTGCAACGCTCTCGAGCCTTCCATGATAGAAATGACAGCAAGGCACAAGCTTGGCAACGTTACAGTTCAGAAATCGGCCTCTTGGAGATTGTCACATCCCATCACCACGAGTTGATGGGACTGAAATGTACCATATGTTCTGAATATAGACAGGGTCAGAACTTTCATTTTCACCGAGCGTGTGGTAATTAAAAACCTTACTGAAAGCAAATGATGGAGGATGAGCTTTAGAGCATCTCTGAGGCAACTTCTAATGAATGCAAAAATAACTGGAGTTGTGAAGTCACATAGCAACCACCCTCTCCTTAAAGGTTAGGTATGAAGGTCAAGTTGCTTTCATCACCCACATTGCAAAATATTTAAAGTAAAGCATATGCTGCAGAGTTTGAACGACCATACATAAAAACAATATTGTTTTCAGTCTAATATTAAGTGTAGCAAGCCAGATGTTTCTTATCTTATTTAAATGAAAAAAAAAATGGAGCTACTAGTGTGCACATTAAAACTTGTAACCAGATTGTAAGATTTGGGTACAACCAATATTTCATAATTCTTTGCAGTTCCTTTAACATCCAGCACAGAAATTACCATGAATTCTTGTTAAATGAATGAATGAATGAGGGCTTGTTCCTTGATTCAGAAGGCAGAAGACAGAATGTAACAAAGAATCTTTAACACTCAGGAAATAAAAACACTGATCTAGAAGACAGAAAATCTAAAAGCTAATGAGTTGAACAAGTCATTTCAACTTTCTAGTCTGTAGTACTTTATTTATCAAACGAAAGGTTTGAGAAACCCCATCTAACACAGTGATTCCATGATCCTATGAATCAAAACCCAGTTATCAAGATGAAACTTGACCTCTGATACCTTTCTTGTTATCTAATTACACAGGAATTGGGCAAAAATGTGGCTTAAAAAGAAATACAGAACTCAAAGATTAAAAAAGAACTATCCATCTTTAACTATCCCTCCCCAGCTTACCAGGGGACTCCTGAGTATATAACCAAGTTGGAATTTTTTATGGGACATCAGCAGCCATTGAAAATACAGCATGACCTGGTGCCTAGCTTTATCCTTCTGTTGAGTATGGAGGGAAAAAGGGTGGCACTGCAGAGGTTAAGACCAGTCGGGGGTCTATCGGTCTTTTAATGTTTCTGGGTCTCAGTTTTATTCATATTTAAGCAAATAAGCCTGTGTAGACTTCTCTCACAGGAAAATCAGCAAATTGTATAAGCGAAATCAGATTAAGCATATGAGTGCCTTCAGAAGAAAAGTTAGTTGGGGTGTCTATGTTTTGTATGAATCTGAAGGAGGAAAGTCAGACAAACTAGAGAAGGATAAAAAGTGTCCTTCTGCTTGCTGCTGGAGTACCTTGGATCAGGGGAGTACCTTTGGATGGAGGCTTGCGGTGGACAGCAAATTGGGGAGCAGGAAGCAAGACGGGCTTGATATTCCTGAACATTCCTCACAGCAGCACGGAATCTTGAAGTCTTAGAGGAACTACTCAAGGGGGACCTCTAGTCATATTCTCATAAAACGTGATACTTGAACTTCCACCATCAATGGAGTAGAAATGAGTTTATTGATTTTGCCAAAGCAGGACCCTTTGAAGGACCTAGGAGCTTCGGAGCCCCACAAGGGATCTACTGGGAGATTCCTTAGCAGCTTTTGATGTCATAGTAGTGAATTTTCCAATGCAAGTAATAGTGAGAAATGGGGTCCGTATGAGCAGTTTTGCAGCAAATCCTTAAAGTGAGCCTCAGAGCAGCAAAAAAAAAAGTGGTAACTTCTGGCCGGGTGCAGTAGCTCAGGCCTGTAATCCCAGCGCTTTGCGGGACTGAGGTGGGTAGATCATGAGGTCAGGAGTTCAAGACCAGCCTGACCAACATGGTAAAACCCCATCTTTATTAAAAATACAAAAATTAGCCGGGCATGGTGGTGCGCCTGTAATCTCAGCTATTCAGGAAGCTGAGGCAGGGGAATCACTGGAACTCGGGAGGCAGAGGTTGCAGTGAGTCGATATCACGCCACTGCACACTCCAGCCTGGGTGACAGAATGAGACTCTGTCAAAAAAAAAAAAAAAAAAAAAAAGTGGTAGCTTCTGTCAGTAACCATCTTTTAGTGAAGAGCAACACAAATGATTACAGATCCAACCTATTCCACATGAAGACAGTTGGAGAGATTGGAAAAGAGAAGGGTCGAGGATCATTTCAAACTGAAAAAGATTTGAGCCAGAGTTAAAGAAAGTTAGAATGGGCTGAAAGGAAATTTATAAAAGCCTTATTTTTTCCTGCACAGATAAGGGCCAGGAGACAAGATCAGGTCTTCTAACTCTGTTCAGTGATTTCTGAACATTCTGAGTTGCCTCCCCACCTCAGAGCTTTAATAAGGCTCCTTTTCACTCGTTCTCTCGTACCACACAGGTCAGAATAAAAGGAAAACAGCAAGATAGAGTTGGAAGCAATTTTCCACATTCTTAGAAAAATTTCCAAGCAGCATTTGTATTCTATACGCCCTTGGGTCTTTATAGGCCCTCTTTTGGATGAGCTGCCTTGTACCAGGTCACTCAAAATTTAGAAAGGTTAAATAAATGAAGAAATTTATGTCACTTGCTCTTTAAGCTAACCTTTCCTAAACCTCATCATAAACATTATCTTCCTTCAATAGGACCATTTGTTGAGCATTTAAGAGCACCCCTCACCCTGTAAATGTAGACACATAGATGTACTGTATATTCTGAAACATCAGGGCTTCTGGATGTCTTTTTCTTTTTTCTTTTTGTTTTTTGTTTTTTGAAACAGAGTCTCACTGTGTCACCCAGGCTGGAGTGCAGTGGTGCAATTTGGCTCACTGTATCCCCTCCATCCACCAGGCTCAAGCAATCCACCTCAGCCTCCTGAGTAGCTGGGACCACAGGCACATGCCACCATGCCTGGTTAATTAAAAAAAATTTTTTTTGTAAAGATGGGGTCTCACTATATTGCCCAGGCTGCTCTCAAACTCCGGGGCTCAAGCAGTCCTCCTGCCTCAGCCTATCAAAATGTTGAGATTACAGGCATGAGCCCCTGGGCCTGACCAGAATGTCTTTTTCTTACCAGAATCCAATGAGTTCTGTGTCTTCACAGACAGCCTAAGTTTTTGTTTGTTTGTTTGTTTGTTTGTTTTTCTCGCTGTTAATTCCTGATCTTCCCTATTCTTTGGAGATTGCTCTGTCTTGAAGTTATTACATGTATTATATCTCTTCTTCAAAGGGACAAATTTGAATTATCCTCAGAAATCCTCTTATGAGATTCAAAAAAGATGCATTTAAAACTTAGGCACAGTGGCTTATGTCTGTAATACCAACATTTTGGTAGGCTGAGGTGAGACGATCACTTGAAGCCAGGAATCTGAAGCTGCAGTGAGCTTCTGTGATTGCATTACTGCACTCCATCCTGGGTGACAGTAAGACCTGACTCTAAAAACAAAACAAAACAAAAAACAAAACAACTTCAGTCTCAGAGACAGGTACTGTTTGAGAGAAGAATAATGTCTCAGAGGATTATCACTTTAAATAAAACACCATCAAACCCTTTCAGCCGTTCTCAATTGCTTTTATGCCCAACCAAAGACACCAAATAACCTAAAATGTGTTCTGGTATGAAAACAGACTTTGCATTGTAAAAATGAGCCATTTATTCTTAAGTTTCTTTAGCCTTGCCAGTAATGAAAAGCTGCCTCACTGCATACATGACTTTAATGTACATATATTCAAGAGTGAAGCAAGACTGTGGTAAGCCAGGTAGACACAGTAATTCATGGTTACTCATGGGCAGGCAGTCTCATGGGCTCACCTACAGTCATAGCCTTTTGCCTTATTTCACTTGTATTTGTTGAAGAAAAGCAGTAATGAACAAATAAGATATAGCTGCTAGCACAGCAAGATGTGAAACGTTTTATGACCTAAACACAATAATCCACAATGCAAAAAAACCCTGCAAAATAGAGCAGAGTGAATCAAATTCAGTAGAGAATTCCTATATTTTTACGACAATGGCTGATATGCTTTAGAATACTTAATTCCAATCTAGGTCCTTAATTATATCATAAGAAAAGGTGTTGAATTGGGACTGAAGGGTAGGAAAATATGCTTTTTAAGTTGGATTTGTAATAGAAACAAATGAGAAACTAATAAGAAAAAAATGAGATAATTAAACATGGAGCAGATCCAGATGGGGCAAGACATATAGAGCAGTTTTAAAGCAACCTTTACAGGATACCAGTCTGGTACCTTGTATGATTTTTCCTAGGCTGAGGACCTGACAGATCCTAAAAAACTACCTTGTGACATGCATTCTGCTCTTCACAAAGAGCATACCTAAGCTCTTCACAAAACTCCTTCCTCCAAAGAGCTCATATTTCAATGAGGGAGAAAGAAACCGACGAAACAATTTAAAATACCCTAATATGATAAGTCATATATATGGCAGTAGTATCCCTATTGTCTAGAATAAACCACTATAACATTGTATTGCTTAGAGTCTAAATTTATTTAATGTAATTTTCTGATTGCCCAATCCTCAAATTTTATTCCCCTCACTGCTCTTTTTTTTACTGAGAGCCTAATTTACCTATAATAAAAGGCACAGATTTTAAGAGCACAGTTCAGTGAGTTTTGGCAAATGTATATACTCATGTAATCAATACTATAATCAAGATATAGAACATTTTCATCAACCAAGAAAGTGCCTCCCTAATTTATAACACCTTAGCTTAGTTTTGTTTATTTTTGGTTCATGTAAACAGAATCATACTGTATGTACCTTTTAATATTTGACTCCCATCAGTCAAAAAATTGTATGAAATTTATCCATGATATTATAAGCATTAAATTTTTTTCTTTTTATTGCTGAGTGTTGCCCAATTGTATGAATATACCACCATTTGTTCATCCATTCTCAAGTTGAAGGCCATTTAAATTATTTCTGGTTTGAGCTGCTGCAAAGAAAGTTGCTCTGAACAATGTTGTGTAAGTCATTGTGTGATTATATTTCTTTCTCTTGGATGAATATTTAGAAGGGAAACTGTTGAGTTCACACATTGTATTCTTGAACTCTTATTTTTACTTATTTCTTGATGATCTACATCACATCTTTGAATACTGTATTAGTTTGTTTTCATACTGCTGATAAAGACATACTTGAGACTGGGCAATTTACAAAAGAAAGAGGTTTATTGGACTTAAGTTTCCACATGGCAGGGGAGGCTGCACAATCATGATGGAAGGTGAGGAGGAGCAAGTCACATCTTATATGAATGGCAGCAGGCAAAGAGAGAGCTTGTGCAGGGAAACTCCCGCTTTTAAAACCATCAGATCAAGTGAGACTCATTCACTATCATGAGAACAGTGCAGGAAAGACCCGACCCCATAACTCAATCACCTCCCACCGAGTTCCTCCCATGACATGTGGGAATACTGGGAGATACAATTCAAGATGAGATTTGGGTGGGGACACAGCAAACATAGCAAACACTTTTGCTGAAGTTTGGTTAATGGTATGTTTCTTGAGAAATGGTGTATTTTTCAAGAAATTATATAGAATATGTTTGTTTTCTATGTACACAAATAATACATTTTTGAAACCCATCTCTTTCTTCCTCATTCACTATTAATGTCACAACTCTAGAATAGACCTTATCATCATTCACCTGAAATACTGCATTTTGAGGTAGGGACAGTATCTTTATACCATTATGATCCCAGTGCTTGGCACATGGCCGAAGGTTAGTAAATACTTGTCAAATAAAATGTGTGCCTCTGCTGAATCACCCAAACTGATAGTTTATTGGTGCAGTTTAGTTACTATCTTTTAACTGCAACCCAACCTCATCAGCAGATGATTACTTTTAAAAAAACAACAAATCAAGGAGCAAAGACCCCAATGGGACACTGCTTAACAAATGTTGATGATACGAAGCTAGAATAAATCAGAAGTGACAACTCTTTACAAGAGGATGGGGAAACATTGGTTGGATTATGTATCATTTGTTCTTGAGATACCTTCATACACATCACTGTTCATACACATTTCATACACATCAGGACTGTTTACTAGCAGAACACAGAGTTGCATTTCAATTAAGCCATTAGTGATGGATTTTAGAGATGAAAATTAACAAGATCCTATATTTATACAAATACACACATACACGAACACCTTCAAAAGTCAACACTATGCAAGATTCTAGCAAGAAGTGATGGTCATAATTCAGATCTACCTGGTCATAGAGGCAAGGCCTACACACTTTACATATTTTTCCTCTTAAATTAGCCTTCCATTAAAATCTGGCGCTCAACAGCCAAATACCTGGTGTGAATTTATCCCTGTGCTACAGTGACAGTGATTCATCCCCCGAGGGTCCATCCTGCATTATCCTCTTGTTCTTACACACTTTATATCCAATTCATCCAGAAATTGTTTATCTATAAAATATATCCAGAATATGACCACTTTTCTTTACCTCCACCTTGGTCCAAGTCACTCTCATCTCTTGCTTGTATTATTATAATATCCTTCTATCTTGTCCCCTAGCTTTCATTCTTATTTCTCTTCTGGCAACCAGCTGACAGGGTGATTCTTTTAAAAGATAAGATAGATCATTGTTATTCTATCTCCTTCCTGACACTTCACCTCCCACTATTCCACTCCTGTATACCCTGCACGACAACTATTCAAGCCTCCTTGATATTTTTTGAACTTCTCCCTTGGGACTGTGCTTGTACTTTCCTCTGCCTACCCTTACTGGCGAGAGACTCTTCAAGTCTTTGTCCTAACGTCACCTTCAATGAAGCCTGCGCAGACAACCCTAATCTCAACACCCTCCTGCCTTCCAATCTTTCTTATTTTGAAGCAACTATTACTTCTTTTTACTACTTATTTATATTATTTATTGTTTATCTTTTCCAATTAGTTCTACAAAGGCAAGCTTCATAAAGTCATTTCTATTTTGTTCACTGATACATCCTAGGTGTCCGATGCTAGGCATATAGTAGGTACTGAATAAATATTTATTGGAGAAATGAATAAATTTGCATTAGATGCTTTTGGTACAAGGTACCAGACAAAAGGTACAAAGGTATGAGGTACAAAGATACAAGGAAGTTCTTCCTTGAGGTTAACTTCAGTATGGAAACTTTAGAAAATATATTTAAATATACTGTTAGAATAATTGTTCTAGGTCAATTTTTGAATTTTATGTAGGACTACGGGTAAAAGTTATTTTACCTTGGAGTGGAGGACTGTTTTTAAAGGAAAAAAAAAATTCTACAATTTTTCTAGGTAGTTCATCTAGTATAAAACGTTGCTAAAAATCCTTCAAAATTGAAACAATAAGCTTTTCTTTACCGTGCAAGAAAAATATTGTCATGTTCTGGGATCAATATTTTAAAAATTCAGTTGTCTATGGCACAAAATGAATATTGAGAAATTTTAGAGGAAATTACACATCATACTATTCAAGCATTGACATCGTTTTAAGAATTTCTAGCATCACATCTAAAACAAAATATGTGCTTCCCACACATCAATCTTTCAAATATCACTATTACTTATATTTAGATGTTGTTTTTTCTTTAAATTAACACATTAAATATATCTAAACACTAGAGTTTTGTATTACTACTACTGATGGAAAATCAGTATCACTTAGGACAAATAGATGAGAAAAATCAAATATATATTATGAAAACCAAAAAATTTATTAAATTCTAGCAAGGTACTATTGCTGGCCTAATGTTCTGAGTCTGAAGTCTTTCTCTTCTATGTTGAAAATGAAGAACACAAAAATGTTAAAAGATACAGAAACATATGCTATAATATAAAATCAAAACTTTCTTTTTTACATTATCAGGATAAAAAAAATTTAAGGGATAACTGTCTCATTTTGAGTTGCAATATATCCAGATTCTACGTTTAACATCATCTCTTGTGTCACTAGTGTCCGAGGGTGGTTAGTGCAGACTTTGTCATTCAATATTTGGATTTCAATGCTGACCTCATCACTTACTGACTCTGCAACCTTGAGCTAGATAAATAATATCTCTAAGTTGTATTTTCTTTCATCCATAAAATAGAGCAAATAGTGCCTATTTTGCTGATATGAGATACGACAGTTAAATAATATAATGTACAAAGGCACAAATCAAGTGTTTTAAATGTTAATTCCCTTCTTGACCAAAAAGATTCTTAGCTTTTAGTTTCAATGACCAAAATATTCTCTGTTCATTCAGGTCAACATGAGTCCTCATTGTCAAGGGTTCAAAGTTCTATTTAATGGGTTTATGACTTATACTTTGTAATTGACATTAATATTAAAATGTCATTACAGCTTTAGAGGAGTTTGTTATGGAAGTCTTACATAGCAAGTATTATAGATTGCTTGTAAACTCCCAAAACTCATATGTGGAAATCCTAATCCCTAATTTGATGGAGATGGGAAGGAGTGAGGAAAAACTGTCAGATTTATTGGATTTCACAGGAGAACCACAGAACTAGGGCACTATTCTTCAAGATAATAGAAGAGTGAACACAAAGGAGATTCAGAGATCATCTACCTCATGGTTTCAAAAGTGGGGGACTATTGCCTTTCTTTCAAGGACTAGACAGTCTCTGCCAGAACCTTGCAGGTGGGACTCACAGGCAGTCTCCTGGTGAAACACTCAGTGGGCCTGGAGGTCAAGACATTAAGCCAGAGAGGGTTACTCTTGAGCCTTAAAATCTCATGGATTTTACCTTACAGTATGGACTTACTTGGGATCCATTATTCTTTTCTTCTTTCTTATTTCTTCCTTTTGGAATGAAAACATCTATCCTACATCTGTCCTACTATTGTATTTTGGAAGCACATACCTTATTTGATTTCACAGATTCACAGATGGAGAGCAATTTGCCTCAGGATAAATTGTACCTTCAGTCTCACCCATATATGATTTAGATGACATTTAAATGAGACTTTAGATTTTAGACTTTTGAGTTGATGCTGGAAAGAGTTGAGACTTCTGTGGCTGTTAGGATGTAATGAATGTATTTTGCATGAGAAGTACACAAATTTTGGAGGACCGGGGCAGAATGCTATAGACTGACTGCTACAGACTGTTATGCTCAGTCAAAATTTGTGTATTGAAATCCTAATCCTCAGTGTGATAGTATTAGGAAGTGAGGCCATTAGGAAGCAGAGCCCTCATGAGTGATCAGTGCCTATAAAAGAGATCCCAGAGCCTTGTATCTATAGCCATGTGAGGACATAGCAAGAAGGTGCTGTCTATGAATCAGGAAGTAGGCCATTACTAGACACCAAATCTGCTGACACCTTGACCTTAGATTTTTCAGTCTCCAGAACTGTGAGAAATAAGTTTATGTTGCTTATTAGCCACCCAGTGTATAACATTTTGTTATAGCAGCCCAAATAGATTAAGACAGCAAGCCTAGCCAGTTTTGAATGGAGAATAACTGGAAATGATAGGGATAAGTAAGAGTTCTTTAGAAACAGGATAATCTCTCAATGTCTACAGGTAAACATTCCATTTATATTAGAAGAGGGCTGGCCCAAAGTGTCATGATATAAAATCTGCTTGGGACTGGGAGGAGTGATCCATGCCTGTAATCCCAGAACTTTGGGAGGCCCAGGCGGGCGGATCAGTTGAGCCCAGGAGTTTGAGACCAGACTTGGCAACATAGTGAAACTCCACCTCTACTAAAAAATACAAAAATTAGCTTGGACATGGTGGCATCACGTGAGCCCAGGAGGTCAAGGCTACAGTGAGCCATGACTGTGCCACACTGCACTCAAGCCTGGGCGACAAAGCGAAACCCTGTCTCAAAATAATAAAATAAAATAAAATCTGCTTGGACTGACTTGCTCAAGGACAATTCTTCAAAACTGGAGAAATTTGCAAAGGTCACCACGGACTCAACAAGAACATCTCACATTTTCAGTTATTTTGTGCATCCCACATTTCATTGTGCTTCCATCTTCCACTGTGAGAGCCACATACACTGCTGCAAGAGGAAATTGACATTTGGGGCATATTTCCCCCTGCTGTACAAAAGTCAGAACAATTGAGGGTGAAGATATGTCTTTATATTTATATAGCTATTAAAGTGGTTGGTTAAAATTATTTGAATAATTCAAAAAATTAAGCAGGAAAGCACAAAATATCTGTAAACTGAGAAAGATACAATCACTTATTTATGGAACACCAATTTTAACTTTATATTTTGAAAAGATGCCAATAAATATTTACATGTTTCTCATTTTTTAAAGACAAAAGCCAGGGAAGAAAATGCAGACTACAGTGAAAGCTTGTGGTTTAAATTCCCTTTTTAGATTTTATAATAACCTTTATCTTCCTGCATTTTCTTCCTTTATTAGTATTATGGAAGAGCCAGGCTTAATTATCTCCTTTTAATTTGTGTTTCTTATTTCTTTTGTTTGGCTCATGCATTTGTTTATTCCTTTAGATGTGGATTGGTGAGGGAGGGGTAGAAGAGTGAAGACAAGGAGATTCTATGTCACCTTTTATAAGAGAAGTTAGATTTTATTTTCTTATTTAAATTTCAAGAGATGATTTGTTAGACTTAAAGCTGTGGGTGGTGGAGAAATTCTTTGAAGAAGAAAAGTATTCATTCAGTAATTATATCTGTTAGTAGAGAAAGAAAGAATCACTAAATAAACAAGAGTTCCAGGACAATCAATAACTATTTGAAGGGAAAAAAAATCAAGTTACCACAACTTTTCACAAAAATATCAATTCAAGATAGATTATGATTTAAAGATAAAACAAATACATAAAACTGAAGGCTTAACTGATTGCTTATCTGATCTTAGGAGGTAAAAATAAGAAATCACAGTAGGAAAAAAAACTATAGATTTATAAAAAATAATGAAAACAAAAAAGACAAAAAACCTGGAGAAATTACTTGGCAACAAATAAAGTTACTGTAAACAGGTAGTGTATAAAGTAAATATATAAAGTTTTGGTATTAAATAATAAGGACAACCTCTAGATCTCATTTGAAATTGGCCAAAGGACATAAACAAGTAATTAAAACAAGAAATAAAAATTAATAACAAACATAGAAAACAAATTCTATCTCACTAGTAATAAAAATAGAATAATAGCGTCTAGTTACAGTCAGGATAGAATAAGCACATTCCACCCAACTTCTGCTAATTTCAACAAACACCCTGGATACACTTAAAGGACTTATCCAGAAGATTTTGAAAGATGGATTCAAGAAGATGGTTGGGCTAGTGATGACGGAAGCCTTGACTGTGAGTTCCCTATATATTTTTGTCTCATCTATATCTTAGTCTGTGTGCTAGAGAAGCCAGCAGCAACCCAGACTACCAAAGGGTACAGAATAAAAAGGCCCAGAGGCCAGGCGCGGAGGCTCACGCCTGTAATCTCAGCACTTTGGCAGCCAAGGTGGGCGGATCACCTGAGGTCAGGAGTTTGAGACTATTCTGGCCAACGTGATGAAATACCGTCTCTACTAAAAATACAAAAATTAGCTGGGCGTGGTGGCGCATGCCTGTATTCCCAGCTATTCTGGAGGCTGAGGCAGGAGAATCACTTGAACCCAGGAAGTGGAGGCTGCAGTGAGCCGAGATCGCGCCACTGCACTCCAGCCTGGGTGACAGAGCAAGATTCCATCTCAAAAACAAAAAAAAAAAAGTCCCAGGAAAAGCCTGTTTCCTCTATCCAGAGGACTGAGAAGAGGGAGGCTTTTTAAGACAGACCCCTTTTTTTACTCTACCTGCCCTAATAATACCACCAAGGACGCAGTTCCCTTCTCACTCCCCGCCAGTCTAGCTGTGACATATAGGTAGCGATGCTCCTTTTTTGCTTCTCCCCAATAAGTGTACTTTCCAAAGGGTCTGTGCAGTGGAGCCCTACTAATTCATCCCTTCCTGAGGTGGGCGCATGTCAATGAAGAGGTGGTGACCCTCCTCTTCCCCAAGCATGGCTAGGGCAGATAGAGTAGAGTGGAGCTCTGTAGAACTATCCCAGTCCCTCATTAAGCAAAGGTAAGCAGAGGCAGCATCTCTCTACCTTCTCCCATTCCCACAGTTGGAGAGGATTACTAAGAAGAGAGAGGTAGGAAGGGGATCCTTTCAATCTGTGTATGAAGTCCTAGGCTTACCCTGAAATGACCTTTGCAGGAAACTGACCACAATCAACACAGCAAAAACTTTGAGAACTGAATGAATTATGGCATGAAATATCACACTGGTTTCAGGTTGGCCTCTGGGCAGCAGTGCACAAGTGGCACAGATCGGAATAGCATTTTTAAAGGCTTTAAAAAATGAAATTGAGAGTTGAACCATGCCCTTATGATCATAGATCCAAAAATTCTCAACAAAATGTAAATACATAAAAGGGATAAGACACCTACACCCTGACCAAGTGGGGTTCATTCTAGGATGCAAAGTTGGTTCAATACTCAAAAATTAGTTAATGCAATCTCCCATATATACAGTCTAAAAGAAAAAAGTTTATGACTATCTTAATTAAAGCAGAAAAGCCTTTGATAAAATTTAACACCCATTTGCGCTAAAAACTCTCAGCAAAGTAGAAACAGAAGGAAACTTCCTCAGCATGATAAAGAGAATCTACAAAATAACCTACAGCTAATATTACGTTTAATGGTGACAGACTGAATTCTTTCTCCCAAAGATCAGGAACAAGGCAAGCATGTCTACTCTCACCACTTCTTTTCAACGTAGCACTAGTGCAACCAGGCAAGCAAAAGAAATACAGTTTGAAAAGGAAGAAATAAAATCTTTCTCTGCATAACCAAGGATTAGGCAGAGTTCTTAGACATGAAATCAAAAGCATGATCCATAACAGAAAGTTGATAAATTAGAGTTTATCAAAATGAAAAATTTGTGTTTTGCTAAAGGAACTGTTATGAGAATGAAAACTCAGGCTACAGATTGGGAAAAAGTATTTCCAAGTCATATGTCCAACAAAAGACTTGTATAACCAGAATATATAAAGAATTCTCTAAACTCAACAGTAAGAAAACAAGCCATCCAATTTAAAAATGGGTAAAATACTTAAAACTACACTTCACCAAAGATATACAGATGGCAAATAGGCATATGAAAAGATGTTCAACATCACTAGATACTAGGAATATGCAAATTAAAGCCACCACGAGATACTACTACACATCTTTTAGCGTTGCTAAAATAATGGCAATATTGGCAATACCTACTGCTGATGAGATAGCAGAACAACTGGATCTCTCATGCATTGTTGGTGGGAATGTAAAATGGTACCACCATTTGGGAAGCAGTGTGATAGTTTCTTATAAACTGACAGATATGACTGAGCAACCCCATTCCTGAGTATTTACACTAGAAAAATGAAAATGTATATTTACACAAAAACCTGTACATAAATGTTCATTACCTCAAACTGGAAATAGTACAAATGTCCTGTCCCAGTTGGATAAATTGTTGGATGTCCATATCATGAGATATTACACAGCAATAAAAAGGGACAAACTATTGATACCCAATAAGGATGACTCTCAAGATATTATTCTGAGGTGAAAAAGCCAATCCCAAATAGTTATACAGTGTGTGATTTCACTTTATGTAAAATTGTCAAATGACAAAAATATAGTGATGGAGAACAGATTAGTAACACCAAAGTTGTGGATGGGGAAATAAGTGACTATAAAGGGATAGCACAGGGAGATTTTTTTTTTTTTTTGGGGGGCGGTGATAGAACAGATCTATATCCTGATAGTGGTGATGGCTGTACAAATCTACACATGTAATACATGTAATAAAATTAATAGAACTATATACCACACCCCACCAAAAGCAAAAAGAAAATGAAGAGAGAAAGTACATGGAAAAACTGATGAAATCCAAATAATATCTATCATTTAGGTAATACTATTGTACCAAAGTCAAAGTCAGTCTTGATAATTGTACTAAGGTTATTTATATATGATGTTCTTTTGGGGGAAAGCAGGATAAAGGGTACAGGGGAACTGTCTGTACTATATTTTTAAGAGCATTATTGAAGTATCATATACATAATATTAAATACACTCATTTCAAGTGTATAATTTAACAGTTTTAAGTAAGTTTACAGAGTTGCAAAACCATCACCACTATTTTTAGAGTATTTTCATCACCCTCAAAAGAAACCTTAGAGGCCGGGCACGGTGGCTCAAGCCTGTAATCCCAGCACTTTGGGAGGCCGAGACGGGCGGATCACGAGGTCAGGAGATCGAGACCATCCTGGCTAACATGGTGAAACCCTGTCTCTACTAAAAAAAAAAAAAAAAAAAAAAAAACTAGCTGGGCGTGGTGGCTGGTGCTTGTAGTCCCAGCTACTCGGGAGGCTGAGGCAGGAGAATGGCGTGAACCCGGGAGGCGGAGCTTGCAGTGAGCTGAGATCCGGCCACTGCACTCCAGCCTGGGCGACAGAGCGAGACTCCGTCTCAAAAAAAAAAAACCTTAGAATCATTTGCAGTCACCCTTGTTCCCATCCTCAATTCCAGGCAACTTTCTCTCTCCATAGATATGCTTTTCCCAGTCTCCGTACAATTTCTGCAGCTTCTATGTTAGTCTAAAATTATTTCAAAATAAAAATGTTAAAAAATAATTTTGAAAACTTATGACCTTAGAATTTGTTTTACTAATAAATTTGACAAAATTATCGGACATTCATGTTGACTCTTTCTAGGCAAATGGATATTTTAAAGACTTCATATACAATATATATTAGAAAAAATACAAAGAACAAGATTATGATGTAGTTCTGTTAGTCAGTGCTTAGAAGCACTAGTCTTATTAGAGCACCCAAGATAATGCAACAGAGAACAGAGAAAATTCAGCTATTATTGCTGACAAATTTACCCCAAAGAGACAAGTAAGAAATACACAGGTATGCAAAGCACTTAACTAGTTTATTTCTGTGGTTAATATGATATTTAAAAATAAACCCTATGAATTCTGAAAATCAATAGTAAAGGAAAAAATGTTAAAATTTCAGATTAAAATAATAATAATGTTGATGAACATTAAAGTATTCCTTAAAGACTTTTACCAAAAGAAAATTCTGACAGAGAGGAAAAGCGATATAAAAATCTCAGAGAACTTCAATACAGAAGGTACTAAAGTACTTTTATACTATAAAGTACTATCTAGTTACTATATGTATGTTTGTATACATGCATATGTGTATATATATGATATGTACACGTATATGAATGTATTTAGTAAATATATGTGATTTACAGTGACTTAAAATGTAATATTTCTGAGTTTTAAGTTTACTTAGACCAAATAAATAAAATGTATTCTTAGTTTTCAGATAATAAAAAATAATACCTTTTAAAATAAAACAATTTTGATATAACACCTTATTCAAAAGAGACAAATAATAATGGAGTACAGATTGGTGTAAGCTTTTTAGAAAACAATCTTGTAATATGTATCAAAAGCCTTAAAATAGTTCATTATCTGGTTTTAGAAATCACCTTTGTAAAAAAATACGAGGTGAGGACAAGAATTATGTGCAATGCTGCCCTCCATATCTTTGCATTTTAATGATGAAAAATTTTTTGAAAGAAAATACTTGCATGTAAAATGGTGAACATTTTGAGTAATAAAAAATCTACATTATAGAGAATAAGTCAAAAAATTGTGTTAAGTCCACACAATGGACTTTTAAAGGTAATCTATAAAGATCATATTGATGGAGACAATATCATACCATGGGAAAATGCTTATAATGTAAAATTAATTTAAAAATCAAAGTACAAAAGCATATATATCATACATTATATTAAAATATATTTATATTTATTTAATTTATGCTGATTTATATACTAAAATGTTGATAAACATATATTTATATTTATTAACATAGAGAGATTACATATTTGCATATACATTTTATTTTATATATTAATATATTAACATGTTTATTTTATACACATATATTCATTTACACATATATAATACAATATTGATAGTGATTAATCTGAGTGGTGGGTTTAAAGGATGCATTTATTTTGTACTTTATATTTTTGTCACAGATGGGTTTGTCACAGCATATGTATGTGTAACATACGAACATGTAATAATATTATAAAAAGAAAAAGGACTATTGGCTTACAGTGAAGAGACCTTGCACCTAGTTATTGTGCTGCCACTACCAGGTAACCCCAGGCAGATTGTTAAAACATTCTAGTTCTCAATTCTATCACCCGTTAAAGGAGGGGTTACATTGTGCCATTTCAAAGTTTCATTATAGCTCTATGCTTTTTTTTTTTATACTTTAAGTTCATGTGTACAACATGCAGTATTTTTACATTTGTGTACATGTGTCATGTTGGTGTGCTGCACCCATTAACTCATCATTTGCATTAGGTATATCTCCTAATTCTACCCCTCCCCCCACCCCACTACAGGCCCTGGTGTGTGATGTTCCCCACCCTGTGTCCAACTGTTCTCATTGTTCAAGTCCCACCTATGAGTGAGAACATGCAGTGTTTGGTTTTCTGTCCTTGTGATAGTTTGCTCAGAATGATGGTTTCCAGCTTCATCCATGAAAAATTGCTCATCATCACTGGTCATTAGAGAAATGCAAATCAAAACCACGATGAGCTACCATCTCACACCAGTTAGAATGGTGATCATTAAAAAGTCAGGAAACAACAGGTGCTGGAGAGGATGTGGAGAAATAGGAACACTTTTACACTGTTGGTGGGACTGTAAACTAGTTCAACCATTGTGGAAGACAGTGTGGCGATTCCTCGAGGATCTAGAACTAGAAATACCATTTGACCCAGTCATCCCATTACTGGGTATATACCCAAAGGATTATAAATCATGCTGCTATAAAGACACATGTACAGGTATGTTTATTGTGGCACTATTCGCAATAGCAAAAGACTTGGAACCAACCCAAATGTCCATCGATGATACACTGGATTAAGAAAATGTGACACATATACACCATGGAATACTATAGCTCTGCTCTGTTATTTTGCAGTTCAATTATCTAGCATGTCTGAGGCCCTATACAAGGCAAAGTAAGATGGATGAAGTGCACTTAACTTCAAGGACTTTAATGTCCAATCAGGAGGAAACAATCATGAATATACATACGTACATTCATATAGCATGAGGGAGAACTTGGTGAGTGCCATGAGGGGTTAGGTTAGTAAAGGGAAAAACCACATCTGGCAGGGCAAGTAGAAACATTTTAATGAAGGAGTTAGCATAATCAGCCTTATCTCTTCTACTCCAACTTCAGCTGATTTTCTCCTCTATAATTTTCTCAATTAGTTTCCAATTTTATTCCATTAGTCGTTTGGATCATTATTAGTTTTTATTTCAATTTCCTCTGCAGTGAGCCCTGTCAGCAGCCAAAGAGTGACACAGAACTAGTGAATTGGAATCCAAAAGAACAAATCGCAGCTCAGTTAACAAATATGTTGGCTAAATGCCGGCCTCAGTAGGAAACAGTCAGCCAAAATATTTATCAACAGGATTTTAATTCTACAGTTTGATTTAAATTTCTGCTCAACTGAGTGTGTGGTGTATCTAGCTGGTTAACTCTAGAATTCTAATCAAAGGACTGTCAAAGCAGCAAGACAAATATTTGTGTCAGTGCTGCAGTTGCTAACTTCAGATGAGATGGTGTGCCCTGAGTCCTTGGCAGCCCTTTGAGGAGTACTTTATGGTGCTTATTAACTAGTTTTTTGTGTCATGCCAGTTGTACGTCCCCACATTGCCATATGGGCTTCTAGAATACGAATTCTGGCTTGTTAATGACCCAATCTTGGTAGAAAAATGCACTTGGAGTGGTTTTCTGGTAGTAATTATAAAAATAGGCATTCACACCAACTCAGGGGAGCCTCAGGTGTGACCATTTATCTGGATGTGGGGTCAGCTGCTGTGTCATCTTCTTGGGGAAACTTCTCAAGGAGTGGTGAGGCTTCCTTTTAATCTTTCCTTCTCTTTCTGCTCTCTCCCTCCTTCCGGCACCCACACATTTCTCTGTGGGAAGAGAAGAACAGAACTCTGTTCTTCCCCAATTCATCACCGCTTCTTAAGGGAGAGAAATGTTGTTTTGGTTATTCAAATAAGTGTAGCCTATCATCATACTAAGCTCGAATGGTTAGACTGAACCATCAAGCTACTTCAGGAAGAGGGGGGTTACACAAAAAGTATCGGGTATTCATGTTTCAACCTCTTGTCGGCAGAAAAAAGGATAGGGAATCAATGTTTGGTTTAAAGTCCCATAAGGAAGTGGCCATTCCCTTCCAAAGAAGTATAAACTGCCTCCCCTTTCATTGTCATGAAGTGAAGAGATTTCTAAATAGGAAAGGAGCATAGAGAATTTAGATGTGAACACAGGGTATTTAGAAAGGCAAAATTACATCACTAAGCATGCACAGAAATCATCACACAGGGGTCCCCAATCCCCAGGCCATGGACCAGCACTGGTCTGTGGCCTGTTAGGAACCAGGCTGCAGAGCAGGAGGTGAGCAGAGGGCAAGTAAGCATTCAGCTCTGCCTCCTGTCAGATCAGTGGCAGCATTAGCTTCTCATAGGAGCGCAAACTGTGAGCTGCACATGTAAGGGATCTAGGTTATGCACTCCTTATGAGAATCTAATGCCTGATGATCTGAGTCTGAAGTGGAACAGTTTCATCCCAAAATCATCTCCTTCCTTCCCCACCCCACATCCATGGAAAAATTATCTTCCACAAAACCAGTCCCTGATGCTAAAAAGGTTGGGGACAGCTGATCTATCACTGTAATGAACATGGAGATGGACCACCCATATCTTCCTCCATGCCTGTTGCAGCTGGGACTGCAGTTAGCAATTAGTCCCCATCTATCAGTCTCTGGAGATCACCTCAGCTGCAAAGTTAACTATAAACAATAAAGAAGGAAATATCCTGATATGAAAGAGAAGGTGGTTTCTGCCATATTGGGAGGAAATAAAAGTTCTGCCTGAGTTAGAGATGCCTGGAGAGAGGGTGTGTGCGTGTGTGTGTGTGTGTGTGTGTGTGTGTAAAACAGCAGTGCTGAAACACAAGTTGAGAGCTGCCCTCTGCCTCCTTCTTTAGGAATAGATGGAGTAGAAACTGTAGATGGACTTTGGCTTGGAGTGCCTGGGCCAACCTGGGCCAGCCTGGGCCTTAGAGTGCCTGGGTCAACCTGTCTACCACAATAAAACAGAAATAGTAGAATGGTATCTTGAAGGAGAAGAGAGAGATGAGAAAGCACGTTTCAGTTTTCCAGTGGCTGAATGTTTGCAGAAGTTTCTACAAAGAATGGGAATGGGTCAAAGGGCCAATAAGCTGAAAGAAACCTTCACTTTGAAAGAGGAGGACATAGAGAGGAAGTTGGCAGGAACCATGAACCATCAGCAGGTTCTAGAGCTCCACCAATGACCAACTGGATTCATTTCCAAGAGCACTTAGCACAGTGAATATAAACAACTACTTCAGAGGTGGCCAGCGGGGATCCAGATGACTGCATGAGAAATGGACTGTCTTCCTCTGTGTTGTGTAGTTATACGAGTACCCACTCTGAACCCAGATAACATACTGGAAAGAGGACAGGAAGGGGAAATTCCTTGAGAGGGGAGAATCACTTAGATAAGAAGTTTGCACTTTGAATTAACTATTTAAATTCTCAATTGACTATTTACACCAATGTGATTGTGTTAACCTGGACAAGACTGCAGTGAATTGGAAGTGACAGTTACCTCCAACAGGCAAGCTAAGGTTTCCATCACCATCAACCCAGAAATATAGGCTCAGAAGCAAGTTATATTCTGTTGTTAACAAAAAAAAAAAAAAAAAAAGAAAAGCCATATCTCTTCACATCTGAATTGTCACTAAAAAAAATTAAGCCACCAATGTATATTTAAAAGTAACATGAAACACTTGATTCCACCAGATATATAACTGAAAAGTGTTCCACGATAGGAAAAATATAAACAATACACGGCATTAACCCATAAGACAAATACGGCATATGACAACAAGCCACAAAATCAATACCCTGAGTCCTACACTGGTGCTCTAATGGCTTACTCCTAATCTCACCCCTTCCACTATTATGCAAGGGTACCTTGGGCTGGGGCTGCCCTTAACCATCTCTGCATCTCAATTTGCCCATAGTAAAAATAAGCAAAACCCAACGGTATTCATCATAAAACACTGAGCAAATGCTAAATGACAATAATTAAAATTCAGAAAAAACTAATCTTATCCCTATTACTCCTGTCTCTATACACCATGCCGGATATGATTCTGAGAGACTTCTGGAAGGCAGTGGGGAGGGGAGGAGGAGGCAGTTGCTGGCAGAAATTCAGAGAATCTGCAAGTTATTTATGCATAAACTGAGTGGGACAGGGCTTGCTATTTGAATAATGCATGCTTCTGTTTTATCGAACCCATTCCTCACCCACACATATTATAGGAGCTGTCATGTCTTATTTACACACCACAGGGTACGTTGCTCAAATAAAGAGGGCAAAGCAATATGGAGCACATAGAAAAGAGAGTGTTTACATTGAAAGTGTGAGTATTTATTAAGCAATTCAACACATTTTAGATACATTTTTAAAAGATGAAGTAACGTGTGTTGACAATGTCCATGGTGAAAAGGAGTTATTTTCTCCCCAAATATTCAGCAGGCTGTTTGAACAGGTAGTACCTTATTTCTAGATTGTTGTTTGAAATTGTCCTAGTTCCAGCTTTTTAAAAATCTCCCTGAGCGTCAGTTTTCTTGTGTGCTAAGTGGGAGTAAGGAGATCTCTCTTGCAGGGTTGCTCTGAGGATGAAATGATACACCATATATCAAGCACTGGAAGTGTGAGTCTGGCACACTGTAGGGGCCTTGTCCCCTTTATCCCTGGGTCAAAATGTACCCCTCTGTTCCGGTTTCCTTAGCTCATATTGAGGGAGGAGATTGAGGGGATGTATTGCCATGAAACCTTTACAAAGAGCATGGATTATTTCTCCCTAACGTGGTCTGAATATGGCCTTAACACACACAACCAAATGTCCCTTGGATAGAGCTGCTAGAAGACGTGGGAAGCATGGCGAAGGTGAGCAGCAGAAAACAACAAAAAGATGGAGAGGGAAAATTAGAAAAAAGAAGTTTGTCCCTCCATTTCCTTTTCTCTGGTTACTACTCTGCACACGCCTCATCCTCGTCCCATCTTTAGCCCCAGTCTGTGTTGCAGTCCCAGCATACACAAACGTCTGCTCACTGTCTAAGGTCATTATAACATTTTGCTTAGTTCCTCAGACAGTTAAAAACACTCTTTCATGAATTAGCCCAAGAATCTCTGTATGTTCTTTTCTCTTTTTTTTTTTTTTTTTTTTTTTTTTTTGAGATGGAGTCTCGCTCTGTCGCCCAGGCTGGAGTGCAGTGGCATGATCTCAGCTCACTGCAACCTCTGCCTCCCAGGTTCAAGCAATTCTCCTGCCTCAGCCTCCTGAGTAGCTGGGACTACAGGTGCCTGCCACCACGCCCAGCTAACGTTTGTATTTTTCAGCAGAGATGAGGTTTCACCATGTTGGACAGGCTGGCCTCAAACTCATGACCTCAGATAATCTGCCTGCCTCGGCCTCCCAAAATGCTCAGCCACCATGCCTGGCCTATCTTTGTATGTTCTTATATGTGATGTTTTCATCGCTTCTTTCAAGTCCAGTGTGTTCACCAGATTGTGAGCTCCTTGAAGCTAAATTGTTATTGTAATGATTATTAACATATTACTAGTTACTGTATGCCAAACAAATAGTTTTAAAAGATATTAGCTCATAAAATATTCACAAAAGCCATCAGGTAAGGTGTTGTTATTATCGTTTTCTCTCCCACTCCATTTTTAATTTTTAAATTGTAGAACCCATATTCGTAGCCACATTGCATCTTCCCTAGACTCAACCTTCTTTCTCTTTTGAAGTTCTTCAAAACTTCATGGCTCTCACATGACACTTAAGCATACTTTGTACACGACACAAGCTAATACTCTTCAAAAAGTGCAATTACTGTGAGTTATGAGTTTTATCCCATCTGCTACTTCCAGTTTATACCTTTGTTATTTAATAACTATTGCTTCCCTCACTAGTTACTTCAAACTATATTTCAAAATCAAGGGAGAGAAAATGATGACTTGTGAAATCACCTAACAAAGCAAAAAATAGACTCAATGTTTTGATTTCATTTATGTGTATTCACTAGATTTAAGGCCTGCTTAAAAGCCTTAGAAAATTGATTTAAAATACTGACCTCTGACTATGTATGACTGCTGCATCATCATAACCACCCACCATCAACTTATATTGAATAGTAATTCTATGCCAGCTATCATGCTCCACCATTTAAATATATTATCTCACTTAATCTTCACAACAACACTATTTACAACCTTCTTCACAACAGGAAATCAGTGCTTAAAAAGATAAATGTTTTACCTGAGGTTCCATCCAAATAGCAAACCCAGGACTCAGACCCAGTTGTCTCTGATACTAGAGTTTTTATTCTTTACTATGCAGTTCTGCCCACCAGAATTTATACTGCTCACCCATTTAATCATAGTCTAATCTTCGGAAGGCTAAAAGTTAACTGGAACAGAAATCCCTTAATCTACTGAACTTCATCATGAGAAACATGCCATACCTTTGAGAACCCACAACAGTCAAGAGATAGAATGTGGCCCAAGGCAGTTCAAATATGTCTAAGGGTATTTTTCAGCTACTTTCACTCATTGCCTTTAACACAACAAGCACTTAATTAACATGTTGATTGACTGATTGAATAAATAAATAAATAATCAATAAAAGCAACTTGACGAGGCATAAAATTGTTAGTACATAACCCTTCTGGCCTAAAGTTTATATAGAGAGTGTTCCACTATCCTCTAGCATTTAATGTGGCAGAGACTCGACACTAGCTTGATTTTGGTTCCCTTTAAAAGAAAAAAACATTCTGGATATTTACATGCTTTGTATTGGGACAGAAAACTAATCATGGGGAATTGAGGATTGAGTTTCCATTATTTCTTACTGAAATGGGGTAAACATTTTCAGTTTGCATCCTTGCTTTTATTCTCAATTCTGCAAAGTTAACTGTAATTAAATTAAGCATTTAAAGCCTGATATCATAGAGGTCAATAGCACAGAGCGTGAAGCCAGACTGCCTAAATTCAAATTTTTACAAGCTGAGCAATTTTGGGCAAGGCACTTAACATTTCTGTGCCTATTTCCTATGTGTAAAATTTCCTATATGTAAAAATCAACTAGTTAGCTCATGGAGTTATTGTAATGAGTTAATACATGTAGATAACTTGGAAGTTCTTGGCACTTAGTAAGTACATATTCGTCAAGAACATCTAGTACGATTTCCAGGATCCAAGAGGTGTTCGTTTAGTACAGATCCTCTGGAATCGCTGCTATCTTCTTCTCTCCTTACTGCATATATTTCCAACACTCTTGAGGGAATGAATTAACAGAAATTCCCTGCATGTCCAACTACCTGGATTCTTTCCCCCTCACTCACTGTGCTTTATTGTCAGAACTTGGTCTGTAAAAACCCATTGCATCATTCCAGTTTCCCCAGCACAGCCTGCTTCCCTTTATCCCCATTCTTTGCCTGTTGAAAGGGAAAAACTGTCTCAGCATAGATGTAGTAAGAGTGATGCTAAGGGTTTGCACTTGTTCAGGAAGTGGATAAAGGTAATGAATAGATAGAACTTATTAGAAATATTTACAGAAAACATGGCAAAAATAGAATAAACTGGCTGCTTTGTGAATTCCTACCCACACAATAAGGAGACGACTGTTCAGTTTTCTGGTTCAGACCTGAGTATAGAAATGAGAAAGTATTTCCCTACATCTTTTACACTGGTAAACTGTTTCAGAAGGCAGGCTGAGCATCGAGATTTTACATTCAATTCCATAAGCTGAACCTACACGTGGCTGCTAGAGCTTCCTCGCAGTATGACAGCTGCTAATTCCAAGGGTGAACACTCCTGGAAAAGTAAGCAGAAGCTCTATTTCCTTCCACGATCTTTGCTTCAGAAGTCACATCACAGGCCCACCGACAGCCCACACCTTGACGGGAGGGAAGTGAAAGTCATATTGTAGGAAGAGCATGAAGGATGATGATTATAACATCTGCCCCATCTCCCCTTAGACTCTGACTAAATTGGCCCAATGGTCTCTCTCAGGTGTAATGTCATCTCATGGCTGGCTCCTCACAGGTGTGTGTTCCTGCCATTCCTCTTGCAGATTCTGGTCTCCTAAGGCTTCTGTCTCATCTTCCCTGCATAGCTAGGCCCTGGGTTCACTTGCCCACATTTGCTTGGCTTTGCTCATCACCACTATGCCCACTAAGTGTCAGCTTTGTCTGATATGTTTTATACATATGCCCTTTACCTCTCTGTCTCTCCTCCAGTAAAGAAGGGAATTCCATATATTTCAATATCTTTAGTCTTAGCTAGTATAACTAGTTCTGGAAAGTAATGTTCTGAATAATTTATCTTCCTGCAATCCTGGGCACATATGATTAAGCATAAATAAATGTATTATTGGCCCTGTGTGCTCAGAGTAAATCTGATTATTTTCCAACTTGAGGCAGAACTGGAAAGAGAATGGGGGTTGATAGGTAGTGGAATTCAGGGTTGCTGCTAATTAGGTATTAAAAATGCCAAAATATACCAAAATATAGGTCCATTCAAATCCTACAGAGCCTAGATTTGTCCAGTTGGATGCAGTAAGTGTTAAGATCCAGCAGAGGAATATGGAGATTACATGTCCACTTTAGAGACCCAATTGTTTAGGAACTGTTACTATTTCAAGAGTATACCAAAACATTCAAATGGTGAGAAAACACATATGTAACTGCAGCAGATGGGCTATTAGACAAGTTGTAAGAAAGAAAATGATGGCCGTGGCCTTAGTGATAGAATTTTACTTGATTATTGAAGACCACTTGGAATATATCAACAACAATAAAGAAAAACCTTAAAACCTCCCATTTACTCATAACCCAGAGATACATGATATGTACATTTTAGTAGTTTCTGCTAATTTTGTGCATATAATTACATTTAAATAGTTTTAACATAAATGGGATCATATTACCTCTACAGCTAAGTATTCTTCCTTTTAAACAGCACTGTTAGGCCAGGCGTGGTGGCTCATGCATATAATCCCAGCACTTTGGGAGGGCAAGGCAGGTGGATCACGAGGTCAGGACTTCAAGACCAGCCTGACCAAGGTGGTGAAACCCTATCTCTACTAAAAAAAAAAAAAAAAAAAAAAACACAAAAATTAGCTGGGTGTGGTGACGGGCACCTCTAATCCCAGCTACTTGGGAGGCTGAGGCAGAGAATTGCTTGAACCTGGGAGACAGAGGTTGCAGTGAGCTGAGATCATTTCACTGCACTCCAGCCTTGGTGACAGAGCGAGACTCCATCTCAAAAAAAAAATCCCAAAACCAGAAAAACAGTACTGTTTCATGATCTATGTCCTTAAATACTGTTTGCAAAGCTCATTGTTACTGGCTGAACACTACTGAGTCACATGAACATAATTTATGTAATCACTTCTCTATTGTTGTACCTATAGGTTGTTCTCCTTGTTTTCATATTTCACTATTGTAATTAACATTGTAAAGAGCAACTACCTCTATACAGAGGGTTTACATATTCATTAGTTCCTATTTCCATTGGCAATCATAAGGAATTTAGAGCATCTTTCCCCCATGCCCTAAACAATAATGGCTATCATAATTCTTAAAACCTAAGCAATCATAATAATTGAAGATGTGCATCTTATTTAAATTCATACTTATTTGATTATTAATAGAGTAGAACATTTTATGTGTTTATTAGCCACTTAAGAGTCTGCCTTAGGAATTGTCAGTGGAATTATCCATATCCTGTGTATGTGTATCTGTTGGGGTATGATAATATTTGAAGCGTGAATTTATGTACCAATCAAGGATCTTAATTATGAGTGAAAAAATATTTGAAGTATTTCGAAGGGTCTTTAAGAAGGCTTGGAAACCAATCCTAAGGCTAAGCAATCAGGGAAAATGACTGCTATCTCCCTTTTCAACCAATTCTGGTGAAGAAATTACTGCCCCAATGGCAATTGCCACCAGAGTGAAAGAGCCCCTTTTCCCTTGTGTCTCATTTAACCAGCTTTTGAGTCAAAGTCTAGCACTGGCATGACCAATCTGAAACCAGTGGGAGGGAGGAAGCTTTTGTTCCTTCCCAAAACCCATGCGATAGAAATCTCTTAACCATAGAAAGAGGTTTAGAAAAGGCTGGACAGCTAAAACAAATGTGAAGTTTCACTATGCTTTAGAGTGGGAGCCTCCTCTCTATCTCTTTGTCCTTGGCTTGACCCACAGTAATAAGATGAAACAAATTGTGATAATATGAACATATGTAGAGATCACCCTAAGATTAAATCATCCCTCAGTGACACCTGCAAGGATTATGTTATTTATGCATCATTATAACCATTAATCAATTGGAAGTTTCTCACAGGCAGCCCTGCCTGTATTCCCCACAACACTTAGAATGGTGTCTTGCATACTCTCCGTGTGGGATAGATTGATTAAGACTTCCAAGTAGAAGGAAATGGTGTCATGAATGCTTCTTTTGAGAAAGTTTTCAGACTAAACTTTCTCAGCTGTGCAGGCCAGCAGGCCAGGCTGTCAGCCAGCTGCAGACCAGATGTTCACCGTTGAGATCCCACATTCATGCTATTGATAGCCATTTGGTCTTGCCAGTTTTTTAATTTAATAAAACAGGGGATCCACTGGAAACAAAAGTTTACAGTATAATCAATCGACCACATGGTTTTCTTGTTCTCTCATTCTGTAGTGAATTCTTATAATTTTATGTTGCCTTGGTATCCATTTTGAATACAAGCTTAACTTATATCAGCAACAGGGCTCAGTCATTCTTCAAAGTTTTCAGTTTTATCTACATTACACCCAAATGGCTAAAACCAGTGGCCAGAGATTAGAACTTAAAGACATCTACCCCACTTAGCGACTTGGCTTCCTACTTTCATGCAGCTTCCTTTAAAGAGACCATCTGGGCATTTGCCTATGAACTTAAAGTGACTCACACCCTATCCCTTACATATACTGCTAGTTTCATTCTCTCTCTCTCTCTCTTTCTCTCTCACACACACTCTCTCTCTCTGCCTGATGCTTCATTCCTGCCTCTCGTAACCCTGGGATGGAGGACTGCCCTCCTGACTCACTGTATCCTCTCTGCCTGGTATCTATACATAAACATCTTTGAATTTGTTTCCCATTGTGGAAGTGTTTTAGTTTGTGTCTTCCATCTAAAGAATATCTAAAGAATGAGGGACTGACGTATGCCAGGTTTTCCCCAGGATTCCAGCAGGAGAACAAAGTTGGGCTTCCAGAACCAGAGTGATGGTCAAGCAGGCATAAACCGAACATGAGGCAGACAAGAGCCACAAGGGCATCTGCTAGTATACAAGTTTTCTGTGTGAGGAACTTCCTGGCCATGGGTCAGACAACTAGGCATTAGGCCATTGGCCAGGTAAGAGAAGTATCCTGTGAAAGGCACACTGCAAACACCCATGTCCAGCTCCCCTTTATTTCTGCTTAGGGCAGGGTTGCAAGCTGCTCTGGGACTGAAACCCCCATTTAGCTGGGGGGTCTCAGAATACCTTTCCTCACAGTTACCTCTACTGCCTAGAGCCTTACTGCTACAGTGTCAATGATTTCTCAGGCTTCAATTGCCTCAAGTGAAGCTTTCATAACTAGAATATTAATTTAACTGACACTTCCTGGGCACCTACTGTGTCTATATCCACTTGAGCTACTCCAAGGCTTTCCAAATCTAGGTTATTGCTGAGCATGTTATGTTCTACCTAAAATGTGTACTACTTAGATGATCCAACTAATTCTAGCTAAAGAATTCAAAATTATGGAGGAGATTCTCTCCTCCTGGGCCACTACCTACCCTTCTCCATTCGGTTCTCTGCCCTGAAGTTTGATCTTGTCCTTTGGCTCTGCCTTCTACCTGGGCTTGGCCAAAAGGGAGCACCAGGAGGGAACTGGATTAAGAAAGGTGGGTGATGCTGGTGTTTATTCTCTCATTTACCTCCTTGCATTTCCCCTGCCAGGCAGCCTCTCCACACAGCTCTGTCTCTGGCTCCAATGAACACTTTCTTTTTTTGCCCCTCCAGGCCCCAGGGTGCTTACCCATGGACACTGCACCATTCCTATCTTTGTAAACTCTACTCAAATTGCCCACTTTGACATGCCATCTCTTCTTGCCATGGCCTTCACTCATATAACAACTAATAATACAAGAGTATTATTTTGCTCAAAGAGATAATTAATTTACATTTTAAAAAATCATATCCCCATGTCTGTAATTTATTTTGAAATTAATTTTAAAAAGGTGGATTGACAGATAGAAATGTGATAAAGCAAACATGGTAAAATGTAAATGGTAGAATCTTGGTGGTAAATATTTGTTTCTCATAAAGTTTTTTCAGTATTTTCTGAATGTTTAAAAAGTTTCACAATAAAATGTTGAGAAAAAAATCCTGTGGGAGAATATTTTTCCATTACGGAGGAGATTTAAGAAATTATAAAGGAATATGACAAGTTTGATGAAATATACTATTGGTGGGAAAATATGAAGTACCAAAGCTGACATAAGAAAAAGCATTGCAATCTCCTAATAACCATTAAATAAGTTGATAAAGTTCGCAAAATATTACCCCTAAAGCATACTAGATCCTTATGGTCTTATGAGTAGGTTGTTTAAATCATTGACAGAATCGATACACCCAATACTATTTGATCAATACAATTTTTGCCTGCATTTTCATTATTTCTTTGGGAAAGCTTCCCAGAAGTAGAATAACTTCTACTGTAATGTAGAAAAATGTTGCTGTATCTCAGATCTCGACTGACTTATAATGGATATAACTAGCAATGTCTTATCATTTGTATAACTTACTCCTGTCCTGTGGCCAACCTGCTCTATAGGACCGATATAGGACCTCCTGTGAAAGGCACACTGCAAACACCCATGTCCAGCTCCCCTTTATTTCTCCTTAGGGCAGGGTTGCAAGCTGCTCTGGGACTGAAACCCCCTCTTAGCTGGGGGCTCTCGGAACACCTTTCCTCACAGTTACCTCTACTGCCTAGAGCCTTACTGCTACAGTGTCAATGGTTTCTCAGGCTTCAATTGCCTCAAATGAAGTTTTCATAACTAGAATATTAATTTAACTGACACCTCCTGGGCACCTACTGTGTCTATATCCACTTGAGCTACTATTGCAGGCAGTGCCATGTCATCTCCTCTCAGTATCCTCTTGAAAAGTGAAACACTGGTACACATTTTTAACATTTGTTGTGATATCTACTGCTAACTTGAGAGAAAAATGAACTGTAAAGAAAGGCTAGTAATGAAGAAGTACAGTTGAAAGAAAGTCATCTCATCAAGAATTAGAATTCAGATAGCATTACTCTATTTTACCCAATCGTACAGGAATGTTTTATAGACCTACTACCTAAAGTAAAGAGGTTACATGAATGAGGAAGAGAACTGTCTCTCGAATTGTCTATTCTTCTTTAAAACTTTTGATTTTATAGGGTAACTAACGTTTTCAAATACTCCCAAGTTTAATCACTCTAGGGAGGCTTTTATTCACTGTACATAACATTTTATTCATTGAATGCTTAGATTTTACTACCACATGAGTTTCCAGGAAACAGAAGTGAGATGGGAAAAGTGTGTTCAGGGAATGAGTGACACAGTAAGAGGGAAAGTTCCAAAGCTCTCATATGATAGCAGAAACTGCCAGGCCACAGCCTTTGTAAGGAACAGTAACAATAGTCTAGAAGGGACTTGGGCATCACAGCATTTAGCACTTAAAGAGCATTCCTGTGCCAAAATGTCACATATTACCAAAGTCAATATCAGCTAACATGAGGGTGGCTCCACAGCAGGGTCACCATTGCCATTTTTTAGAACATAAGTGGGAAGCCTTAGGCCCAAGGTCTTGGTAACAATCATAAATGTGAGGCTGCACTATGTGTCTCTAGGGGATGTGCATGGACGTGGGGACTCATTACCCTCTTCCTTGCCATAGCCAAGGACCAGGCAGAGCACAGGGGTCAGCCTGGGGGAGCACACATGATAGTAAAGAGCAGGTGCACTGATGCCTAGAAATAAATATTCTCCAAGCAATTATAAGAGAAGCAAGCAAAGCAAGGAACAACAGAAATGCAGGACCTAGAAGCAGGAGGAAACGGGAAGGGGAATGCATGCTGCTGTAGTCTTAATATGTAAGCATACTTTTGGGAAAGTATCAAACATAGAATGTAAAAGCACATAAACTTTGGATTAAGTCTGGTTTAAGTCTGGGTTAGAATGCTAGTGTGGTCACTGAGTAGTCATGTTACATTGGACAAGTTATTTGTAAGTAAACCTTTCATGGGTTGTTTTGTTTTGTTTTGTTTTGTTTTGTTTCCTTGAGATAGTCTCACGCTGCCGCCCAGGCTGGAGTGTGGTGGCACAATCTTAGCTCACTGTAACCTCTGCCTCCTGGGTTCAAGTGATTGTCCCGCCTCAGCCACCCAAGTAACTGGGATTACAGGCATGCAACACCACACCTGGCTAACTTTTGTATTTTTAGTAGAGATGGGCTTTGGACATATTGGCCAGGTTGGTCTCAAACTCCTGGCCTCAAGAGATCCACCCGCCTTGACCTCCCAAAGTGCTGGGATTACAGGCATGAGCCACTGCACCCAGCCTGTAAGTAAGCTTTTCTGAGCCTCTAGTTTCTCATCTGGAAACTGAAATGCCACTATCCAAATCACAGTTTTTATGCAAAAGTTATTTAAAATAATATATTAAGTGCCAGTACAATGTCTGGCACATAAAAGATGCCCAAATACTTGATATCTACTGTCACTCAGATATCAGCTGGGGTCTCACTTGCCCATAAAGATTTAGGGCTCCAACTTAACACACCATGGAACTCTAAAGATTTCTTTGCATTTTTTAAATTTCTCAGAAACATGTGCATGAATGTGTGTGTGCGTGTGTGTATGCATGTGTGTGTGTGAGTGTTGAGGTGAATGGCAGACAGAACATTTAACTCAATAAAGCAGATTACAAAAATGTATCTCCTCTTATTTTCTTAATTTAAAACTCTTGTTATCTCATCTTTTTCTCGATTTTGGAAGAAGATATGTAGGGGATATGCCAATAAAATGTAACACTCTTTGCATTAAAATATGCTTTCTAGTTCTTTACACTCCTTTAGGTTAGTGCTCTGTCAACTCAAGCATCAAATTCCTTGTCAAGGCTGTTTCTCTTTTTTCTTAAGGGGTCTCCCCACCCCTCCCACTTTCCTATGATCATGTCTGGGAGCATGGGGAAGCTTGAATGCTCCTGGAAGCAGTGGAGAGCTGCCTGGTCTTGTGCTGTTCCTCTTTGTAGTCCCTTCTGAACTTGAGGCTGAGAGTAGTTCCCCTCATCCAGGATTCAGGTAGTAGGCCTCTGACCTCAGTGCAACTGTGGCTCTGCACAGCTGGGGTCCCCTGTGGCACCATAGACTTATCTCCTAAACACTCTCCTCCCTCATTCTGCAGAAGACTTGTATGTCCACTTTTTGTCAGATGGTACCTCACTTATGCTCAAAGTCTGGGCCTTCTCTATACTAGAGTTTAGAATAAAATTATATAATTATTGCCAGACAAGGTTGAGTCTTATGTAAGGGGAGCTTCTGCAATTCAGGAAATCCTTTTAGTCTTCAAGACAATCAAAAGCTGCACATTCACTCTCTGCTATTGCTTTATGGCTTCCTTCCTGGAGGCAAAGCCTTCCTCTGGTTGAATGTGGAGGTCACAAACAAATAAAAAAGGGGAAAATATATTAATGTATTCTAAAACATTCTCTTTGTTTCAATATCTCTCGGCTGTCTCTAATCACATTCATTCCCCACTCTTCTTTTCTCCCTGCTTTATCTCATCACACTAGTCCCCAACCAGAATTATCATTTTCCTTTAAAAGAGAATTCCTTTGAAGCTGACTTCCTTCAAATCTGCAATATGTGAGCAAAAATGACAAAACAAAGAGGGGAGGACTACTTGTTGTTAAATATAAGAAAGGAAAGGGGGAAAAGTACGAAGGCAATGAGTTGGAGTTTGCCAGGGAGGATTCTAAATTTATTCTGCTGTGAATTCTAACTGGGGCATTGGGAACTTTGTATCCTGGACACTTTCTTAGGTGATTAGTAATTAAATGTGCATCCAAAAAAAAAAAAAAAAAAAACCCTGAAGATTTGTGCTCAACCCCAATTTGGTTCATCTGAACACAGGAGCACTTGAAAAATGCAAAATTCTTTAATCACTCCAAATTGCCCAAGCACAAACCAGGCCAAGAGCGTCAATTGCTTCTAAAATAAGATGCAGGTGTTCTGAAAAATCTACAAGCAGCCTGCTCGTTTTAAATTACTCTTCACTCCATGTGCCCATAGGGGAGGGAGGATTGAAGAAGTTGTTTTTTCATCACAGTCTCACTAGTGGAATGACAGTAGTGATTACCAAAAAAAAATAAATAAATAAAAAAGAGGTATCATCAACCTCCTCTTTCTGTTTTATCTGCCCAACCAAAGTCGGTAGAGCAAATACATTTCCTCAGGGAACCCTTTGATTACAATAGTAATGGTAGACTTCATCATTGGTTTTAGTTTTTCACCCTTTCTGAATTATACCCTTTGTTAAGTGATCCTGAAGTTCCTCTCACTATAAGTACAGAGTATATTTCCCCACATCTTGACTTTGGCCTTGTCCATGTCACTTTCTTTGTCCACAGAATATAGCAGAAGGGATTGTGTACTAGTCCTTTCTTGCACTGCTGCAAAAAATACCTGAAACTGGGTAATTTATAAATAAAAGAGATTTAATTGGCTCACAGTTCTTCAGGCTTTACAGTAAGCATGGCTGGAGAGACCTCAGGAAACGTTCAATCATGATGGAAGGGGAAGCAGGCATGTTTTACATGGCCAGACAGGAAGGAGAGAGAAGGGGGTGGTGCTACACACTTTTGAACAAGCAGATCTAATGAGAACTCACTCAATATTATGAGCTGAGACCAGCAAGGGGAAAATCCACACTCATGATCAAATTACCTCCCACCAAGTCCCTCTTCTAGCATTAAAACTAGACATGAGATTTGGGCGGGACACAAATCCAAACTATATCAGAAGGTGTGTCAATTCTGAGCCCAAGCCTTAAGAGTCCTTGTTGGATTATTCTTGCTCTCCAGGACTTTTGCCATTATGACGAATAGAATGTAGCCTGGCCAGCCCTTTAGTCCCAAGAAGAAAATGAAAAATTCATGGAACAGAGTTGCCCCAACCAAACAGAATGTGAAGGAGCCCAGCCTAAATCATCTGGTTGTCAGCCAACCACAGATGTCTGAGCTAAATGAAGTCCTATTCCTGTGCCACAGAGTTTCTGTGGTTCTTTGTTCCACAGCATCATTGTAGCAATGGCAAACTGACACAGTACTAAACCCAGGCATAAAAAGGTAGGAGCATTGCATTCTTGGTCTGTGCTGTAAATCTATTCTTCTTTGTGATATAGATGCTATATTCTATTGTGTATAAAATTTGCAGTATTCATGACTGTTATCCCCTTAATATTGGAGTATTACTTTGGCTACAACAATCGACACAATCCATCATTTCCATTTCTCTGAATTTTAAAACATTTTTAATTTTTTTTTTTTTTTGCTAAGATCCAGAATTTTTCTCAACTTAATGTTAACTAGATTTTAAGATAGTGCCTTCTCTTTCTAAAAAATACTTTCTAAGGGTTCTTGATGTAGGGTTATGACATCCCCAGAAAAAGTATACCTTCTGCTATGGGGATGATGCCTATAGGAAATGAAGGCATTCTGCTCTCTGTCCTGGGAGTGTAAAAGAAAGCAGACAATAGTGAGTTTGAATTCAAATTTACTAGCTGTGTGGCCTTGGACAAGTTACTTAACTTCTCTCCGAGCCCCAATTATTTGATTGTAGGGCAGTCAAATTAAGTAGAGAATGTAGAACACCCAGCATGGTGCCTAATGTATGCCAGTAGAAGATACCCAATAAATGTTTCTTTTCAAGCCTGACTCCACTTCTCATCTTATGCAAGGAGCTATTACAGCTATGTGGAAGAATCGCCATTTAGGTATGTAACTAAGATGGCTCAATAAGAATTTACTGACATCCTAATATGTACCAAGTAGAGCACTTTATTAGGGACACAACATCAGTAAGGCATGGTGCTTGGCTTCAGTGAACTGATAGTGGAGGACACGTTGGGTACTATTTTCAGTGTTTCACACATATCATTTCATTTAACCCCCATAACAATCCTAAGAGATTTTATCCCCATTTTGTAGAGTGGTTAACCAGATCCAAATCATACATCTAGTAAGTAACAGCACGGGAATTCAAACCTGGGTAATGTGATTTAACCATTTTGCTATGATAATACCCATTAAAATTAAATATGTACATGCTCCAAGATGCAGCAATTCTACCTCCTGCCACTTCTCCCACCCCTGTGTACAAGACAACATGAGAACCTTCACTGCAGAACGATCTCTTATATTGATGAACTAAAACAACACAATGAGGGAATGTACTGAAAAGCTGTGCATTGCATCATAGCATTTATATCATATTTTAGATTCCATTAGGTACATGTATGTATGTAAATACATAAGAAAATTCACCAAATGGATAACCTCTTGGGAGGTGACTGCGAAAGAGAGTGATTTAGAAGAACTTAGGCATTATTTATAATGTTTGGAGGTTTAAAAATGAGACTATATTTGGATATTACTCATTCAATTAAAAATTAATATCTTTAATCTCCCCTTAACAAAAACTCATGAGAAAATCCAAAGGCTGATTTGAAGAATATTCTATGAGCTTAGCACCAGCTGCGTAACAGTTGGGCACAGGAAATATAACAAGCTGGAAAAAAATCAGGGTTAGACAATTACAAAACATAGATAGGACCATTACCCTCCAAATGAATCATACACATAGAAAGGTTCTAAGGGGAGATTAACATGTCAGTAAAGAATGGTTTGACTTCCATGCTCACATTTATACAGACTGGTGTAACAAATTTTATAGAGTCACTTCAAAGAAGCTGGTGATGATAGCGACGGAGAACAGGTTTTCCTTGTGCTGAACAATTTTAATAAGCCTCCAAACAACCAGCATGAAACAGTCAGTATTAGAAAGAGGAAGGCAGAGCAATCCAGTGGAGGGAATAGCTATCTTGGCCTGAAGAGACCTGGTTTCTATTCCTGGCTTTTCCTCAATTCAGTTACCACCTCCAGATATACAGAATTTTATACATAAAAGGGGTCTTTCAGACCATATAGCCTTGTTACTTTCTAGATGAAGAAACAGAGACAAGGGCAGAAGTGGATTTCCTGGCAGCAAAAGATCCCAAACTAGGATTCCAGCCCTTTCCTGATCACTGCACAGTCTTATGAATGACCCCTCCATTCATGGGTGAAAATGGAGCCACACTGACACCAGTCCATGCCATGGGAAGCTGTAATGACACACATCTGTATAAGGCACTCTGACTTATGCAAGGTCAAGTCTGAACTTTTTATTGAGCAAAACGTACTTTTAAAAGAGACATGGGAGAACAAATGCATATACATTACTTTGTTCACTCATGCATATTATTCTTAAAATATTTTCTATGCACTTACAGAGTATTAAGAGTATGATATGGTAATAGGCCCTTTTAGAGATCAGAAATAAATTTCCTACCAGGAAATAAATCTAGTAGAAAAATATGACGGTTGTGTGTCAACGCAATATTAGCACACATAAGCAATGTAAAAAAACCATCAATATGCAAGAAGGATAATACATTATAACTAAGTGGGGTTCATCTCAGAAACGCAGAGTTTGCTTAATATTTGAAAATGAATCAATAGAATTCATCACACTAAAGAATAAGGGAGAAAAGCATACTGTCATCACAAGAGTTGCAGAAAAGTTATTTGACAAAATTTTAAAAGCTAGTCGTGTTAAAACCTCTCAGAATATTGGAAAAGAAAGCTTCCTGAGTATGATAAACCCCATCTATGGCAAACCTGGGGCTGATACTGTATTTTATGGTGAAACAATAAACACCCTTTCTGAAGATCAGGAACAAGGTAAAGATTTCTACTCTCACTTCATCTTTTCAATAGTGTACAACATGTTTCAGCGACTGTAACAGACAAAAAGAAAATTTAGATCAGGAATGATATATCATTACTCACATGCAATATTATTTTGTACTCAGAAAGTCCTATAGAATCTAAAACAAATAAAACTAATAAATGAATTAACAAAGTCACAGGATACCATTTCAATATACAAAAATCAATTGTATTTTTGTTTTTAATAATAATACAAAAATATAATAATTTAAAATAAAAATAAATAAAATATTTAGGGATAATCTTAGCAAAGCATGTACAAACTATATGGTGAAAACTGTAAGTAACTGTTAAGAGAAATTTTTAAAATATTTTAAAGAAAAATATAACATGTTAAGATGTCAATTTTCCCCACATTGATAGATTCAGAGCCATCCCAACTAAAATACCAGCAGAATTTTCTGAAGAATTGACCAGTTGATCCTAACATTTCTATAAAAATTCATGTGATCTGTAATTTGAAAAATAAGAATATTGGAGAGCTCAGATTATGTGAATTCATAAATTATAAAAATATAGTAATCATAAAAGCGTGATACTGATATAAGGATAGACAAATAAATGAAAAAGGATGTTTAGAAATGAATCTGTGCAAACACTGTATATTGATTCTTTTTCAACAAAGGCACTAAAGCAATTCAATGTGAAAAATGTATAAAAATATTTTAACAAGTGGCACTGAAACAACTCGATACTTTGTGTGTGTGTGTTTGTGTGTATACTCTCAAATCTTACCCTATAAACAAAATTGAGATGGATTATAGGCTGAAAGAAAAGCTAGAACTATAAAATGTCAAGGAGAAAACACAAGAGAATATTTCTGTGGCTTTGGGAAAGACAATTATTTCTTAGGTAAGATACAACATGCAATAAACATGAAAGAAAAAAATAATATATTGGATTAATCAAAGTTTAACAAAACCTTTTTTTCTCTTAAAGGCACTATTAGAAAATGAAAAGGCAGGCCATTGAAACAATATTTGCAAAACAAATTTTCATAGCATAGGAAGAACTACAAATCAATAAAAATGCAAACAGCCCAATTTTTAAACATATGGTTGAAGATGTGAACACATGCTTCATAAAAGATGTATAGTAGCCGGTAAGTACATAAAAAGATACCCAACATTATTTGGTCATCAAGGAATATGATTTAAACCACAGTAATATTTCATGCCTACTAAAATGACTGACAATATCAAATGTTGACATGCATGCAGAGCAACTGAAATCTCACTTTTGCTGGGAGTGTCAAATAGTGTAGCCACTTTAGAAGACTGGAGTTTCCTATAAAGTTAAATATGCATTTACTATATGACCTAGCAATTTCATTATTATGTATTTTCCCATAAGAAACAAAAATATTTGCTCACTTAAAAACCTGTATAAGAATTTTCACCACAGCTTTATTCACAATAGCTAAAAACTGGAAATAGTATAAATGTCCATGAAGGGAGAATGAATAAAAAATATTTTAGTATATCAAAAAAATGGATTACTACTTGGACCACACTATGGATATTTAAAACAACACAGATAAATCTCTAAAACATGATGCTGAGAGAGAGAGAGAGTGGCCAGACAAAAAAGAGTACATTTATATGAACTTCAAGAACATGCAAAACTAATCTATGGGAATAGAAATCTAAGTAGTGGTCATCTTCTTGAGGAAGAAGAGCTTGTAAGAGGAAAAGGTCATGAAAAGACTTCCTTGGGTGATGAACCTATTTTATATATTGTTTTAGGTGATTTTTACCTAAGTGTATATACATGTCAAATGACTATGCATTGAACATCAACTGAATCAATTTGTGCTCCTGGACAAAATTTTTATATGCATAATTTACTTCAATTTTTAAAAAAATTGGTTAAAAATGGTTCCCAAAATCCCAAAGAGGAAAAATTCTATTTCAGGGTAAACAACCAACATTTTCACTGTCATTCAATATAAAGCATCTACATTATCCATTCTATTACCAAAATACAAAACTATTCAACATCTTTAGGCAGGGTGTGTGTGATTCTTTTATTTTCTCTCCCTCCATCTTTATTCTTTTCCTCCATTCTTCCTTTATTCCCTCCCCTCTTTCATTTCTCCCCACCCTCCTCCTTCTCCTTCTCTCTCTCCTTTCATTTCTGCTTCCTTTCCTTGTTTTTCTTTTGAGGGTTCCTAGAAAATTGGAAAAGATTATTTGAAGAGTACCATTTCACATAATCCAGTAATTTAAATTATGTGCATTTATAGCATAACAAATAAATGTTTGCTGATCAAACCTTTCTCTATGGGCCTGCACAAGCCTACAACCAAGATATGGTATTTCTGTAACTTCTTTTAACAAGAATCCAGTGAAAAGCCAGATTCAAGAGAAAGTATAATAGCTTTTGTTTTAGGTCAGTGTATTTCTTATAAGCCTCTTTCTGGATCTGAGTTCCCAATGTTCAAGAAAATATGATGGGTGCCTGATCTCAACTGATTCATTTTCACTTGTTAGGTCTCTCTCCTTTGGGCGCCACGATACTCCTTGCTCTATGATTGGACAAAGTCTTAGATCTCCCACTTGGGCATTGGCTAGCATATGTGAAGGCATGGAAACTTGGTTCTGGCACTTGGAATTGTGCCCACTAAGGTTGGATTCAATGAGTTGACAGAGAGGGAACAAAAGCTTAAGGGTGTTCATCTACAGTTTCTACACACAAGCAGATATTTTCAGCTCTTGACTAGCCAATAATTGCTCCATCTTTCACAGCACTCTAATTGTAAAGTAGTGTAAAGTAGTCTATATGTTTCATGAAGGTGGCTTCAGATTTTGCTTAAAAGAATCTTTTTCTTCTGGCAGCTCTACCCTCTTTTGGTCTAGAAGACATCAGTTCTACTGTCTATCTCATACTCATTCCTTGCACAGTTAGGTAAAGCATGGGCTCTGGAGTTTCTGTTTTGATCTAAGCAGTTATTCGTTTTCCTAACTGTGCCTTGTGAGGGGGTGTGTGTGTGTGTGTGTGTGATGAAAATGCAGCCATTTAATTTTGAAGAATTTGTTTGGGCTTCTGCTTATAAAGATCTCTACTTCCAGACATTGCTCAGCTAAATCCTTCATCATATATCTGACTGTATTTATCATAATTATCTCTGTAGCCAAGCCTGATTCTTTCTAATAGATATTGAATTAATATAAAATAAAATTTATTGTAAGTTTATTTCTGCACTTGGTCTCATATGCTTGCCTTTCTGAGTTCTTCTCTGGCTGAATAACCACTGAAATCAGAAATACATTTGAGATTTAAGCTAACAGGTCATTTGCTCAGACTGGTTCTCCTATTTGCCAATATGTTGTGTTTTATCAATATTATCTAAATATCTGGCCTCAAAACCCAGGCCAGGAACTTTCAATAATACAATCTGATACAAATAAAAGGAAAATCATCAATATTAAAGTTCTATCTATTAAGTCTATTCAAGTTACCAAACATCTTTGGGGCACCCACTATGTGTAGAGCCTAGAAAAACATAAATGTGCTTTAGCCTTACATAGTTTATATATAGTCATCTCTTGACCTCCTGGCCTCAGGCAATCCTCCTGCCTCAGCCTCCCAAAGTATGAGGATTACATGTATGAGTCATCATACATGTAATCCAGCTAGTCATCTCTTTTGTAGGGATCACATACTCACTCTGTCAAAGTTCAGATGTTTTATAAAAGGCATCATTGTGAATGAGCCAGGAAATCAAATATACCATACATTCTAACATTCTGTAGTTGTACAGAATATAATGAATATTTGCTGCTGTCTAGAAGATGGGATGTTCACATCCAGTTTCTGCACTAAGGTACTGGAAGAGAATAGAATACACATGTGGATGGGAAACATGGTAAACAGAAAGGAAAAACCTACTGAGAAATGATGAAACCTTAGAAACATTGTCCACAAAAGGACTTTCCAAGCATGATCTTTCCTGGCCAACAGCAATAATTATTAATATTTATTGAATGATTACACCACATAGCAGGCACTATTCTAAAGCTTTATGCCTTAAAGCATTTGATCCTCCCATGAGGTAATTGTTGTTGTCCCCGTTTTAAAGATGAGCAAAATTAAGCACAGAAAACTTACCCGATGTCACAGAGCTATTAAATAGCAAAGCTGGGATTTGACAACTGTCACGTTGTTGAGCTCATGCTCTTCCCCATGATGATATATGATTTCATTCATTCAATGGAATAAGAGGATATATTTTTATTAATTTTTTCTGTTTAGAAGACATAATGATTCAAGTATATACATTGGCATCCCTGACTTACATCATATATACATGCCACCTTGGAGCATGTGTCAAATCTTTGCTTCAAGGACTGTGCAATGAGAGAAATAAAGATTAGAAATTATGTTCTTCTATCCTTCCCATTCTTTAAACAACACCTTATTGAAACTCTGTGCTAATTCTGGTGCAAGATTCTAGTGTTTTAAAAGTGTATTCAAGGAAATTACCCTTTAGGCCAATGGGTATCATATATTTTTAGCATCAAACCTGACTGTGGGTGCTTTCTTCACTCTGAAAATCTTAACTAGAACCCCGCAATATAAATTAGGTAAACGTGAAGAGTGGGTTCCCGCAGCAGTTTCATCATTCACTGTTTGGCAGGAAACGCTTCCTTATTTAGTTCCCAGAACAACTCAGTGGAGCCCTAGGGTTGGTAAATGTTTGGCTAAACAGTAGGATGCAGTAAAGTGAGCAATGAACTGGGAACTACTAAACTTGATTAGCTTGACTTTGGGGGGATATTTCCCAGTCTCCCTGAGAACTTTCAATAATACAATCTGATACAAATAAAAGGAAAATCATCAATATTAAAGTTCTATCTATTAAGTCTATTCAAGTTACCAAACATCTTTGGGGCACCCACTATGTGTAGAGCCTAGAAAAACATAAATGTGCTTTAGCCTTACATAGTTTATATATAGTCATCTCTTGACCTCCTGGCCTCAGGCAATCCTCCTGCCTCAGCCTCCCAAAGTATGAGGATTACATGTATGAGTCATCATACATGTAATCCAGCTAGTCATCTCTTTTGTAGGGATCACATACTCACTCTGTCAAAGTTCAGATGTTTTATAAAAGGCATCATTGTGAATGAGCCAGGAAATCAAATATACCATACATTCTAACATTCTGTAGTTGTACAGAATATACAGAAAATATCTGTATATATATAGAGAAAATATCTGGGTTCTGGAAATTCTCTAAGGCCTCGGATACGACATTCTACAGTTACGGATAATTGGTGCTGATTGGCTCCAGGATGGGATGTTCTCTCTAGTGCCTACTTTCTGGTAAAGGGTCAGTGAAAGAAATACTCTGTGGAACAGCAGAGGGAAACCCTGTTACGGCCCTTCATGCCTCTCTACCTCCCATCCTTTCTGCTGCTCAACCAGATATACTCTTGGATATGTTGTAGAATCCCCTGAGAAATCCAATACAACCCTCATTTCTCCTAACACGGCAATTTCCAGCAGGTGTTAGGTGGTTAAAAAAATTAAAGAGTGAAAGCCTCACACCAGATGTAGCCCATATAAATACTACCACACAGGTGCTGGAAAGAGAATAAGTTCTCTAAATTATGCAAATAAGTCTTCTTGACAACTCAATTATTTAGAATAGCTATATATACTTCTTTAGATATTTTTTATTAATCTAAAAATATCAATGATCCATGTTTGCAAGTTAATTTACACAATCGTATCTTCAAACTTCTCTCAAAGTCTTAAAGCCAAGAGAATTAAAGCTTTGACCATGATTTGTCCTCTGAGAACATAACGAGTGAAAAAAGGTTGAATCAATTGCATTGAACAGGTAATTCAAAAGCATTATTTCAATTCCAGCTTCATACTTTCCTGCCATTCAACCCTATCACCAGATCCATTAATGAAAATAGTTGAGTTGGTTTTCTCCTTTTGTATTTTGTTCTCTATTCTAATGAATTATAATTAACTACTCCTCAAAAGACAAGTGGCCCCAGATAAAAGATAAGAAAACAGAGCAGCACAGATCATCTACACAGAACCTTGGATAAGAAAAGTTAGTCACATTCATAATGAGACAGTGTTTGATATTTACTGTAAACACAAAGAGACATGCTTTTATTTTACTTATCATCCATAGTGGCCCTTTTAGAAATGGGCAGGAAAGATATCTCAGGTATCATGACATTCTAAAACTTTTATAAAAACTTTTAGACATTTTCTCCCTTGAATTTCATCACACCAGTGAAACATTTGGAAATGATCACTCTCAAATTCTTCCCAAGGTTATGGCAACTTAAATACTATGAGTTCCTAAACCATTACATAGTGGCTACATAATTTTAACAGCAAACGGAGCAAAACACACCTAGGAGTTGTGGCTATAAGGCAATAATATTCATTACACAAACCACCAAAACCAATCTTTACAATATTGTAATTTGACATCAGACAACTCTCCACAAAGGGATGCAAACACTTTGAACTTGAACAACTCCTTCCCTCTTAAGCAGTACTTTTAGGAAGCTTTAAAAGAGAAAGTGTAATGTCTGGACTCTACTCGCCAAAATCTGATTCTCTTGGGAATGAGGATCAGCTATTTGTACTAAAGTTGAGAATCACTGTATAAAGAAGCAAGTGGAACTGTGGGAATGATATTATTAGAGTCCAAAAACATTAATTATATTTTTCTTAACTTATAAAGGACATGTTTACACAAGCCAAATGATGTATCAGAAGTCATACATGAGACCCATGCTAAGAAAGACCATGCCCTGCAATCTGTCCAAGAGAATCCTGGTATATATCTGTTGGTTCAGTGTAATTATTAACAGCATTCCATTTTATTTCTAAAATACGAGAATTTATATGGTAACCTCATCCATGAAGCTCCCCAAGAAAGCCAGCCACAAATCCTGGCTGGGCTCCTTATCTTGTTCTTATGTGATGGCAATTCACTATTCCTCAAGACACTCTTCTCTATTCAATACTCATCATTGTAAACTACCTACAGTTGACTTCCTTTTGTCTACTTTTGCAGCCCAATCTAGTCTTTTCTTTTGTCCCTGTTTCAATTACTTTCCCTCAAATTTAGCATCTATCTCAGCTACACATTAGAAACTTCTTGGGAGTGGGTGATGTGTCAGGGAGGGCTAAATATTCCAACACCCAGGCCACACTCCAGGCCAATAAAAGTAGAATCTCTGGGGGTGAAACTTATGCATTAGCAATTTTTAAAAGTCTATAAATAATTTGCATTATAGTCAAGATTAAGCACCAATGCTGCCCACAAGATTCCAATAAACAGCTAGTGTTGCCAACCATTGAATTACATCCACTGCAGATGACAAGGGTCCCTGGATTCAGTCTATAATTCTGCTGATACCCAAACATCTTTAGTTCTCAAGAACCTTATGCTAGAAGGAATCTCTTATGTCAGATTCTGATGGGAAAACATGCAAAGAGAGGCATTCACCTTAATTAAATAAATTGTACTAATACTAACCCAATAGATCATTGCAGGGGCCTTTGAAAACAGTATGCTGAGAATAGATAGGGCTCAAGGACAGTAGCTCCAATTGAACTTTTAATGAACTCCCGTAGGTGCCAAGAAGGCGGGCAGATAAGGAAGAGCATAGAAACAAGGAACTGAGTAGAAGGTTACATCTGGGAAAAGAAAGTTTGTTTTGCATTGCATTCTTTCTGCTGACGTGGGGTTTACGGGGTATAAATAAAGTGAGGCGGAGGCTCTGAGTGCGGCCGCCATGTTCTCTGTGTGTCTTTGTCTTTGTGTGTTCTTTCATTCTCCACCACCCCCGGCACGGACCCCAACAGATCATAGGCCAGAAACTAATTAAAATAGAAAATATCAGTGCATATCCATCCACAGAATTACTCCATCATTCTACACTATTAAAACTCAGAAACAATCTCCCCCATTCCTTTTTTCTTATCCTCAACAAATCACCTTGTTCTGGGTTTTGTTTATCTTATACACATATATGACAACCTCAAAGTCATTATTTAGACAAACTAAGGCACTTTGGTCTTTAACTGTCATCAGTCAGTCCTTCTGTGTCTGTAAAGTTATGTTGGTGCATCACACAACAAAGCATGAAAACAAATGTCTCCATAAGATTTGTTTGGGAGACAATGATGGTCACAGTAAAGACCTAATCCACCAGAGTTAGTAGTTTAGTTATTGTTACTAAATGGCAATGATAACATTTTAGAAACAGTACATATATTAATTGAGGGTTATTGGTTATGTAGAATATAAGGGGAGGAAAGAGACAAGACATGAAAAATCCAAAAACTAATTGAGCTCATTTTAATTATAGTTATAAAACATAGCAAAAAATGGCAGGATCTGGAATGGGAAATAGTTGAGACGATATCTAGATATTCTTCAGATTTTCTTGCCCCAACTCAGAGAATTAAGACATCTGGGAACTGTATTTATTTCCCCTCATTGAAGCTCTCCACACATTTTAATAAGGCATTTAATGGAAGCAGTGTGGACACGTTTGAGAGCATATAGGACCTTAGGTCAGATAGACTTTATTTGGAGTCTAGGTTTGGGTTACATGATTAAATTAATCAAACTCAAAGAGTCATGGTTTCTTCATCTGGAAATAGGGGTTAAATTGTTTATGTCATAGAAGATGCTAAAAGAATAAGTACAATCACACATATATTAATATTTTCATTTTAGACTTTCTGAAACATACATATATATAATCAACCTTTATAGAAAGCCACATATTTGGAGTCAGTAGTGATTGTCAAACATCCCTTATTGAAGACATCTTTATAGACTTGTTTCAGTTCCATTTGATTCAGTTCAACATAAGGTATTTATCGTTTGCTGCTCACCAAAAAGTTGTGCTTTCAAAAAGTTTATAGAATAAGTGCTCAGGACTGAGTACGATTCTGCTGCAGAAAACTCTCCTGATTCAAGGATTAAGGATCTGAACTTGCAAAATTCCTCCTGCTTTCTGTACAAGTCATCTTATGACTCTGAGTTTAGAATATCTCATCGTGTGTGTGTGTGTGTGTGTGTGTGTGTGTGTGGGTGGGTGGGTGTGAGAGAGAGAGAGAGGCGGAGAGACAGAGAAAGAGAGAGAGAGACAGAATTTTGCTGTTGTTGCCCAGGCTGGAGTACGAAGGCGCAATCTCAGCTCTTGGTAACCTCCCCCTCCTGGGTTCAAGCGGTTTTCCTGCCTCAGCCTCCCAAGTAGCTGGGATTACAAGTGCCCGCCACCACACTTGGCTAATTTTTTTGTATTTTTAGTAGAGACGGAGTTTCACTATGTTGGCCAGGGTGGTCTCAAACTCCTGACCTCAGGCGATCCATCAGCCTCGGCCTCCCAAAGTGCTGGGATTACAGGCGTGAGCCACCATGCCTGGCCTAGGATATCTCATCTTTTTAAAGGAGAAATAAGAATATATTGGGAGTTGTTAGACTTGAGAACACTAATGGGACATTTCCTTTAATATAATAACAAGGGAATTCAGGAGTATAAAAAACGGGCAAGCTTTGGCCAGAAAATGCACAAAAGATAAATAAAGCCATAAAGCTAGTCTACAGTTTCCTAGAATAGTAAAAAAGGGAGTTACACTCTGCATGCTAATGAAGAGAAGTGAGGACACCAATATTTAGACATCATCTCCCTACTCAGGATTAAGCAATATATATTCAAGTCCCAGTACACACAGATGTTTCCCAGGAGTTCTTTCCTTTGCAATTTTTTTTTTTTTGTATTCTATATCCTTTCTTTGAACAACATCAAAGAGATGTAGAGCTTCAAGTAACACAAACACTTTGGTACATTATAAACCTATATTTGCAGTCCAGAGACATTTCCGTATTTTAGGAATCTAGTTCAAGTTGTCTTCTTGGTCTTTGATATCTCAAATCTCTCATAATTCCTATCCTGACTCTTGAGAGTACCACGACAATATTTCCTGGGAAAAAAATCTCAGTCATCTTGACTCCACCTTCTTCCTCACCATGCATATAAGCGAGACTCCTAGACTTGATAATCTTCCATAAAATTTCTTCAATCTGTCATATCCTCGTTATACCCACAGTCCCTGCTCTAGCTTAATGCCTCATCTTCTATTGCCAAAATAGCCTACCAGGTTCTTCAGTGGTTTCTTTACCTCCGGTTTCTCCCCCAACTAATCTACCTCTTACATGGCCACTAATTGATCTTTCAAAAATCCTAAAATTCTCATATAACATTCATTTTGATCCAAACAAATATAAGTGGTTTCCTGAAGGCTTATATAATGCCATGTACTATCTGGCCTCAATTCACCTATCTAGGCCCCATCCCCCCTCCTACCAGAAAATCATGTGTTTTTCAGTCATACCATTTTCTTTCAAGCTCTTGTAATTTTTAACACATATTTGTCTTTTTAAAAATGCCCTTCACCTCCTACTTTTTGTGGTAAACACCATCATATTCTTCAAGACCCCTTCCAAATCTCACATTCTTTATGAGGTCTTCTCTGTGTGTCACAGGTGGTTTTTCAACCTGTCCCATATATTCCCATATAATCACCCCTATAAGGGAGCCATCACCCTACAAGATAATTATTTGTTTATGTGCCTGGCTCCTCCACTAAAGCTACTGCTGAATATGGGCTGCATCTTATCCATCTTTGTGCTCCTGACCTCCACCACCAACAAACAAGGCATAGCAGACAGCCTTGTATTGAGTAGCATGCCATACACATCTGTAGACTGAAAAGCAATTTATCATGTGTTATAGGTTGGGCTCTCCAAGAAGCAGACCTGGAGACAGATCCTAGTGCACAGGTATTTATTAAGGTGTGCCTTTGAGACCAGTACCTGTGGATGGAAAGAACAGAAATCAGGAGTGGGCAGCGGAAAAAGTTAAGCTGTGATGTGGGCCCAGTGACAAGCCACTGACACTTCTATGGGGAGCTGTAAATAGACCTTTGGCATTGTCCCAAGTTGGGCCAATATGGCCAGGCCTTTACAGGCTCACACATCATTTATTGCTTGTGGGCCACTCCAGGAAGGTGCATGACTTTGGGTAAGGAGGCTCTCTGGAGCTGAGGTAATCCTGAAAGGACTAACAGCTGAAGATTGCCTGCTGAGAATACTGCCAAAGACTAAGGCAACAAATTCTTCCATGTAGAGGATCTGGGTGGCACATCACACTGCCCAAAACAAAGGCTGGACTTATTTAGTTATAAAGTTATAATCTGATCAGTTAGGAATTGCAATCAGCTGACAGTGAGAGAGTCTCCCACACAGTGATGCAAACTCATCAGAGGCTTTTTCTTTCAACAGGAATTCTGGAGCAAGGAAGTTATTGGCATTCGTTTAGTGCACCACAATGCTAGGGCTGAGGTCTCCAGGATCCTCTGGGCCTTTTTCATGGTTGAAAAATGACAGTGGCAGCTTCATTCCTTGTGTCCAGTTCCAGGCAGCAGGAATGAGAAAGGAGCAAGAAGAAAAGGCTGACATCTATGGGAAGCCAAACTTTTTCAGGAATCCCCTGCTCAGGTTTGCTCAGGCTTCTGTTTGACATCTTACTGTTAAGAGCACTATTGCATGGCTAGCCCTAGATTTAAGGGAGGCTGAAAACTATAATTTTATAGCTGAATGCAACTGCCTCTCTCTCATATGCCCTCAGTGCAGAATTCTCTCAGTGAAAAAAGAAAGAATGGAATTGGGTAGGCACGAGAAATTTCTGCTATCTATAATCAGGCTGAAGAATCCAGGTTCAAAAGAAAAATAAGTGACATGTAATAAAATCAGATAACATGGAAACAGGGCAGATTCATAAGGTAATTGCTGTTCTGTAAAGTGATTATTTCCCACTTAGCACAGCAAAATTACACGAATTAATAAAGTCTGCCAGAGGAGATTAAGGAAAGAGAAAGGCATAAAACATGACACAACAGAGAACAGATTGCTGGGACAAAGAATCAAAGTCACCTTAAATTAAAGAGGGCACAGAAGAGAATAACAGAGAAAAGGCCAAAACAGGAACAAGACACCACCTGGCATTAAAACAAAACACCAAGCATAAAACACAAAACACAAAGACTGCAACAACTAGTGAGCAACACTCCTTAGAAATTCAGGTGAGAAATCAAAAAGGCAGCTGGTGGGGCTGCAAGTGTGTTAAAAGTTTGTTGCCAGTGTTCATAAAAGAAATCAAAGGTTACATTTTGAAGATAGAAATAGGTTTCCCTAATGTGGGGAAAGAGGTGTAAAGAGGGCTATGACACACAGGAGGGACTGCCTTCCCTTGCCCGCTCTTTGGGGCACAGCTGTTCGGAGCAGGTCAGTAAAGCTAAGATGACAAAAAACACCAGGAGGTGATAAACTAAGAGTCTCTGGATCCAGAATGCAGCAAACAAAGAATGAACAAAACGTTAAACAGATTTTAAGACTTAGATAAGAATTAAATCAAGGTATAGTCAAAGGGTGGCCAATATTAACTCTATGATTAAGAAGGAAAGGACACAAAAGAAATGTTGAATGAGCCACTGTGAATTTTAACTCCAGTCCTCAAGGAAGGCATGGGGGTGGGAGTCACCTTGAGAGGTCAATTCATCCAGCCCACCATGCAAATGGCAGTCCCTTGTGTTCTCAGAAAATGCTAGTAACTTTTCTACCACAACTGCCTTTGATAGTTTATCCCTCACATTATAATTTTTATTTGAGGGAGGTAGGGCACATGCAATGGACAGGATATTGAATATTCTGCTGGGGGTCCTGAGTTTTAATTCTGGTACCACCACTAACCAATTTTACAGCCTTGGAAAAGTAACATCCTCTCTTTTGACCTCATTTCCTCCTCTGTAAAATGAAAGAGGTGAACAATCTGTCTCTTGGTCCTCTTCATCCTCTACATTGATGGATAATGAATGATAATGTTTTCCTTACAATAATCCTTCATAAGACAGATCTCAACAATAACTCACCAGAATGACACTTTGCCTAATAATTGCTGTTTGAGAAATGGACAACCCTAGTTCCTTTAGTCTTTATTTTTTCTGCATTTCTACCCATAAAAAATAGTACTAATGATATTCTAATAACGAAAACAGCCAAAAATACAGGATTTAACAACTTGTAAAGTTTGTTTGTATAAATCATCTCACTTAATAGTCACAATATTCAGATCATGGAGGTAGCAAAGATTTGTTAATTGTCCACTGATGTCATTTCTTTTGTCTTAAATAGGTCCCTCATTTTTTACCTTGACCCATGGCCACCTGAAGTAAAGCCTATCTTTCCCAGCCCCCCACCACAGTTAGGCATGACACCTCTCTATGTTTCAGCACCAAGAACGCTCTTCAGAATGCTGAAAACAGCTAGCTGAGCAGAGTTGCTGACATCTTAACATCTTTTTCCTCCCCTTTTTATGCTCACACCCTGGAAGCATGCGCTACCCTGTTTCATTGGGGAATGAAGTGTATCAACATTTTCTGTGGGTCCAGATAGAGCAGGAAGTAGGAGAACAGTGAGTGAACTAGTCTCAAAATAACATACCCTTATTTCTCTCAACAGTAATATCTTCAGTCTGACTACTATCAACTTTGGTTTTCTTGTGGAAAAAATAAAGATGGGGTAAGCTCAGACCCTTACCATTCAAGATAACCAAACATAATGAGCTACTGGTAATCTTCTAGAAATAAATCCACCTATTACCTCTGCAACTATGACTGACTTTAGCTTTTACCTGAAATTATCTTCTCTTTCATTGACCAGTTCCTCCTGGGCATTCAGAATCCAGCAGGAACACTATCGCCTCTATGAACCCCGTACAAAACCAGGCTGAGTAAGATGCTGTGGTAGATTACATCTTCTAAAGATGGCTACACCAGGATATATCCTGCCCCACATATCCTTCTTACACCATAACACTGATACTTCTCCATCAAGAGATGAGATCCTTGTTCCCCTATCTTGACCTGGGTGGACCTTTGTAACTGCCTCAAACAACAGTGTGACAGAAGTGCATGACCTCTCAGATGTATTTGTCAGGGTTTTCCAGAGAAACAGAATCAATAGGATGTGTGTGTGTGTGTGCGCGTGTGTGTGTGTGTGTGTAGAGAGAGAGAGAAGAGAAAGAGAGAGAGAGAGAGAAGGAGAGAGAGAGAGATTTATTATAAGGAATTAGCTCACATGATTATGGAGACTGGCAGTTCCCAAGATTTGCAAGGGTGAGTCAGCAAGCTAGAGACCCAGGAGAGTCAGTGGTATAGGTTCAGTTTGACAACCAGCTGGTCCAAGAACTAGGAGGACTCAATGTTTCAGTTCAAGTCCAAAGGCAGGATAAAGCTTACGTCCTAGTTTGAAGGCAGTTAGACAGGAGAAATTCTCTTTTACCTGGATGAGGGTCAGCCTGTTTGTTCTACTCAGACCTTCAGCTGTTGGATAAGGTCCACACACTTTAGGAAGGGCAATCTGCTTTACTTAGTCTACCAACTTAAACATTAATCTCATCCAAAAATACTCTCATAGAAATAATCAGTCACCCTGTGACCCAGTCAAGTTGACACATAAAACTGAACATCACATAAGACTAAGTATAAAAAGCAGTATGATTTCTGTCTGGTTCTCTCTCTCTCCATCTCTCTCTCTCTCGGGATAATTGACTTGGGAACCCAAACACCATGTTTGAGGAAGTTCAGGCCATATGAAAAGGCCATGCCAAGATATTCTGGGAAACACCTTTAGCTAGGCCCCCAGTGAATATGTCACACATGTGAGTGAATGAGCCTTCCAATAATTTCATCCCTCAGCCTTCAAATTTTCTAGCAAAGACTCCAGATACCATGGAGACAAACTAGTCTTTATGTGCCCTGTCTTAATTCTTGACCCACAGAAAATGTGAGCGATAATACATGGTTTTTCTTGCTTCAGGCTGAGGTTTGAGGTAAAGTTTTGCACGGCAATAGAAAATAGTGATACCATCTTACATGGTCCTACAATACCAACTTTTAATGAAAAGATAGCTCTTATCACACTATGTCATCATTTACTTTAACTATCGCAAGATTGGGAATTCTCAGATGGCTAGACCATGTCATCTCAAACTTTTCTCTTTGTTTTCCCAGTCCTAAGGGTGAACAGTGCTTTCTGGAGTTGCTCCTATTTGCCTTTTCACATCCTTAATTTCTAGCGAATGATTCTTTATATTAAATTATTTCTCTTAAAATAATGTGTGGTTTCTTTCTTCTGACTAGAACCTGATTGATATGGTGGGGATGGAAATTACTACTGTGGCAAAGCTGGGTTCTGAGATTTGGCCAGAGAAACCTATCTACAGGATGCTGAATTACTTCCCTCCCTCTTATCAGATTTGATAACTTATCTGAATATTCTGATCTTTGAGGTCAAGCTCTACCCCACTGGCTCTATAACTAGACCTTGAGACCACTCTGAGGCACCTGGTGTTCTTGAGACTTTATTTACAGAAGATAAAATTCTGTTGTATGGGAAACATTTCTTTTAGTGTATCTTTTTGCCTAGTTCATGTTCACAAATATCTATGAAACCCTGACTTTCAGGATATGTGCTGAAAATTCAGTAATGACTGATGTCCAGTCCCTGCCCCTGAGGAGTCCACTCTCTAGAAGGATGACTGACCCATAAATGGACCTTATCACTCTCAGAGTGTGATGAGAGATGCACTGAGCCCCAGGGCAGCTGGAAAGTGGTAGTATATCCTGTGTGCCTTCTCCCTGACTCCTCGGCTTCCTCTTTCACTACCTGTCCTCTTGTCTCCTTTCTCAGGCCATTCCTGAGAGAACAGCTGTGGGAAGAGGAGTGGAAAACTAGATATCCTTCCCCTCCACCTCCAAATAATTTTTGTCTATCTATGCTTCAACCTCCACAGTAACGTGTTTGTTCAATGTGGAATGTGCCATTTGAACATTTCATCTCAATTTTAAAACTACTTCAATGCCTTGGGGTCTGAGATTTACTTATTCCTTCAGTTGTTTCTTTATTTTATTTTATTTTATTTATATATTTATTTATTTATTTATTTTTGAGACAGAGTCTCGCTCTCTCTCCCAGGCTGGAGTGCAGTGGCGCCATCTGGGTTCACTGCAAGCTCTGCCTCCCAGGTTCACGCCATTCTCCTGCCTCAGCCTCCCAAGTAGCTGGGACTACAGGTGCCCGCCACCATGCCTGGCTAATTTTTTTGTATTTTTAGTAGAGACAGGGCTTCACCATGTTAGCCAGGATAGTCTCGATCTCCTGACCTTGTGATTCACCTGCCTCGGCCTCCCAAAGTGCTGGGATTACAGGCGTGAGCCACCACGCCTGGCCTCAGTTGTTTCTTTGACAAATATTTATTGAGCACCTACCACATACCAGGCACTGGGCCAAACACGAGGAATAAAGTGGGGAATGAGATACAGTCCAGCCCTGAAAACTCTCTTTGTTGGTTCTATGACCCTGGTAAAATCACAAGGTCTCTGAGTTTTGGTTTCTTCACTAGAAATGAAGGTAATACCATTGACTTCACAACTTTGCTGTAGAGATTACATGAATTTATATATCTGAAAATTCTGCAGATAAATTGGGCTGAATTTAAAATAAAATGATGCTACTTCATATTCATTGTTATATTCAATATATTCATTTCATTTAATGAATTTAAAAACCTGTTTCACTGAAATCATTTAATTACAACTTTATGGTAAAAAATTAAATTTAACATTCACATCTGGAGTTCCTTGTGACAATGGGAAACGTTGGAAAAATTTTGGCTTAAAGTCATATTAAACATTAAAAAAGGAAAATCACATGTATATTACTGATGAATATTTCTCACACACCCATCTACATCTCAGACCCAAACTCTCCACAGAATATAAGATCTCTACACTGACATTTAAAGCCTTTGCAATCTGTCCTTGACTAAGGAGATTTGATAACGTGATACCCTTTAATTGTCACAATAAATCTATGAAATAGGCATTACTCCTGTTGTATAAACCAGAGATCTGTAGATTGAGATACTGAGCAACTTTCCTAGCCCTACTCAATGTGTAAGTAAAATATCTGGGATTTCATCTTTAAATTTTAAACTCTGAAATCCATGAATTTTCTTTATAACATGAGGCATCTATCACAGAAGGCACGAAATAAATACATTATCACTTAAAAAAAAGACTAAATCTTTGGGATGTTGAAAAAAGATAATCTGTGTAAGAAACCATTTTGCCATTTGTCATTAGAAATTTCATAGGGCTTTTACAAATTTAAACAGTTTCTTAGGTTTTTGTTGGTTGGAATTCTCATTGTAAATACTCAAGTATAGTTAAAATAGAAATGAGCCATCTTTCTAGAGGTAAAGAAGTTCCCGTATTTACCAATAACAAAAACACATAATGTTTATCTAGTTTATAAAAAAAACTACAAGGTCAGGTGTGGTGGCACATGCCTGTAGTCCCAGCTACTCGGAAGGCTGAGGCACGAGAATTACTTGAACCCAGGAGACGGAGGTTACAGTGTGCCGAGGTGGCACCGCTGCACTCCAGTCTGGGCGACAGAGCAAGACTTGGTCTCTAAATACCTACGTACATACGTACATACATACAAATACAACCAAATGAAAGGCATGCTCTTTATTTTTTGTGAGAGTGTTTTATTATTATGAGACATTCTTTTTCTCTGTTTCAATGAGTGTGTGCACGTGTGTGTGTTATCAATTTTGCTACAGGTTAATCTGTATAGTAACTGACAAAAGGTAGCAGGGCCTAATGAAGTGTGAGTACATCACTAACCAGAAGACCTGCTAGGAACCACACAGCAAGTGCTCCCTAAATAACAGTGAGTACCATGTAGAAGGTGCACCAGCACCAGCACAGGGAATTATCTATTTTTCCAAAACCATTCTGGTGCTATTTTCCCCAAGGTTAAAAATAAGTTGATTCTGCTTGCTGTTTGTAGTCCTTTTCTCTAACAATCTATAGCAAATATTGTATTTTTTTTCCCTTGACACCAAACCAGCATCCTTCTCCCTTGTCTTCCTCTGCTTTAGGAGTTTCAAAGCCAGTGATTAGTTTTCAGCCTCTTTTGCATCTAGTAGTAACCAGTGACACAATGGCCATCAAATGACCATCGAGATATAAGCAGAGATCAACTGATCAGAGTTGGAGGGATATAATTTTGTCCATTAAAAAAGGATTCCAAACATGGATGGTACAACCTTCTGCCCATTATATTTTTTCCTGCCTAAGTGTTGACATATTTGGCAATTCAGTCAAATTCTGTGTCCAGGGGGTAACAACTATGAAGACAAAAATGCAGAAAGCTCTCTAGGGAGGGGAGAAAAAAGGTAAGAAAGAATTTGGGCTCCTGGTGGTGATATGGAGCAGCTGACACAAACCAGAAACTTCTTGTTACATGTGAAAAACCCTATTTGTTTAGGATCCTCTAGCCTAGTTTTCTGATACTCACAACTGAAAATATTCTTAGCTGGCGCAGGGATGTAATACAGATTGCTATGAAGCCGATGACATAATGGATGATGAGTATAATAAAAATGAGTCACGAAAAGTATTTTGAATAGAAAGATATCACTAATAATATAAGTAATAATTATAACGGTGTAAAGCTCCAAAATACAGAGTAATGAAAAAATATGACTATAATAGCTGAGAATTAATAGGCCACTGGCTACTATTACAATAATGGCTCTAGGAGTGAATTGAAAACAGGTTAAAAGGAGAGCAACTGCTGAGGTTGGGGACACATATACAAAATGCAACTGGTCTTTAACTAAAACATTTATTACACAGAGATATGTCACAAAATAGGACACCCATATACCCAGCAAATACATAAAACTGTCCATCTTTTTATTCATAAAAGGTATGCAGATTAAAATCCCAATGAGACACTACTCCATATTAACCAGGATGGCTAAGATGAAAAAGACAGGCAATATAAAATGTTGGGGAAGATGTGGAGCAATCAGAACTCTTACATGCTACTGCTGAGAGTGCATATTGATACAAACATTGTAGAAAACTATTAGAAAATCTCTACTAAAGCTAAACATAATCTCGCCTGTCACATTCCTAGGTATTTATCCAAAAGAAATGTAACCACATGCTCATTGAAATGATTTACAAGAATATTTATAGCAGAATAATTCTTAATCGCCCTAAACTGGAAGCAACCCCTATGTTCATCAGCAGTAGGATGGATAAATCAATTGTGGTATTAGCCATACAATGGAACAGCATACAGCAATGATAATGAATGAATGACTACATGCAACACCATGGATCTCACAAATATAGTGTTAGATGAAAGAAGTCAGACACTAAAGAGCACATGTGGTATGATATATATTTGCATAAAAGTCAAAGATAATAAAAAATCTACATTGATCGAAGTCAGAAGAGTGGTTACTCCTGGCACAGAATGAGGGGCAGTAAACAGAAGGGGCACAAGAGGAATTTTGGAAGTGCTGTTGATGTTCTGTTTCTTAATCTGGATGCTGGTTTTACAGCTGTGTTCATTTTCTGGAAATTTATTTAGCCATACAGTTAGGATTTATAAAATAAAAATAATCTGAAAAATGTATCACAGGACATTCTTCCAAAGAAAGACTTGGGCAAAATCTCGTGCCAATTAGATGATTCAAACAAGAGGAAGACATTCTTAACCCGTTTGCTATAAGGAAATAAGATATTCCATTAAGAATAGATATGCTACAAGTAGATGGGGTATGGGCTTATCTCTATAACAGACTTTCCAAACAATCAAATACAGCAAGAAGGAACCTCATTCACTCATGCAGCGAAATACTTATTTAGTGCCAACCAGGTGCCAGGCTTTGTTCTGGGTTCTGGAGATTCAGTGACAAAGGTCTCACCCTCATGATGCTTACCTTGCCCTACCCTTAGTATTTGAATAAATAACTTCTAGGAAACTGATTTGTTTAATCTGGAAGATTCCATCGAAAGTACAACTGATACTGTCTCCTATTGCATTGATATCATGAGTCTGTTTCATTTGGTAAGCCTACTAACTTAACTATTAGTGAACTGAATCTAAAAGTGCATAAGAGTGTGAGAGAGTGTGTGTGTGTGTGTGTGTGCTAGAAAGAGACATACTCAGAGTGTTTGTTTGTCAGTGAGTACAAATCACATGGAGTGTATGAGATTGTCTAAGAGACAAAACTATGATTAAAGTGACTGAAATGAGTGTGGAACTCTATGGGAGATATAGGAATTAGGATATACATAACAAGGCTGAAATCATGCTACTAATATAAGTGTGTTTCCATTAATGACTTTTTCCCTAAGCTTCTCCATCCTTCCCCAAAATCTCAAGATGTAAAAGAAGTCAGCTGTTTTATTCGACATTAACATATTCTGTCTTCTATGATAAATTAATGGGAAAATGCTGGCACATAAGCAATCTAATTCAGGCTTAAGGCTGCATCAGGGTTATTCTCTCTTCAAAGGATTAAACCCTCAGAAACTGACCCCCACCCCTCCTGAAACATCTCTTCCTCTCCCCACTGAGTGCTACTGAACACCATCTGTGCTAAAAAGGTTCCATAATTCAAAGCCCATCGGCCCCCTATGATGACTGCAGACTCCCCTTCTTAAAAGGTTTTTAAAAATAGAAGAGATATTATCTTGTAGGTGTATGGCTTAGGCAGAGCTCTAGCCAAGATGATGACCCCTTTATAAGGTCCTACCAAGAACCATTTGTCATTAGAATTTTCAAGCTTTGGAGATTGGGGATTGGATTCCCCTGTTGAGGTCAGACCTTTGCACATAGCATAATTTCCCCTTTCTAGGTGATGTTATTCTCTACCTTATATACCTGGCAGACTCATTACCAAAGATCTACTTCAAGTAATATCTTCTCTATAAAACTTTCCTGGGCTCCTCTTCTCAATGTAGAGTTGAATATGCTTTCCCCTGAATCCCCTACCCAAACCTTTAAAAAAAAACATGGATTCATACATCTCTGTGTCCCTTTTAGAATAGGAGCTTCATGAGGACAGGGATCATAACTGTTCATTCTCATATGAAAAAGAGGGTCCATGGCATATGATTAACAACTATTTATTGAATGAATGTCAGTGACCAGGTGATGCTCTCAAAATTGAAAATGATGACTTTCTCCAAATCACAACGAAGTGGGAGATGAAATGAAGCCATACAACTGCCTTTTTAAAGATGAGGTACATTCTCCTGGCCAGATCCTTTGTGAAAACTCATGCCCTGTCTGATAGACTCAGAGGCCTTCTTTAAAAGCTTTCTGTAGGAGAGATGAGCAAAGACTTGAATGTCTTCAAAAGAGCTCCTGGGAATTTTACCTCTAACTGATCAGGGAGATAAAGAAAAGTAGAAGGCAGATTTGGGGTTAAATTAAAGAGAAAAATAAACTTATGGAATGCATGTACATTGCATACATTAAGTACCATTCTTTGGATAAGAGAGCTGAGAAATACGTTGCTTTGAACACAAGATGTGTTATAATAGATTTTTCTTTGCTTAGCCAACAAGTTGACCCATTGTTAAGAAGATGTTTTTGAAGTATAACAGCTTAATTTCTAGGTTGCACTCTAAGCAAGAAAAAAGTAGCCTCTGCCATCTGAGAGCTGACTTGGTGCTATCAGCCTGGCCTTGTACTACTTGAAATTGGCCTGGTACTCACAGCTGAACTTTAGTGTTTTCTGTTAAACAAAGAAAATTTCCACAGAATACCAACATAAGGCAAGGTCACTCCATCCCCATGATGGAGAAAGAGAAAAACTAAACTTTCCATAATCATGCTGGAGCCAGACAAAAACATGAATGCTGCCCAAAACACAACATAACCAAACATCTCCCTATCCTGATTAAAATGAATGATTGCTGCTTCTTTACCAATTATAGCTTTAGCTTTAGCCTAGGCCTATTCTCCCCTTCTTCTAGGTAAGATTTTTTAAGGTACTCAATCCTAGAATTGTCCTGGCCTCTCAACAACTTCCAATCCAGAATAAAGCTGTCGTTTGTTAAACCTTCCCTAAACCACTAACTCAAATTCTGTAAGTTCTTTCCTAAACTCTTTGACTAAGCTACTTCACAGTTCCCCATGAGGTGTATTCTCCCTGTGGTAGTGAGCAATAAACCCAACTTGTTCAATTATGGATGTGTTCTTGGTGGTCTTTGGTTGGAAGGTATTGACAATTCTCTAATGTTATTATTCACTAGACTACAATCTGGCTTCTCCAGGATGCCAGAGTTTAACACTAAGGTATTAAACTCTTTTGCTTAAACTCCGCAAGTCTGTCATATTATTGTATTTTGTGGTTATTCTATACCACCTCAGTTAAATAAAATATTTCAGAAATCTCCAGAGAAAATTGCAGAATAAATCATTTTTGAGAACTGAGAAAAAGGAAAAAAACAATTGGAGTTTTTATTTCCTTACTGCCTTACATAAGAGAGGAAAACAGCCTTCTACAGTTATGGTAAAGTGGTCAAATTTATTCCATGAAAGCAATATATTTTCTAACATCCTTAGCTCATCACCATAATTTCTACCAGTTCTCTGCACACAAAGATTTCTCCATGGAGCTGTCACAATATTTTTCTTCCTGCTAAGAATACCAGAGTGCTTTTTCTTCTCAAGTTCTTCTTGTGTTGTATAATGTGACAGGTTATTAAATCAATTTCTCTTCCTCTCTTTAAATAAGGCACAGCATCAAGTACAGCATCCTTCAGAATTAATGCTGACAACCTAGAGATGCTTGGATTCATTCTTCAGTTCTAATACACACACACAACCCACATCTCTCTCACAAACTCACACATACTGTATATTAATATGTTAATAAGTTATGGTTTAGTTATATTATTTTATATATGTCATATTATATTACGTAAATAATTTTAAAACTTCTTAACATGAAGATAATTTTGGAAGAAAGATACAAATGCAATTAGAATCATTTAAATGAGCTCAAATCATACCAAGCCAAGGAAGTATTCATTGTATGACTGGGGCAAGAGGAGATGGAAAGAGTCAGCGAGTCTAATATTAAACTATAAATATTTAAAGTATTGTTTAAAGAACTGCCTTATTTGCATTTCTGGTAGTAACATATTGGTATGATCATTCGAGATAGGCAGTTGGGTAACTTGTAAAGCTGACACAATATGAATATCCTTTAACCCATCACGTCCTAAGAAAACAATCATATTTCACATAAATATATAAATAATAATATTGATGCCTAACAGCTATGCAATGGTAAATGCTAGGCACTATTGTGCATTAAATTCTTATAACAACTCTACAATGTAAGTACTTTTATTGTTCTCATTATATATTAGCTTGGTGAAAAAGTAATTGCAGTTCTGCTCTACTTTCTTTTTTTTTTTTCTTTTCTTTTTTTTTTTTTTTTTTGAGATGAAGTCTCGCTCTGTCGCCCAGGCTGGAGTGCAGTGGCGCGATCTCGGCTCACTGCAAGCTCTGCCTCCCGGGTTCACGCCATTCTCCTGCCTCAGCCTCCCAAGTAGCCGGGACTACAGGTGTCCGCCACCACGCCCGGCTAATTTTTTTGTATTTTTAGTAGAGACAAGGTTTCACCGTGTTAGCCAAGATGGTCTCAACCTCCTTGACCTCACGATCCGCCCGCCTCAGCCTCTCAAAGTGCTGGGATTATAGGCGTGAGCCACCGCGCCCGGCCAGTTCTGCTCTTTCAATGGCAAAAAAACCACAATTGTTTTTGCACTAGTCTAAATAGATGAGAAAATGGAGGTAATTTACTTCTACAAGATCTTGTAGCCTATAAATAATAGAGCTGGAATTCAAATATAGACAGTCTGTGCCTGAAGTTACACTGTACCAGTACTCCGTCTTGTCTCTCAACATTAGAAGCATGTTCATGGTAGAATTATTGATGCAACCTCAATCTGGAAACAACCTGCCCCTCCCCGAGTGTTACCCATCATCATTCACCAGATTGTTCATACCTCTGGAATGATTCTTGACTCCTCACTTTTTCTCATACCTTACTTTCAATTCATTAGCAAAGTCCATGGAGTGTGCTTTAACAACGCAGCTCATTTTCAACCACTCTTATCTTCTCCATGGTTGTTACCTGATCCAAACTACCAGTGCTTTCATCTGGACAAATGCAGTAGCCTCCTGAATCATCTCCAACATCCAATTTTGTTTCTCTACATTATCTATCACAAGCAGTTGTACTTTCTTAAATGGAAATTTCCTAAAATAAATATCACTTCTATATTCCACATCCTCCAATGGCCTCCCATTACATATGGAATAAAACCCTGAACCCCTACCATTGCCTAAAAGACCCTGCATAATCTCGACCATAGCTGCCTCTACAAGATCATTTCCTCTCACTCTTGCTTTCTTATACTAGTGCCTCACAACTTCCCTGCCTCCTTGCTACTCTTTTTCTATTACTGTGGTAAGAACACTTGAGATCTACCCTCTTCACAAAATTGTAAATGCACAATACAGTATTATTAACTATAGGCATAATGTTGCACAGAAGATCTCTAGAACTTATTCATCTTGCATAACTGAAACTTTATTCCTTAAGTAGGCTAAGCAAATGCCCATGTTATGGCCTCTGCCCTTTCTTCTGTTGGAATACCTGTCCTTATATACAAATGGCTCACTGCTTACTCATTCAGATTTCTGTGCAGATATTCCTCAAGTAAGTCTTTCTTGGTCATAATTTTTAAACGAGCCACCCCTACCATTCACTAACCCATTTCCTGCTTTTTTGTTTGTTTGTTTGTTTCAGTTACCATTGTTTACCAATGTGTTATAAATTTATTGTGTATTTTCTGTTCTACCCACTAGCACAAAAGCTGGGACCATATATTGTTCCCTTCTGTATCCTCAGCCCTTAGAAAAGTGCCTGGTAAATAATAGGAATTCAATAAATGTTTACTGACTTAGTTAAAGAATGAATCACTTATGTGTGCACCACTATGGACTGGTAGGTAAATCATGGTTCATCCACAGGACGAACTGCTTCTGGCCATTGAATTGTAGGAAATATTTATTAGAGTTGTAAAATGTAATTGGGAAAATTTCAAGTAGTAGACGGAATGTGGACAAGAAAATGACCAAATATCAGAGATGGAGATGCCTGTTTAGAAGTGGGTGTCTCCCACAACAATGGGTACACTAGTTTCCAGGAAGGGGGCAGAACTAGGCATGGTGGGCACCAGCAGGAGAGGACTCACAGTGTGACCAAAGGATTTGAAATCTGAAGTCAGAGCATTTCAGAGAGCAGGTTCCACTTATATTGACTATATGATCTTGGAAACTGATATGGTTTTGCTCTGTGTCCTCACCCAAATCTCATCTTGAATGGTACTCCCATAATTCCCATGTGTTGTGGGAGGGACCTGGTGGGAGATAATTGAATCATGGAGGTGGTTTCCTCCATACTGTTCTCATGGTAGTGAATATGTCTCACAAGATCTGATGGTTTTGTCAGGGGTTTCCACTTTTGCATATTCCTTTCCTCTCTTTTCCTGCTGCCATCCATGTAAGATGTGACTTGTTCCTCCTTGCCTTCTCCCACGATTGTGAGTCTTCCCCAGCCACATGGAACTGTAAGTCCAATTAAATCTCTTTCTTTTGTAAATTGCCCAGTCTTAGGTATGTCTTTTTCAGCAGCATGAAAGCAAAATAATACAGTAAATTTGTACCAAGAGTGGGGTGTTGCTGAAAAGATACCCAAAAATATGGAAGCAACTTTGGAACTGGCTAACAGGCAGAAGTTGGAAAAATTTGGAGTGCTCAGAAGAAGACAGAAAAATGTGGGAAAGTTTAGAACTTTCTAGAGACTTGTTGAATGGCTTTGGCAAAAATGTTGATAGTGATATGAACAATAAGGTCCAGGCTGAGGTGGTCTCAAATGGAGATGAGGAACTTGTTGGGAACTGGAGCAAAAGTGACTCCTGTTATATTTTAGCAAAAAGACTGGTGGCATTTTGCCCTTGTCCTAGAGATTTGTGGAACTTTGAACTTGAGAGAGATGATTTAGGGTATCTGGTAGAAGAAATTTCTAAGCAGCAAAGCATTCAAAAGGTAACTTGGGTGCTATTAAAGGCATTCAGTTTTAAAAGGGAAACAGAGCATAAAAGTTTGAAAAATTTGTAGCCTGACAATGCAATAGAAAAGAAAATCCCTTTTTTTGAAGAGAAATTCAAGCCAGCTACAGAAATTTGCATAACAAGGAGCGAAGTGTTAATCCCCAAGACAGTGGCAAAAATGTCTCCACAGCAGCCCCTCCCATCACCAGGCTGGAGGCCTAGGAGGAAGAAGTGGTTTCATGGGCTGGGCCCAGGGTCCCCAAGCTGAGCTGTGTGCAGCCTAGGGACTTGGTGCCCTGTGTCCCAGCCTCTCCAGCTGTGGCTGAAAGGGGCCAATGTAGAGCTTGGAATTCAAATATAGACAGTCTGTGGTGCAAGCCCCAAGCCTTGGCAGCTTCCACATGGTGTTGAGCCTGCAGGTGCACAGAAGTCAAGAAATGAGGTTTGGGAACCTCCGCCTGATTTTAGAAGATGTATGGAAACACCTGAATGCCTAGGCAGAAGTTTGCAGCAGGGGTGGAGCTGTCATGGGGAACCTCTGCTAAGGACAATGTGGAAGAGAAATGTGGGGTCAGAGCCCCCACACAGAGTACCTACTGGGGCACCACTGAGTGGAACTGTGAAAAGAGGGCCACCGTCCTCCAGATCCCAAAATGGTAGATCTACCGACAGTGCACCATGCACCTGGAAAAGCCAGAGACACTCAATGCCAGCCTGTGAAAGCAGCTGGGAGGGAGGCTGCACCCTACAAAACCACAGGGGTGGAGCTGCCCAAGACCATGGGAACCCACCTCTTCCATCAGCATGACCCGGATGTGAGACATGGAATTGAAGGAGATCATTTTGGAGCTTTAAGATGTTACTGCCTGCTGGATTCTGGACTTACATGAGCCCTGTAGCCCCTTTGTTTTGGCCAATTTCTCCCATTTGGAACACTTGTATTTACTCAATGTCTGTACCCCTGTTGTATCTAGGAATAACTAGCTTGCTTTTGATTTTCAGGCTCATAGGCAGAAGGGACTTGCCTTGTCTCCTGTGAGATTTTGGACTGTGGACTTTTGAGTTAATGCTGAAATGAGTTAAGACTTTGGGGGACTGCTGAGAAGGCATGATTGGTTTTGAAATGTGAGGACATGAGATTTGGCAGGGGCCAGAGGTGGAATGATATGGTTTGGCTCTGTGTCCCCACGCAAATCTCATCTTGAATTTTACTCTCATAATTCCCACATGTTGTGGGAGGGACCTGGTGGGAGATAATTCAATCATGGGGGCAGTTTCCCCCATAGTGTTCTCATGGTAGTGAGTAAGTCTCATGAGATCTGATGGTTTTATCTGTGGTTTCTGCTTTTGTGTCTTCCTTATTCTCTCTCTGCCTGCCACCATCCGTGTAAGACGTGACTTGCTCCTCCTTGCCTGCTGCCATGATTGTGAGGCTTACTGAGCCACTTGGAACTGTAAGTCTAATTGAACCTCTTTCTTTTGTAAATTGCCCAGTCTCGGGTATATTTTTATCAGCAGTATGAAAATGGACTAATACAGAAATGTTATTATGACGTCTCTGAATCTCAGTTCTGTCATCTGTAGAATGGCAATGAAAATACTGACCTCAGCAGGCTGTACTGTGAGGAATCAGTGAAAACACAAATGTAGAAGGGCTATGCAGATACTAGCTGTTTTTATTTCTTCTTATTCTCTATTATGTCCAGAGGTGGTAGACTTCACTTTGCATTTTCTTCCTGTTGTACTTTTTCAGGCTATGCATTTCCTAAGTTTAATATTCAGGGTAGAAATTCCTTCCTTTTGCAAGCCCTACATTTGCATCTTTCAAGGTTCTAAGAAAACTCCCTAAATAAGAATTGGAATGTAAATATGCCTATGTTCCTCGTATCCACATCTTTTAAAGTAATTATAGAACCTATGACAATAAGATGGGCTCCTTAGTTAACTAATGTTTCCAGGTGTAGTCCATGGTTTAACTATGTGGCAAAAAGTTGACACTCTTCTTATTAAGAAGGAGGGTCTATGCCCTTACCCTGAGAGATTGCCATGTAGGTAAATTCACTTGTAGGTGCTCCAACTGGAAGTCCTAGCCTAACACTTGGGTGAAGATGCCTTCACACGATCTGAAACTCCAGCCAATAAATTATCCCTAGCCTTCTAGTCTTCTCAGCTGAGGTCCTGGACATTGTGGAACAGTAATAAGTCATCCCAACTGTGTTCTGCCTAAAGTCCTGAAGCACAGAATCCATGAGCTTAATAAAATGGTTGCTTCAATTCAACCTGTTACATTTCAGGGTAATTGTCATATAACAGCAGTAATTGGAAGAAACTAGATTAAGCAAATCTTCAGTTGAAGTAGGCTAAAATAGGTTCCCCAATTACAAATCCTAGTTTCTCAGAAGTCAGTTTGAAGAGACTAACATTGACCAAAGTAGGGGAAAAGGTAAGAAAATTTTTTTCCTTTGATTGATACGCAGCTTCAAAACCATAATCTTTCAACAGGAACTAGTCTTTGGGTTCCAAAAAAATTAAAAAAAATAAAAATAAATAAGAAGTCTCTAGGACTAACTTCTCAGATGAAAAGGAACTCTTGAAATACCAAATATTTGAAAACAGACTATCCAAGATAGGGAGTTGAACATTTCTGATCTTAAATCAAGATAAAATATTTAATTAGCCTATACACTGACCCCAAGAACATCTGGAGTTTCCAGAAGGGAAGAATTTTCTTGTCACTTCTCTTCTAAAACTGACAAACAGTGGGGGATGATGTTGGCACAGAAGCAAAGATGGGAAGGGAAGGTTATCAGTATGGCTTTTCTGAGCTTTCAAGTCCATAGATTAGAGAACATAGGCAACTGGAATGAAGTAGCTCCAAGTCTATTCATCTTCTTCAAAATGCAGAGAGTGGAGGGATAAGGAGACTTAGATACTTTCCTACTAGGAAAGTCGAAACAGATCAATCAAAGTGGTTAGTAAGAGACTTGGCAGACACTTAGAGAATGGTTAAATTTTCTTACTAAAAGTTCTCTTATTTTTCACAGGATGGATCCAAGAATACTTGGGTTGGCCAGCAGACCAAAAACTTATCTCTGGCATTAAACATACCTCAAGTATTATCTGGCAATGTCTTTTATATACTGAGAACTAAGTGATCTACTACTCACACTAGTTTTACATGTATTATCTCCCTTAAATATAAAAGTATTGAATATCTATTAAGCGTTCAGTATGCACCAGCAACTATATTAAGTGATTCATAAGGATTATCTCAATAGATCCTTATAATAAACCCATGGAATAGGTTCTATTGTTATTACCCTCATTTTACAAATGATCAAATGCAGGCATAAGGGAAGTTGAGACATTTACAAAAGGTCACATGGATAAGCCAAGCAGTGTGATTCCAGGGCTTATAGCATTAACCCCTTCATTATCCTGCTAGCCAATTATTTAATCTTGACAACCATTCAGAGATGCAGCAATATGAAAGGCTCAGAGATGTTAAGTGGCTTTCCCAAGGTCACACAGTTAACCTGTGGTGAATCTCTGCCTTATTTCCAAACTGACCTCAGACCAAGCCAGGCTGCTACAACAGCTTCCTAAGTCATCCAGCAAAGTAATTTCAGGTTGAATGAAAGCCTGGTGGATCACACTACAAATAGTTAAGATCGATTCTGAGATAAACCAGCCAAGAGTTTATTTTTCTTCTTATGGTACTCTTTCTGAATTTCAAATATTTTTTAGCAGTGAAACCGTATTTCCCCCTTCACAGAACCCCAATATGTTTAATAGTTTAAAGTGATATTTTAGTAACACTTGAAATTTCTGTCATTTACTGTAATGTCAATCAATGGGAACACAATCTGAGAATTAGTGGCATCTTCACTTTAAAGGCATCTATGCCTTTAAGTGTATGTGTTGTAACATTTACAGTTAGCTGATCTTTGATAAGGGTGCCAAGAACACACAATGGAGAAGGATAGTCTCTTCAATAAATGGTGTTGGGAAAGCAAGATATCCATAAGCAGAAGAATGAAATTGAGCTCTTATTTCACATCATAATGAAAATCAACTAATAATGGATTAAAGACTTAAACATAAGACCTGAAACTGAAAAATTACTACAAGAAAATAGAGAAAAAAAATTCTCAAAATTGATTTGTGCAATAATGTTTTCGAATATGACACTAAAAGCACAAGCACCAAAAGCAAACGTAGACAAGTGACATAGTGTCAAACCAAAAAGCTTATGCGCAACACAGAAAACAGTCAATAGACTGAAAAGGGAACCTATGATATGTGATAAAATATTTTTAAATCATATATCTAAAAAGAATTAATTTCTAAAATATATAATAAGCTCATAAAACACGATAGTAAAAACACAAATAACCTGATTTTTTAAATGGATAAAGGACCCAAATAGGCATTTCTCCAAAGAAGACGTAAAAATGGCCAACAGGTATGTAAAAAGGTGCTAAACATCACTCATCAGCAAGGAAATGAAAATTAAAATCACAACGAAGTATCACCTCACTCCTGTAAGCATAGGCATTATTTTTAAAAAACAAAAAACAAAAAACAGCTAGGGTTAGTGAGATTGTGGAGAAATTAGAACCTTTTTACACTGTTGGTGGGAATATAAAATGCTGCATCCATTATGGAAAACAGTATGGCAGTTCCTCAAAAAATTAAGAAGAAAACTACCTCTTATTAATCAATCCCACTTTTGGGGTATATATTCAAAAGAACTGAAATCAGGCTCTTGAAGAAATACCTGTACTCCCATGTTCATTGCAACATTATTCACAATAGCCAAAATATGGAAACAATCCAAATGTTTATCAACAGATGAATAAGCAAAGAAAGTGTTGTATAAACATGCAATGAAAGATTACCTAGTGTTAAAAAATAAGAAACATCTATTATTTGCAATCTGGAAGACATTATGGAACAGAAAGATATGATGCTAAGTGAAATAAGCCAGTCACAGGACAAACACTGCATGATTCCTCTTGAGGCATCTAAAATAATCAAAAATACAGAAGTTGACAAAAGAATGATGGTTACCCAGGGATGAGGAGGGGGCATACAGGAAGTTGTTGTTTAATAATTGCAAATTTACAGTAATTCCCAGAGATGTGCTGTACCACATAATGCCTATAGTTAACAATAAGGTATTGTCTACTTAAATATTTATTAAGAGGGCAGATCTCATGTTAAGGGTTCTTAGCAGAAAAACAAACAAAATGTTTATGTATATATATACATAAAATGTTTATGCATATATACAAAATATATATGTATATATATATACACACACACACACATACATACACACTTATCTGGATTGTGGTGATACCAGTATGAGTACCACATATGTCTAAACTTGCCAAATTGTATACATTAATTTTATGAAGTTTTTGTATAACAATTACACCTGAATAAAGCTGGAGAAAAATAAAATTTAGGGATGTGGGTTGTTTTCTGTTACGTATTTTAAATATTAAAATATATTTTAGAAAATATTCTGTAATTGGGATAGTGGTTGCACAGGTGTATACGTTAATCAAAACTCATCAAGCTACGAGGTTTTTTTTTTTAAAAACTTTTGAGTTCGGGGTACATGTGCATGTTTGTTACATAGGTAAACTTGTGTCATAGGGATTTGTTGTGTGGATTATTTCATCACCCAGGTATTAAGCCTAGTACCCATTAGTTATTTTTCCTGATCCTCTCCCTCCTCTCGCCTTTCACCCTCCAATAGCCCTAAGTGTATGTTGTTCCCTGCTATGTGTACATGTGTTCTCAATATTTAGCTCCCACTTATAAGTGAGAACAGGTGATATTTGGTTTTCTGTTCTGGTATAGTTTGCTAAGGAAAATAGCCTCCAGCTTTATCCATGCTTCTACAAAGGACATAACCTTATTCTTTTTATGACTGAATCATATTTCATAATGTATATGTACCATATTTTCTTTATCCAGTCTATCATCAATGAGCATTTGATTCCATGTTTTAAGCAAGACTGATGGCTGACTAGAATTACCTGGTGCTCATCTCACCTCCACAAAAAGGGACAAAAACAACCAATAAACAACTACTTGTCATCTAGAATAACTGAAGAAGTACACTGAAGGGCACCATAGGAATGGCAAAAGTCTCTGTGGAGTATGAAAGCCCAGGATAGAACCATAGAGAGGGAGGCAAGGAGTCTCACCTCTGCCACACTGTCTCTCCTGCCAAGATTGGCTCAGAGTTCAGGGGACTTCATCTTACAGGAAAAAAGGTAAGCTGTAGATCCCCAACAGTCCCCATTGCCCCTATAAAAATCCTTGCTATAGGAGAGACTCTGAATCCTCACAGATCCCAAATTCAGTTTGCAGAATAGCCAATATTTGCATAGTTGCATTGCCACCGAGATGGAAGCCACCTTAACTACCCATGATCCAAGCTGCTACAGCTCAGTGCCACCTTGAAACCAGACCCAGAAATGCTATTCTTCAGAAAGGAAGGGGAAATACAGACTTTCCCAGACAAGCAAATGTTGAGGGAATTCATCACCAGTAGACCAGCCTTACAAGAAATGCTTAAGGGTGTGCTACAACTAGAAATAAAAGAACAATATGCACTATCATGAAAACACATGCAAGTATAAAACTCACCAGTAAAGGTCAATTTATAAATTAAACTCAGAATACCCCAGTGATATAATGGTGCTATATAAATCTCTTAATTCTCTACTATAAAGGTTTAAAGTAAAAACAGTCAAAAACAACAGCAGCTATATTTAGTGACTAAGGAACACATAATGGATTTTTTAAAGGTAAATTAAGGCAACAAAAATATAAATGGAGGGCAGAGAAAAATTCTAGAGCATCTTTAAGCAACCAAACTTAAGTTGTGATCAGCTTATAATAGTGTATTATAACTACAAGATTCTTTGTATTAGCGCCATGGTAACTACAAAGAAAGAAATTACAACAGATGCACAAATGAGAAAGAGAATGGAAATAAAGCTTAGCACCGTAGAAAACCAGAAAACCAGATGTAAACAACCATAGAGAAAGAAAGGAAGAAAGAATTTTAAAAACAATCAGAAAACAATTAAAAATAGTAGAAGTAACTCTTTATCTATTATTAACAACCTTGAATATAACTAAACTAAACTCTCCACTTAAAAGACAAAAAACAAGATCCAACTACATGCTGCCTATAAGAAACTCACCTCATTTTTAAATGCAAACATAGACTAAAAATGAAGGGATGAAAAAAGATGTTCCATGCAGACAGAAACAAAAAGTACATAGCCATACTTATATCAGATAAAGAAGACTTTAAGTAGAAAACTGTAAAAAGAGACAAAGAGCATTATAAAATAATAAAAAAATCAATTCAACAAAGAATATAGCAATTGTAAAAATATAGGCACTCAATGCGAGAGCACCCAGATATATAAAGTAAATATTATTAGACCTAAAGGGAGAGGTAGTCAGCAATACAGTAATGGTAGGAGACTTCAACACACAATTCTCAATAATGTACAGATCATGGAGACAATTCGACAGATAAATATCAGACTTAAACTGCACAAAAGACCAAATGAACCTAACAGACATTTGCAGAACATTTCATCCAATAGCTGAAGAATACACTTTATTCTCAAATTCACATGGAATGCTCTCCGGGATATATAACATGTTAGGCCATAAAACAAGTCTTAAGCATATAAAGATCACACCAATTATCCTTTCTGACCACAATGTTATAAAACTAGAAACCAACAAAAAAAGCTTCAGAAACTGTACAAATACATGGAAATTAAACAACATGCTCCTAAACAACAAATGGGTCAATGAAAAAATTAAAAGGGAAATTAAAATTTTTATTGGGATACATAAAAAAATGGAAATACATCATACCAAAACCTGTGGAACACAGCAAAATCAGTTCTAAAAGGGTCATTTATGGTAATGAACGCATAAAAAAGAAGAAAGATTTCCAATAAACAACCTAACAGTGCACCTCAAGAAACTTAGAGGAACAAGAACAAACTCAACCCAAAATTGATAGAAGAAAGGAAATAATAAAGCTCAGAGCAGAAATAAACAATATAGAGACTACAAAAAAAGATTCAAAAGATCAGTGAAATGAAGTTGCTTTTTTAAAAAGATAAAACTGACAGAACCTTTAGATAGTTTAAACTATTATTAACAACTGTACAACAAAAAATTTGATAACACAGAAGAAATAGATAAATCCCTGGACACATACAACCTACCTAGATTAAATTATGAAGAAATAGAAAACCTGAATGGACCAATAACCAGTGAAGAAATTGAGTCAGTAATAAAAATACATTTATCAAAGAAAAGCTCAGGACCTGATGGCTTTACTGCTGAATACACCAAACATTTAAGAAAAATTAATACCAATTCTCCTCAAACTAGTCCAGAAGATTGACCTCAAAAGCACAAGCAAAAATATACGACTGGGATTACACCAAACTAAAAAGCTTTTGCACAGCAAAGGAAACTATTAACAGAGTAAAGAGACAACTTACAGAATGGGGGAAAATATTTGCAAACTAGACACCTAACAAAGGGCTAATATTCATTCAGAATATATAAGAAACTTAGCATCAAAAAAATCCCAAATTACCTAACTTAAAAATGAACAAAGACTTAAAAAGACATTTCTCAAAAGACATACATATGATCAACCAGTAAATTTTTTAAATGTTCAATATTGCTAATTATCAGGAAAATGTAAATGAAAACCACAATGAGATACCTCACTGAGTTAAAATGGCTATTATCAAGAAGACAAAAGAAAATAAAATAAGTGTTGGCAAGGATGTAAAGAAAAGGGAGCACTTACACACTATTGGTGGGACTGTAAACTAGTACAGCCACTATGCAAATAGTATGGAAGTTTCTCAAAAAATTAAAAATAGAACTATTATCCAACAATCCCACTACCAGGCATATATCCAAATAAAATAAGATCAGTATGTTGAAGAGACATCTGCACTCCCACGTTTATTGCAGTATTACTTACAATAGCCAAGATACTCAATCAACCTAAATGTCCAATAACGAATGAATGGATAAGATAGTGTGATATATTTGCACAACAGAATACTGTCTAGTCATAAAAAGGAGTGAAATCTTGTTATTTGCACCAACATGGATGAACCTGGAGAACATCATATTAAGTGAAATATGTCAGGCACAGAAAGACACTGCCTAATCTTACTTATATGTAGAATCTTTTTTTAAGAAAGTTGGTATCATAGAAGCAGAGAGTAGAACAGTGGATAGCAGAGGCTGAGAAGGGGTGCAGAGAGGGGTGGATGAGGAGATGTTGGTCAGTGGGTACAAAGTTACAATTAGAAAGAATACCTTCTGGTGTTTTAATGCACAGTAGAGTGAAGATGGTTAATAGTAAAATGCTGTATTTTACAAAATAATGAGAAGAGAGGCTTTTGAAAATTCTAACCACAAAATAAATGATAAATGCATGAGATGATGCATATACTACTCTGACTGGATAATTATATAAAACATGAAATTATCTCCCATCAATATATACAGTTAGTGTGTCAATTAAAAGTAATTTCTTAGAAATAACCATTCTACAAAATAATTTTACATTAATTTTTCATTTTGACCTTGAGCTAATTTTATTTAATTTGTTTTGTTTTTCATAAACTGAATATAAAAATTTATACTAACAAATTAAACTACAAGTTAATCCATTTGGAAAGAAAAACCTTATCAAGCTGAACATCTAAAATGAATGCATTTTGATGTATTTTATATGTAAATTATCTCACTAAAGTTGATAAAAAGGAAGAAATTATATTTATATTTCAAACAAATAATTGCAGTACCTCTGAAGTAATTAGGCTATCCCAGAACACAATTTGGAAACCTTGAAATTCAAACTAACATTTGATGAATCAGAGTGGGGAAGTTGAGAACTGTTTGTGTCCCAAGGTTCAAATAAACAATGAAGAACTTCAATTCTCATTCCAGGAACTTCAATGGCTAAAAAACTTATCTAATCCCCAATAGCCAGCAAGGAAAATCTGCTACCCTGTCTATATTCTGTTGCCTTTGAAGGAGACAGAAGCAAAAACCAGGTGGATTTTCAGCAAATAATTCACTTTGTTTTCTATATGATCTCAGTGAGAGACCCAAGGAAGGAGGATAAACTCCAGTAGAGACCTGGAGTGGAGCAGAGAAGAGACAACTCTCAAACGCTGACCAAACGCTCCCTGTCTTATGTGGAGAGAAATAAAGAGGAGCATGAAGAAATTTACAGCCAAAAAGATGTACGAAAACAAAATTAAGCCTGATAGAACCATGTTAGGAACTACTCCATTTCCCTCATCCTCAAATGGCAGGAAATGTCCCTCAAGCATCCTCTCACAACCCCATGCAACATAGTTACTACAAATGCATATACAGTTTACACACAACCACATAAACAAAAACTCTTTTAGACCAAAATTCTTACTTCAGGCACCAGTAATCCTACTTACATGTGAAAGGGATTAGCCTAAGGGTGTAGCTGAGTTCTAATGAGTTGAGTTCTTCTTCTGCTATATGAGAAAAGGATGGTTCTCAAAAATCCAAGTGTCTTTGGAGGGGGATTAGGGAGAAATGGACCGTGGAAATGAAATCCATCTAACCATTCAATTACAAACATCCACTGTGCCGAGGGCTGTGATAAGTTATGGGGATGCAAGAATCAATGAAGTAGTCACAGTTTCAGTATCCCAGAATCACTTCCCCAGTGACCTCTAGACTCATCTCCACTGCTCTGCTTCTAGCCATGGGACACTTTTATTACTTTAGTTCTCAGAAAAGTTTGAACCTGAAAAAGCGTTATCTTTTTTTTTTTTTTTTTTACAAAGCATTTTTCTCAAAGAATGACACATAAGCAATAATATGTTCGATAATAACACATAGTGAGCACTCACTCTGTACCAGACACTTTTCTAAGCACTCTACATATATTAACTTATTTAATCCTCACAGTGACTCTAATGAGGTAGGTACCATTATGGTACCCATTTTGCAGATGAGGAAATTAAGGCATAGAAAGGTTTGAGCAATTCGCCCATTCTCACAGCTTATAATGGCTGGTCCAGGACTTAAGCTTAAACAGTCCAGCCCCATAGTCTGAGCTCTGAACTACTACTATGCCATGCACCATTGGGAATCTTTAGGAGGTCAGGCTAAAACCATACAACTTGGGGATAAGAGAGAGTTCAAATATTCCCTAAAGCAGATTTAATTTCTACTAAAAATTCAGTTTTAAAAGAATCAAAAAAGCTACAGTCAATGAGTGGGGCATTTCCACACATGTCAGCAGAGCATATATTGTTACTACCCTCTAATAAAGCATTCTGGCAATTTCTTTTTTTTTTTTTTTAAGACAGAGTCTCGCCCTGTTGCCCAGCATTCTGGCAATTTCAGTCAGAAACTTTAAGAACGTTCCTACTCTTTATCATGATAATTCTACTTCTAGGAAAAAAAAAATCCTAAATACAGGGTGATGGGGGCCCGATGCCCCATATATATAAGAAATTTATCCTGTAAATATTCATAATAGCAAAGCTTTGAAAATTCATATCCAATAATGGTAAGCTCGTTAAACTAACTGTGGTAGATTTTCTATGTGAAATATTATACAATCATTTAAAATGATGTTTATGACTACTTTTGATAATATACATATATATACACATACATGCTTTATCATGAAATTATAAAAAGGGCAGGATACAAACTATAAATACTGTATGGGTTTCACTCCAATTACTATCATATCATCACAACAAACACAAATCCTATGTTTAACAGATATTCTTTAAACCAATACTACTAAATGAAGCCAAACTAATAGCACAAACCTGGGAGATTTAAGTAACACAAAAGATGAGAAATTGAGGTGCAAACAATGTAAGTCCCCTACAAACCACAAAGGTGAACACTAATAGGGAAAATATGTATGTAAAGAATAAAAAAAAATAATTGCACAAGTGTCAAATAGCAAAATCTTGTCTTGGCACAGTTTGCATAGAAAATATCTGAGTTTTAATTGATCACAAACCACATGACCATTCTTAATGAAGTTATAGAAGGTATTAACAGAAGTAAATAGTGCAGGTTCCTGATGTTATTACTCCACTGTTACTCCCTTGATGAAATTCTCCATTGTACTTGATACCTCCTGGTGCCACATTTTAAGAGGCATGGATGCCTTACCTTATTTTACCATCCTGAAATCAGGGACCTACCAACACCATGACCTTTATTTACCTCATAATCTTAGACATTAAACATAGTTTTTCTCTACAAAATGTTCAGGAATACTCACTCTAAAATCCATGGCCAGAAAAACGAGTGTTTAATTTTGGGAATGATTAAGAGTTTGGTTTAAAGACAAGCTTAATAGAAGTAAATGCTGGATACAAAAGAGGGCAGATTCCTAGCGGGCAGGAATATCAATACCACATACTCCAGATCAACATGAAACACATGGTTTTAGATGAGGACATTGATGAAAGGAATAATTTGGATGCCTAGAACCAAAGGAGAGAAAAACATATCAATTTTATAGACTACTGGTAATTCGTTGGGTTATTCTGCCTCCACAGAGAACCGGATGAGAGAGGTGCAATGTCATGAAGACAACATGGGTATTGGAGACACAAAGATATGAGTTCAAATCCTAATACCACTTCTCACTAGTCTCGTGACCTTGAACATATACATTTCCTATGTGAATGTCAGTTTTCTCACCAGTAGAATGGGTTATCACAGTCCCTATCTTATAATACTGTCATGAGGATTATATGAATATGCATGTAATGACTTAGCATATGGTGCATAACACTCTGGTACTCATTATTCTGAGAGGAGGACAGTGAAGGATAGCAGGAGCACAGTTTTGAAGTCAGACAGTCTGGGTTCAATTTGTCATAGCTTCTTCACTTACCACTTGTGTGACCTGGAGCAATTTACTTAACACCTCTGTGCCTCTGCACTATATACAATTTTTTTTTTTGTCTACTATACTTCAATAAAGATAGAAAAAAAAAATAGGCTGGGCACAGTGGCTCACACCTGTAATCCCAGCATTTTGGGAGGCCAAGGCAGGAGGATTGCTGAAGGCCAGGAGTTTGAGACCAGCTAAGCAATGTATCGAGATTCCATTTTTACAAAAAATAAAATTAGCCAGGTGTGGTGGCATGTGCCTATAGTCCTAGCTAGTTGGGAGGCTGAGGTAGGAAAATTCTTTGATCCCGGGAATTTGAGGCTGCAGTTTTCCCAAATGGGAATCTGATGCAAAATCACAGTGGAAACTTTGTGAACAAGTGAAGAATTTGAGCTATGATTGCACCACTGCACTCCAACCTGGGCAACAGAGAGAGAGACTCTGTCTCTCAAAGAAAAAAAAAAGAGGATGGAAAAAATAAAATAAAATATAGATGAGCACAAGTTGCAAGATTGTTTTGATAATTAAATATGACAATATATATAAAGTGCTTAGGAGAGTACCTGATACATAGTTTAAGTACTCTCAATATATTGAAGGTATTACAAATAGATCATCATTGTCATTCATAAAGAGATAAAATAGAATGAAATTACAAAGGAAATACGATTTTTAAGGAGATAATTATCAATAGTGAGTCTAATTAAACATGCAAATAGGGACCCAGGAAAAGTGTCAAAAACACCTCCTTTGAAATGTTGAAGGTGATTCAATCTAGAGGCAGAAGACTCCTAATTGTTCATGTCCTCTCAAACCCTCCAATCTGTAATTCCATCTTTCAAATGACCAGCATGGGACTCAAGGTACACTATAAAAACTGCTGGGGACAAATGCTCCATTTGAATGCCCAGAATGTGGCTTGCCAGTTCTTGAGGCTAAGGATGCGAGTAAGGCTAATGTCATGGTGTTTTCCTCTATGCATGAAACCAGATGTTATTCCTCTGGCTGATGAAATTATCTTCAGGGTATATAAGAGAATTAATTAAGAGCCAACACAGATTTCAACTCAAATACTTTTTGCTCATCTGTAACCTGAATTTCCCTTCTTGTGTAATTCTGTTTTCAGACGTTATGACATTGAAAATGTTGAGATTTTAATTATAAGGAATCCAATTAGTCACATATGCAATCCAGTAATCTTATTTTCCTATATCTAAGTGCATCACTTAAAAATTGAACATCATGGAACCATCAGCCTCTGGTCACAGGGACATAACCTCAGGCAACAAGGAGAAAATATTCTCTGGCTGTAATATTTGATTTTGTTTTCTCTTATATTCAATGCTCAGGGTAAGATTTCTAATATCACCAAGATCAGCTTTCTTTTTCTTTTTTTTTTTTTTAAGAAATTATTCTTATTAAGGATGTGTTAAGGGGGAGGTATAAAGCAACATCAAAGTTTTCCCACATGGGAGTCTGATGCAAAATCACAGTGGAAACTTTGTGAACAAGTGAAGAAAACTGTTGTTTTTTATCATCTGTCATGCTAGGTGTTACCCATCCAAACGTTACAAGTCAACAAAGTGTGAACAGAAAATCTTTCGAGAAAGAAGCTTGTCTGTGATATCCAGAGAGAATGTTTTAATTGAATTAATTTTCATTTTCTAGCTCTGGTCTATGTCCACAACTGGGAGGTTAACAGTGTTCCGAGACCTAGCCAAGGGAGTGTGGGAGTATAGTCTAAACTCAAATGCCTCCAGGGGCCACTTTTGTAGGGCAAGTGAGTGAGGCAGGCTGACTAGCAGGAGGCACAAGCACAAACCTCATATTTTGTTAAAGAGAGAAGATGGTCATTATCACCAGCTCATTGTTGCCATAGGATTAAAGACCCCACACTGCCAGATTTTCTGTTTTTTTCATTAAAAAAACAGAGATCTGGAGTTATGAAAAATCTCATGATCTTTAAGTTTTGGCAACTACTACAAAGCTTGTTGGAACACTGTGAAGACTAGACAAAATACGTCTGCAGGCAACAGAAAGGCCACCAGATTCAAGTTTGCAAGCTTTGATAAAGCAGAAATAACATGGACTTTGGAAGCAACCAGATTCCAGCTTTACTGTTTACTAGTTGTATGACCCTGGGCAATGTATTAATTCTCAAGCCTTAGCTATCTTTTCTAGTTAGTAAAGCTTTTATTGCAGAATAATTGTGAGGATAGAATGTAAAATATGTAAATATGTAAAATAATACATAACTGGCATCAACACAGATTGATGGCTACTTTAATTCATCACATAAATGTTAATATTGCTCGTCCCATGTTCATAAAAGTTCTAGGCTTTGGAGCAATGGAAAATTGAATACCTTAGGTACAGGTAAAATTGCTATTTTGAGTTTTATCCTCATGGTTTAATACATGAAAGGGTGCTGGCCCACTATTATCCCAAGCATGAGAGGAACCTGTTTTTTAGAGTTCTTCCACAAGCCCTCTAGCCCAGAAAATTCCAAAGCCCACTTCTCTGGGCAAGCTCAACAACATGGGCACACATTATCCCTTCTGTGCTGCTAACAGGGATGCTAGGCCATATGGTGACCAAATCCTACATCTGGGAAGTGGAGTGGGGAGGGGGAAAAGAAAATGAAAAATAGTGGAGGGATTGGGATTAATCACCAGAATTATAAGGAGTTCAAACAACTCTACAGGAAAAAAAAATCTAATGATCTCATCAAAAAATGGGCGAAAGATATTAATAGATACTTCTCAGAAGAAGACATACAAATGGCAAACAAGCATAAGAAAAGGTGCTCAACATCACTGATCATCAGAAAAATGCAAATCAAAACTACAGTGAGATATCATCTCATCCCAGTTAAAATGGCTTGTATCCAAAGACAGGCAATAACATGCTGGCGAGGACGTGGAGAAAAGGGAACCCTTGTACACTGTTGGCGGGGATGTAAATTAGTGCAACCACCATTATGGCATGATTTATTTTAGTCCCCCTCCACATAAAGGTAACCTAGGCACCCTTGAGGTGGTCGTCCTACCACACATTCAGGGAAAGAAAAAGATTTAAGTCAAGATCTCATGTTGAGTCCTCTTTCTCAAGGTCACATGACTGTCTGAGACCCCAGCTCTCTGTCTCTAAGATTGTGTGAGATTACTGGACACTGAGGTTTTTGAGGACACAAGCCATGGTGCTCAACACATGCTGGGGTTAATTTAAATAGCTGTGTTGCTTTTTCACAGAGCTATTATCAGCAGGAAATAACATAAGTAGATGGATATTGTGAGTATAAAATACTATATGGATATATTATTGCTACAAACAATAATCTTGTAGTAGAGTCCACTGATAATTGATATGTTACATATAACCACACTAATCATCACTAACAATAATTACCAACAACTCACCAAATCCCATGGTTCATCATAACATGTTTCCATATGGAATTGATCCAAAGGTAGGTAGTTTTCAGAATTACTTAGAGCTTCCAAGAAAGATCTCAATAATTGTGTATTAAAATTCAATGAAAAAATTGAATTAATATTGATTGAAGTAACCTCCTAGAACTTTGGAGTATAATTTGGGTGTTCCCAATGAGAACAAGTACTCTGCCAACGATAGGGTCACTGCCAAGGGCCACACACTTATGAGCTTGGTTCTACCCAGGCATGCCCAGGAATAGAGCACATGCTCCAGTGAACTGAATATAAGTCTTTAGCTTACAAGAGTCCTTGCCTTCTGACTCTCTGAGAAGTGTTTGTACCACTCGATTATGATGCTTAGTTCCAGGAGCTAGTGAACACATCAGGACTCACCAGAAAGCAGGAAGATATTATTTCCACTCCTCAAAGGAAGATGAAAAGCATTCTAAATTATCATTACACTTAACTGTCACCATATACTGCCATCATGACATAGCCAGGAGTTGATGAAGAGGGATTTTTTTTAAAGGATATGATCCTAAATTAGGGAAATGAAAGGGTATGAAATGAAACTCTCAGTTTGCAATGTATTTCAAAGTCATAAGTTTTTTTATTCCCTCCTTTCTGTCAATAAAAATCATGGCCATTATTAAAGATTTACTATAAGTTTTCACCTAATAAAAATATTTCCGGCCAGGCATGGTGGCTCACACCTGTAATTTCAGCACTTTAGGAGGCTGAGGCAGGTTGGTGGACCTATCTGGTATGAGTAGGAAAAATAGAGGAGTTGCAGGCAGGGCTGGAAATGCTGCCTTGAAGGGTCCTCCCACTATGATCCAGCTTCTGCTAGATGGCCCAGTTGTTTGGTTCTGGGACTGCCATCTTCTCCTTTTGTCCCTCTCACCCAGAGGAGTGCTGGCTCCCTTAGAGGGTTGGGAAAAGGGCAGAACCCTTGATTTGAAACATTTGCCAATGTCTGTGGTGTAAATACTCCCTGACTTGCAAAATTCCTGAATATTTAACAGTGTGCTCTCAGGAGACTATATAAGCTGATTCCAGCACATGACTGCTCCAGCCCTAAGCAGAGTTCCTGTTGTTCATTCCTGGGTTCCTTCACAGCCCCTATTTAGGTTTTCAGTATTTTCAGCTTCTTTGTTACTAATTATCTAATTATTTATCTTAGCCACCTGGCATGCACTTTATTTTTATTATATCCTTACTGTATATTGTTAAGAGAGCAAAATTTGTTAAACTTCTTCTATAAGTACCATAATATAAATGAACCATATGACTAAGCAAGCTAGAAATCAAGCTGATATTATTGGTTATAGAGTGAGACTTTCTACATAAAGGAAGCTATGAATCAATTTACACTGTGGCACAAGGTTCCTATCACTGTGCACAGGTGGCAAAGTTTGTGGTAGCTGTGTGCTATAGTAACACTGTAACAGGACACTTTGGAAAAATTATTTAACAATATATATCAAAAACCTGAAAAGCTTCCTATTATTTGTCCCACCAGTTCTACTTAACAGAACTATTGTAGGAACTCATCCAAAAAGAAGGGAAAATCCTTACGCACAAGGATGTTTATTGTGGATTACTTAAAATAGGGTATACCTGGAAGCTATTTCAAAGTGAAAAAACTGACAAATTTAAATCCATTTGATGGGATATTATGCAGCTTTGAAATTACAAAGATCAATATTATAGCAATGTGAGGAAAAGCACATACTACTAAGCAATAAAATTAGGAAAGAAAATTTTATAAGCATGATAATAATCATATGAGAAGATGCATGCCAGAAGAAAAAGGCTAAAATAAATATATACAAATAATAGTTGAATTATGTTAAGGGGTTATAAGTAGATGGATTTCTTGCCTGTAATTTCCAAGGAGTTACTTTTTTTATAACGTAGGCATTCCATTTCGTTTTGTTAAATAAAAAATAATAAGACTTACTAACAAAGTCAATGAGAATATTTAGAAGGGGAAAGAAAAGATACTACACATTAAGACACCTGTGAATACTGTTTTATATTTACATTCTAAGCCTTCGATAGGCCTGAAGTTAAATTAAGATTCCCCAATCTGCCTATCTGCATTCATTTTCTATGTATGTTGACTCCTCACCTAAATTTCACCTGCTCACTAACTGCTATCAAGCCTTTCTTTCAAAAAAGTGGCTGATATTACATATCTACATACAATTAAACATGTTGCCTCTTGGATCTTTTGAACCTTGTTTCTACTATAGAGTGGAAGACTGTCTCTGAGAGCGGCACCTTCTGGCTGTTTATAAACAGGTGAGAGTAGTATTAAAGGCTTAAAGAATTTGGTCCTATGGATCCAAAACAGGTCTATTTGTGCTCTGATCAACATGGCTTCAAATCCCTTATTCTGAGTTCTTTATTTTCTTAGAATAAGAACTGCTTCCTCTGCTACATCCTCTTCTCCCTATTTCTCCATTTACATCAGCTAGATCTTTAAAAACAAGGCTTACTTAGACCAGGTACCTAGATGCAAAAAAAAAAAAAAAAAAAAAAAAAAGGAAAAAAACCTTAAAATCAGTGCTCATTCAATTTGTTTTGAATTTTAAATAAACAAAACCTAGCTGCAGAATTCAACCTGAAATATTGCCACACAAACCACCAAAGACTGATACCAGTGTCCAGCATAATTATAAAATAGTAATAAAGATCTCAGGTTCTGGAGCTCCAATGCATGGGTTTAAATACTAGCTTTTCCACTTACAAGCTGACTGCTCTTGGGAAAATCCTTAATCTTTTTATCTTTCCATTTCCTTGCCTATGAAATGGGGATAATATCCTGTAGAATTTTTGAAAGGACTAAATTGGTCATTTCATGTAAAGCACTCAGACTAGTGCCTGGCACTTAAAAAGTACCCAATAAGGTTTAGGTCATATTGTTTTAAGTTCTTGCTCCAAAAAATAAGTATTTCACGATGTGTCCCCTTGTTCTTCCCCAGGTACCACCATTAGTCACAGAAACATCTGGCCAAGTGTAGCACAGTTGATACAAAGAACCCCACTGTTTTTCCTAGAGCTTCTCTCCACTGGGTCCGGGATCAGTTAGAGTCTAGCAGGCACAAAAATGAATAAATCCTTCCCAGAATAAACTTTTTTTAAAAACCCAAGTCATCTCTTAACAACTTGGGGGCCCATCGCTCTTTGAAGAATGACTCACAGAAATGCCATTCCATTCACACCACTGCCAAGGGAGCAGCTGCCTTGCCCAAGCACAGCAAACAGTGTGTGTTAGGAAACATTCTGAGTGGATATTTTACACATGAGTTTTGGGGGATGTCTGAATGTGGTTTTGCTACCTTCCAAAGCTAGTTAAAACTGCATGCTGGCCTTATGAGCTTGTAGGCCCCCAGCTCTTTCCTCCTATTTCTGCCATCCCCATCTCCTTACTTCTGAATCTGCTCATGATTTCCACATGCAGGATTCATCTTTCTCCAGTCCTCAACCAACTCAGACTGAGGTAACCATCCCACTCAGCCACATAAACCCATGGGGCTTAGAATGAGTCACTTCTTCAGTCCGAGGACTGAGTTTAATTACCATTGTTGGGTTCCCATGTGGCTCTCTTGGGTCCGCAACACTTCCTAGAATGTATGTTTCTCTACAGACTTATGACTTGTCCTGTGTCAGCTCCGTCCAACAGTCACCCTGTTTTGGGCTTGGTTACAGAACTGGACTTCAGTCTTGGTCCCTACTCCTCAGTTCTGGTCAGCTACTCTGGATAGTAAATAGCTCCACCTAGCTCCCAAAACTGGAGTTTGCCCCTCTACTGCAGACAGATTTCATGGAACTGACTTGCTCATACCTGTCCTCTTGGTTCCCTCTCTCAATTCAGGACCTATGGATAGGACTCTCATCTACTGAGCTCATTCCATCTGAGTAGTCACTTCTCTCTCAACCCCCTAAAACCTGTTTCCTCAAAGCTACCATTCCCAAAATTCTAATTAAGTCTAATCTGAACTCTGCCTTGGCCACAAGACTTTGTCTCTGGAACCAGTTTTTGGAACTTTCTCACCCCAGCCCAGTCTGGGGCCTGGGTTCATGTCTGTTCCTGGTCCTCTTGCTACTTACATGTTGCCAACGAGTGGGCATAGGATGAAGAGTATATTGTATTTCTTGGTAATTAACAAAAACACCTAAAAAGTCTTAGGCTCATGAATTAAGGGTAAATGTCAAAATATCCACAACATCAAAACAGCAACATCAAAACATCATGATAGAAATGTGATCATATTCACTTATCAAATTTTTTACTTCATCAAAATAAACCACCTGAAGATATAAAATATCAAAACATTTTTGAGCCAATCATCCAGCCGTGCTTCTGTCCATTTCATTGGACATGCCTACCTCAAACCACTGCCCGTGAGACTGCATCTTGAGGATGACACAGGGGTCTGGTTTGGAAAGGGCATCTCTGTCAGAAATGCCTTTGCACGCCACACGCAGCTCAACTTTGGTCAGGCAGGGGCTGTTAAAGATTCCCAGTGTGTTGGCAGCAGACTCATAAATGTTGCTCATCTTCTTCATTCTGTTTTAGGCAAGTAAAAGAAGAAAAAAGAAGTGCCCATCACTGCAATATTTGTCAAAGGAGAAAGCCTCCCAATCACCCTTCAGAAAATGGTTTGACAGTTTCAAACATTGAAGGTATTTATCGCACTTTCCAACCTAGTGACACAGTTCCAGTGAAACAGATCAAAATAAACAAACAAAAAACAGGTGCTGGTGCACTTGGTTAAGAACACTGTTTTCTTGTATGATTTGCATACATTTGCATAGTAAAATTTTTAGCCTGTGAAATAAAATTAATGAATTAGTTCAATAGGCTGCAAACTGTAACCCAGCTCTTCAATAAGTGTATGACTTGTGTGAAATTGTACAGATGATTGTTGGTTCATCAATTTAATCACATCTCAAGTTTTCAAGACTAAAAATCCAACTCAACTCCTATGTGATGGCATGGAGAAGTATATCGTTCTTTCTGAAGAAGCAGCCAAATTTCCCACCCCTAAAACTTTGCCCATCTTCTCAAAATGCCATCAGCAAGCCAGCTCCAAGACAGAGGCCCAGCATCTGAGTCCCTGTCCCCAAATGCATGAGCCTATTCTCACCTTTCCCTTTCCCACTCCCACCTGCCATATCAGAACTCAGAATCAAAAGGGAGAAAGTGATAGGGAGGAAAAACACAAAGCTTCCTATTCTGAACTTGTGGAAACAGCAGCTACATTTAAGCACTGCAGGCCCCCCACCCCTGCCCATCTCCATGTGATATCCTTTATAACAACACTTTGCATCCCAGAGTCCCAGTGATCCACCAGAGGCCACCAGTGCTCTCCTTCTCTGAAGAGGACTGGACCTGTAAGATTCTCTTAGGAGCAAAATTCAATACCTTGCTTATGGAATTCTGTGTCTTTGTAGATTCATTAGGGAAAATGACAATGGCTTCCTCAACCTCACATGGCATTGGGGCTCTGCAGTGGAATTTCTTCATCTATAAAATGGGAATAATTCCCCTCTCTCTCCTTCCCTTCTTCCACGAATATTTAGTGAGCTTCCCCTTGGTACCAGCACTACACCAGGTTCAACTGAGTACAGCATGCCACCTCTTTTACAGGATGATGGCTATGCTTCAACATTACACATTACACACACACACACACACACACAATCACACCAACAGCATTTTATTGGAACACAGGCATGTTTATTCATTTATGTATTTATGTATTTCTCTCTCTCACACACACACACACACACTCTCATGCACACCAACAGCATTTTATTGGAACACAGGCATGCTTCTTCATTTATATATTGATGTATTTATCTGCGGTTGCTTTCACTACAATGGCAGAATTGAGTAGTTGCAATAGAGATTGCAAGTACCACAAAGCCTAAAATATTTATTATGTGGCCCTCTTCAGAAAATGTTTACCAACCTCAGTTCTAAAATATTAGGTAACGGAAATTTGTAGTTTTGGAGAGTTGCAATTCTGGTTTTCATATATGTTGGGAAATTAGTTTTAAGATGAAAACTGTTCTATCTTCTACCAAAGTGAACATTAATAGGGACTTTGGGACATTTGTTTTTTACAGATGAAAAAATTCAAGCTCAGAGAGGATTGGCAGCTTGCCCATATTATGCAATTATTCTAATGGCAGAGCTGGGACTGGAGTACCAGTTTTCTATCTGCCAGCCCAAAGCTATTTTTACCACAGGTAAAACCTTTAGCTGGAGAACTGTTCAAATATACCAAGGAACAGTGGATACAACAAATATCCTTGATTTATTTCAACCTCCGTACAGAGTCATACATCCCTTCTATTTGTAAATAAATTATATTCAAATACAGAAAATGCACAAATTATAAGTCTATAGCTTCAAAAACCATTTTCCCTCTATTTTTACAAGTTGTGAGCAGATCAATCACTACAGCAACATAGGTGACAGAGTATACAGAAAATGAAATTTACAACAAAGTCAAGGGAGGGAAAGAATCAGCTGGTGGGAAGATGGTTTTGTGTTCAGACAGGTTTGTAAGTGTGCTACAAACTCTCTTTATCAACTGTTTGGTAAGAACAGCTTATTCTTCAATAAATATCTTCCTGAATTCTGCTTTTCCCAATGCATTAGCTGGCTCCTTGGAATCTATACTCCTCTTCTGCAGCCTTCACTGCCCTCTCCTATCTCCAAGAGCCATCACTGTCCTTCTAACTTTCCCTATCCTTATAGACTAATGCCATGTCCATCTCTTCCAAATCGACAGTTTTAATATGTGTTAGGAAATACATATTGTATTTTTACATACATATTGTATGCAAAATACTATGCAAGCTACGATGGAATATGGGACGTCTCTAATATCAGTCTTGATTGTGAGGTATAATGCAAAAAGACTCCGTCAAGGAGACAGAGAATTCCAGATTCAAATCCCGACTCCTCCATTCACTGACCATATATCCTTGGTCAGGGTATTTAACGTCTCAGACAGTAATACCTATCTTGAAGAGTTGCTGTAAAGAGCAGATTAAATAATATATGTAACGTGATTACCACAATACCAGGTATATTGTGGATGCTCTGATAGTAGCAGCTATTGTTATCGTGTTCTGGCTTATCTCCAGATAAAATCATTCATGCGTTCACTACCAACCGAAAACCTCTTAGATGTCTCACTATTAAGACCAAACTTCTATAAGTCCATTTAAACGTCTTCTGTATTTGAAACCTGCACAGTCTGAGCATACTACCCTCCAAGAGCACACAGTCATCTTTCAAATCTGTTTATCTGAGGATTCATACACATGAGTCAATAACTCTCACAGGTTCACAAGTCAGACAGTAAAACAATGGTGACAGCTCTTCTAATATTGTGAAGCTGCTTTATCAACTTCCTAAGATAGACAATTTATTCATCAATCAGTGTTCTTTCCAAAGCATCAGCTGGCTCTATGGGAATCCTATACTCCATAAAAGCCCTCTCTTGCTCCATATAAAAGATAGTCACATGTTATGTGCAATTCACAAGGCATCTGATGGGAATGGCAGGATTCCCACAATGCAGAGGGGTCAACTGTCTCATCCTCCCTCATTTACTCATTTCCAGGTTGTTACAACACTTTTGGTTCACATGGGTCTGGTTAAGTGAATTTTAGATGATAATATATAGTTTTAACTATCCCTACCTCTCCAATGGATTATTGCAAAGAAATCTTATTGAATGTAAAAACAATAATAATAATAATAATGTAGGCAACCAAACACCATGAAATAGTGAGGTGGCACATTTTTCTCCTAGTCTGAGGTTCCCGTTGGCCATTATGCTTGCTTAAAATGGTGGCAATCTTATCACATGTGTTAATAATTGCCCAAGATAATTAAAACTTATCAAGACTTCTTGAAATATGGATTGATACATGCAATCACTATAGGATATTCTATATCAACGTATGTAGTTCTTGCTCTGAATTATTGATAGTAAATTTAAGTAGTTTATAAAAGAATAAATATATAAACTGGAGGCACATGTTTAGAGTTTTTTTTAATCAATGGAATACATGATTCAGAAATTTTATGGATCACTTCTTTAAGCAATGAGAAACAGACGATTTGAAGCTGGGAAATGGGCGTGATCAAATAAATATTTGATAAATATCAGTCTAGTACTAATATGATGGTTGGACTGCAGGAGAGAAAAAACATTTGTAATCACATGAGGCTGTTTTGCTGGTCACTTTCTATTCCTCCTTTTCCCATTGATTCTACTTTCTTCCCTCTGCTCAGGGCCCTAAAAGGCTTACCTCCATTGACTGCCAGCACATTGTTGGCAAGTGTTACGTTGGGTTTCACTAAAAGGATGCAGTTTTGGGGAAAGGGGAGAGACAGAACAGCATATTTCTTCCCAACTCCTACCCTGATCGTTAGCAGTAGCCAAGCAAATGACCATAGCTCTATCTGCAAGCCTCCAGATATCACTGGCCTTAGTAACAACACTGTTTCCTCGCCTTACTCCTTCAGTCTTACGAGTTGTAATGTTTTCCTGCCAGTCTTAAGGTGGGCATCCTAGAAGCAAAGCCTGAAACAGGGATTCAGATGCAGTTGATTTCCTTCTCTCAGAGGAGAGAAGAAAAGGGCAGGAAGCAAAGAGGTGGTCTCAGCTGGAGTCCAGCTTTAATCTGATTCCATGGGGGCTCTGGGATATGAATTGTACCCTTAAGGAAAGAGGTTCAGCCTATTTTAACTCCATGTGAGAGTCATGCTAGGGACGAGGGGGCATAAACTCTTAGATTTGCTGCTTCCCCACCTTGACTGAAAGCAATCAGGCATTCCCCAGAAAAGAGGCAGCCATGAGCCATTATCAGTTAACACTTGGCAGTCCTTGAGGGAGGGATGCACTTACTGGATAAAGGGCATGTAGGCAGAATATCATCGGGTCTATTTTACCACAATGGTTGGTCTCTAGGAACCTCCTTATAAATTCCTTTAACTTTGACCACATAACAGTAAATTTTCTTTTCATTAAAATCTCTTGAATCAATAGAGATGATTCTGTTTTCTGTTTGCAAGAGAACTAGAGCAGTACAGCTGGAATTAAAAATTAGGAGTGGTGTGGCAGACAGAGGCTAAGATGGCCACCTCCTGGTATTCATGCCCTGTATAACACCCTCACTTTGAGTGTGGGTGAGACCTGTGACTTGCTTTTAACCAATAAAATATGGCAAAAGCAATGGAATGTCACCTCTGCCTTCATGATACCTCAAATAATGACACCATCTTGATAAGAGACTCTCTCCCTTGTTGGTTTTAATGAAGTGGCCATGTTGGGAGGCAAGGAACTGAGGGTAACATTCATCCAATAGCCAGCCAGAAACTGAGACTCTCAGTCCAACACGTTGAAAGGAAATGGATTCTGCCAACAACCATGTGAGCTTGGAAGTAGATCATTCTCCAGTTGAACCTCAGATGTGACAGTAGCCCTGACTGACACCTCAATTGCAAACTTGTGAGACTTGGAGACAGTGAATCCGAATAACCTGTAACAGTATTTCTGACCTACAGAAACAGTGAGATAATAAATATGGGCTGTTTTAAGCTGCTAAATTTGTGGTAATATTATCTAGCAACCAATAATTATTAATAATACAAACAGATTCAAGAGGCGCTCCAAGGTGTATGTGTGTGTGTGTGTAAACTCCTTTAGATCAGGGACTACTTCTTATACTTTACTGCATCCCCAGTAGTGCTCATCTTGGTAATATTTCTGGTCTGGTGATGAAGCCAACATAAACCTTCATTTCTAGAGGGATAGGGTACAGGAAAGCAATATGGAGATACTAAAGACAAAATTCCCAGCTTTTCACAATTATACTCAGGGTCCACAGCTTACCTCCTGGTGCCTGCACAAATGAAAGCCCTGACAAAATATACTGGAGTTCATGAGTTCTTATGCCTGACCTTGACTTTGGAGGTAGTACACAGGACAGTGAAATCAAATTGTTTGGCTCTGTTCCAGCTGAAGCTCACTGCTGAAAGGTGATCATAAAATATGGCTCTGTCAACGAGTGATCAGCTACCTCTAGGCCCAGATAAGTGGAGTAAACAAGTAATTTCACACTCTGCTAGAGAACAGGATTAATATAGCCAGATTATCAACACATTCTCCATGGCTGATTTAAATCCTCTTTGTTGCCTTTCACACAATACCTTGGTTTTAGGGAGACTAATGTCTGCTGAGAATTATTTTGATAAAAGCTGACTTTTGGCCAATTTTAGAAGCAAATTATAATTGTCCTTTCACTCAGATAATTTAAGTTATTAAAAACTACCACTTCAGCATATTCACATTCTCTAACAGGACAAACTGATCCTGAAACTTAATTAGTTTCTGAAGGAGCTGCAAACAACACAAAGACAATAGAGAACTCAAGAGGGAAGAGAATCAGCTTGAGTTCACAGGGGAACCAGTTGAGCAGAGCTTGTCTTAAGACTGTGTCAAGAATAAGTGCATAATCACTCTTCTGCTTGCCTTGGCATTATTCAGCCTTTTAAAATGTCATAGTACATCCAGGGAAGGCTGGGGTGCTGGATGTCTCTATCTCACAACATTTCCATCACAATTCAAGAAACTTGTATAAGGGATCTGCTATGTGCCTGATGTTGTGCTGAATGCTGGAGGCACTGAACATCCACTCACTCAACCAGAGATTAACAAGGTGTTATTCCACTCAGACTTGTCAATCCATTTCCTAGTCAACATTCCTCAGATCAAGAGGAGATCTATCTTGCACTTACCCATAGGTGGCAAGCACTGTGCCAGACACTGTAAGGGATGGAGGTATAAATGAGATAGTCCACCTGCCTAAAGTTTCATATTCTGGAGCAGTGCATCTCAGACTTGACCGTGATCACAAATCACCTGGGAAGTGGTTAAAATGTAGTTTCTGTTTCAAGAGTGTGGATGAGGGCCTGAGATTCTGCTCCCAGATGTTGTTGGTCCTGCTAGCCTGCGGACTACACCTTGAGTAACAAGGTTGCTAAGTACAAACCAAGCATCTATAAAACAAGGCAAACTTCCCCCAGATATTACTTATCTTAGGAACAGACACTCGTATATGAGATGCAGGATAACACAGGGATAAGAGTGCAGATCTAGTATTGGAGCATTTGAGTTTGAATCACAGCTCTACTGTTGTTCAAGTAGGTAGCTAGTCAGGCATGAATAATGTAAAAGAGGGCTCCCCCCACTCCATCAGGAATGTCAGGCGACCATGAGGTGATGGTCAGGAAGTTGTCACACTGTCTCTCTAAAATAATAATTGGTCACAAAGTGCCAGGGAAAGGCAGTCTCCATAGATAAAAACACCTGAAACTGATGATCAGCAGCTTTTGGATAAGATTTCAGCAGTTGGGCGAGTAGGCTCAAGCATGCATATTAGGAGGCAAAATGGTACCATTTCACTGGTATATAACCATCAGGGGCATTCCACTGGTAAGGAAAGAATGCCTCAAATGAGCACGCGTACAGCTCCAGTAAACACACTGCTCGTGCTCCCCTCCCAAGTGCTGGCAGGCCACTGTGCATGTGGACAACCCACCCCGAGGGAAGAATCAGGGAAGAAGGGACACAAGACCCCAGAAGTGTGTTCATATATGAAACCCCAAGTCAAAAGGTCAAACTGTGCACTTGTCTGTCAAGTTGCCTGCTTGGCCCTCTTCCAAGTGTATGTTCTTTCCTTTTGTATCTGTTCTAAAGCTTTTTAATAAACTTCACTTCTGCTCTAAACCTTGCCTTGGTCTCTCCTTCTGCCTTATGCCTCCTTGGTCGAATTCTTTCTTCTGAGGGGGCAAGAATTGCAAACTCACATGGATTCACTGCCAGTAACACTATTTACTTATTGTGTGACCTTGAGTAAGTTACTTGAATTCTCTGTATCTGTTTTGCCGTCTTTAAAAATGGGGATAATACTAGTTCCTACTTTGTAGAGCTGTGTTCAGAATTCAGTGAATAATCCACATAAGGTCCTCAGAAGAGTACCTGGGCCATAATGAGCACTCAATAAATGCAAATTACTGTTACCATTGCTGTTGTTTTTTAATTGGACCACTAGTTCATAGAACGTTCGTTAAATTCTTATATATCTTCCCAGCATTCAGTAATAGGTCATCAGATCCTCAGGATAATCCTTTTGTAGGTCCTATTAGGATACCCATTTCCATTTCATAGGCAAGAAATTACACCCTAGAAAGGTGCAACAACTGCACATAGCTGTCCAGTCACAAAGTGGCAAAGCAAGGATTTGAACCCAGGACCTCCACGTACAGAACTTACGCCCTTAACCTCTTTGCTATTCTGCCTCCTTGTAGGTTAGCTGCTTAAGAAGACTCTCAAAAAATGTGACAGGTGGGGATTTACACCACAGAACATCTGCCAAAATTTTCTTGGCCCATCTAGCTTCCCTGAATGTCACCTGGTGACTGTCTCTCCCTCTCTCTGTCTCCTCCCCTTCTCTCTAAAGTCCTTTAGATTTTAGATTCTTTTTTCCCCCCATTTCACAGAGAGTCCTTTATTTTGTAAATTAATCTGCAGTCTGGGTTTCTTTCCTCTCACGATTTTAATCATTACTCACCCTGCTCAGGGCCCCTCTGCTCTCATTTTGGCAGTACAAACACTGACTCTTCCCAAGAGGGTGGGAAAAGGAGAAAAGCTGTAAATATTTATACTTTTTGTCCTCATCAAACATACAATGTTTAATAATTCTCTTTTAAAAATAACTTGCTTTTGGGCGGGCACGGTGGCTCACACCTGTAATCCCAGGTTACTTTGGGAGGCCAAGGTGGGTGCATCACCTGAGGTCGGGAGTTCGAGACCAGCCTGACCAACATGGAGAAACTATGTCTCTACTGAAAATACAAAATTAGCTGGGTGTGGTGGTACATGCCTGTAATCCCAGCTACTCGGGAGGCTGAGGCAGGAGAATCGCTTGAACCCGGGAGATGGAGGTTGCGGTGAGCCAAGATCGCGCCACTGCACTCCAGCCTGAGCAACAAGAGTGAAATTCTGTCTCAAAAAAAAAAAAGAAATAAAAACTTGCTTTCCTAGCTACTAATATTAACTACAGTAATAAACCAAACTGTTTTATTTATTCCTTGAGATAACTTCTTGAGATCAGTATTGTCAGCCTCATTTTATAGATGTGGTGGTTAAATAACTTATCCCAATATCATAGTAAGTGACAGAACCAGGAATTAAACCTGGGTCTAGTGGCCTCTAAAACCTGTGTTTTTGACCATTTCTTATAAAATGATTTATAATTTGCTTAACGATTACTTTCTTTTTAGACCAGACCAAGGCAAACTTCAACCCTATTCCAATCCTAATAGATCTCTAAGGTGTAGTGTATATATTAATGAGATTGTGCTCTGGCAGTCCTTAAAAATTCACTTTACTTCCTTTATTCCCAAGGCTGCTCAAGTCACTCTAAACGCAACGGTAGCTTCATCAACAAGTTGAGGGTCCAAGAACTTAATGTCCCTACTCCGATTATTTCAAACACTGAGCATTTGAGGAGTTATAGATGGTGGAGCTACAACACCCAGCAAACACAGATACAAACCATGTGAAACACAAAAGGCCATGGTTTTCATGAATAATATGACAATATGAGTACATGAATTAACAATATGACAATTGTCACATGCATTCAAAATGGACAATATGCATACATGGATGTTTTTCTGGAACATACCATACCAAATCTCAGATGCAATAAATAATTATTTCAATCATTTCCTGAGCTTTATAATTTGAGACAACAGAGAGACCAAAAGAAAATATCTAGCAGAGATCTCATTTCTTGAAAAACAACTTCTTGGGGAAATGTGTATATGGAATCAGATACATTGATGTTCTTAGGAACTTCTGGGCTTACAATTTTGACTCCGACAATGATTCATAAAGATGAGATTTCTCCAGAAAGTAACTATGTTTATTGCATCACATTTATATTAACTTTATAGCACTCAAATGTTTCCCATCTTTATGAGAAGAATTTGATGTATAAATATAACCGAATAATTTTAAACGCTGAAACTTTTAAGAGTTAAACTTGAACTAAATCTCAAGAGAAATAGTATAAATGACTATATTCTCCCTGTCACAGCCCCTCCTATTCCCAGCATACCAAAGGCAACTATAGTTCCTGAATAAGAGAGATAAAGCAAATTTAAATAATGTTTTATTATTTTGGCACTGAAATAATTTGCTCTCGTTTCTCAGGCAACTAAATTTACCAAGTAGAAAGATCAAATCTCAGTCTTCTTTTGTTCAGTTATTTTCACTTCTTAATAAAATCATAGTTTGGATTCTTCCACTAGGGTCACGTTAACAGGAAGCTGGGGGGCTCACGACGTAGATTTTGCATTTCCAGATTAAAAAAAAAAAAAGAGCAAGATTATTCTTATGTTCAACGGGAGAAACTACAGACAACATATGAAGCCAGAAGCCAGTTTCCTTGAGAAAGCATGATAACTGATCTACTTACGGGTCTTGTTCTGCTTCCATGCTGTCTCCTTTAAGAATTGTTTCATGTACTTTTTTAATTGACATACTTTTGCTTAGTTGGCAGAGGACAACACGGTGTGTTTTGGGAAAGAAGAGGGGTTTGAATAGATAACAAAGTATAAAAAGAAATACCTTTTCTGGATAAAGAGCACAATCTCTAGTTCAGCGTTGCCCAGTAGAAATGTGTAATGATGGAAACATTCTGTATTGGTGATGGACAATATAGTGGCTACTAGCCACAGGTCGCCATTAAGCACTTGAACTGTGGCTAGGGCAATTGAGGAGATATATTTTTAATTCACTTTTATTTTAATTTAAATCTAAACAGCAACTTGTGGCTAGTGACATGCACTGGACATACTGAACTACTGTTTGTTTTTTTTCTTTGTTTTTCCTGAAGAACAAAGCAACTCATGAAAACAGGACTCTTTTATAAGATAAGTTTGTCATTGCCCTGTTTGGTGGAGACTGAATGAAGAAGTGCTCAAAAGACTTAACAGGCTCAAGTTTAGCTGCTAGGCTTTTCATCATCTGCCAGTGCCTGTTGAGTGGTGGTGACTGCCCACCTTACTTGTGGAGACAGCATGAGAATGAATAGCATGATTCACTAGCAATGTCTGCAATCTACATGCATGGAAGAGTGAAGTGGCAATTCATGAGGAAAGACCTTGGGGACAATATTGGAGCAAAGCTCCCCTTAGAATTTCTTTCTAACGTGGCAGTACCTTAATGTCCAACGTGTAATCATGTTTCTGCTAAAAGTTTCCAAGTGGGACAACATAAGCTTTGTGGTAAATGACCTTGCTAGTGTTGCTATGGATGAAAACAAAGAAGGGACTAGAATTTAGGAAGAAGTAGCATGTGAGGTGAGTGTTTTTGAAGTTGAAGAGAGGGATGTTTGAAAGGGAGGACATGTTGGAAGATACATCGTGTTTGTCGCTGCACTCAGACTCATGACCAGCTATTACAGACACTTGAGTGATGCTTTCGGGAGGAGGAAAGCCACTACAGACATGGAAGGAGTAGTGTCTGCTGTCAACATTCATACACGGACACACACACACAAATTCATATGTTCTTGCACTCTCTCTCTCTCTCTTTACTAGTGAGACTTCTTGAGTCTGAATACCAGGTAGGGTTACTTTCATGTAACAATGTGAGAAATGTATATTCACTGAAGGAGTTTGACAGCAATAGATAGAAAAAGAAAGACACAAGTTCTCCCCACTAGCACAGAGAAACTTCGGAGGGCCTCTTGCTGTAGAAGGGAACATTGGGTGAATTGATCAAGTCAGTGGACCAGGGCAAGACTGTGGAAGACATTATCAGACGAGGAAGAAATCTGGCAGATGCCTTGTGTATGGCAGCTGAGAATTCTGTGGATTTCTAGTCCCCACTGAACGTGAAAAGAACTCTAGTACAAGAAAACCTGCAGTTCCCAGTGTGGGTAGAGAGAGACTAGAGAAACAAGCACCAGATGTAGAATACTCACAGGCAACAGTAATACTCACGGGCAAGCACTTTTGGATAATGATGTGTCTGTCCCAGTGCTTCCCATAATATGATCAAATTTAATCCTTTCAAGAGTTATGGAAGGTAGCTATTGATATTGTTTCCATTTTACAAATCAGAAAATTGAGATTCAGAAAATCTAAATAAATTGCTAGATTTCACAACCCAAAAATGGAGGAAGCAGAATTTAGTCAGATTTTTTAACTCAAAAGTGCAGGATTTTGTGTATAATGTTATTCTTCCTTCCTTTACATACCTCAAGATCTAGGTTCCTTTTACAATTCAATTTGAGTCCCTTAATGCAAAGAAGTCCCAGAACGTGATATAACGCTCATTTGGACACAAAATATTTATTTAATACTTCAAGTATGTGCTGAGAACCATGGTAGGTACTGGTAGATACAAAAATGAAAAGACAAGGTTTCTATCTTCATGGAGTTTCCAGGCTGATGGAGAAATGAACAGGCAAATAAATATTTAGAAAAGATTGTTTGCTTGTTATGTTGTCTGCCATATTTCCATTAAAATAGCCCTAGACAGACTCAGAAGCTGACAATCACACCAGAAAGGAAAAAACAAGTAACAAATAAGCAAAAAAAAAAAAACCATGGGGAATTTCCTCTGGCTGTTTTCTACGGAGCTGTGTTCTATGGAACTGTTATTCTATGAGGTGCTAATAGATAATTTTAAAAGCAACAACAATAGACTTTATAACATAAAACAGGTTTTTTGTAACAGGACATTTGAGAGTCATTAGTATGTTAATTTGCACTGTGAATCTCCAAAAAGGAGATATATGGTATATAATATTTCCCAAAATTATTTAATCACAAAAACACATTAGAAGACAAATGAAACACATTAGAAGACAAATGATTAACAGAGAAGAAAAAATGTTTTTAAAATGCTAGAGGCTAAAGAGTAACAGGTAGAGGCATATTGCATTTGGGAATATTTTATTTACTACGAAAAATGTTGTAGGGAGCTGAAGTGAGAATGCCCAGGAAATAGTGCAGTGTAGGAAGTGCTGTCTTTCAGGTACTACACTGGGTGCTGAGCTTGTGGTTAAGTCCGAGTTCCAGTCCTAGCCTGGAAGGTCTACTCTAAATAAATGCCTGTTGGATTCAGCAACTTAAGTCAGGTATATTAAGGTGACCTTCAGATATTCAACTAAGAAGTAGCAAATGCTAGCACTAAGTGAATAGTGAAGAGGATTGATGAGACTCCACTTAATCTGTCCACTGGTAAATGCCAGCTGGATATATTTCTTTCCAATCCTGAACAAGTAAATTAGAAATAACAACAGCAACATGCAGCCTAAGAAAAGGATGGGGAATAACTAGATTGTGGTCAGTTCATAAGATGGAATGCCATATAGCAATGAAACTGGATGACCGTTTGATACACTTGCCAACATGGATAAATCTAGACATAATGTTGAACAAAATAGGCTAAATACAAAACAGTACATGCTGTATGATCCCAATTTTGTGAAGTTCAAAATCAGGCCAAAATCAATTATAATGATAAAGGCAGAACGATGGTTACCTTTTGTGAATGCAATGATGGGAGGGACACAAGAAGCCTTCTTGGGTGCAGAAATAAACTACATCTTGATTTAGGAGGGTTTGCTTTGTAAAATTCACCCAGCTGTATATTTACAATGTGTGTACTATTCTGTATGTTTGTTGTACTCAGATAAAAGTTTACTTAAAATGTAAATAATAGGTGGCAGAAATAGAGTCAACCTATCTAATATGTTATTGATCATGAAGAGGTAAAATTCTCTTACTAAAGGACCAACACCCTCTTAGATTATCTTTAACATCTAACTAGGCGATTCTTAAAAAGAAAACTATAATAAGCGAGTGAATAAGTGAATATATGAATATTTTTAAACTGACAAAATTTAATTAAAAGAAAGCAGTAATAGAGATAAGGCAAAAGCTGAGGAAACAAACCTCAAATGAGTCAGAGTCACTTCTCTCATTCTCGCTAACCTGGATCCATTGTAATTTATTCCTCATTGCAGTCAGCAGGTATGAGTTGCTTAGGAACGTTTGGCAAATTGTTAAACTCAAATCTGATCAGGTCACTCCGCTGCCCAACATCCTTCTGTGGATACCTGAAAGGTGCAGGCCAAAGCCTACATTTCTTAGCCTAGAATCACTGGTTTTTCCTACCTTTATTGATCAGGCCCATTATTCCCCAGACACTTTAAATTGCTGTAGTCTCATTTTCCTTCTCGTACTTTCAAGTCCTAGAAGACCCATGGAATTATGTGTAGATTTATTTATGTGAAAAAAATTTTACTCATTTATTTCTCTTTCCTGGCCCAATTTTAATCCCTTGACAAAATTTTCATGACCTCCCCTTTACCTTTCTTAGTCACTCCTTAATTTTTGTCCCAGGCCCACTATTCCCCAGATACTTTAAATTGCTCTGTTCTCATTTTCCTTCTCCTACTTTCAAGTCCTAGAAGGTCCATGGAATTATACGTAGATTCATTTACATGAAAAAAAATTTACTCATTTATTTCTCTTTCCTGGCCCAATTGTAATCCCTCGACAAAATTTTCATGACCTCCCCCTTACCTTTCTTAGTCACTCCTTAATTTGTGTTCCTACAGTTCTGGTTTAGCATCCTCTTACACTAATTATCACATACATGCTATAGCTATTAGTTTATATGTCTGCAAAGTCCTAGTGGCTAAGGATCAAGGACTGTTTGACAAATATTCAAGGCAGGACAGACTGGAAGTGGAGCCTCCTAAATCAATTGATGACAGATATCTTGCGTGTGGGGGTATTTTAAAATCATTGGCTCCAGATGCTGATAAGAAAATAAATCTCTAGAATCAGGAACGAGGCCCTTAAAATGTCAGTTGACCTAGAAATATAACAAATATGATCTATGGTGTCATCTCAGAACCAAATGTTCTGAAACAAATGTTCATCATTTGTTCGTCAAATCTCAGAACCAAATGTTCATGGGTGTAAGACTCCAAGCATTTCATCCAGAAGGGCACTGCTCCTCGATTCTCCTTCCTCCCTCTCCCCAAATTGAGCTTGTCACTGATACTGCCTCAAAGACAGATTTACATGGTAAATGGCTGAAGGTAAAGAAGATGTCTGATGGTCTGGTATCCTTACAGTGGTATGGCATAACCAGAAGTTAAGCTGATGAGCAGAATAAAGGCTTCCTGTCCCACCTGATGGGCTGACAGCATTGCTCCCACACAGTTGACACTTACTGGGTGGCACCAAAGGGTGGTGACAAGAGTGACAACTTTGCCTCTGCCTCTCAGAAACCCAATTCCCCCAAGAAGAAATGATGTCACTTCTGGGCAAAAAGAACCAAACTATTCCTACTTCCACCACCAACTGGATTAGAACACCAGAGCTACATTCTTTAACCCTCAGGTCTCTCAGACGCCAGTCTTTGTGTTGTCCTGTTTCACTGGAGGTGAACAGTCCAAGTAGCAAATGAGGCAAATTCTCATAATTTCACAGATAACTGCAAAGAGATGTTCATAGTCATAGATACTCTCCCTTTATCCCTAAGACCCCTAAAATTCAACTTATTAATTACCGAGCAGCTACCGTATGCCCAATACTTGATCGTGTGCCATGAGGAGCTCTGAAATAAGAAATCATGGTCACTGCCTTTGAAAAACTTTCAGAGTGATCAAGTACATGAAATATTTATTCAAGGATGGTACTAAAGTATGATATTTAAATGTGTAGGCTTTTTAATCAGATATCCGGAGTTTACATTCTACCTCCATGGTTTACGAACCATAACGATAGGCAAGGTGTACTTTGTTTTCCTCACCTGCAAAATGGAACTAATAACAGGATCCACCTTAGCACTGTTGTGAGGATTCAGTGAGCAACAATGCAGATATAGAGCACAGAGTAAGTGCTAAACAATCATTGTTACCTGGGTTAATATAAAAGAGAGTTCTGCAAGTAGATACATGATGAATCGTCAAAGTAATTAGCAAAGACCAAGTCAGTGATCATAAAGCCCAGAGAAGATAGAGATGCTTTGGTCCAAACTAGAGAGAAGAGAGAAGAAAGGTACTATTTATCAAGCAGGCTCTTTTTAATATAATTTCAATTTTTATTTTAGATTCAGGGGGCACATGTGCAGGTTTGTTACCTGGGCATATTGTATTATGCTAAGGTTTGGGGTATTACTGATCTCATCACCCACCTATGTTCTGAGCATAGTACTCAATAGTCAGTTATTCAACCCTTGCCCCCAACTAGTAGTCTCCAGTTTCTATTGTTGCCATCTTTATGTACATGAGTACCCAATGTTTACCTTCCATTTACGAGTGAGAACGTGTGGTATTAGGTTTTCTGTTCCTACATTAATTCACTCAGGACAATGGCCTCCAGCTGCATTCATGTTGCTGCAAAGGACATGATTTTGTTATTTTATATGGCTGTGTAGTGTTCCATGGTGTATATGTACCACACTTTCTTTATCCAATCCACTGTTGATGGGCACCTAGGTTGATTCCATGCCTTTGCTATTGTTAAGAGTGCAAACAGCCTTCTTCATGCCAGAACTGGTTTAGTGGCTTTATACAGAATCATCACTACCTCATCTATAAACTAGGAGAGACGGGTCTTAAGCTAAACCCAGAGCCCGATCTAAATTTGAAGAAGTTAAGTAAAGAAGACAGGAAATGCCCATCTGTATGACCAGTTATCAAAGAATGGTGAAAACACAGAAACAGCATGCTGCATCTGGAGGGCATGAGATGTTCAAATGGATAAGTATCAGTTGGGTGCTACACAACATATGGTCAAAAGTGCTTTGGAAACTCATGGACATTAATTTGCTAAACATTCTCTAATTGTGACATAACTTCTCTGTACCTCTGTTTTCTTATTCTAAAAAGAAAGAAAGTAATAGCTATCTCTCAAGACTATTGTGAGAATTAGAGGAGAGAATAGACATAAAAGAAGCAAGCATAATAACAAATATAGTAGATCCTCTAAAAGTGTTATGTCTGTTTCTATTTCTCCTGTCCTGTGGTCCACAATATATTAATAGTAAATGCCCAAGTGCCCACACTTAAAGCTCAGATAATTTGAAAGAACTATGATTTAAAGATAAATAATTATTATAGATCAAGACTGTAAATTAAAATGGTTCATGTTAAAAGCTGTTTGTGTATTTTGGTTTGGGCCAAAACCTTTAAAACAAACAGGTTTTATTATAAGTTGGACTGGTTTGTTGAACATGTAGGACTCTTTGGCAAGTTCTGTAAAGAAATTAGTTCATGGGAGGTTTAAAAATGAATTAACTTTATTTTAACTTGAAAGTCAGAGTTTAGTTCAATGAAAAAGCCTGCTACAAATAACTTTTGCTTTATCATAGTCTTCTTTTGTGCTGATAGTAGGACCAAAGGAGCAGAGACAAAAATGTGTGTGTCTGTGTTTGTGTGTATAAAATCTTGTCACCAGACATTCAGTCTGCTCCCTCAGGACTCTTGCACTGTGCAGAGAGATCTCACTAGTTCTGAGAATGTGGAGCAGAGACTATAAGGCCTGTGAGAGGCCAGGGGACGTGCAGAAAATCCAACAGAACTGGTTGGGCACGGTGGCTCACGCCTGTATTTCCAGCACTTTGGGAGGCCAAGGTGGGGTAGATCACTTGAGGTCAGGAGTTTGAGACCAGCCTGGCCAATATGGTGAAACTCTGTCTCTACTAAAAATACAAAAATTAGCTGGGCATGGTGATGCATGCCTGTAGTACCAGCTACTTGGGAGGCCAAGGCAGGAGAATCACTTGAGCCTGGGCAGTGGAAGTTGCAGTGAGCCAAGATTGCACCATTGCACTCCAGCCTAGGTGACAGAGCTAGACTCTGTCTCAAAAAATAAATATATGAATGAATGAATGAATGGATGAATGAATGAATGAATGAATGAATGAATGAATAAATAAATAAATAAATAAATAAATAAATAAATAAATAAATCCAACAGAACCAAAGAGGAGTCTGGGGTAAAATGCCTCATGTGGGCTAGTGGCTCATGTCAGCTGAGCCTTAGGCCCTAAGGAAAATGACTCCCATATCACCCCAAAGTTTTCTTTCTAATCCTCCTCTCTCGACCGAAAGTAAGACCCAGAAGGAGAGACTAAAGGGATCAAGGGGCCAGTGGCTGCCTTATTCTTCTCTGAATCCAAAAGACCAAAGGGACCCTCTTGACTCTTATGTGACCCGGCTTAATTCAACAGAACAGGAGACTCAAGAGAGATTTGGGTCAGTGGCTCACCTTGTGATAGTGGCTACTTGCAGGGTCTTCCAGACATTACATGCCCCCTGAGGACTCATCAAGGACACTGAAAGAACAAAAGTCCTGAACCGTTCTCATCAGAGGTATAGCTAACAATAGTCACATGACATATCTTGTCTCCCTTACAGCTGCTAAGACCTTATGTGTTTCCTTCCCTGGATAGGTATTCGTCTCCATCCCCCATCCCAACTTCCAACCTTATCAGTTGGGGCAGTGAAGGAGGAGTGGGAGGGATAAGGCAAGAGAAGTACAAATCTGAGTCATACCACTCAATTCAGCCATGAACTTAGCTCAAGCACTTCACTAAATATCATAGACATCATCATAGAAATGATTTACTGTAAATCACAAAAATTACCAAACAGGAGAGTAAAAGCATCTAGAATGCAAAGAAAGTACTAAATTATCTTGAAATGTGTAGAGCAGTCGTTCCAAAACTTTGCTGCACCCAGGAATTACTTGGAGATCTTTAAAAAAAAAAATGCTGGCACCTGTGTTTTATCTCAGATATTCTAAGTTAAATGGAATAAGGCTTGAATGTTGACATTTTTAAAAATTCCTTAGGCTATTCTAATATGCCTCAGAATTTGAAAACCACTAGTATAGAGGTGTGTCTAGCTAGACCAGTAATAGTATTTTCAGTCCCTAGAAAGGATGTAATAGAAACAATGGTGACATAAAGTGTAATTTTTGGCTGTAAAGGAAATTAAACCCTTAAACTAATCAATGTAAATGTAGGTGTTATCAACCAGTTGATGTAATGACTTGGTGACTTATATGTCCCTGGGGATCAAATAGCAGGATCACAAATGCAACATGCTATCTGTTCTCCTTCAGCTCCCACCTCTTCTTTGGTTTTTCCAAATGGTACTGTAACCTTGTTAGTAGCAACCTTGAAGCATAACTTAAGCTAGGACAGATCCTGTTTCTCGGGCACAAGCACTGATTGCAAGATTTTTCTCTTCACATTGAATTTTTCTGTGAATTCATCTTCATAAAGACATTTCACTCTCAAAATCTGAGGATTCCATCCTCTCATCATCTGAGATTGCTAAAAGTCTCTCTCTGGTTCTCTCTCTTGTTCTTCTCTCTCTCTCTCATAATTTTGTACTTTCCTTTTGCTTTGGATGCCCTTCTATTCTATTCCCCCTTGCACTCTACACACACACAAACCCACACGACATACCACATTTCAGCTCAAACATCTGGGTGGCTAAGGAGCCAGAGCCACCCAGAGTCATTCCTAGGCTGAGTTGGCTGTCCCACCTCAATGCTCTCGTAACACCCTGGGATCACCATGATGCCAGCAGAGTTAGCTCATTTGATCAAATTCATCGAGTAACTTTTGCCTGCTTTCTCCACAAAACTATAACCTCCATGAGGGTATAGGCCCTCCATCTTTCCATCTGTGAATTCCATCAACTAGTACAAGACATAAAAAATAAATAAACTTACAATTGTGCTCAAAAGGTTCTCCTTGAAGGAGACAAAAAAAAGATTTGTACCCTTCTACCTGAATGACAACATTTGGTTTGGGAATAGGGGAGAAAAATATAGAAAGAGAAAGAAGAGAAAATATATCAATGTATTCTTATGATGTGGCCAACACTATTCGAAAATACATACACATGTAAATGCCTCGAACTCTTGCATCAACCCTCTGTAGGATGCACTAAGACACTCCTAATCTAGAAAGTATTAAGTCTCTGACTGGGCAGCCTGCCTAGAGCTACACGTCAAATGAACACTTGAGAAATAAACATAGGCATTCTGACTTTTGGTGACTAGTCACCACATTATCCTGCATTTATTGAGATTCCAGGGAACCTAGGGACACAAGACATGTTTTCCACCTTCCTGGACAGGAGAGTGAGAATGTCAGAAACAGAGTTGATTCTTTCTTCTCTGCTGATGGAATAAAGAGACTAATAGAAACACACACACACACCCCCACACACCATGTAAAGCTTACACAAGTTAAATAAAATAAAGTGTGATTTTTAAAGGTAATTAATAAGATGGCCAACTAGCATGAGCTGCTGAGCTCCCTCTAATAGGATTAACCATGGAGAATTTACAGAAAGAAGAGGCAGGTATGAATCAGACGGGTTAACAAAAAAATTGTGAGAAACCCCAAGGTGATGGAGTGCTGGCAGCGAAAAACTGGGATGCAGAAAAACTGTTTTTTGTGGTTTTTTTTAAATTATACTTTAAGTTCTAGGGTACATGTGCACAATGTGCAGGTTTGTTACATATGCATACATTAACCGTCTTTGCTGCCTTCCTTCAAGGTTAGCCTGTGACAAGCACTGTAAAAACACAAAGACGGTTCAACAATAAACATTTGTTGATTGAAGCAGAATTACTAGAACAGACGCACTAAGAATTTAAGATGAAAAATAATAATACTTGTAACAAATAGATTTGAAAATAAAGATATGAACAACATGAAATAAGAAAACAATTATAATGAAAAGAAACATGGAGACATAGGAGGATACAGAAGAATTAAAATGTCAGTAAAACAAGAAAAGTTTTTTGAGATGGGGAAGGAGACAAACCCAGAGATGAAAGCTGATATCCCTGAGTCAGTTACCAACCTGAGGACCTTCCTCCAGAGGAGCACACTTTGATGTTCAGCTATTTTAAGTGGGAATGAACTATTTTAAAGTTGGTACTTGCAAACCTCAGTAAGCAAAATATCAGCAACTGATAATCCTACCCTTTTAAATTCAGTCTCCCAATTTTGAGTGAGAAATGTTCCATTTCTGTTCTGTCTCCAAAATTCCTTTAGAATAGAGAAAGGTGACTATTTGAGTCAAGTCTTGAAGAATGGGTTGTAGTTTTAAAGCAGGCAATAGACAGATAAAAAAGCCTACTGGAGAGATGAAACAGCTTGGGCGAAGGAGTAGGGGTCTGAGGATGGGGTGATAAGAGAGGGGTATAGAAGAATCAGGGTGTGGGAGAGAGGAAGGAGCAAGACAGAACAAGTTGGACTAAAGGAACTTGCATGCCTTGCAACTGACAATACCTAGTGCCATTTACTGACCATCTATTAGATTTCAGTGACTTTTTATAATTTACTGTCTTATTTAACACTCATAACAACCTTGCAAATAGTCATCATCATTCCCATTTTACAGATGGATTAATTAAGATTCAAAGAATCTTTTTTGTTTGTTCGTTTGCTTTTTGGTTGGTTTTGTTTTGCTTTTCAGAGAGTCATGCAGCTGTCTGATGTCAAAGTCCTGTTTGTTTCCAACTATGTTGGCTAAAATACAAAAGTTATCATTTAACTTCCCTCTCTAATCTTTTAGTGGATCCCAGGCGCTTTCAGGATTAAGAGCAAACTCCCTAATGTAGCACAGAGAGCCCTTCTCCCATCACATCTCCATGTTTCTTTCCTTCCTACCACTACAAATGACTTGTCTTTCACTCACTCATGTGGCTCAATTTTTACTGTCATGACATCTCACTGTCATTGCAGAGTTAGTTATCTGATCCCTACTCCAGACTGGGTGCTCTTGGAGGTCAAGGGTATATCTTATTTTTATTTTTACCCCATTGCCAAGTTCAGTGCTTGGCTCAAATTAAGAAGCCAATCAATGTTTGTTAATTGATGAATGAATTAATCAATTAATCAAAGAAATCATCTTTTTGTCCCCCTGTGTAAAACAACTATCCAAATACACTCAGCAGGACAGTTTATCCTCTGTTCTTAGTATTAACCAGAGTTTCATTTTTTTCTCTGCCTGTCTCTACTTCCCACATCGCCACCATGGTTTTCTGACTTTGTCTTTGTAGCAGGACATAAAAGTAGCTGGATCATGCTTGAGAGAACACTCATTCAAGGACAACCTTAGAAATGGCAAGAAAAGTATTTCTGATTTTTTTTCTATTTGCATTATTGATGTCATTAACTGTATATATGAAAACCACTAAAAAATATTGGATGTATGCATGAGATAAAAGCCTAGAGAAAAATACACCACAATGTTAATGTTAATTTCTTTCACAGTCATGGGATTATAGGTGACTTTAATTTTTAGTGTTGTGAATTTTGGTATTTTCTAAGTTGTAGATAAAATTTTCTAGGTTTTTAGTGAACATGCATATATTACGTTTATAGCAGAGAAACAAGAAGGATTATGTTTTAAAGTATTAAGCAAACTGTGTAAACATGAGTTCTTATATGATATCGCTGTTCAAAATCCAGAAAAAGCATGTATTAATTATACCATAATTAACATATACCATATCCATGAATTAAAGTATATGTTATCTAAAATTTATAACAATCTTCTTTTCTTAAAAAAATGCAGATATGATTAGGATTGTATTTAACACAAAAGCTTTGTAATTCCTGCTTTAAATCTACTTGGCTATAAAAATTCTAAGAGAATTACCATGAAAGCAGCCCAAATCCATTCAAAGGAGCAAGCCTTTTAATCCAGTGACCCCCAATGCCTTTTTTTCTTTGCCATTCAATAATACAAATCACCCGTCTGTTACAAACAGGAACCTGAAAAAGTAACAACATCCTGGCAGTGACTGGCCCTAAAAACCATTCCCAAGTCTACCTCCAGACCTGAAGCTGTATTCAAGTGAATGTGCCTGAGGTGTGACCACCATAAGGAAACAGCACTGTGTCCTGTCTATGCCTATACTTGGCCAGGCTTGTTACAGCAAACATCCCGAAGTGACCACTGTGCTGTACACACCCCAACCAGGCAAGATTGATGTAGATGGGAGAGTGTCAGGCCTCCAGGCATGCGCTAGGGGAAGCTTCCATTTGAGAAGATTTTGCTTCCCTGACACCTCTGTCAGGACATGAAAAATGGAAGGGAATGAGCAACAGCCGGCTGCTCCTGCATTGAAGCCTGGCTTCTGGTATTTGCCGTGAGTGAGGAGGCTCTGGGTGGCATCCAGTAGAGACTGCTAGTCCTACGACTAGCTGAGGAAAAGCAGATCTAGACAGTCTTTTAAACTACAGTTGCAAAGAAGCCACTCTTATCTCTAGATCAAGGTCCCCTCTCCATCAAGGAGGCCTTGTAAAGAAAGAAATACCCCTGCTTCCGGGCTAAGAGTTCTGAGTTCAGTCAGGTTTAAATTTTATGTATCCTGTCATCTTCTCCTCTCCTTTCTTCATCAATCATCAGTCCCCAACTTGTCCTCACCAAAAAAAAAAAAAAAAAAAAAAAAAAAGATTTTTCAGATCTTCTGTGTTAGAAAACACCAATCATTTGAAGGTTGCACTTATTTGCTGCTCATTCATTCATGCCAGATAAGAAGCACAGATACCACCTTATTACAAACACTAAGCTCACTAGGGACTAGAGATCCCAGGTAAAGACCAGGATTTGAATAATCTTTGGTACATCCCCTCCAAAACATTTTCCCCCTTCTTATTCCTTCATGGGGACCCTCTCCAGTTTGAGACTCACTCATGAAAATCTGTCTGCTTTGGGCTTCTCTTCTGTTGGAAAATAAATAAAAAATCAGCAGTCTCATGTCTGATTTCTGCCCCTTCCCCATGCCTTCACATCGCCTCCATTAGACAGTGCCCTTGGCCTCCGAGGACTCCCTCACAGTACCATACCACCTGCACAGATCTGCTCCTTCAGCAAAGCCCCAAATGCTGTTCTTTCACACTTCCTCCCTCCCTTCTGTGTCCTATTCTTTTCTGCCTATCTCTATTTTTGGAAATCTCACCAACTAATTATCCATTCTATCAAAAGCGAGTACCCTGTCAGGGGTTTTTAATCTTTAAAGGAGCTCTCCTGGAGATGCAAAGCCTTAATGCTGTTGAATGAATCTGTATAGGTGGTATTGGCTGCCTGACAAGATTCTGGGAGCAGAGAACACTTTTCATAGGAAGTACTATTCTATTGTGTATCAATGGACAATCACTTTACACCATCTATAAGATCCACATGCAGGACAGGTCCTCTTGTCTGCAAGTGCTTTTACAAATGTACTGTGGAGATTTTGCAAGTAGGTACTTAAGATGCATTCCTTGGAGGTCTTGCCAGCAGCCAGTGACTTCATTTAACTCAACAGACAGTCGTGTTAAAGTATTGGCACTTTCCAATGGATGTTCCAATGGATGTTAACAAGAGGTAGTGGAAAGCGCCTTAACTTTCTAGTCAGAAAGGGTTCACCCTGTTGAGTCAAGGTCCCCATAGGAAACAGATGGCATACCAAAATTAGGATGAGTATGATACAGCAGACCATCAAGGGACACTGCAGTAACCCATATGTACAAAGGGAAAATAGAAGGAGACAGAACCCAGAGGAAAAAGGTTATATAGAAGAGGCTGTCTTGAAAAGATCAGCAATACAACCAGCTCAGGGTGACCTTGCAGAGAAAGGGGCAGGGGATCATAGACCCTGACCTCATTCTTTCTTCCAATCTTCTACTTGGATTTCCAATTAAATAAAAAAACTGGAAGTCAAAGGACTCATTTATTGGTGTGGTTATCTATGGGACAGATGTATAACTGTGATAATAAATGTAAGAATACCTAATTGCACAACTGTCCTTGATACATTTTATGCCAAGTACAATGTGAGTGATGCTTCCTGGAGTCCTGTAATTTGGTAACCCTATTGAGCACTTAGTACAATGTCTACCACATAGCAATTGCTCAGTGAATAGTAACTCCCCTCCTTGTTTCAACTGGAACAGACTTAGTTGAAAAGTTCCCAATTATATGTGATTCTCTTTGGACCTTTACATATGGGAGCCTAAAGAAAAACTCTGTCACCCTTTAGGGCTTCTTTCCCTTAAGTAGCGAAGGACTTATTGAAAGGTGGGGAGCTCTCACACCTGATTCCTATAATTACAGGAGTTGCAGAAACAGGTGCTTTCAAAATTTCTACCTCTGTTCACGTGCCTGTGCCTCTCATAAGGTGCTATGAGACAAGACAAATGAATTTTTGCAAAGTGAGAAAGAATGAGCTCACACACAGGATGGTAAGGGTGTTGATTAGAAATATTTCTAATTAACGCATAGGTCGATACTTCATACAGGAAATATCACTATCTGATATTTTAGCAAAGACAACTTACACTTACTCATTCCCCATAAATTTCAGGAAAGTTTCAGTTATGGTAGGAAGTACAGCCAACAAAACTTGCTCTCCCAATTAGACTGGCAGAATCTTTTGCAATATTGCTCTTGAAACTCAACTACCACTGAATAAAATCCAGCCTCAGCATACAAATACTGCAAAAATGTCTCAAGACAAGAAATGAAAACTATTTCAATGAAGACAAAATTGGTAAACCCATTTTATTAAAAAGTGAAGAAACAGCTAAGGGCTTCTCAGGAAGGGGAAGAATTAATCTCATTTTCACCAGCAACACTCTTTTTCAAAGAGAATTGTGTCCATAAGAGAACAACATTCGTACCTAATTATCTTAATAGTAAGCATCATAATAATGTGTTTGGAGACTGTGTTTTAGGACTTCCTTGAGAATTTATGCTCATATGACTTCTGTGTACCTCTTATATGTACCAAGGACAGTTGTGCAATTAAGTATCCTTACATTTATTATCACAATTATGATCACAATTTTGAGAGACAAAAAAATGGAGACTTCCCCTTATATCACAAATAACATTTATGTCCCCTCCCCCATTTCATCCGTACCTTTGTTTTGTTCTACCTCTTCACAACTCAGAAAAAAATTCCAAAAATCAGCCGAAAGTCAGTTGGCACATTTTTTGTCACTAAGACAAATGCAGGGTATAATGAACAAAGGGGTCACACAACTGTTTGACCTTGGAGAAATTACTTTACTTCTATGGGCTTCAAATTTCTTACCTGTACAATAAAGGTTTAGATTAGTGCTATCAGGCACTCACCAGTTCTGACATTATATTATTCTAAGACAGAGAAAACAATCTCCTTGGTTCTTACAGCTCCAAGTTTATTGACCTTCAAAATACTTCTGGTTTGGCACCATGATACAAGTGAACACCAACCATATATGGCTATAACTACCATAGTGAAAAGGCAATGTTTCCTATGCACACAGCAGTCAGGGGACAGGAAAATTCACAGGCTTTCCTGAATGATGTGACTGGCTGTGAATATCAGAGAGATCTCACATATCAGCTAATGGGTTTGGACAGGAGGACAGGAGGTCTCCAAACCAAAGGTCAACAGTGTAAACAGAAGTATACACATGCTGACAATTTGAAAGGCCTCATTACCATAAAATCAGCTGGTTCAGTTCCAAGGTCACAGTATAGAATCCTGAAAGGAAACCTGGCTATCTGATATATGACAGATTATGCCATTAAATACCTCTGTATCAAAGTGAGCCCAGGCTAGATTCCTTTTCAATCATCTAGTCAACATATATCAATTGAGGTCCTGCTTTATGTCATGTTCTGTGCTAGGTACATGAGCACATGATTAAGTGGAACACAAGACTGACCTGGCCCTCTTGGAAGAGATAGATAGTAAATAAAGAAGTGTACAAATATATACCTACATAACTGGATAAAGGCCATAGAGAAAGGGTAACCAGCACGATGAGATATTATAAAAGGGATAACCTTAAGGATCAGAAAATAATTTTCTGAGGAAGGAACATTAAAGTTGAATTTGATGCATGAGTAGGAGTCAGCCAAATAACTGATAGAACATTTCAGGCAGACAGAATAGCATGCATTCAGAAGCTGAGGCGGGCAGATCATCTGAGATCAGGAGTTTGAAACCAGCCTAGCCAACGTGGTGAAATGCCATCTCTACTAAGAATACAAAAAAAATTAGCCAGGCATGGTGGTGGGTGCCTGTAATCCCAGCTACTCAGGAGGCTGAGCCAGGAGAATCGCTTGAACCTTGAAGGTGGAGGTTGCAGTGTGCCATGATTTTACCACTGGGCGACAGAGCGAGACTCTGTCTCAAAGAAAAAAGAATAGCATGCAAAGTCTTCAGGTCAACATGGCTGAGACACTGAGAACAGGAGGAATGTGAAGCTTGAGAGGCAATCAAAGGTTAGATGGTGCCTTGTGGACTATGTTGAAGATTCTAGATTTTAAGAGCAATGGTGAATAACTTGACATCATATAAGTTCATATTGGATCACTCTGGATCACTGTGAAGAATGGATTGGGAAAGAGGAAGGATGGAATAGAACAGAGATGAGGTCATTACAGCAGTCAAGTCAGAAAATGACAAAATCTTGGACGGAAGCAGTGGCAAAGGAAAAGGAGAAAAGGGAGTATATTTGAAAAGCATTCTAGGAGAAAATTTGAGAGGCTTTGTGAAAAGTGGAATATGTACGTGTAGAAAAGGAAACCCTTGTACTCTGTTGGTGAGAATATAAATTAGAACAACCATTATGGAAAACGCTATGGAAGTTCTTCAAAAAGCCAAAAATAAAATTACCACATAATCCAGCAATCCCACTTCTGGGTACAAATCCTAAGGATTTGAAATCAGTATGTCTAAGAGATGTCTACATTCTTATGTTCACTGCAGCATTATTGACAGTAGCCAAGCTATGGAATTAAGCTAGATGTTCATCAATGGATGAATAAATAAAGGAAATGTAATATATATATATATATATACACACACAACGGAATACTATTCATCTTTTAAAAAGAAGGAAATTCTGTCATTTGTGACAATATTAATGAACCTGGAAGACATTACGCTAAGTGAAATAAGCCAGGTACAGAAAGACAAAACACACACACACACACACACACACACACACACACACACACACACGTTCTCCCTTGTATGTGAAATCTAAAACAATCAAACTCCTAGAAGCAGAAAGTAAAATTGTGGTTACCAGAGGCTAAGGGATAAGGGAAATCAGATGTTGGTCAAAGGATACAAAGTTACAGTTAGAGGCGAGAAATAAATGATAAGTATTTTTTTTAAAGAAAGGAAAAGTGGTTATGTGAATAGAAGATGAGAGAGATGAAAAAATATGCCTATATTTATAGTGTGAGCTACTAGATATATGGAGGTTCCTTTTTCTGAGAAGGGAGGCACTGCAAAGGAAGACATTTAGGGTACAGAGATGGAAATCAAGAGTTCTGTTTTGATAGAACTATGTTAAATGCTGTTATGAGTTATTCAAAACAAAGATTTAAAAGTAACTATTTGAATTTAGGAAGACCATTGTTGACTTTAACAAGATCAGTTTAGGTGGCGTTAACACGAGAGAAATTTTGATTGAAGTGAATCAAAAAGTGAGGAATTTTTATTGGAGTGAACCAAAAAGTGAATGAGAGATAAGAAAGTAGAAGCAGCATGTGCACAAAAACATTTTAGGATGTTTGTTATAAAATGTCACTAAAAGGTGCAAGATCAAGGGAAAGTATTTTATTTTTATTTTTAATTACACTTTAAGTTCTGGGATACATGTACAGAACATGCAGGTTTGTTACACAGGGAGGTATACATGTGCCATGGTAGTTTGCTGCACCCATCAACTGTCATCTACATTAGGTATTTTTCCCAGTGCAATCCCTCCCCTAGTCCGCTACCCGCTGACAGGCTCCAGTGTGTGATGTTCCCCTCCCTGTATCTATGTGTTCTCATTGCTCAACTCCCAATTATGAGTGAGAACATGCGGTGTTTGGTTTTCTGTTCCTGTGTTAGTTTGCTGAGATAAAGTATGACATGACAGGGATACAGGCTGCTAGGATAACCCAGCGAGTGAGCATAGACAAAGCTGTAGGAGCTAGAGGGAATACCTACTAAAGCAAGGGGAATAGGTGATGTCTGGAACACCTAAAAAGGCACTGGCTGCTGATTAGAAAAGGGATGCTTCTTCCATTAATCATCAAGGAAGAAAATGCAGGTAAGTCTGTCCATATTGTGGTGGAAAAAGGGAGATTTCCTATTTGATGGCTTCTGTTTCTTCTGTGAAAAGAAAGATGTCATTTGATGAAGGCTGGGAGAAGTTTAGAGATTTCAGGAGGATGTAAAATATTAATAAGTGTTTTGTGATAAAGAAAAAACTCAATACAGAAATTAAATAACATATTTTGGTATTATTGAGGGCCCAGATGTTTGTTGGTGCTTATTAATTGACAATGATACAATCCTTCCCCCATGTGTGATTTTTTCCAGAGGTCTTGAGCTAGCTCTTTGAATGTGAGCAAGTAGCTGGGTTCAGTTGGGCTGGGATCAGGCAGTTGCAATGGATTGAGAGTACTTGCAAGAGAGAGATTAAAGTGAAGGCCATAGTATATTATCTGGATAGAATAAAAATGAAACAGGAAGGGACTCGTAGAATTGAAGAAACCGATAACTTGGACATCTCGACAAGGTAATAGAAACATTGTATAGAGATATTTGAGCCAGCGATCTGGAAAGTAGGATGTTTAAATTAGCAATATTAGAGGTAGGGCTTTGTATTAATGACCAAAGCCAAGAGTAGGAAAGATGAATAGAATAAACAGGGTAGAGGAGAGAAAAAGTCACTAAAGAAAGGAAGAAGCCAAGAAAATGTGAGGCCCGAGTCCTTCTGGGCATGTTTAACTAAATGAAACACTTTCTAGGATAATAGCAGAAGGCAAGGGGCTAATAAAGACTGAACAAGGCCTTCAGTGATCAAAACTGTATGACCAGAAGCTAAAGGGAGAAGATAGTATGCCTTGGTAATGTGGCTTTGAGAAAAGCATAAGGGAAAGGCTTATCAAAAGGCTTTGAGGAGGCATAAGGGAAAGGGATGTCTTAGGAGTTCAACCAAACGTCAAACTAGCAAGCTGGAAGACAAAATATCTGCAGAAGTTGAAAAGTTAGAGGTTTATTTTTAGAAAACTATAGGAAGCATCAACTATAGGCTTTTTGTAGGGGAGAGGGCAGTGTATGGGGTCTATATAGAGGTTATGTGGATTCATAGAAGGATATGAATTCCCCTTTATGCATTAAGAAAATGCAGGAATAACTTAAGGCAGGGACAGCCAATGTACAGTTGAGAACCATAGGCCTCCTGCTTTGTTTTGCTTTGCTTTTTATTTTGGCAGAAATAGTCTTCAGGGCTTCTGATACGCTCATTGATGCATAAATCAACACTTTTGTTCTTCTCATGAAAATCATATAAAAGTAATAAACAATTTTTTAAAAATTCAAACACCATTTTTAGTGGAACTAGGAGATGAATTTAAGCTACAGAGCATCAAAACATACAAAAGAGCTGCCAAAAGCAGCTCAGAGCAAGCAGAAGCTGTCCTGGGAGGGAAAAAATGAATAAATAGACATATAAAGGAACACAACACTGATGGATTTCGTCATTTGCAAGTGAGGGTTTTACCTGAAATGCAAAACCCATATCCCTTTTTCGCAATAGTGGATGTGAGTGGGGTGAGCAGGGCTGGTAGCAGAAGCCCTGCTCTGCTAAGTCTAGTTCGGAGAAGATGAGAAGAGAGTGCACAGACATACTAAGATGAGTCTGTCTATGCAGCAGCAGCAAAGGAGAGAACACTTAAGTTTACTCTGGACTCTCACCACCTCAAAGAGAAATTTCCTGTGCATAACTAATTCAGGAAAATCTAACTTTTGCTCACTGAAGAGCAATAAAAAGTGAACTGGCACAGACATGATACAAAGAAAATATTTTTAAAATGTGGAAAAGAGCAAAAAAAAATCTTATAAAGCATAGTCCTTAGAAAATGTCATGGACATATGAAAATTGTGATGAACACATTTAACCATTAGTTTTAAAAATGTAATGAAACAATCCCCCTTGCTAAGGAAGACAACAGAGCAGAAATATAAGAAATCAGACAAGAGATCGAAAAACAAGAAGAAGAAAAGAGTTGGCGGAAACCAGGAAACAATCAGGAAGGGGAAAAAAATCACAGACAAAGATGAAATTTTAAAAGGCACTAGAAGAGTACATATGACAGCACAGTAAAGGACATAAAGACTAAAAATGAGAAAAGCAAAAAAAAAAAGACACATAAAGGAAAAGTAATTAAAGATTAGAGAGACAATGAAAAACATGAGAAAAGCAAAGAAGAACCAACCTATGCATAATCAGAGTTTCCAATGAACAAAACTAAATAAAGCTAAATGTAATTGTGAAACTGAATAATTAAAAATATATAATCAAGAAATAAATAATAAATAATCCTGAAATAAAAGCATTAAATATTTTTAAAAGTTTCTGCATGTACCAAGAAATATGTACAAAAGTAGTCAATACTGAGACATGTCTTAGTAAAGTTTATGACACAAAGAATGGTCTAGGCAACCATGCAAAACCATGGGGTATAAATCAGACTTGCATCCGATTTTTCTACAGAGAAATTCTGCACTGAAATACAATATAGCAACACTTGCAAGGTTTTCAAAGAATGAAATTAAGAGCTAAAGATTTTAAATACAGCCAAACTGTCCTTTAGTTATAAAGGCCACTGGCTAATATTTTTGAACATACAGGAATTATAGACATATTGTAATTTGGAGTCTTTCTTGAGAAAATACTAGAGGACAATTATGAGATGGCTGAGGAAAGTATGGCAAACAAACAGTGCACTGAATACATTTAACTCTTCAAATAAGACCAAAATAAACTGTCAGTATTAGGGTGCCGGGATGGAAACAACCCCCTAATGCTGATATGTTAATATCTTGGCCATGTAGATACATGCAAATAACAGAAATTAGCTGGGGAAAGGAGGGAAGGAGTTTAAAGATAGAGTAAGATTGCTGATTTCCCATATAAAGCATCTGTCAGTCAAACCATATCATTTAAAACTGATAAATCAAATAATAAAATATAGTCACATTTAACAACACAAAGTTAACCAATAAGAAATGTAATATCATTTCTTAAAATCAGGTAGAAAGAAAGAAGAAGCAGAAGAGGGAAAAAAGTCAACATGCTTCCTTGTGACTACTAATTGATCCTGGTAAGATAAATAAAGGACTAAGGGTATTAAATTAATTTATAATTATCAAGATAATACTCGAATAAAAATACAGATTTTCCTAAAGAAAGAAAGGGCTGAATTGTGAAAGTGTTTTTAAAACTTGATAAAAGGTCAGGTGCGGTGGTTTACACCTATAATCCCAACACTTTGTGAGGCCAAGGTTGGGGATCACCTGAGCCCAGGAATTTGAGACCAGCCTGGGCAACATAATGAAACCCTATCTCTACAAAACATAAAAAAATAGCTGGGCATGGTGGTGTGCATGTGTAATCTCAGTTACTCTGGAGGCTAAGGTCAGAGGATCACTTGAGCCCGGGAGGTCAAAGCTATAGTGAACTGTGACCGTACCACTGCACTCTCGTCTGCGTGACAAGAGTGATATCCTGTCTAAAAAAAAAAAAAAAAAAAAAAAAAAACTTTAATTAAAAAAATTTTTTTAATAAAAATATAAACTTGATAAAATATCCAACAATTAGGGATATATAAAGACTTAATATAATAAAAAAGTCTCAATAATGTATTAGTGTTTTTACACTGCTATAAAGATACTACCTGAGACTGGGTAATTTATAAACGAAAGAGGTTTAATTAACTCATAGTTCTGCATGGCTAGAGATGCCTCAGGAAACTTATATTCATGGCGGAATGCAAAGGGAAAGCAGGCACCTTCTTCACAGGCAGCAGGAGAGAGAGAGAGAAGCGGGGAACTGCCAAACACTTTTAAAACCAACAGATCTTGTGAGAGCTCCCTCACTATCAGGAGACCAGCATGGGGGGAAATGCACCCATGATCCAATCACCTCCCCCCAGGTCCCTCCCTCAACACATGAGGATTACAATTTGAGATGATTTGGGTAGGGACGCAGAGCCAAACCACATAAAATAGATCAGGTTTATGGGAAAATTTAAAGGGCATATCACTCAAGTCAGAAATAAGACATTGATGTTTACCACCATAACTACTTTGTAACATATTATTAAGTTCAAACTATACTAAAGTAACTGTCAACTTCCAAAACAAAACAAAAAACTTTTCAATATAGCCTGCTGTCGATGCTATGGGGAAATGGGCACTCTCCTGCACCACTAATGGAAATGCAAATTGGTACAAGGCTTATTTATGCTGGGAGACTTAGCAATACCATTCAAAATTGTAAAGGCATATACCCTCTGATCCAGCAATTCTATTTATCTACACCTATGTACAATAATATTCATCACAGCAATATTTGAAGTAGCTGCACATTATAAACAATCTAAAATCCAACAATGGAGAGTTGGCTAAATAAGGTAATAGTATATGCAAACAATGGAATATAATGCAACTGTCAACAACCACAAAAAAGAAGAATGGCAGTTTGGGCTGCAATGAAGTGATCTCCAGGGTATATTATTGTTTAGTGAAAAAAAATGAACCAGCAAACGATGCACAGCAAATGTTATCTTTTGTGTAGAAAGGAAGAAAAATTTTAAAAATGTATGTATGTTTGCTTGCACATTTATGAAGAAAAGGAGATGGTTTAAGAAAACTATTAACAGTGTCTATTCCGGGAAGCGGGAAGAGCTGGGTGGATGTGTAGGGTGGAATATCTGTCTCAGTTTGCCTAAGATTATCCTGATTTCCCCAGACAGTCCTGGTTTTCACCTGTTTAAAACCAAAATATTACACTTACACTCTCAAAACTTTCTCAGTTTGGATGATAAGTTAACCATTAACTTGTACATGAACTGGCAGCCAGTGACAGCACTTACAAAGCACTTACTCGGTGTCAGGCACAGTTCTAAACACTTACATACTTAATCCCCACAGTTCATCCTCTAACTTCTGCTGCTATAGTCAGTGGCTCATCTTATAATGATTTCAAGCTGGCAGGATTGGGCCAGTAAAAACTAAACACACAGTAGTTATCTTTCATAAGGTACTTCCTACATCCTAAGCACTTTCAGGTAGGTATTAATAGTATTCTCATTTCACATGTGAGAGAACTGAGCAAAAAGAGTTGGAGTAACTTGCCGTAAGTCACGCAGCCAGACAAGTAATAAAGCTGGAGTTTGCGTTCATGTTTGTCTGTCCCCAAAATGTGCGTTTTGTGTTACCTGTGTGTGTGCATTTGTGTGTATGTGTTCTAACCCCATCCTTGAAGCTCAGTACAAGTAATATTATGTTGAATTGCCAAGTTTAATTCCTCACAATTCATGAAATTAAGGCATTATGATAATTTATAGAAAAAAAGAAAACAGAGGTTTGTGCATTTAATGAAACTTTGTTTCCAACAACGCTCATATGTAATGTATCTTCTAAATTAATCATGGCTATTAAAAAGTATCCCTACTGAATACTAAACTGGAAATATAGTATGAGGTCAATTATATAACTCACACACACAGGGGAAAGAAATAATAGTGGCCCTCTCTGAGTTTCAGAATTATTAGTAACTGGTTTTGTCTTTATATTTATCAGTATTATTTCTTTTTTTCACATTGAGCATGTTTTACCTTTTGTGTATAAAAAGCACAATAAAATATATTTTAAAGAAAACTACATGAACTCTGATACATACAGGCTTCTGATATCACGGCCTACAGTTGAAAATTAATAAAACAAAAAGTGACTCTAAAAAAATTAGTAGGGTATACATTGTTTCCAGTATACAGGTGGAAACACCTCCCAGAACTCTCACCTGAAGCTGAATAAAGTAACAGATTTGATTTTCTTATGAGTTAACTCTCTCTTCTAGGCCAGCTCTAGGATAAAGAAAATTAAAGAATTATAGATCCAGAATAAAAAAGGGGACAGTGAATAACAGGCACAGAGGTTTTGTGACCAGGAACACACAATTACAAGGTAGATTAAGATGTTGGTGTCTTTCTTCTTTATATTCAAGCTGACCCTTTTTAGAAGAATAAGAATAAGTAAATCCTGCTCACCAGTTTTTCTGAATATTCACAATAGTGCATGAAGCTATTTTGTCTTTGGAGTTGGTGTTAAAACTAAAGATGCTGTCATGGACTCCGAGGAGGAGGATGAGGCTTAATAAAACATGAAATAAGAGGAAACAAAATGAAGATTTACGTAAGATCTATGATCCTTGAAGACACAATTAGGCATTTTAAAGTTAATTATTTCTTTTTAATCTTCATAACACCTAGTGAGTGGAATGCTGGAGCTGGCTTGCCCTGGCTCCAAAGCATCAACTGTCAAATTTTCAGAAATTTTGCAAGCTGGTTGTTAAATACAACCATTATTAGTAATTAAATATAAAAGCTTAAAATTAAATTAAGAACAAAGGTAATAAATACCTAAAAAGCATCACTTTCTAATTATTTTAGTACATTTTACTATCATTTATGCTAAGATAATTTACATGTATTATATGTGTGGTAAGGAAAGAAATACTATATTTAATCATGCTTTAATGTTACATTGAATTCAGCCATAGTGGGGAAATTTACACCACAGAGTTAGGACACACTGCAAATCAGAGCTTTCTTTTTCCCCTTTCTATCTTCTTTTTGAGAGTTGATTGTTAAACATTTAACAGCACACTTCTATGAACTACATCTTATTATCTACAGCTACCGATGAGAAAACCAAGGCCCAAAGAAAGGTTGTATTTGAAAAAAATCATGCCATGCAGCACATCTGTTGTAATTTATTGATACTTTAATGCAAAATATTATAAAGATGATTCAATAAAAGGCTAAAGTTAAAACTTCTTGTTCAGAGGATACATATTTTAAAAACTGAGATTAAGTCAACCACTTTCTCAGAATCCCCTAATCATCCTTGCACAAATTAGCTGCTTAATAAAAAAATTTCCTTCTGTGGCTTACAGATGTTTTATTGTTTAATCTTAATGAGTATAAACTATCATAACCCTTTGACAAGATAAGACCTTAGTTCTTTTATTAAAACCTAATACAGGTAAAATTAGGTTTTAATTAGCTTTACAAGAATGCCTAAATTCTCTCATATTACTAGAATGTTTATTACATATTATTTTATTCTTACCCAACAACTCATTATGACATAGAAATATTTTGATTCCTTTTAAATGTTGTTATTGCAATGAACAAATAAGTTTATCAAAAAACTATAGCTAAAAAAATTGAAAAATATTTTGTAAAACATAAAATAACTCCAAGTATTTAAAAATGTTACCTTTAAACTTCCTGGTATTCATGGGCAATTAGCAAGGAGCATAAGTCTGTTAATTGAGAAAATCAACAAATATTTACTGACTGTCTCCTATTTACAAGGCACTTATTGCTTTCTCTCTGTTTAAAATATGTAGTTTATAATTAAAATTTTAAAAGCATATGACCTAACTATAAGAGCACAAAGTGACCACTGTGAAAAATCTGGTAAACTTTAAGAATCAAAACTAAAATCATCTATAATCTTGCCACCCAAAGTCTACCACAGTTAATATTTTGACAGTGTTTCTTCTAGCTTCCTCCTGTGTGTGTGTGTGTGTGTGTGTCTGTGAGAGACAGAGAGAGAGGTGTGTGTGCATGCACGTGCGCACATGCACATGTAACATCATTTTATTTTGCTAGGTTGAAAACCGAGAACCAGAATCTTATTCCAGTGCCTTTGATCTGGCACCCCATGACATTGAGCAGCTCTTGTCTTTCACCTTTACCTGATGAATCTGCCACAGCTGGCCACCAATCTCCATCCCCAGAAATTTCCTCCATTGCCCTGGAATCTTTTCTTTGGGACAAAGGACTTATTTGAGTAAACTTGGTAAAGAAATTCTTCCCCTCTTCTAATCCCTCTAAAGCAAGGCAATGCCGTATCCAGAGGCTAGTTAAAAAGAAACATCAGTTGCTTCATATGTAAAATGATCTCTAAGGTCTCTTCCTGTCAACCTAAGCAGACAGTGCGGAAATGGTTCAAAGTGCAGGCTCTCCGGTCCAAAAATGCTGAGTTCCTATCCAGTTCTGCCACCACCTAGTTGTATGTCTCTGGATATGTAATCTCTCTATCCCTCCATTTCCACAGCCATAAGTGAAAACTATAGGCTCACAATTCCTTATCTAAAACCCCTGGTGTTAGTTATGTTTTGGAAATCCAGAAGCTTTGGAATTTACAAAAGTAATAAAGTGGATATAAAGTACAATTTGTTACACCCACGGAGGGCATTATATCACCTCTTGCATATTCGGTAATGTTGCCAGGAGGGTCTGGAGCAGCACCTTGCAATCAAACACATTTATATTCCTACAGCAAAAACATGGTAACATAAATAAAGCCTAAACAGCTTCCTGTCATTTCAAGTCAGATTTTTCCACTGAGTTCAGAAGTCTGTTCAAGTTTTACTGCAAATGTGTTTGGAGAAACTTTTTGGTTTCAGAATTTAAAATATTTTAGAATGATGGATCAGGAATTGTGTCCTTGTAATACGTCATTGGGTTGTCGTAAATGACAAGAGTGCTTACCTATCACGGGGCCTGATACAGATCTGAGAGCTCAATAAATGTTACTACAGCAACAACAGCAACTAATCATTATTACTACTATTTGCATTGCCATTACTTATTGTTGTTATTATTTCTTATTCAAAAGCTCTGGACATCTCACTCCCTTCTCTCCAGTGCCACTGACATTTGCATTAATTCTGATCTTCCTTTCTTACCTCGACTGCTCTAATGTGCTTCTTAATCAATCTCTCAGCCTCTAGTCCTCCTGCAGCATCCATCTTCTGTTAGCACAGAATTGTTATAAAAACACTAACATGACCTCGTATGTCACCTACTTTCTTACTATCCTCCACTGGCTTCCCCTCACTAACCTCATGAAGCCTAAATTGTTTAGTATGATGTACAAAACCACTCCCTCCTTGTGCATTACACTCTAGCAATTCTTAAAGTCCCCTCAAACATACCAGACTGATTTCAATCCCCTGCCCTTGCAGAAGCTTTTTCTGAGGGCCTCAGATATCCCATCACACACATACCCCATATCATTACTCTGTCTTCTCTGCCATATACACATCTTCATTCTATCACCACGCTTATTACGGTGGGTTGGAACTTGTTTGCTTCTGAGTGTCCCTCTTTGAAGACAAGAGCTATTTTTTTCAACTCCAAATCTCCAGCACCTGGCAGTCATCAGCATTAAAAATGTTGATTGAACTAAATTCCATGTCTAACACTGTCTCGCAAGGTTAACTGGGTGCCAAATGTTCACCTCCTAAACATGGCAAAGCTGAACCTCTTTCTCTCTTTTTTTTTTTTTTTCCAGAAAATAATACATGCAGGGAAAGCCCAGAGCAGTTTGGTGTCATCCCTTCCACAGTGGAAGCTAACAAATGACTTCATGGTATGGGTAATTTGGGGTAGGGAGAGATGGGCTGCTGCGTTCTTAAATAACATCCAGAAAAACTAGTGAAGCAAGACAAATGGCTGAGAGGCTACAGGTGCTGCGTGAGTGTAAGGTCTTCCTGCCCATAGGTTGCTCCTGGCTATTAGTACTACTAATATTTTACTCTCCACAATAGCAGTAGCAGCAGGAGAAATGTAATGGCCAGTGCTCTCCTCGGGCCCTCAGCTGGTTGCCTGCCACGACACCAAAGCCCCAGAGGAGGAGCAGCTGCTATTCCTCTCTCTCCCTACCGATAACATGCAAGAAAAAGAGCCATTTCCAGTCTGGCTGTTTTAACTTGGTGGGTTTGTGTAGTGGAAGTGGTGAGATTTAAATTACATCTTAATTTTTTTACTCCTAAGATGCTGTTTTTTGAAGATGAATATTTCAGTGCTGGAACTGCATAATCCTTCCAAAAGCTCCAAATGCCAGTATGCATCTAATGATGAGACAAGATGCTTGGCACTATCGTAAGAACAGAAAACCAAATACCGCATGTTCTCACTCATAGGTGGGAATTGAACAATGAGATCACTTGGACACAGGAAGGGGAACATCACACACCGGGTCCTATTGTGGGGAGTGGGGAGGGATAGCATTAGGAGATATACCTAATGTAAATGACGAGTTAATGGGTGCAGCACACCAACATGGCACATGTATACATATGTAACAAACCTGCACGTTGTGCACACGTACCCTAGAACTTAAAGTATAATAAAAATAAAAAATAAATTAAAAAAAAAGAAATTGTTTCTAGAATAACAACAACAACAAAAAAATGTCAATCACGGGCATCCTGAGAAGAATGGAGGAAAGCAAACAATATCTAAAACAGTTTCCAAGATTCCAGTTAAAATACTCAATGAAACACGAAAAGATATGCATAGTTTTAGGATACCAAAATGTGGAAGTATTGATCAATAGCTAAAATAACATTTAAAGATAAAATATGAAGGCATTCATTTAGTAAACATTTATTCACCACCTACTATTTGCTAGATTCTGAGTCAAGAGTAAAATAAGAACATCTGCTACTACTATTTAATAAATTCAGTAAGTTCTACCTTACGAAATAAGAAGAGAAGAACAAATTATTACTATTTATACCTTTGCAAGGAAGCATTCCCTGACCATCCTATTAAAACTTCAAAGCATACTGCCCCCCAGGACTCACTTGATACCTCCATTCTCTGCCTAATTTTCCTCTGTCATGCTTAATGCCTTTTAAAACATTGTATATTTTACATAGTTATTTTCTTTATTATATGTCCCTCCATTAAAATGCTAGCACTGAGGGTATTCCCTTGGATGAATATAACACAATGTCTTCATCTATTCCCTTTATGAAGGACATTAGTATTGTTATCTATGTTGTCACCATTACAAACAATACTTTTATACATGTCTTCTGGAGGATGTGTGTGAGTTTCTTATGATATATATAATTAATTCTTGTTATTTACAGTAATTATGTTGTCTAAGGTCACTGTGAACACTGAATAAGCTAATACTGAACCATTGCTGTGGGGGGGGTGGGGAAATACAGGGTCAAGCCCCCGAAAATTCTGGTCACAATATTTTTGTCAATCCATCAATAAAAACTTCGTTTATGTGTGCTTCTTTTAAAAGTCAACTACTTTCATATATATTGTTGATGCATTAACAGTGAACTCACAGCCACTTTACTGTAACTCATGCTTGCATGAAGCTTAGCTGACACATCTATTTTCTCAGTAACCCACATCACAGACTTCTTGCATTTCAGATTACTAGAAAACATTTCAGCACTACTCTTAGGGGCCACTTTTAATAGTAAAATCACCAAATAAAAGCACAGACCTTTGAAAATTATGACACTAAGTCAAACACAGATAGCAAACTTGTTTAAAGCATGAAAAAATGAAAGAAGAAGGCAGAGTTTTGCCTTGTTCAACCTCAGCTGGGAACATGCATGTCAAGTTACGCAAATTTTTCACAGCTCTGCGTATGTCCACAGGTGGCTGCAAAAGCACCATGAATATTGAGGGTTACAGATAAGTTTTTGAAAGCAGGCAAATTCACAAATACAGAATCTGTGAATAATGAGGATGGACTATACTTACAAGTAGTAATTCTGGATATTAAAATATAGCCATCATCAATTTTACTAGATGTTAGCAAATTGTTATTCAAAATGTTTGTACCTATTTCACTTCTACCCTAAGTTTCACTAGATCCAAGAGTCCCCACATTCATTCCAACCCTTGGTATTACCACCATTTTTAACATCCATCAATCTGAGGCACATAAAATGTCAACTTGTGGTTATTTGTTTACATTTTGATTCATTAGATTACTAGAGAGACTGAGCATCTCATAAAGGTTTTTCTTCCTTTGTTCCTGTTGATGCTCTTTGTTCATTTCCTGTTGTTTGTTGATTGGTTTGTCTTGGCTATCCTTGGTCATCTACTTCTACATATAAATTTAGGAGTAAGTTTCCTCAGTTTTATGAAAAATTCTATTAGATAATTTATTGGAATTATACCAATATTTCAGGTTAATTTGTGGAGAATTGACATCATTAAAAGAATTACTATCTTCTATGTGTTTAAGAGATGTTTTGTTATTTTCTTTGCAAGAATATTATACATTTGGAAGTTAAATTTATTTCTAGTTATATAGAATGTGTTATTATAATTTATGTGCTTATCCATTTCATTTTCTAATTGATTGCTGTTGACACAGGGGTCACCATTGATTTTTTTATGTCAACGTTTTTTCTTGAAATCCTCTGAACTCCCTTACTATTTTTAATAATAGTTTGTGGGTTCTGTTGGAGTTTTTCTCATCTAGATGTGGCAGAAACCACTAATTACAGCCCAGAGCCTATTTGCCACATTTTCCTTTTGTCTAGAGATACTCCTCCTCCCCTTAGTATTCCTTCTACGCAGATACACACATCAATTTCAGCTGAGCACATAACCACAAGCTAGAAATCACATGTTCCATCTTCCCTGTAACCATATGGTTAAGTTGTGTTTTTTGTTTGTTTGTTTGTTTTCTTTTTCTTCTGTTGTTTAGTTTTGTTTTTAGTGGGAAGGGCTAGGATTTTCAGTACAAGATAGATTAGTAGCGGTGGAGATGTGCATCCTTGTCTCATACCCGATTTAACAGTACTACCTCTAAATGCTTACTAATATAACATTTGTCATAGCTTTTGGATTCCCTCCTTCACTGCTACTATGTATTTCATCTTATTATGTAATTTCCCTTTCTTTCTTAGTTGGTTAAGAGGTTTTTTTATTTATTTATTTTTTCTCATAAAAAAGTGTTAAATTGCATGCAATGCTTTTTCTGTATGGTATTGTGTGCAAGGATTTTTGTTTCTTTCTGTTTTTCTTTGTTTTCTTTTTTGTATGTCTTCTATATTCCCTCAGCTGTCTCATTCTCTCTTGGTTGGTAGTCTGACCTGCTGAATCTCCCCTCCACTTCTGGGCTTAGAAGAAATGCCATACAACAGGGCTTGGGAACTGGCTTCTTGAGTAGCTACCAAGTTGCCAGATGTATAGAAGTACTAGGTCTCTGTGGAATAAAATTTGACCAATGGGAAGCAAGAGTCAGGAGGGACCCAGACAGATACATTTCCCCTTCTGTCCCTCTGTGGTGGTGTTTCCTCTTACAAACCTTTTACAAAAGTTCCCATAAGCAGAGGGAATATGCTTAAATGTCTTTGCAACTGAATGTCTCTGAACTTGTATGGAAGTGGTGGCCACTACAGCAACACGATCGCTGTACATCTTTCCTTGCCTCACATGACCTATTTTCCTCAATCACTGCTTAGATTTATACTTCTCAAAGTGTCAACATTATAATCTGTGCATTGGGCTCTGGTTTCCAGCATGTGCAGCCTAGGACACTCAGGCTAAAATCCATTATATCTAGTAGGACAATGTTAATGTTTTCTCCTTTAATCTCTTAGATTATTAATATGGTGACAGATAGATAGATATTGATACACAAATCCATCTTTCACTCCTTCATTCTGAGAAAAATTCTTCTTGTATTTTTAAAACACTAGATTTTTTTATATGCTAGCATTTTATTTAGGAATTATTCATTTATGACCTTAAATAAGATCAGTCATTAGAATTATTTTACTGTCAGTATCTGGTTTCAGTGTCAAAGTAATACGTATCTATAAATTGGAGTTGATGCCTTTTTTTTTTCTTTTTGTGTTATCTGAAATACGTATAATTACCAGTTCATTGAGGCTTGATGAAATTTGCATTCAAATTTTATTGGCTTGATGTATTTCTTATTTGAGAGATGTGGGACTGATAAGGGCATATTTGTGACTGCCAAGTCAAGTTCTTTAATGGATGTTGGTTTACTGAGGTTTTCTATAACTCCATCGGTCAATAAAATCTTAAGTATTAGAATAATTTACATTGAAAATGTAGCTTGAAATTTATGAAACAGAAGAGCATACTCATTACTTGTAATCCAGACAATTCTACTTTTGTGTAGTTTTTAAGCTGAAATTATCATAAATGTACAGAAAAATGTGTATGTGTGAATGAAAGATCAATACAGTATTTATTATAATGCCAATAATTTGAAAACTATATAAATATCCAAAAATAATTAAGATTGATTTATAAAGTGTGTTCTATCCATCCCATTGATTTCCTCATAGCCAATGAAAGTTATAGTCTTGAATCTTGGAGAATATATAAAGATTATGAGACAATACTTTGTGTTGGCAAGTGAGACATAGCAGTATATTCTATTACTTATTTTTGTTTTAGAATGGAGAGAGGAAGAGAATTAAAGACCTGTAGAATTTATCCCCAAGTTTTAGCCTTGTGATATTCTTCATTAAATTTTTATACATTTTATCATAACATGATGACATTTTTGTCATCAGGAACAAAACATGTCATAAAATATCTTTTTAAATCGCCATTGTTTTCTACATGTATCATAGCCATACTAATTCAGGATGAGGTGTTAGATCATCTTGCATGTGAGGCAGCCTCTCCCAATTCAATGCCGTGTCCTACTTAGAATGAATTGGGATGCAAAATAACCCCACACTGGGACTCAGTGAGAAACTGCTGACATCTATACTGTTATCATAGCACGTCCCACTGGAGCCCCACTCTTGTCAGAATACATCTAGGGCATCCTCCAAACTGCAAAAATAACAGCCCTTGCCAAAGGATAATAGTGTCTCCATGCCCATCAGCCTGATCCTGGAACAAAACTAATAGCTTCTTGAATTGAACCAGGGAGATTTTGAAAAAGAAAATTTCCATGGTGTACACTAGCATGGTTTGTGTTCCATGCAGCACCAGGTACCCAGTAAGAAGACCCTTGTTATAAAGAGAGCTAAAGAGGAACACGCACAGAGCCTTTTGCTATCAGCATTGTTATCAAACTGTTGGATAAGAAATCATTTGACCAGGGGAGTGTACAGAGGGTAACTGAAAAGGTATAAAATTAAAATTTCTGAATTCTAATGCAAGCCTTTCGCTGAGGAAAACAAATTCCATAATGGCAAAACAATCCACACCAGGTGGCAAAGCTCTTCTGACCTCACGACTTCCAATTCCCTCAATTAGCCATTCACTCACCAGGTATTTGTTCAGATCCTGCTAACTGTGGGAGGCATTTTTGCTCCAAAGAAGTGCAAAGGTTTGTTGTACACAGCCTCTGTCTTCAAGGAGCTTATTCTCGAAGGGAATTTCTAAAGTCAAACAATTCTATTGCATTTTCTGTACCAGAAAGTGAATGAGATGCAGAATAGCTGGAGATAATTAAAGTTGAGGCAAAACCGCAAAGTCAGAGGTTTGGAAGTTTTATTCTTTCCACGTGGATGTGAAAACTTCTAAACATTGAATTTTTGGTTGTAGGGGAGAAGGATGTAAGCTAGAGATAGTAATTGTGGAAGAAGGAGATAAAGAATACCTGAAAGTTTGATAGAAAACAACCTGTGTGGGACAGGCAAATAATGGGACATTGAAATAGAACATATGTCTCAAAGCATGAGAAAGACTAGCCAAGTCCTGGCAGTGTAATGTAATAAGAAAGATGACAATAGGTAACTTTACAGAGTTACTCCTACATTCCAGGCATTCTATTAGCCATTTGAAATGCTTTATCTCATTGAATTCTCACTGCAACTCTGTGAAGCAGGTATAGATGAGCAATAAATAGTTCAGAGATAGAGCGACTTTTCCCAGTTCTTGACCTTAGTGGAGGCAGTGTTTGAATCCAGGCAGCCTGATTCTAACAATTTCATTTTTGTACATCATACCAATGGTCTCAGTGTGGTCCTTAAACCAGCTGCAGCAGCATCACTTGGGAACTTGCTAGAAATGCAAATTTCCAAGTGCCCATCCCAGACCTGCTGATTTAGAAACTGTGACCATGGAGCCCAGGAAGCTATTTTAGCAAGTCCCCTGGGCGATTCTGATGCAGTTGATGTTTGAGAAACACTGCACTATCTCAGACTGTTTTAAATCAGAGATCTGGAGTCAAATTCAAACTCTACTACATCTCAGCTATGTGACCTTTGGCAATTGATACAGCTTTTTTTTTTTTTTTTTTTTTTTTTTTTTTTTTGAGACAGAGTCTTGCACTGTTGCCCAGGCTGGAGTACAGTGGCATGATCTCAGTTCACTACAACCTCTGCTTCCCAGGTTCAAGCAATTCTCCTGCCTCAGCCTCCTGAGTAACTGGGATTATGGGTGCCCGCCACCATGCCCAGCTAATTTTTTGCATTTTTAGTAGAGATTGGGTTTCACCATGTTGGCCAGTCTGGTCTTGAACTCCCGACCTCATGATTCACCCACCTTGGCTTCCCAAAATGCTGGGACAACAGGCATGAGCCACCGCGCCCGGCCTGATACACCTTTCTAAGCTTCAATTATCCAATATATAATATAGAGTTAATAATAAGGACCCCTGCATTCCCCAATCCTGGAAGGTTTTATAATGAATAAAATGAGATAAATACAAGTAAACTGTGTAGAGTACAGTTCAAACACTGTACTTTTAGAAAAGATTATCACTCACCCAGGCCAATATGCCTGAGCTGGACAGAATGTTAGACACCAAAGTTGAGACATCAATTTCCTTAACATTCCCATCCAGGGACCACTGCAGAACTCTGTCGAAAACACCATCACATTGTGGAAATTGGGAAAATCAAAAAATCCAATTAAAAAATATATATTTATCTTCCACCCAGTCTAGCTTACTTGTGTAATTGCCTGTAACACTGAAACACAATCATGCCTATCTGGAAAATAAGGGGACATTGTACCAACTCTCAGTTGCAATTTACGGTGATCTGTTTTGCTCCCCTTACCCGCCCCACTCCCTGAGCTGCCCACTCACACAAAGCCACCTAAATTAAAACATAATATAATGCCCTCAATTGCAGTGCTACTAAGCTCTGAATATGAATGCCTGACAGAATCTTGTTTCTTTTTAATGACTAGCCCCATTATTTTAAATATCATCTGAATACTAAAACGCTACTGCAAATTTAAGTAATATGTCATACTTCTAGGTGTTTCTAAATATTCAGATCATTAAAACGATGGAAACAGCTCTGAAAACAATCGTGAGCCCTACAATACACTGTATGAGGCATACGGACATGAGAGAGACAGAGTGAGATAAGTGAGAGAGGGAGAGGGAGAGAGGAGAGGGAGGGAGGAGAGGGAGGGAGATATTCAGGCTGACTGGCATAAAAGGGATTTATAAACATATTACTTCTGAAACCCTTATTGCTTGAAAAATGCTGGTAATATCTTCTGACAACGTTTATTTTTATGATATGTTTGATTTACTTTTCAATCCACAGTGAATTTCAAATAGTTTGAAAGATGTCTCATTACCATAATTTATATCAGAAGAACAAAGAATATAGGTTATTATAGCTAACCAAAACTTTAGAGATAGATGGTAAAACTGTCCCTATAAACCTTATAAAGTTAATCAGAGAAGAAGGGAGAGGGAGAACTGAAAATAAAGCAAGCTTGCAGTACATTCAGCATCAGTCATGAGGTCGCTTGCTCTCTGACCTGCTTCCCCATAGTTGTTTGCCTATTGTCCAAGAATCATATAGAACCTGTTACAAGATTAGAGTTCCCCTTAACTGTTCTATAGATAAGAAGTTGAACATTATAAAATGTTTAGCTTTTCCCTCTGAGATATTCCCTCGGGTTCTGCATGCTGATGAAACTACTGACTCAGCTGGTCTGAAGAACCTAACTGATGCCAGCTGGTCAAGGACTCCCCCAAAGAGCTGGATTCTCAAATAATGCAGTTTCCACATCCTGATTATTTCATCCCACTTACCCTGACCAATGAACAACCCCAATTTTTCAGCCCTTTACCCTCCATAATCCCCTTAAAACCCAAGTCCAGAACTCCTCAAGGAGATAGATTTGAGGGTCTTCTCCCATCTTCTCACTTGGTGATCTGCAATCATTAAACTTCTTCTCCACTGTAAACCCTAATGGCTCAGTGTAATTGGTCTGTTACTATGCAGCAAGCATACAAACTTTGTCCTATAACAATGGTACAAACTCAGAGAGATATCACAAGAAAAAGAGCTACAGAAATGTTCAAAGGTTTCTCTAAGACCACAGAGGTAGTTAGAGGCAGAACCAAGACTAAACTCCTGATCACCTGATTCTTCATCCAGAGCATTTTCCTCCACATGAACATGCTTTTGTAGAGAAAGTTAGAAAGAAGAAGAAACAGAAATCAATTTTATTTAGAGTAACTCCCTCATAGAATGAGAGCTTTTTTCCTTAAGAAATCATTTCCTTAAATGTTTCCTTAAGTGCTGTATTAGAATTTAAATCTTCTTATATCCTAAGGGATTGAGTTTCAGTAGCACCTCTGTGACCCTAGGCAGGTAAGTGAATCACCCTGAACCTGTTTTATCACTGGTTAAAGAGCAGTAACTCTGGTTCCCTCCCAGTGTTGCTGTGCTAACACCTGGAGCTCATCAAAAGCAATGCTCAACAAATAAGCATCATCATAAATCCCAGGGATAGGAGTTGAGGCACACACAGGGTGAATATGCTAAGCTACAGCCTTTTCCATGACCTGAATGGTCAGCCAGGATGTATGGTTGAAAAGAAATAGCCACTGAAATGTTCATTCAATATATCACCCCCTTACAAACAAGCATGTTGTGTTGCTCCAAAAGTACTCTCTGTTGTCTATTCCTGACTCTTAAGGTCCACACCTAGAGGACTAAAGATAGAACATACAGGATTGAAGGGGGCTCATGGTCCCACATTACAATCCTCAAAAAATGACCTTAAAGACAGACTAGCAGGTGAAAGGATAGAGACAACATAGGTGACATCACCAAGAGTCACACACACCGAATACCTAAAACCAATTTTCCATTCATCTCTCTCCCTTCTCCCTTTCCCCTACTCAGATCCAGATCTGCCACTGCATACATATCACCAAGTTGTATCCTTTCTACTTCCAAAATGTTTCTCAACTTTATCCCCATCCCAGCTGGCCATATCTAGATCATCTCATTTAATGGTCATTCATGCATTCACCCAGCCAACATTTTTGAGTGCCTAAAAAAGTACTAGATTGTTTGAAGTGCTCAGAATTCCATGCATATTCAATTGCCCAGGCCTTTGCTGTTCCCCTTTGAGTAGACTCCCCTTCTAACCTGACAAACTCCTATTTACTCCTCGAGGCCCTGCCTTTTCCTATGATCCCATAGCAAGTTGCTCGTGCTTCCATTACAGCTAATATCTATTTCTTCATGCCTAACAAGTGCCTATTGTTCAGCAGGTGCTAAGTCAAGGGTCGATGAAGAGACATCTTTTCTTTTCCCTTGGAATTGGTTATGTTTTAGCAACCAGTCTAACCACCAGATCTGACAGTTACAATCAGACCATTACTTTATTTTCATTCAGTATTTGATCTTCTCTCAATGCCCAGTTCACATACAATGCACCACAACAAAATAAATGTGCTCAGACGACCTGGAACAAAACAAAGACCATCCTTCTGAATCACAGCAGATAGCATAGACTGGACTCCTTACAGGATTAGAGAAGACTGGAACTATATCTCAAATGTTCCTTCCTCCCCTTTCCATTCATTCATTCATTCAGCAACATTTATAGAGCACTTAATATATGGCAAGTGCTGTTATAAGAACTGAAACATTTATAATAGAATATTTATTTAAACCATGGAATCCTAAACAAATAGATGGGCTTCCAGTGTGGAAATGCATCTGTGGAACCCCAGAAACTGTTTAAAAAAAAAAAAAAATCCAGTGGGTAAATCCACTTTCCTGGGAGAGAAAATGGCTTTCAGCAGATTCTCAAAAAATCCCTGATTAAAAAAAAAAAAAAAGAAAATGTTCTGTATTGCTCTATACCCTGCTTAGAATAATAAATATTTATACCTGAACAACTTCCAAGATTTTGTTATTTGCTATATAAAAAGAATCCTCTCTCATTAAAAGTAAGGGCAAAGTTTTTGGACTCCTGGCAAGATGGCCAAATAGGAGCAGTTCCAGTCTGCAGCTCCCAGCGAGACCAATGCCGAAGACAGGTGATTTCTGCATTTCTAACTGAGGTACCCGGTTCATCTCACTGGGACTGGTTAGACAGTGGGTGCAGCCCACAGAGGGCAAGCAGAAGCAGGGTAGGGCATTGCCTCACCCGCGAAGTGCAAGGAACTTGGAGAATCTCCCTCCCTCAGCCAAAGGGGAGCCATGAGGGACTGTCCTGTCCGGCCCAGATACTATGCTTCCCCCATGGTTTTTACAACCCACAGACCAGGGGATTCCCACATGTGCCTACACCACCAGGGCCCTGGGTTTCAAGCACGAAACTAGGCAGCTGTTTGTGCAGACACTGAGCTAGCTGCAGTTTTTTTTTTTTTTTCATACCCCAGTGGCACCTGGAACCCCAGCGAGACACAACCGTTCACTCCCCTGGAAAAGGAGCTGAAGCCAGGGAGTCAAGTGGTCTAATTCAGCGGGTCCCACTCCCACAGATCCCAGCAAACTGAGAACCACTGGCTTGAAATTCTCACTGCCAGCAAAGCAGTCTGAAGTCGACCCGGGACTCTTGAGCGTGGTGGGGGGAGGGGCATCCGCCATTACCGAGGCTTGAGTAGATGGTTTTCCACTCACAGTGTTAAGTAAGCTGCCCGAAGTTCGGTGAAGCTCACGGCAGTGCAGCAAAGCGGGTGTAGCCAGGCTGCCTCTCTAGATTCCTCTTCACTGGGCAGGGCATCTCTGAAAGAAAGCCAGCAGCCCCAGTCACGGGCTTATAGATAAAACTCCCTTCTCCCTGGGACAGAGCACCTGGGGAAGGAGCGGCTGTGGGTGTGGCTTCAGCAGACTTAAATATTCCTGCCTGCTGGCTCTGAAGAGAGCGGAGAATCTCAAAGCAAAGCTCTGCTAAGGAACAGACTGCCTCCTCAAGTGAGTCCCTGATGCCTGTGCCTCTTTACTAGGAGATATCTCCTAACAGGGGCCGACAGGCACTTCATACAGGAGAGCGCTGGCTGGTATCTCGTGCGTGCCCCTCTGGGATGAAGCTTCCAGGGGAAGGAGAAGGCAGCAATCTTTGCTGCTCTGCAGCCTCCGCTGGTAATACCCAGGCAAACAGGGTCTGGAGTGGGCCTCCAGCAAACTCCAGCAGACCTGCAGTAGAGGGACCTGTTAGAAGGAAAACTAACAAACAGAAAGCAATAACATCAACATCAACAAAAAGGACACCCACTCAAAAACCCCACACAAAGGCCATCAGCATCAAAGATCAAAGGTAGATAAATCCACGAAGATGAGGAAAAACCAGGGCAAAAATGCTGAAAATTCCAAAAACCAGAATGCCTCATCTCCTCCAAATGATCACAACTCCTCTCCAGCAAGGACACAAAACTGGATGAGGAATGAGTGTGACAAATTGACAGAAGTAGGGTTCAGAAGGTGGGTAATAACAAACTCCTCTGAGCTAAAGGGGCATATTCTAACCCAATCTAAGGAAGCTAAGAACCCTGATAAAAGGTTACAGGAACTGATAACTAGAATGAATGACTAGTTTAGAGAAGAAGATAAATGACCTGATGGAGCTGAAAAACACAGCAGGAGAACTTCGTGAAGCATACACAAGCATCAATAGCTGAATGGATCAAGTGGAAGAAAGGATATCAGAGATTGAAGATCAACTTAATGACATAAAAGGTGAAGACAAGATTAGAGAAAAAAGAACGAAAAGGAACAAACAAAGCCTCCAAGAAATATATGACTATGTGAAAAGACCAAACCTATGATTGATTTGTGTATCTGAAAGTGATAAGAAGAATGGAACCAAGTTGGAAAACATACTTCAGGATATTATCTAGCAGAACATCCCCAACCTACCAAGACAGGCCAACATTCAAATTCAGGAAATACAGAGAACATCACTAAGATACTCATCAAAAAGAGCAACCCTAAGGCACATAATCATCAGATTCTCCAAGGTTGAAATGAAGGAAAAAATGTTAAGTGCAGCCAGAGTAAGGTCAGACTACCTATAAAGGGAAGCCCATCAGATTAACAGCAGATCTCTCTGCAGAAACCCTACAAGCCAGAAGAGAGTGGGGGCCAATATTCAACATTCTTAAAGAAAAGAATGTTCAACCCAGAATCATATCTAGCCAAACTAAGCTTCATACACAAAGGAGAAATAAAATCCTTTACAGACAAGCAAATGCTGAGGGATTTTGTCACCACTAGGCCTTACAAGAGCTCCTGAAGGAAGCACTAAATATCGAAAAGAAAAACCAGTACCAGCCACTGCAAAAACATTCCAAAATATAAAGACTAACAACACTATGAAGAAACTGCATGAATTAATGTGCAAAATAACGAGCTAGTATTGTGATGACAAGATCAAATTCACACATAACAATGTTAACCTTAAATGTAAATGGGCTAAATGCCCCAGTTAAAAGACACAGACTGGAAAATTGGTTAGAGTCAAGACCCACTGGTGTGCTGTATTCAGGAGACCCATCTCACATGCAAAGACACACACAGGCTCAAAATAAAAGGATGGAGGAATATTTACTAAGCAAATGGAAAACAAAAAAAGTCAGGGTTTGCAATGCTAGTCTCTGATAAAACAGACTTTAAACCAACAAAGATCAAAAAAGACAAAGAAGGGCATTACATAATGGCAAAGGGATCAATGCAACAAGAAGAGCTAACTATCCTAAATATATATACACCCAATACAGGAGCACCCAGGTTCATAAGGCAAGTTCTTAGAGATCTATAAAGAGACTTAGACTCCCACAAAATAATAGTGGGAGACTTTAACACCCTCTGTCACTAATAGACAGATCAATGAGACAGAAAATTAACAAGGATATTCAGGATTTGAACTCAGTTCTGGACCAAGCAGACCTAATAGACATCTACACAACTCTCCACCCCAAATCAACAGTATATACATTCTTCTCAGCACCACATTGCACTTATTCTAAAATTGACCACATAATTGGAAATAAAACACTCCTCAGCAAATGCAAAAGAATGGATATCATAACAGTCTCTCAGACCACAGTGCAATCAAATTAGAACTCAGGATTAAGAAACTCACTCAAAACCATACAACTACATGGAAACTGAACAACCTGCTCCTGGATGACTACTGGGTAAATAACAAAATTAAGGCAGAAATAAATAAGTTCTTTGAAACCAATGAGAACAAAGACACAATGTACCAGAATCTCTGGGGCACAGTTAAAACAGTGTTTAGAGGAAAATTTATAGCACTAAATTCCCACATCAGAAAGTGGGAGAGATCTAAAGTCAACACCCTAACATCATAACTAAAAGAACTAGAGAGGCAAGAGCAAACAAATTCAAAAGCTAGCAGAAGACAAATAACCAAGATCAGAGCAGAACTGAAGGAGATAGAGACACAAAAAACCCTTCAAAAAATCAATGAATCCAGGAGCTGGTTTTTTGAAAAGATTAACAAAATAAGTAGACTACTAGCCAGACTAATAAAGAAAAAAGAGAAAAGAATCAAATAGACACAATAAAAATGATAAAGGGGATATCACCACCGATCCCACAGAAATACAAACTATCATCAGAGAATACTGTAAACACCTCTATGCAGATAAACTAGAAAATCTAGAAGAAATGGATAAATTACTGGACACATACACCATCCCAAGACTAAACCAGGAAGAAGTTGAATCCCAGAATAGACCAATAACAAGTTCTGAAATTGAGGCAGTAATTAATAGATTACCAAACAACAACAACAAAAAAAGCCCAGGACCAGACAGATTCACAGCTGGATCCTACCAGAGGTTCAAAGCAGAGCTGCTACCATTCCTTCTGAAACTATTCCAAACAATAGAAAAAGGACACATCCCTAACTCATTTTATGAGGCCAGCATCATTCTGATACCAAAACCTGGCAGAGACACAACAAAGAAAATTTCAGGCCAGTATCCCTGATGAACAACAATGCAAAAATCCTCAATAAAATGCTAGCAAGCTGAATCCAGAAGCACATCAAAAAACTTATCTACCACGATCAAGTCAGCTTCATCCCTGGGATGCAAGGCTGGTTCAACATACACAAATCAATAAACATAATCCATCACATAAATAGAACCAATGACAAAAACCACATGATTATCTCAATAGATACAGAAAAGGCCTTCAATAAAATTCAACACCCTTTCATGCTAAAAACACTCAATAAACTAGGTATTGATGGAACATATCTAAAAGTAACGAGAGCTACTTATGACAAACCCACAGCCAATATCATACCGAATGGGCAAAAACTGGAAGCATTCCCTTTGAAAACCGGCACAAGACAAGGATGCCCTCTCTCACCACTCCTTTTCAACATAGTGTTAGAAGTTCTGGCCAAGGCAATCAGGCAAGAGAAAGAAATAAACGTATTCAAATAGGAAGAAAGGAAGTCAAATTGTCGTTGTTTGCAGATGACATGATTGTATATTTAGAAAACCCATCGTCTCAGCCCAAAAACTCCTAAATAAGCAAGTTCAGCAGAGTCTCAGGATACAAAATCAGTGTGCAAAAGTCATAAGCATTCCTATACACCAATAATAGACAAACACAGAGCCAAATCATGGTGAACTCCCATTCACAATTGCTACAAATAAAATAAAATACCTAGGAATACAATTTACAAGAGATGTGAAGGACCTCTTCAAGGAGAACTGCAAACCACTGCTCAAGGAAATAAGAGAAGACACAAACAAATGGAAAAAATATTCCATGCTCATAGACAGGAAAAATCAATATCGTGAAAATGGCTATATTGCCCAAAGTAATTTATAGATTCAATGCTATTCCTGTCAAGCTACCATTGACTTTCTTCACATAAGTAGAAAAAAACTACTTTAAAATTTCATATGGAACCAAAAAAGAGCTTGTATAGCCAAGACAATCCTAAGCAAAAAGAACAGATCTGGAGGCATCACGTTACCTGACTTCAAGCTATACTACAAGTGTACAGTAACCAAAACAGCAATGGTAATGGTACCAAAACACATATACAGACCAATGGAACAGAACAGAGGCCTCAGAAATAACACCACACATCTACAACCATCTGATATTTGACAAATCTGACAAAAACAAGCAATGGGCAAAGGATTCCCTATTTAATAAATGGTGTTGGGAAAACTGGCTAGCCATATGCAGAAAACTGAAACTGGATCCCTTCCTTTCACCTTATACAAAAATAAACTCAAGATGGATTAATGACTTAAATATAAAACCTAAAACCATAAAAACCCTAGAAGATATGCTAGGCAATACCATTCAAGACATAGGCATGGGCAAAGACTTCATGACTAAAATACCAAAAGCATTGCAACAAAGGCCAAAATTGACAAAAGGGATCTAACTAAACTAAAGAACTTCTGCACAGCAAAAGAAACTATCATCACAGTGAACAAGCAACCTACAGAATGAGAGAAAATTTTTGCAATCTATCCATCTGACAAAGGTCTAATATCCAGAATCTACAAGGAACTTAAACAAATTTACAAGAAAGAAACAGCCCCAGCAAAAGTGGACAAAGGATATGAACAGACACTTCTTTAAAAGAAGACATTTATGCAGCAAACAAACATATGAAAAAAAGCTCATCATCACTGGTCATTAGAGAAATGCAAATCAAAACCACAATGAGATACCATCTCATGCCAGTTAGAACGGCAATCATTAAAAAGTCAGGAAACAACATTTGCTGGAGAGGATGTAGAGAAATAGAAATACTTTTTTACACTGTTGATGGGAGTGTAAATTAGTTCAACCATTGTGAAAGACAGTGTGGCAATTCCTCAAGGATCTAGAACCAGAAATAGCATTTCACCCAGCAATCTCATTACTGGGTATATACCCAAATGATTATAAATCATTCTACTGTAAAGAACATGCACACATATATTTATTGTGGCACTATTCACAATAGCAAATACTTGGAGCCAACCCAAATGCCCATCAATGACAGACTGGATAAAGAAAATGTGGCACATACACACCATGGAATACTATGCTGCCATTAAAAAGTATGAGTTCATATCCTTTGCAGGGACATGGAAGAAGCTAGAAACCATGATTCTCAGCAAACTAACACAGGAACAGGAGACCGAACACTGCAGGTTCTCACTCATGAGTGGGAGTTGAACAATGAGAACACGTGGACACAGGGAGGGGAACATCACACACCAGGGCCTGTCAGGGGGTTGGGGGCAAGGGGAGGGAGAGCATTAGGACAAATACCTAATGCATGCAGGGCTTAAAACCCAGCTGATGGGTTGATGGGTGCAGCAAACCACCATGGCAAATGTATACCTGTGTAACAAACCAGCACATTCTGCACATGTATCACAGAACTTAAAGTATTTTTTAAAAAAAAAGTAATGGCAAAAACTGCAATTATTTTTGCACCAACCTAATAAAACACCTCATTCAAGCTTAAGAGATACAGCATGTATTAGTCTGTAAGTAGGCTCTTTAAGTGTACATCAGCCTTTTGTAAAGGATATTTGTCTCTTAATTTTTAGCATATAATAAACTCTAAAGGACACTTGAGGCTGTTTTCTGATTTTTTTTTTCTTCTCACTAAGAACAGTGCACTGAACACAGGGGAGACTCGGTAACTGACCAACCATCTTGGTGCACTTCAGAGCACAGGTCTAAGGGGCAGCAGGTGCTTTATTTATAGATTAAAGTGACTCCAAATACAAACATAATTATTAAATTCTCTTCACTTCATTTTGTCCTCTCTAGTTCCGAAATGACATGCATATGCTTGGTGAGCATCATGTCAAATAAAACAAAGCAAAACAAAAGCATGCACTTTGAAATCAGACCTAAGGACTTCAGTTCCAAACTTTCCTCTTCAATTATCAGCTGTGTAACCATAGACAAGTTGCTTGATCTCTGTAGGTCTGTTTTCTGCCTATATAATGGATTTTGTCAGAATTCAGTGAGACATGCCTAGTAAAGGGCCTACTCTATAACAGATGCTTGTGTTCATAATTGGTGCTGTTCACCAAGGATTTCCAGGTCTGTCCTCTTCCAGTCAAACTTCCCTACCCTCTGAAAATTGGGTATAGAACCATATGACTTGCTTTAGCCAGTGAAATGGAAAAGCAAGTCATCTGTTTTACTTTGAGAATCAGTATATGAGTTGCCATTTCCGTTTTCCAATGCTCTAGAGATAGTGGAATCACATGTTGAGATGAAGCCTCACTTATCTGTGTCTCTGCATAACTTCAGTGAGTGGAGACACACCAACTCCCACACAGATACCAACCTAATTTGTCAGCCAAAGCAAGACATGAGCTTTCCTTATATAAGTCACTGAGATTTGGAGCTTATTTGTTACAGTAATATAATCTAGTGTATGCTCAATACTGTGCTTAATAAATATTAGCTCTTTTTCCCCATTAAGTCTCATTAGCTGCACATTTCCCTGTTGCATTTTTTTTCTTAGAAATTGGTCTAATCTCAAAGTTTGCCCTGATATGAGTACATTTGTTTCCTTGATGGGGCATTTGGGCAAGAAGCATATAATTTATACAGTTTTTTAATGAAATTTTATTTAAAGGCAACTTAAGGGGATGGGGTTTATAATCTTTCCTTATGCTGCACTTTCTAGGTCCTCTGGAGCTACTGCTTTTTATCACTTTTTCCACTTCCACATATCAAAATACTTCCAGAGTTAAACAGCTTCACATTAGATTCCATGATCTAGCTAGATCACTTATCATAGAAATGGAAGGTTAAAGTTGTATTGTGAGTATATGTATGTGTAGGGGTTAGTGGAGGGTTGTTGTTACTTCCCATTATTAATGTAGATACAGAATGAATGGATCATCAATTTGAGAGGGTAGCAGCATTTCCCAATTATCTGTTGCTGCCTAACAAACTGCCCCAAAACTTAGTGAGTTAAAACAAAAACCATTTAATTTTATCTCATAATTTTCGTAGGTCAGGAATTTGAGAAGGATCAATTCTCAAATCACTAGATCATCTGCTAGATGATTCTTCTGTTCCATGTGGCATAGATGAGGTCACTCAGTGGTATTCATCTGGCAGCTAGAAAGGTCTAGAGAGTCCAAGATGGTTAAACTCACATGTCTGACACCTTGGGGGCAACATCTGGGAGGCAGAGCTCAGCTGGGTCTGTTAACTGGAGTGCTGACACGGTAGACTCAGGGTAGTTAGATTTCTTATAGGGTGGGTCAAGTGTTAAAGTTCCCAGAGAGAATGTTCTAAGGCATAATATGCAAGACTTCTTATGACCTAGCCTTGTAAGTTCTAAAACATCACTTCTACTAGAATTTTACTGGTCAAAGAAGACCAGTAAAAGGCATCCAGCTCACATGGAAGGAACAGTAATTCCATGTCTGAATGAGAGTGCCAGCAAACATTTGCAACTATCTTTATTATACCATAGAACCACAACCTCTTGAATGCTTCTCTGATTCCCTAAGATATCATTAGGTCCAAAATCTCCAGTCACTACATTAAAATTTGGCAAGCAAAAAGTAATTCCTTTACAAGTTTAAATGCCTCCTTTTTGCCCCAGATGGTTATCTGAACTCATTTACAAAACATTACTGTGCTTAATATTTTTCTTGTCCCTGCAGTTGCACTCTCTACCTTTGCTATATTCCCTGGAAGTCTGGCCTCTAAGGGCTGCCTCAGTGGATCCCTTGCCCTTAGGTTTCCAGCTGGAGGTAGTCAATGGGGGACACTGGCAGGGTAGTAAAGACCAAGAGGAGAGTGAGCAAGACCATTGCCCTCCAGCTTCCAAGTCACTGTAGTTGATCCCATTCCTCTAGCTGAGCTAAGGCCACAGCCCCAGGCAGGCAAGCCCCTCTAGAATGACAGCTATTTTCTCTAGTCCCAATGATTTCCCTCTCCCCTTATCCCTTCAGACTTACATACGATTTGCCTTTGTTTCTCTTGCATTTAGTTCAGTGTCTGGCACTTGGTAGTTGTTTGATGAACGTTTATAGAAAGAACTGTTGGATGAATGGGTAAATAAGATAATGGCAAAGGAAATACATTTAAGAGAAGAAAATGTTCATGGCAACTGAGTGTCAGGATTAGGATTATGAAAATTCTTATCTTCCTATCCTCTAGAGAGAAAGGAAAAAAAAAAGAAAAATCAACAAAAAGAAATGCCTGTACTCTCAGAAGACAGTAAATGCTATTCTCTCAGAGACATTGAAGCCAATGAAAATACTAAGGGTTACACATCCACACTTCCTTGGCACACAAAGGTCTTACTGGCAGCAACAAGTATATACTTCCTTATGACTGCAAGTCTATAGTTCTCTGCCTGATGAATTCCTCAAGTTATGCTAACCAACTTGGAGCCTCATCATAGCACTTACAAGCAGAGTTTCTTTGTATGAGGTAAAGTGCAGAGAGATAGAACAAATGCCAATCCCCAGTGATCTTTTGTCCCCTTTCAAATAAACAGATGGCATTACTGGGAACACGGAATTCTGGTCTTTCCTGTTGGAATTCCAAAAGACAAATATTGGGCCCCCAAGGAAGCTGCTGCTCTCATGGTACAAAGGATGCCCCTCACATCTGAGAAGAACCATTCAACAGTGTCAAGGGGCTGAAAAACCCATTCCTACAGCTCACAACAGGACCTAGTTGAAGACACAAAGGAAGAAGGCCAAATGGTACAGAGCACTAAATGGCTCTATTTTTAAAGTGGTTCTGAACTGGGCCAGAAGTGATCTGGACTCTCATCCTGCATTTGTTCTTCCCTCCCTAGCTGACCTCGGGCAAGCTGCTCATGTTTCTAGGGTTCTGTTTCCTCCTCCATAAATGGGAGGGCTGGATCAGATGTTCCCAATGAGCTTATCTCCGATCTACCATTCTGAAATCACAAATCTCAAAGCCTGGCAACAAAGCACTAATACAATGGGTTTTACTCCTAATCTTTCTCTGAAATCCCAGCTGTCTCATGTATTATTTTAAAAAGAATTGGAGCATAGAAAGGTCTACAACTAGCTTAAGTCTCACCTTTTATTTCATCAATGTACATACACCCCCTAACTCACCCTTTTGGCCCTAAAAATCCCAACTGGTTGTAACAGCAGAGTGTGATTTAGCATAAACTCACAGTGTATGTGGTGACTTGGAAAAAAGTCATTTTGTACAACCAATTTGTGGTATCATAGCCGTCTTAAAAGATAACGAAACCTGAGTTTAAAAGAAGAAAAGAAAGGCTGGATATTTTCAGCTGTGTTCAAGAAGATTTTTAGGAGATCTTGAAAGAATTCCTGTCATTTCAAAGTTCTAGCAAGCCTCTGTTCTATGGACTGTTTCTTCTCCCCAGAGTCCATCTATGTAAGGTGCAAAAAAAAAAATTGTCAATTTTTTCCCAAGAAGAATCAATGTACTACTACTAATAATAGAAATATGTGATGATGATGATATCTGATATTTATATAGCCTCTGGTATGGATCAGGCATGATTCTAAGTGCCTTACATATATTAATTAACTTATTCTTCAGCACATTTTTAAATGATAGATACTATATCATCTCCATTGGCAAACAAGGAAGCTGAGAATCAAAAAGGTTAAGTAATTTTTTCAAGGTCTCCCAACAGAGCTGGTGGCAGAGCTGTTATTCAAACCCAGGCAATTTGATACCAGTATTAGTGCTTTCAACTCACTATACCGAATGGCTTCTCCCACATCAAAATGTATTCATTCCAAAGAAATTTAGAAAGAATGTTTTGAACAGTTATAGCAGTGGAAGAATGGGCATGAATTTTTATCTCTAAGGTCAATTTAATTTGTTTATCTACTTAACTATTACCCAGGATGAATAGGAATAACGTCAAAAGCATTTATCTTGTCAAAAACATAATTGGTTTGCCAAGCGTAACGTTATTTTTTACCCTAAGAATTCAGCACAGATTGTCAAGCCACAAAATCTGCATTCCTGGGCTCCTTACCCTATTTGAAATATGCTATCCCAAACTGCAGTCCCAGACCAGTTTCTTTGAATCACCATGGCAACCAGAGTCAATAGAGATGCCCCCATGTAAATTTACAAGGGAAGGGCTGTCATTCAAATCCTGTTTGTGGTAGAAAGGAGGTATTTGGACAGAATCTATCCTACCAAAGACTTTTCATTCTAAAAAGGGAAACACTCTTGCTTTTGTCAGAACTTTCTATTCTCAGGTCTTAATACATTAGTTTCTTTTTTTCTCCCTGGAAGAGGTTAATGAAAGTCCTTAATTTCTATTTTCCTTCACAACAGTAATTGTAAAATTTCTTGTGCACATATGTGTTTGCAGATGTGTCATGTGCATATGCCTGCATCTATACACACATATGTGCATATATGTATATATGCATATACAGTGAATGCACATGCATATACATACAATGAGCACATACACACACCTAATACATGCATGCACATATGTACTGACTTCCCAGCTCTCCTTGTCATAGCTTGTCACTCAGCTTAAATGACTCTGACAGACGACCTGCTTGTCTGGAAGTAGATTCAGCTGAGAAAAGATACCAAGCAACATCTACCTTCTCTGCCTGTAATGAGAAAAGGGCCAACTCAAATGTGATCTGATTCATTAACAGAAAAGTCTCTTCTTGCTTCTCCCCGCCTCCCATACTCTGTCAACAGGGTCAAGCCTATCTGCCCATTGTTTCTCTTGCCGCCTCAGACTGTTGGAAAAGGGATTAAAGAAAAAGAGAGAGGCTGGGCCCAGTGGCTCACGTATGTAATCCTAGCACTTTGGGAGGCTAAGGCGGGTGGAATGCTTGAGCTCAGGAGTTCGAGACCAGCATGGGCAACATGGCAAAACCCTGCCTCTACAAACAGTACAAAAATTAGCCTGACATGGTGGTGCATGCCTATAGTCCCAGCTACTTGGGAAGCTGAGGTGGGAGGATGACTTGAGCCTGAGAGGTGGAGGTTCCCATGAGCTGAGATTGCACCCCTGCACACCAGCCTGGGTGACGAAGCCAGACCCTGTCTCAAAAATCAAGTAAGTGAATAAAGAAAGAGAGGTAAAGACAGAGAACCATCAAATTTTTTCAAAATTTGTATTATTCATTTTTAACAATGGCTTTAAAACCATCATCAAATTGAGATTGCAGCCTCAGAAGAGCTGGCAAAACCTATCCTTCAAGAGAGAACTGCCTGTTAAATTTTAACTAGGTTCTGGGGCCTTTAAATGTCCCTTTCAACACTAAGCCTGCAAGTTAAGAGAACCCAGTCAAAGTCATGAGGAGAAATAGGAAGCAATAGGAAAGTCAGCCTCCAGGAAAATATAGGACAAAAGCACAGGTTTTCATGGTGTGACAGAAAAACCCTAGTTGGCAACTTGAGTGAGTTATCTGGGCATGAGAATGACTTCTCCTAGCTGCCTAGTCCTTCTACTTTGGGAATGGGGAGGGTTGGATTCATTTACCCGAGGCTTCTCCCATTGCTACCAGCCTAGGCTTCTATGCAAACATTCCAAAACTATGACAAGCCCTGGGTGCGGCTGGCTCCAACTTCTTCAGCATAGATCACCTCATATCCAGGGAAATCTACTCATACTGCTTCTGCAGTCCCTGAATGTCTACACTGCAGAAATAAACACCCTGACATTTATACCTATGGAGGGAAATGAAAGGCGACCCTGAAAAGAATGAGGTAATTTTGTACCAGTTGCTATCCTAAGGGACTTTGTAAGGTAGGGAAATTAGAGTATAGGCTGAAGTTCCTAGTACTTCTGTTTGTGTATTCAAATCATAAACATATATATGCATGCATGGATATGTATGCCTAGTGTACACAGAACTTATCCAACAAATGTATCAAGTTATGAGGAAATGACATGCAAATAAGGATGACCATCACATCATGGCTTCTAACAGTGAAATAAACATAATAAATAATAAATTAAATAATTTAAATGTCCTCTGATACAGTGCAGGTAAAATAGATAACATATCCATACTATGCAGTTGTGACAAAGATTAAAGTAGACTTATGGATGTTGATATTTGAAAAAAAAACTCCAAGACTTTTTTTAAAAAAACTTAATAATCTGTCACTATTGTTGTTGTTGTTGTTGTTTTTAAAGAATGCTCTCTCATTCTTTTCTCCCTCCCCCAACCTCCTGTAAAACATTCTACCTTAAAATGTTTCTAGAAGGGTCACAGTGGTATTTGTGGTTATATATGGGGAAGAAGGCTAGGGTCAGAAACCTAGGCTAGGAGGGAGACTTACTTTTGTAGGGTTTAATTTTTTTTAATACTAAGACCATGGCTTACTTTTCCAGTTAAAAAAAAATAAGTTTGCCTCATATAAAAACAAACAAACAAATGAAACTACAACAGCAACAAAAACTTTGATAAAGTTCACCAAAGTTATTTTCCCTTTATGAGACCACTACGTGGCAATTTGGGTCTGAGACTCTCTAGAAGAAAAAGGTTTTGGTTTTTATTATTTTAAAGAGAGTGAATATTTTAAAAAGTAGAAGAGGAGGAGAATAGAAGGAAAGAGAGAAAACAAGTCTCCTCCTGAGGTGTATGTCAGAAAATTATATCTAGCATCAACACCCAAGAGGAAAAGCAATTAAGGGAAGCTCAGGGAGATAAATCATAAAAAAAGATCAAGGAAATTACTTCTGAGTTAAAGCCAAAGGAAATGACCTGGTTATGTAACAGCTGCAAAGGATTTGGCAATTGGCTTTTACATATCTGAAAGGGATAAACAGTTAACACTAAAAACACCAAACACTAAAAAAAATTAATAGGTGATAAAGGAAAACATTACCATTCTTTTGTGTGTGTGTGTGTGTGTGCGTGTGTGAGACAGAGTCTCGCTGTGTCGCCCAGGCTGGAGTGGAGTGGCAAGATCTCAGCTCACTGCAACCTCCACCTTCCAGGTTCAAGTGATTTTCCTGCCTCAGCCTCCTGGGACTACAGGCACACACAACCATGTCCAGCTAATTTTTGTATTTTTAGTAGAGATGGGATTTCATCATGTTGGTCAGGCTTGTCTCGAACTCCTGACCTCGTGATCTGCCTGCCTCAGCCTCCCAAAGTGCTGGGATTACAGGCATGAGCCACTGAGTCCAGCCACATTATCATTCTTAATAAACCCATTTTAAGTAAAACTTACTCATTCTTTATCCCACGAGTCTCTGTAAAGATGAAAATCAAATATTAACTAATTCTTCTGAGCAACAATATTCGAGCATCTTGGAGTTAAAGGGTAAAGGAAGCATAGTGAGAGGGCTCCAAAGTTGCACGTAAATTGTTTCATAAGTGGACCAAGTTACTTAGAAGAAATCTTTACCACATAGTTAATGATTAGTCCAAGTAAGACACCATTTTGTTGTCACAGTAATAAACAATATACAGTAATAATTAGCTATGACAGCACCTTCTCCTTTCAGGGCTGTGAAAAGTAGCACAGGATAAGAGACACTCACACCTCAATTAGGCCCTACAACTAAAGTTGCATCCTATGCTTAAAATTCAGTGAATTTACATTTGACAATCACCCAAAAAACAAACTCTCTAGCCACCTCCCATACCATGCAAACACACACATACGCACATACACACACCCCCAAACACAAACACATACAATAGAAACCACTGCTATGCTATTCAGTTTCAAGCATCTCCTCTATGCAGTTTTTTTTTTAATTTTCCTACATCATTAAAGATGTTTATTTAAAGTATTTTTCCATAAGTTATTGGGGTACAGGTGGTATCTGGCTACATAAGTTTTTTAGTGATTTGTGAGATTTTGGTGGACCCATCACCCAAGCAGTATACACTGCACCATATTTGTAGTCTTTTAACCCTCATCCTCTTCCCACTCTTCCCCTCAAGTCCCCAAAGTCCATTGTGTCATTCTTATGCCTTTGCATCCTCATAGCTTAGCTCCCACATACCAATGAGAATATATGATGTTTGGTTTCCATTCCTGAGTTACTTCACTTAGAATAATAGTCTTTAATCTCATCCAGGTCACTGCAAATGCTGTTAATTCATTCCTTTTTATGGCTCCATAGTATTCCATATATAGTATTCCATATATGGAATATATTCATATAATATTCCATATATATTCTATATATATTCATATATATTCCATATATATTCTATATATTCATAGATATTCCATATATGGAATATATATGCGCCACACTTTCTTTATCCACCCTCCTCTTTTCTTGGTTAATCTTGCCAATGGTCTATCAATTTTATATCTCTTTTTAAAGAACCAGCTTTTTGTTTCATTTATCTTCTGTTTTTTTTGTTTGTTTGTTTCAATTTCATTTAGTTCTGCTCTGATCTTGGTTATTTTGTTTCTTCTGCTGGGTTTGGGTTTGGTTTGTTCTTGTTTTTCTAGCTCCTTGAGGTGTGACTTTACAGTGTCAGTTTGTGCTCTTTAATTCTTTTTGATGTAGGCCTTTAGGGCTATGAACTTTCCTCTTAGTACCGCCTTTGCTGTATCCCAGAGGTTTTTTAGGTTGTGTCATTATTGTTGTTCAGTTTGAAGAATTTTTTAGTTTTCACCTGGATTTGTTTTTGACCCAATGCTCATTCAGGAGCAGGTTATTTAATTTCCATGGATTTGCATGGTTTTGAAGGTTCCTTTTGGAGTTGATTTCTAGTTTTATTCCACTGTGGTCTGAAAGAGTGCTTGATACAATTTCAATTTTTTTAATTTATTGAGGATCGTTTTATGACATTTCATATGGTCTATCTTAGAGATAGTTCTACTCACTGTTGAATAGAAAGTGTATTCTGCAGTCATTGGATGAAATGTTCTGTATATATCTATTAAGTCCATTTGTTCCAGGGTATAGTTTAAATCCATTGTTTCTTGACTTTCTGTCTTGATGACCTGACTAATGCTGTCAGTGGAGTCTTGAAGTTTCCCACTATTAGTGTCTTGCTATCTCACTTCCTAGGTTTATTAGTAATTGTTTTCTAAGTGTGGGTGCTCTAGTGTTAGGTGCATATCTGTTTAGGATTGTGATATTTTCCTGTTGGACAAGGCTTTTACCATTATATAATGCCCCTCTTTGTCTCTTTTAATTGCTGTTGCTTTAAAGCTCATTTTGTCTGATATAAGAATAGCTATTCCTGCTCACTTTTGGTGTCCATTTACATGAAATGCCTTTTTCCACCCCTTTACTTTAAGCTTATGTGAGTCCTTATATGTTAGGTGAGTCTCCTGAAGGCAGCAGATGGTTGGTTTGTGACTTTTTATCCATTCTGCAGCTCTGAATCTTTTAAGTGGAGCATTTAGGCCATTTACATTTAATGTTAGTATTGAAATGTGAGGTACATTGCATTCATCATGCTGTTTGTTGCCCGTGTACTTTAAGTTTTTTTTTTCCTTTTAAACTTGTATTTTTGTTTTATAGGTCCTGTGTGATTTATGCTTTAAAGGTATTCTGTTTTGATGTGTTTCCAGGATTTGTTTTAAGATTTAGAGCTCTTTTAGCAGTTCTTGTAGGGGTGGCTTGGTAATGGCAAATTCTTTCAGCATTTGTTTGTCTGAAAAAGACTGTATCTTTCCTTCATATATGATGCTTAGTTTTGCTGGATACAAAATCCTTGGCTGATAATTGTTTTGTTTGAGGAGGCAGAAGATAGGGCCCTAATCCCTTTCAGCTTGTACAGTTTCTGCTGAGAAATTTGCTGTCAATCTGAAAGGTTTTCCTTTATATGTTACCTGGTGCTTCTCTCTCACAGCTCTTAAGATTCTTTCCTTCATCTTAACTTTGGATAACCTGATGACAATGTGCCTAGGTGAATATATTTTTTGGATGAATTTCCCAGGTGTTCTTTGTGCTTCTTATATTTGGATGTCTAGGTCTCTAGCAAGGCCAGGGAAGCTTTCTTTGATTGTTCCCCCAAATATGTTTTCCAAGCTTTTAGATTTCTCTTCTTCCTCAGGAACACCAATTATTCTTAGGTTTGGTTGTTTAACAGAATCCCAGACTTCTTGGAGGTTTTGTTCATATTTTCTTATTCTTTTTTCTTTTTCTTTGTTGGATTGGGTTAATTTGAAGACCTTGTCTTTGAGCTCTAATTTTTTTTTCTTCTACTTGTTCAATTCTATTGCTGAGACTTTCCAGAGCATTTCACATTTCTAAAAGTGTGCTCAAGTTTCTGAATTTTTTATTTTTTTTCTTTAACCTATCTATTTCCTTGAATATTTCTCCCTTTACTTCTTGTATCATTTTTTGGATTTCCTTGCTTTGAGCTTCACCTGTCTGGTCCCTCCCTGATCAGCTTAATAACTAACCTCCTGAATTTTTTTTGAGGTAAATCAGGGATTTCTTCTTGGTTTGGTTCCATTGCTGGTGAACTAGTGTGATTTTTGAGGGTGTTGATGAGCCTTGTTTTGTCATATTACCATGGTTTTCTGGTTACTTCTCATTTGGGTATGCTCTGTCAGAGGGAAGGTCTAGGGCTGAAGGCTGTTCTTCAGATTCTTTTGTCCCATATGATGTTCCCTTGATGTAGTACTCTCCCCCTTTTCCTATGGATGTAGCTTCCTGTGAGCCGAACTGCAGCGATTGTTGTCTCTCTTCTGGGTCTAGCCACCCAGCAAGTCTCCCCAATTCTGAGCTGGTACTGGGGGTTGTCTGAACAGAGTTCTGTGATGTGAACTGCCTATGGGTCTCTCACTGGTGGATACCAGTGCCTGTTCCAGTGGAGGTGGCAGGGGGTGCAATGGACTCTGTGAGGGTTCTTAGGTTTGGTGGTTCAATGCTTTATTTTTGTGCTGATTGGCCTCCTGCCAGGAGGTGGCACTTTTCAGAGAACATCAGCTGTGCTAGAATGGGGAGGAACCAGTGGTGGGTGGGGCCCTAGAACTCCCAGGATTATATGCCCTTCGTCTTCTGCTACCAGGGTGGGTAGGGAAGGACCATCAGGTGGGGGTGGGGCTAAGCGTGTTTGAGCTCAGACTCTCCTTGGGCAGGTCTTCCTGCCGCTGCAGCTGCAGCTGCTGTGGGGAATGGGGGTGAGATTCCCAGGTCACTGGAGTTGTGTACGTAGGAGGATTATGGCCGCCTCTTCTGAGTCACGCAGGTTCTAAGGGAAGTGGGGGAAAGCTGGCAGTCACAGGCTTCACCCGGCTCCCACACAAACCCAAGAGCTGGTCTCACTCCAAAGGGCTTGGTTCTTCCCCTGCCTGTGGAGCCTGCACACCAGATTTGTGCTCTCCCCTGAGTTCTGGCCAGAGGCTTCTCATCCAGTTCAAATTGTTACAAAGTCCAGCTATAGATATGCTTCTCCCTGTGTAGTTATACCTGGTGCTCATCTCCCGTTGGATCACTGTGGTGCCAGGCAGGAGTAGCCTGCTAGGAGACCCAGCAAGCTCCCAGGGTCTTTCTGCTGCTTCCTCTACCCCTGTATTTTGCTCGGCTCTCCAAATTGACTCAGCTCCAAGTAAAGTCGGAAACATCTCCCACAAACAAACCTTCAGCTTCTCCAGTGGGAGTGTGTGTTTGGGAGAGGAAGGTCTCCCTTTTCCACCTCCGTGGTTGGAGCACTCACAGTTTTGGGGGTGTCTGCCGGGTCCTGCAGGAGCAGACCCCTTCCTTCAGAGGGTCTGTGGGTCCTCTGGGGATTGCTGGTTTGTTCTTGCAGTCAATTTGGAGCTAAAACTCACAATATGAGCCCCCACACACTGCTCTGCCCAGAGCTGCAATCTAGTCCTGCCTCCCGTCCACCATGATGATCGAACCTCTTCTTTATACGGTTCTTTAAAGGTCCACTGTATGATCACTGAAAGCTCTGGAACCTTGCTACATCTACATTGCTTGACTTCATTTATCAAGATAAATTGTCTTACTACTAAAACTTTATCCATTCGGATCTCTTAACAGATGAGCCATTTTAAACTAGTTAAAAAATTTATGTATATAATTTAGTAAAAACAGTTGCAAAGATATAAATACATTTGTCATGAGATAAGTTAATGAAGATATCAGAATTCTTAAGACCCCAATTAATCTGCAGTTATTCATTGCACACCTTTTGTGCACTGGATGCAAATGTATTCAGGTCCTTTATTGCAAAAATGAAGTGCTAGACTGAGAAACTGAAGCCATATAAAAGCAGTAATTGGTTTCTCAAATACAGTTATTATGTGCTGAATTATTATAAACAACTTCTCATCCCCTTTACCAGGATTAGTGTTTATGGTTAATGGAAGGTAATAACTTTTACTTTATTATTTGTTTGTTTTATTGCCAGAGTCATTGGTGGTATACTATTGTTATTTACTTGCATGAATTTTTTTATTTACACATAAGAAAGTACATGTTGAATTTTTTAAGGAAGATCAAGATTTATTGTATTATTATGTGTGTTAAATATTCAGGAAACTTTAAATTGGCTTATAATAAATTACATATATATGAAATACTATCTAAAAATATTCTGCCTACATTATCATTATGGATGCTCTAAAGTTTATGCTTCTATTAAAGTGATAGATACTACTGACATGAGCAAACAAAATCTTCTTAAATGATAAAATTAAATGTATCTTTTAGTACATTTAATTACTTCATCATTTTTATGTTCCAAATTATGTTACCAAAATCTCTGTCTAAAAATTGAAACTAGAAAATACTATAAGCACACTAATATTGAATGATATTTTTGTAAGTTTTAGACTTTCTGACTAATAAACCATTACCCTTTAAATGTCTAAGTTCTCAGGTACTTAAGTTTAGGGTCTTGGAAGTTAACTCTGATTAATTCCATATTTGTCTAAATTTACTGAAAATTAATGCGATTATTTTTCTCTAACAGTAGGATTCATCCTTAAAATGTATCTAGGTTTACACTACAATTTTAAATACAGAACCTGGTAAGACTAATTTACATTTATATCACACTGAGACTGTGTAATTGCTAGAATGACACATGCATCTTTAAAATACTTACATATTATAAATTCCTTGCTACAATGTGGAGTTGCACAAAAACTTATTGGATATCCTAATTAACACAAAAAGATCTCTTTAAAGTGCATAACTTTAAAGGCACTAACTTCTTGAAATTCCAAAGTCTTCCAATTAAGCATTTACCTAGTTATAATAGTTCCAAAATTCAAAACCAATACTTTGTATGAGGGTATAATTTATAAAGTGGTAGGCACACTATGGGCAAAGACATATTTCACTCCCCAAATTTTGGCATGATCATCCCTTGGGTTTGAGAACAAGCAAAGATAAAATTATATAAACATTTTCTATAGATGATTTTCCTTCATGTCTGTGGAGCCAAAGAAACATTCGAATATGTCAGAGACAGATATCAAGAGTTTTCCAGGAGGAAACTGAAACAGGAGTTGCAGCCACTATCTCCATTGAAGACAACAGCTGCACAGAATCCTTAGAATCAGTTGATTTACATCTATATATCTAATGTGCCCCAAGAGAGTCACTGTTTCTTCAAATCACAAATTATTTCAGTGCTGTGGATATAGGAGAAGCACAAGGTAATCACCACCTTACAGTGAATTCAGTACTCCTGCCAAAACCAACCAGAAGCATGTTGCTCTGTTGACTAGCAGAAAACTTGGCTGCTCCTATGTCGATCTCAGCATCTGAGACAATTCCTCTTCAAAGCACTGTTCCGTGTGCTCTCACTGTAACAGATTAGCTAGGCAGGTAATTTTTCCTTTCAGTTGAGACTTGGAGATATTCGCTTCTTTCAGAGGCCACACAAATGGTAAGTGACTGAGCAAAGACTCCACAAAGATCTCCTAACTCTTCATCCTGTGGTCTTTATACTGAACTGCACAGCCTCTAGATAAACTTATCTTTTATCATATTAGAGCTTAATCGTTACAACAGTACCATTTCCCATTATTAAAAGCATAACTGCATAAGTGTTTCTTGTGATTTTAATTCACCAAAAAGAGCAGTGCTTGTGCATACAGAAAGATTTGTAAATATTCAAGCTGGGACAAACCTTAGGAGATGAACTAATGCTCCTTTAACTATTCTCCCTACCTCTGTCACAGTAGTTGATGTGTAAACAAGCTTCTGACATGAAAACCCTCCCATATATAGCTACTGCTACCAAGTGTTTATTGAGGTACTATAGATATCAGTGCCTGCCTATGTCCCTTTTTCCCTGAATGATTTTCACACATGCTGGTCCATCTTCCAACTGTACCACCTACATCTCTTTCCTTGAGGGCTTGTTCTGGTCACTAGATCCTTCTCTGCTCAAATACATGGAAGGTTGTAGTGCCAGAGAATTAAGAATTGATGACTGATAGGAGTTGGTAGATTAATACCTCAGTTTCTTCCGTCTTCTAGGGAGATACCTCTGAGGTCCATCTTCCACATTGGTTCTCAGAGTTCCCCAGTAAGATTAAGCTCCAATTACTCACAATGCAAGTGTGTGTGGTAATCCACTCCTTATTGACTTTCTTCTCTTTCTCGTCTGACTTCTCCACCCACCTATCAGTATTTCCTGGGGTGACCTCTGTCTTATATTGAGCTGCTGTGACAAATTACCATAGACTGCATGACTTATAAACAACAGAAATTTACTTCTCAAAGTTCTAGATCCTGAAAGTCTGTGATCAGGGTGACAGCATGGTGAGGGCTCCCTTCCAAGCTGCAGAGTGTCAACTTCTCATTGTGTCCTCACATGGCAGAAAGACTTAGAGAGTCCTCTAAGGTGTCTTTTCTAAGGGCACTAATCCCATTCATGAAGACTCTACCCTTATCACCTAAATTACCTCCCAAAGTTCTTACCACCTAATATCATCACATTGGGGATTAAGATTTCAACGTATCAATTTTTTGAAAGGGACACATCAGTCCATAACAACCTTTCAAACTACTTGCATCCAAATCCTTGTCTTGGAGTCTGCTCCTGGGGACCCAACCTAAGATATTAAGTGTTTTACTATGTGTCACATTTGAAGCTTAGTGCATTTCTGTTTTATGTTAATTAATCCTCAGGATAATCCTGCAAGCTATTTTTAATACCCATTTTAAAGATGAGAAACATGGAACTTACAGACATTATAACTTGCCCATGATTGCCCAAACAGGAGTAGAAGAGCCAAGATTCAAAAACAGGTTTATCTGACTCCAGATCTTATTTTAACCACTAAGAATCGTAAGTTCTTTAGCAGTGCTGCCCCACAGGTTTATATACAAAATTAAAAATACATTGGATCACTTTGTGATCAGTGGAATTCAATGACCAATTGAAACCAATTAACTCATATGCCCATCAACTCCAAGAAAATACTATATTCAATGAAAACCCTTAAGTGAGATGCAGTAATAAAAGCTATCACTGATTTCTGCTCCCTAGTCCATGTACTGAGCATAACGCTGATGATGGGATTATTGTCTGGTCTTGTTTAGGCCATCATCCTGTTATATTTATCCATGGACTGAGCATAATGGGATGATGACCTAAACAAGATCAGACAATAGGACTATTGGAAATAATTCTGAGGGTTTTCAACCAAGATGGATGGATGAAATATGATAATTATGTCCATCTTTTTATATTTCCCAAAGGAGTAGAAGCACTGACATTATTTAAACATATTAGTAACTGCTAAATGATAAATGTGAGGTTAGGAAAAGTCAGTGCTTGAGAATACTACTGAAATATCATCTTACAACTGCTTTAACCAGATTAAGCCCTTCTCCTTAGCAATATTTACCTATAGGGGGTGTGTAATGGCAAACCAGCTCTCTAGGAGGAGGTCAGGGAGGAAATAGAACCCAATCAGTAGTGTTTGCAAATTTCTGTTGTGTAAATACTCCCACCATGGTCAAGTTCAAGCTAACAACATGATGTCATTGAATAATTTGAATGATATCCTATATAGTTGGAAGCACACAATCTGCCCTCACAAGCCAGTATGGGTCAGCTCTAGCACACCACTGCACCCACAGGATGATGAGAGCAACTACCTAATGGCTTAAGTGCATCTCCTTTAGGTTCTAGGGAAGGTAGAAGATGAGAAAAGCAGCAAACAAACAAAAAAGCGGGCAAATCTGCTCTAGGCAAGATCTGCTTTATTCTGAGAGGTAACAACTGTTCTCTCCTAGCATGGATCAGAGGCAGGAGGAGTTGTGCAACATAGAACTTAAGGATAGACAAAACAGTGTTTTTCAATTTTGGCTGCATATTACAATCCCCTAAGAATTTTCAAAAAGTCCTGATGTCCAGTCCTCACTCAAGGCCAATTAAATCAGAATCTCTGGAAGAGGTATTTAGGCATCAGTTGATATCGATGTGCAGCCAGGAGTGAGAATGAATGCTCCATAGCACACTTCTCAAATTTGAATGTGCACGCAACTAACCTGGGTGATTTGTGAAAATGCAGATTCTGAAAATAGTAAGTAAAAATATAGTGGTATTTTATAAGTTCAAGAACATGAAAAAGTAATAAGTTAATTAATGATAGTAGAAGTAAAACCAGTGGTTGCCTCTGGGAGAGTAGTGACTGAAAAGAAGAAGGTCCACATTTGATCCGGGAAAAGGTAACACAAGGGACACATTAAGTTGTACACTTTAGGTTAGTACACTTTACACATTAAGTTGCACAGATTTTTTTTTTTTTTGAGACAGAGTTTTGCTCTTGTCACCCAGGCTGCAGTGCAATGGCATGATCTTGGCTCACTGCAACCTCCATCTCCCAGGTTCAAGCGATTCTCCTGCCTCAGCCTCCTGAGTAGCTGGGATTACAGGTGTGCACCACCATGTCCAGCTAATTTTTTGTGTTTTCAGTAGAGACAGGGTTTCACCATGTTGGCCAGGCTGGTCTCTAACTCCTGACCTCACGCGATCCACCCGCCTTGGCCTCCCAAAGTGCTGGGATTAGAATAAATCCCAGGCACCACGCCCAGCCAAGTTGCACACTTTTAGATTAGTATACTTTATACAACAAAATAGTGGTACTGGAGGAAAAATGCAGAACCCATGGGGTTCTGAGGGTCTGTATTCCTAACACGTTCCCAAGCAATTCTGATGCTCGACAGCATCTGATCCTACTTTGAGTCTCAAGGCTCTAGACTAGTGTCAGGGTGACTTACAAGTCAATTTGCTATACATGTTTCCCCAGTGTTTATAATGTGCCAAGCACAGGGCTGGGCCCCTTAAGTGTTGAATAGTAGGTCCATAAATAAGCATTTGGCCTCCTAAAGGAAGTCACAGTCTACTGAGGGCAAATAATTCATGTGGTACATTTATTCATTAATTACAAATACCAGAGTGAGTCTCTGCCATGTGCTATGAGTAGGTGACATAGGCATGAACAATCAGGGAAAATGCTTGTTCCCCTTCCTCCAGGATTTATGGATATTAGACCATAAAATACACACATATTTACTCATCCCAAATGAGATAAGTGCTATAAGAACAGGGCGAAATTGCATTGCTGAAAGAAGGTTAATATGGTTGGAAAGAGAGAAGTGACAGTTAGCAGTAAACAATGAGGTCACTGATCCACACAAGGGCCAGAGAAAGCAGGGCTTGGTGAGCGAGGTTAAGGATTCTGGTCTCTGTCTTAAGAGCAATGGGAAGCCTTTGAAAGAGTTTAAGCAGGAGGGTGGCATAATCAGATTTGCATTTTTAAAAAGATCACTCTAACTGCATTGTGGTGAGCCAGCTGGAGAGGGGCCAGAAGAGGGTCAGTCTACTAGACCAAAAGAGAGATAATATTAGCTTGGATGAGGGCAATAGCTATGGAGACAGAAATGGGCCTAGTTTACAGATATTCATGTAGGAACATAGAAAAATCTTGATAGTTGATTGACTACAAAGATGTCAAAGATGACTTTGAGTCTTGTCACTTGCACACCTGTAAAAATCAGGGTGTCAGGCACAAAAAGGGGGAGGAACACTGTTCTTATTGTTTCCGTATTCTCCAGACTTACCAGAATAATCTCAATTTTATGTAAATTCATTTTTTAGTTAACATAGTTTTCCAAATATAAGATGTATAAATAAAACCACAAACTAAAAAATGTTTGACAATGATATCTCTTTTTCCATAGTCAGCATAGCTAGGGAAGAGACAGATTCACATAAACCTGGATCACTGTAATGCCCGGCCAACTTATGTTTCACTGTGGACATAAAGACCCCAAAGCTCAAAAGTTAAATACAAGTTATTCTTTTCTATGTGTTTCCCCTCTTTCTTCCCTTTAGGACTCATAAACTAATAGTTGACTATGTTATACAGAGATACATGCTTAGGAAACTGCTTATAATTGTGTGCACTGCTGTTTTGCCATGTGCTGATTTTACTTCTCAGAGTGATGCATTTTAAAGGTGCGTTCAAAGCCCACCTGTCTGAATGACTCTCAGGTGCCACACAAAGGGTGGCAGATGATGAACATGAGCTCTAGGAGATAAGCAGCAGACCTGGATGCATTATTACATTATTATCCTTCTAAAAGAAATAACATCTTTTGGTGGCTATTGAGATCAGATTCAACCCAAAAATATAGGAGTTTAGAGTTTACTGGAGTCCCTGTAGGTCAACAAAGTGCCCCTAAAGACTTTCAGGTAGCAAAGATTGCCAATTGTTTCAAGCATAAAATGCTACTTTGGAACATCAAACATTAAACTCTCATCAAACACTGTATGAGTGACCAAAGGCTTTAATTACAAATACACTTCTTAAAAATTTCTTCTTGAGCAGTAATAATGGCCAAAGAATTGCACAAGTTTGGGAACCTATAAAACAAAGGATTGTGCAAGTTTGGGAACCCATAAACCAAGAGTCCTACCCTCATGGTTCTGTATTCTACCAGGAAAACAGATATGAGAAGAACAAAAGAAAATTCAAGACAGAATGAAATTAGTGCTGAAAAGACAAAGAAGCAACTTTTGTGAAAGCCAAAGGAATGACATATTTTCTGTCACTGGGAGACAAGAAAGAGCTCACTAAAACAATGTAATTTGAGGTGGTGATAGGTGAGTAATAAATACAAATTTTGTGGATGGAGAAAGCATGTCCAGCCCAAGATAACACCATGTCAAAAATACCAAGAAGCAAAATTGCTTTAGATTTTGGGAAACAGGTAGTCGTCTGGTGAGAATAATGTTCTGCTGAGACCAGGGTGAGCAAGCTTAGAACCAAGCATGAAGGGCCCAGAATCCTGGACTAAAGAGGCTAAAACGTAATGCATGGGCTCGGGGAAGCCATTGAAGGAAAGGCAGGAAGTTCCATTTGGAAGAGGAATGTTGCTGGACTATGGGCATAATGAAAATAATGGATTATTGTGAATTTGTAGCCAAAGCCCACATTCTCTTCAGGTGAATTGCAATGCCATTGTTTCACTGGCAGCTTTGTAAAATTAAAGAGACATTTAAAATAACATATCTTCATTTATCATTTTGTGTGTCATACAAGTCTCTGTAGACTTATATGACCATATCTCCAAGATCGAAAGATTTATCTATATTTAATTTTCTGAAAGAAAAGATACAATCAGTAAGTTTAGTTTTGTGAAAGAATATTTTTCACTATCTAAATTATAATTGTGCAGGCTATAGTTTATTTTACTAAAAAAAATAATGTTGGTTCAAGGACTGAGTTGAGTTTTGAGTTCTAGCCAATTTTTTAGTGCCTAAGTCTAAATGACTATTGTTATGTACAGGTGGAATAAATGTTTTATGTGTGTGTTATGTGTAGAATAAATGTTGTTTTGGGTTATTTTTCTTTTTAAACACCCTCCTTCCCCCTGTAAACACAATAACAATTATATTGTATGAAGCATTTCAAGTACATATTCAGTAAAATATATACAGAAATGTTATTTGACTTGACAACATGATACAAGTATAGAATAAAATGTGAAAAGACTTGGATTATTTTCATTTCCTTGATCTTTTACAATAAAATAAATACCTGAATTGGAACTGTATGCTTCAAAAATTTATTGGAGTAATCGTTGGTGTCCCTTTTTCTGTTCCAGTGTAACTTATTTGTCCAGGATATCCATTGTTGAAGGAAAAAAGGAGGATTAATATGGTTTGGCTGTGTCCCCACCCAAATCTCATCTTGAATTATAATCCCCATGTGTCATGGGAGGGACTTGGTGGGAGGTAACTGAATCATGGGGGAAGTTACTCCCATGATTTTCTTGTGATAGTGAATTCTCACAAGATCTGATGGTTTTATAAGGGGCTTTCCCCTCTTTGTTCGGCACTTCTCCTTTCTGCTGCCATGTGAAGAAAAACATGTTTGCTTCCCCTTTCACCATGATTGTAAGTTTCCTGAGGTCTCCTCCCCCATGCTGAACTGTGAGTCAATTAAACCTCTTTCCTTTATAAATTACCCAGTCTCTGGTATGTCTTTACTAGCAGTGTGAGAATGGACTAATTACAGTAAATTGGTACTGAAGGAGTAGGGCATGGCTATGAGGATACCGGAAAATGTGGAAGCAACTTTGGAACTGGGTAACGGGCAGAGGTTGGAAGAGTTTGGAGGACTCAGAAGAGGACATAAAAATGTGGGAAAGTTTGGAACTTCCTAGAGAATTGGAGAACTCAGAAGACAGGAATATGTGGGAAAGTTTGGAACTTCCTAGAGACTTGTTGAATGGTTTCAACCAAAATGCTGATAATGATATGGACAATGAAATCCAGGCTGAGGTGGTCTAAAATGGAGATGAGGGACTGTTGGGAACTGTAGCAAAGGTGACTCTTTCTATGCTTTAGCAAAGAGACTGGCAGCATTTTGCCTTGCCCTAGAGATCTGTAGAACTTTGAACTTGAGAGAGATGATTTAGGCTATCTAGTGGAAGAAATTTCTAAGTGGTAGAGCATTCAAGAGAAAGCAGGGCATAAAAGTTTGGAAGATTTGCAACCTGACAATGCGATAGGAAAGAAAAACTCATTTTCTAGGGAGAAATTCAAGCCCACTGGAGAAATTTGAGTAAGTAATCACCAAGACAATGGGGAAAATGTCTCCAGGGCATGTCAGAGACCTGCATGGCAGCCCCTCCCATCACAGGCCCAGAGGTGTAAGAGGGAAAAATGGTTTCCTGGGCTGGGCACCCTGCTCTGTGCAGCCTCAGGACATGGTACCCTGCCATGTCCAAGCTGCTTCAGCTCCAGCTATTGCTAAAAGGGGCCAAGGTACAGCTCAGGCTGTGGCTTCAGAGGGTGTAAGCACTAAGCCTTCACAGCTTCCACATGGTGTTTGGCCTGCAGGTGCACAGAAGACAAGAATTGAGATTAGGAACCCTCTGCCTAGATTTCATAGGATGTATGGAAATACCTGGATGTCTAGGCAGAAGGTTCCTGCAGGGGCAGAGCCCTCATGGAGAACCTCTGCTAGGACAGTGAGGAGGAAAATGTGGGGTTGGAACCCCTATAATGAGTCCCCACTGGGGCTCTGCCTAGTGGAGCTGTGAGAAGAGGACCACCATCATCTGGACCCCAGAATGGTAGATCCACTGACAGCTTGTACCATGCACCTGGAAGAGCCTCAGACACTCAACACAACCTGTGAAAGCAGCTGGAAGGGAGCTGTACCCTACAAAGCCACAGGGGCAGAGTTGCCCAAGGCTGTGGGAGCCCACCTCTTGCATTAGCATGACCTGGATGTGAGACATGGGGTCAAAGGAGATCATTTTGGAACTTTAAAGTTAATGACTGCCCTATTGGATTTTGGATTTGGACTTGCATGGGGCCAGTAACCCCTTTGTTTTTGCCAATTTCTCCCATTTGGAATGGTTCCAGTGCTTGTACTCCCATTGCATCCAGGAAGTAACTAACTTGCTTTTAGTTTTACAGGCTCATAGGTAGAAGGGACTTGCCTTATCTCAGACGAGACTTTGGACTTGAACTTTTGGGTTAACGCTGCAATGAGCTAAGACATGGGAGACTGTTGGAAAGGCATGATTGTGTTTTGAAATGTGAGGACATAAGATCTGGGAGGAGCCAGAGGCAGAATGATATGGTTTTGCTGTGTCCCCATCCAAATCTCATTTAAATTGTAGTTCCCATAATCCCTATGTGTTGTGTGAGGGACCCGGTGGGAGGTAATTTAATTATGGAGGCAGTTACTCCCATGGCATTCTAGTGATAGTGAGTGAGTTCTCATGAGATCTAAGGGCTTTATAAGAGGTTTTTCCTTCTTCACTCAACACTTCTGCTACCTGCTGCTATGTCAAGAAGGATGCATTTGCTTCTCCTTCTGCCATGCTTGTAAGTTTCCTGAGGCATCCCTAGCCATGCCGAACTGTGAGTCAATTAAAGCTCTTTCCTGTATAAATTACCCAGTCTTGGGTATGTCTTTATTAGCAGCATGAGAATGGACTAATACAAAGATAATGGAGGTTGAAGAGATAATGGAGGATAAGGCACATGATTTGCTTTTCAGCAAACTTTTGCTTTTCAGCAGACCTAGAGAATGAAGGATTGCATTACCTTGCAATAAGGAGTTAGGTCCATAAAAAATTGTTCTGTTCTCTGTCACTTCACTCATGAAAGTATCACAAGTGGCACTAACATTCAAAAGGAAGAATATTTTGATGTATTCCTTTGCTATGTGAAGTTAAGTAGATTGATAAATGCTGTCCAGGTTAAGGACCTTAAAAGAGGACACAGGAAAATTGCAATTTTAATTTCATGACCAGCATTCTTTTGAAAAAGCAGAAGATAGTCATGGAGAAACAATATTACTTAAAACTATTCAAGTCTGGGTCATCCAAGTAGAAAACACCCTTATTTTTGTGTGCAGGAGTGGCAAAAAGGAATAGCTTTAGAAACTAAAGTTCTTGCATTCACTTTCATAACTCTGTCTGCAAAAACATGGATTCTGCATAAGCCCAACATCCTAAAGTGCAGCAGAAGCAGAACCAAAGCCCTTGGTAGCAGATGAGCTCTAGAAAGTTTTCTAACCCACAGGAAAAATTCTCTTTTGCACTGTTGTAACTATGAATAAAAAATACCCAAAGATGTGTTAATAGGTAATTCTCTCAATTTAAGACACTAACTTTACATTTCTCTAATTATTGCTTGGAATAATATCCCAAGCTTTAAAAGAACCAGTAAGACAGTCCCATTCAATATCATAGTAGAAACTATTGCAAAAATACAAGTAGAAGGCATACAAATTAGGAAGAAACAATGCTGTCTCTGTCCTCAAATAAAATGATTATTTACATAGAAAATCCTAGAAGTCTACAAAAAGACCATTAGAACTAAGTGAGCTTAGCAAAGTTGCATTGTAGAAAGATAATATACAAAAATCAATGACATTTCTATATATTAGCTATGGAATAGAAAATTTACATTTTGCAAAAGTACTACTTACAATGGCACTAAAAATGTAAAATCTAAATCTAGGTGAAATCTAAATCAGCACGAAAGATGAGGGTCTACATCTAGCAAGATATGTACAAGATTCACATGCTGTAAAAACTATAATGAGAAAAATTAAAGACCTAAATAACTGAAGATGTATAACTCAACTTCATGGATTGGAAGATTTAGTATTATGTAGAATCAGTGCAGTTCCAACCAAAAGTATCAGTAAGGTGAGTTTTGTGGTTATATTTTATAAAATATAAGCTTACATAAGAAAAGTTAAAGATAACCCCAAACTTCAAGTTAAATGAAATTATGCTTTGAAATGTCAGCTTCTTGCTTCTCAAAGTAAGGTTCATGGACGAGCAGCAGCAGCTGCACCATCTGGCAGCTGCTCGAGACCTGCTGAAGGAGAATCTGCATTTTAACAAATTCTTCATGCAATTCAATTTATATGCACATTAAAGTCTGAGAAGTGCAATGTTAGTGTGATTTTTCACTTCCAGCCCCTCAAAGTTCAGGTAATATAAATTAATTAAATTCTTTTGAAGATTTGTGTATTTCTTTGGAAGAACCCTATATACTGGGTCCTGAAGCCATCTCTAAGGTCTGGATATGTTAAAGTAAGTAATTAACTTAAAATAGCACCTACTCTTCTCAAAGAACCTAAACTTTTAGGGTAGTATATACACTGGAGAGATGGGAAAAACAGATTTTTAAAAACCTTTTCTATAATGAAAGCGTCACTTGTACAGAAAAGCATTTAATCAATGTTAAAAAGAGAAGTAACCAAAAGCATATGCTTCCAAATACTTTTTTTCTTTTTCTTTTAGAGACAGGGTCTTGAATCCTTGCTATGCCAAACAATTTTTCATTAAAAATGTGTTGCTGTCTTTACTGTTCAACTTTTAAGGTGCCTCGTTTCCTTGATTCCTAGCTCTAGGAGGTAACATAAAGGATTTTGTTTGTTTGTTTGTTTTGGTAGAGACGGGATCTTACTATGTAGACCAGGCTGGTCCCAAACTCCTGGGCTCAAGCGATCCTCCCACCCCTACCTCCCAAAGTGCTGGCATGAGCCACCACGCCCAGCCATAGAGTTTTATTTTTATTTGTTCTCAAATCAGAATTCACACACACACACACACACACACACTCACACACCTGCTCATTTAAGGAAGTTTCAACACATAGCTATTTCATGGGTTGAGTCAGGACTTAGATATTTCTGTAATATTATCATTATCTCTTTAAGTTTGTATATGTTTATTCTTTCTAAACCCAGTATCCAGGCTTTTCTCCTCATGTGTCTCTAAATGATACCTCCTACCCTTCAAGGTTCTGTGGAGGCCTTTTGCCTCCCAATATCCAAGTTTATAATGCTTCTTCACTTTTCTTCAGAAACTCCATTCACAAAACATTGCATCCAGCCATGACAGCAGATCCTGACACCTGCACTTACTTGGCCACTACCTGAGCAAGATGCCTCAGTGTGAGAAGATACCATAAAATGAAACCACTCTGAAGGAAACCAGCCAGTCCTTGGAAAGCCTGAAAACCAGTGAAATGAAGAAAGCCAGAGGGAACCATTTAGCCTGGCAACAGCCCAGCAGTTGACATCATGGGAATCTTGACATCACGGGAATCTTCCCAACCTCCTTCATGGACTACCTATTCCTGAGAAATCATCTACATGGAACATGTTGACTGCTTTCTGAGCACTTACTACTCAAGTCTCACAAGTCCATTACCTCGATGTGGTCCCTAAGAGAATCTCTATTCCCTGATTTGTCAACCAGATGATTTCTAACAAATGAATTGCCACTGCAGCATGTTTAGCAAGAAAGAGCTCAGAACTTGCAGTATTTCATTATGTGAAAGAAACAGTATCGAGAAACAATGTCCCTTGGTCAGTAAACTCTATCGCTATCACATGCGTCACAATTAGGACTCCATGGCTCATGCTGCTGAATTTGGAAGTGTCATTCTGACACTTCATCTGACATTCATTAGCACACTCCATTTAAAAAATATATGCTGTTGATCAAGCCAAACCTCAGCTTCCTTCCCTCTTGAAGTAATTGGCTGTGACTCATCCATTTGCACAGGACACCACAAAATGCTCTCTGTGTTTTGAAGAAATTAAGTACCTGATTTAATCCACGTGTTTTCCTTTGGAGATTTAATTATTCATTTCTCCATGAGAGCAAAAGGTTTGATGCCTTGGGTTATTTATAGCCGGGTGATTGTGGAAGAACATGGAGAGTAGGAGGAGAAAGAAGAGAATCAGGGGAGAAGTTCTATTAAAAATAAAGTGAACTCAGGCAAGAAGGCAGAAAGGCTGGCGACGAAAAAGTCAACAAGTAGGAGGGAAAAGAGTCATTGCCCTCAGTGAAGGCAGAGAAAGATGAGAACTAGAAGGAGACACTCAATAATGTCGGAGTAAAATGGAGAAAGTAATAAAAAAAAAGAGAGAAAGAGGACGGAGAGCCCATGATAGGAACAGAAGAAAATCCTCATACCACCAAGCCTAGGGGAGCAGAAATGAGGGTACTTAATGCAGTCCAGCACTCATCTGGTCCCACCACTCAGATATCATCTAGTTGCAAAGTCCAGATGTGATTGGATCAGATTCTCCTGACACGTTATGAGCTAGACTATAGGTCTGTAGTTTCTGTGGAATCCTCAGGTTCGTGAGATTTCATTGTCATAGTTCTGTATGGCATGATCTGATTTCTGAGTTAGGAGAGGATAATGAGGGAATGGCCATATCGCTTTGAAAAAGAGCCTTTCTTTCCAGAAATGGAGCAGTCCAGAGTTTCAGGAGACCTAGAAAGTTTGCACCAGCATTTTTGAGACATTCCAAAATGTTCAGAACACCTGCTTTAAGAATTATGAGGACCTATATATCAATGTGAATGACTGGACAACACCAAGAACTCTTGCACAGAAATAATAATATAACAATAGGCCGGGAGTGGAGGGGCCATATAAGTGCTAGCACCTGCATTATTACTGGAAACACCTCCCCCTAACTCAGGCATAGTAAAAGTCTCTCTCTCCACCATGGTTTTGATATAACCTACGGTCATATAAAGGCCCATAGATTACAGCATCTCTGCAACTTTCTAAATTGCCTGACTGAACTTCCCAGGATATTAAAAGTCTGTTTGTAACCAACAATGGAAAGGGCAGACCACTTAGGAACTAAATTTTCAGACATTCCAACAGCTACTGTTATCCTAAACACAGAAACAAATTTTGCAGGCCAGCTTCAGCCCAAATAGTTCCATCTCCTCCCCATTGTAGAGACTGGTCTTCACAGGTGAAGATGGTTAATGCTACAAGCAGCAGTAAGAAAGGGGACTCCTGAGAAATGGTCTACTTAAGGATTCAGTATCTAATATTCAGTTAATTTTCCTCAGTCCTGGCTCTGCTATCTGGAAGCTATGTGATGTTGATCAAGCCCATAAATTTCTCTGTGCCTCAGTTTTCTTTATGTGAATAAAATGAAAGAGCTGGCCTAGAAGAGAGAAAAAGAAATATATTTTACAGATAACAGTAGCTTCATGAATCCGTTGGTAGTATTAACGTAACTAACGTACAGCCCCACATCTTTTATTGTAGTCATAGAACCAGAGCTTCTTTTATTAGATGCAATATGGAGAACATTTTTATAGGTATGGGAAAGCCATTTTAGGTGGAATGCGCAGCATGGTCCCAGGTATGAACACTTAAAAACTGAGGTTGATGGCAATAAAGTGGCCAGATTTGGCAGGGACTTGAATGCTAAGCCGCAGTGTTAACATGATCTTGCAAGCAGCAGAGAAAGGTAAAAAGTTTTTGAATAGAAGAGTGGCATAATGAGAATGTTGTTTCATGAGGGCTGAACTCTCTTATAATTGCCTGCTTCCATGATAATGACATTGATCCACTGAAGAGGGCAGAGCCCTTATGACTTAATCACCTCTTATTAGGCCCCACCTTCCAACACTGTTGCATTGGGGATTAAGTTTCCAACACGTGAACTTTGGTGGACAGATTCAAACCATAGCATTTAGCTACATTGAGAAAGGAAGGACCCGGATGTAGATAAGGCATTCTTTCTCTCTTTTCCCTCTCTACCACACCAGGAATTTTAAAGGCATAGAAATGCTAAAGCTTCCTACCCTTGAACTTCAAAGATCCCCTGATGATGTAGCTGCAGGCATCCTGGATAACAATCCATGAGCAAGACAAGAACACCATGGCCAATTGCTGATCCCACGTGTGTCCTAACTACCCTGAAAGGTAAGTGCTTCTTCCTTCAACCTTACCTCCTTAATTAGAATGACTACCAGAAAACAAATCTACAGCAATACATTTTAGCGCCACTAAACAGCAGATTAATGAGCCAGCCTGTTCACATGAGCGTAAAAACGTGTTTTCCAGTTTGCCTCTAGCAATTTCTCTCTGACCATCAAGCCATGTAGGATGGATGTTGCAAATCCCCAGCTGTGACCCATTTTAATCCAGGTATTGAACGTGTTTGAGGAATTGGATTAACTGCCTTCATATGACAAGACAGGAAAGAAAACATTTTTCAGAACTGCATTTTCTTAAGTGTTTCTGACCCACTGAGAAACTGTTCCTATTTATTCATCTATCAGATTCATAGTGGGCATTTACTAGTGTTGGGTACTGAGGATACAGAGATAAAAAAGATGGATAAGCCATTGAGATTTTATTTGTTCATTCTTTATTTGCTTCCTTATCCCATGATTATTGAGTATCTACTACATATTATGCTATTTTTCACCACAGAATAGGCTGTTTAAAACTAGCTATTGTATACCATTTTGGATTATGGAACGACAGTAGTAAAGCAGACAGGTTCTATCTCTAGCTTATATTATAATGAGTGAAAACAAAATTATCAGATGATGAGAAATGCTATGCAGCTAATTAACATAGAGTCACATGCTTAAGAGGGACTGTGATTACTTTAGAATGGGTGGGCAGGGGAGGCTAGGATTTGAGAGACATGAAAGAGGCAGTTACATGATAATAAGGGGCAATAGTATTTCATACACAGAGAACAGCATTCCAGACAAAAGAAAGAGCTAGTGCAGAGTAGTGCAATGCAGGGAAAAGTTTGGTATGTTTGAGGAGGAAAAGGAAGGGCAGTGCACTCTCTGACTCAGAAATCTCAATTATAGGTATTTAAAAAAAGAAAAGATAGCCTTTGTACACACATGTATATGAATAGCAGCCTTATTTATAATATCCATCAACTGGTGCAAGTACAAACTAACTGGGGATCATCCATGCCATGGAATACAATCTAGCAATTAAAAGGAATAAGCATGTAGTAACATAGATGAATTTCAAGAATACTATTTAGTGAACGAGCCTTATGCAAAAGAGAGTACATACTATATGTTTCCATTTATACGACACTGTAAAAGAGGCAAAATATAATTCTATGCTGGAAAAGAATCAGAAAGATTGTTGCAATATTAAGCTCTATTTCAATATATGCTGATGTAATTAGGGAGAAATGTATTGATGTCTGCAATTTGCTTTGAAACGCACCAAATATATGATGGATTAATAGATAACAGGGTGGGTAGATGGAGAGATATATGATAGGATAAAGCAGCTGATTTAAAATTTTAGTGGTAGAACTGGCAAGTGCACAGGTGGTTACTGTAAAAGCCTTTAAACTTTTCACATTTAAATTTTTTTCATAGTAAAACTTTGGAAAAGAAAAGAAGGCTAGTGCAGGTAGAGCATGCTAATGTGATGGAGACAAGCACTGGGCAAATAATTCACACAGGTAAATGTATTTTACTAACGTGGTTTTCATTAAAAATGATTATTTCTTTTCCTTCATTCAATTGTTTATATGGCTTCTAGTTAATTAAATGATAAATCCTGTAGTCATTTAACATTTTCTGGATGCAGATTGATTTAGCAACAACATTCAATGTACATCCACTGTGCCCCTATACTGAAGGAAATAGGCAAATAAAAAAAAAAAGTCTGAGTCATTTATTCTTGCTAACAAGAAGCTTGCAAAAATAGTTGGGAAGATCGGACCAACTCATATGAACTAATCGGAGAACAAGATCGGACAGATAAAAAGATAATGCTATCATAAAAATGGGATTTAAGGAAGGAAGACCCTGTCAAGAATAATGCTGAGTGGGCCCAGAAAGATAAAGTTGGATTCAGCTATAGAATTTAGGTACTAAATGGAGGGAAGGCGTTAAAACTTCACAATGTCGTGCTTACCAAGTACTTTCTATGTGCTAAGCTGTGATAAGCACATTGCATTAATTTAACAAAAATTTATTTTATCCCCAGGCGCTAGGGATAAAACAGAGCACAAAATTTCTTGACCTCATGATCTACTCATGGGGAGAGGAAGTAACAGTCAATAACAAATAATAAAATAAATAAATAAATAAAATATCAAATTTATTAGATACTAGTAAGAGTTAAGGACAAATAATAAAGTGAGGAAGAAAGCTATAAAGTGTTAAGGAAGAGATAAAATTTTAGAAAAGGGAAATTCTCATTGAGAAGGAAATTCCTGGGTAAAAAACCCAAAGGAATTAGAGAGCTGACAATTTGGGTATCATGAGAAAAGCATTGCAGGCAGACACAATAAACAACTACAAAAGTCTTAAAACAGTAGCATTTTAAATACATTAAAGAGACATCAAAAAATGAATAATACAATGCACGATCATTACACCATTGCCCTTCACCCTGAGCAATGGAGTGAGACCCTGTTTCTAAAAAAAAAAAAAAAAAGAAAAAGAAAAAAAAGAAAAGAAAAAGGAAGGAAAATGGATAATACATTATATCTCACTTAGTATCCAAACCATCAATCCTGTGAGCTGTGTACTGGAATCAACCACATGTTACAGGTGAGAAAACTAAGGCACAGAAATGTTAAGAAGCTTGCCTAGATCCACTCAGAACAAGCCCTCAACAAAACTAGTAATGACCATGTCAAAACAAAGTTGTTTTAATGTCCAATTTTGGTCTCTCTACTCTTCATATTGTAGATGCAAGAGTTACACTTCCATGAAGGAGCAAAGAATAACTTTTATCCAAGTATGATGAGTAGATAATGTCAGCAAAGTGGCTGTTTCAATCAATATATGACAAATGAAATGATAAAGGAAATCTGGCTGGCTACAAACAGACCATATAATGCATTATAAATACGGTAGCAACTGTTTCCAGCAGAAACTCAAAGCCTGCTGTTATGAACCATAAGAATGGAATGCCAGGAGTCTTGTAATTCTGAGAGAGAGAGAGATAAAGAAAGAAAGAGGGAGAGAGGAAGGGAAGGAAGGAAGGAGGGAAGGAAGGAAGGAAGGAAGGAAGGAAGGAAGGAAGGAAGGAAGGAAGGAAGGGAAGGAAGGAGGGAGGAGGGAGGAAGGAAGGAAGGAAGGAAGGAAGGAAGGAAGGAAGGAAGGAAGGAAGGAAGGAAGGAAGGAAGGAAGGAAGGAAGGAAGGGAAGGAAGGAAGGAAGGAAGGAAGGAAGGAAGGAAGGAAGGAAGGAAGGAAGGAAGGAAGGAAGGAAGGAAGGAAAGGAAAGAAAGGAAGGAAGGAAGGAGGGAGGAAGGAAGGGAAGGAAGGAAGGAAGGAAGGAAGGAAGGAAGGAAGGAAGAAAGGAAGGAAGGAAGGGAGAGGGAAGGAAGGAAGGAAGGAAGAAAGGAAGGAAGGAAGGAGTGGAGGGAAGGAAGGAAGGAAGGAAGAAAAGGAAGGAAGGAAGGAGGGAGGGAAGGAAGGAAGGGAAGGAAGGAAGAAAGGAAGGAAGGAAGGAGGAAGGAAGGAAGGAAGGAAGGAAGGAAGGAACGGAGGAGGGAAGGAAGGGAAGGGAAGGAAGGAAGGAAGAGGAAGAAGAAATGGAACAATGGCACGGATGGATTCAGCAACAATGCAGATAAACCTGTAATGGAAAGATGGCCTGGCTCGGACCACCAAATAAGGGTGAGACCATCCGAGATTCAGTGGCTGAATTAAGGCCAAAATCCATATCCACTGAATCCCTCCAAATTACAGTAGCTTTTTAAGCTTTGCTCAGTGTAATAAATCATTTGACATTAATTCTGGTAACCAACATACAACCGAATTTGTTTTCCTAACTTCCCTAGATGAGCTGCTGCTGAGTAGGGGTTTTGTGTTTTGTTTTGTTTTGTTTTTTTCCTATTTATGATCCTTTTCAAACACTTTTATTTTCCTTAACCAGGTTATGTTATTCCCAGTGAGTCCCAGGCTACTTTCCAAAGGATGATATCATCACAGACCCAGCAGCGCCAGCTAATAAAAATCTGTTAGGCTGCCAATCTTATCATCACCTCTGGCACCTACACCCACTATGGTGATAGCCCCTGTGTCTTCTTACTTGACTCCTCTTATTTGCCCCATTTATCATCTCAGTAGTACACCATGGCATTCAGAATAATCTCAAAGGTCAAAGACCAATTGCTGCAGAGATGGAGATATTAAATTAAACCCATGTCTTGGCAGAAAGCCTCGGAGGAAGAAAAGGCCAGTGACAGGAACTAAGGCTCTCATTAATGTGTTGCTGACTTGTCACTTTTATGGAACTCTTGTAAGGAGTTGAACTCTGATTTCAACAAGAATATAAGACAGTGAAGTTCCAGAGGATTTTCTCCAATTTTTCTTGCCACATCTTACTCAAATACATTTCTTCTTTTTTCCCAAGTTCATCCAAAAAGACAGCACTAAAAGAAAGTGGAGAATGACAAGAAAGTCTTTTTTAAGCATTTGTCTGCCTGAAGCATTGACACTTGTCCTCAGGAAGCTTGTAGTTTGTGAAAATATGATGCAGGGTTTGTGTGAGGAGGTGTGTTTCTGTTACATCTGCAGAAAATCAGTTGATGGTGTCCATTTGGACATTTCTGTTCTCGGTATAAATAACAAAAACAAAAACAAAAAAAAATGAGTCAATTCCTTTAAGAGTTATTTACATATCAAAGTGCATATTTAAATAAGTATCCTTTGTAATAAGTAAAAATTTAAATAGAAGAATGCATCAAAAAGCCAAGCTTTGCCAATTCCCTTCTGATAGGCTGATGATCCCAATGAAGACAACAGCTGTCAGTTAAGTCCTTACTACTGAAAATGTGGTCCTTAGATCAGCAGCCTCAGCATTACCTGGAACCTGACTAGAAACGTAGAATCTCAGGCCCCATTCCAGACCTACTGAGTCAGAATTTGCATTTTAACAAGATCTCCAGATGATTCATATACACTTTAGGGTACAAGAAAAACAGAGTTAAATGAACTAACTGTGAGTTCAGAATGAAACACATTGTCAAAGACACAATCTGCTTGTTTACTCATCAGTGGCAGATATAAGCTGATATGGCTTGCGTATGCGTTGAATGTACACACTACATTCACATGCATGTGAATTGACATGGATCACACAGATGACATCATGGCTGCCACTTTAGGGAAACTATGCAGTTAAGGGGATAAGTGAGGAAGGACAGGGTTATTTGTCACAGGGAGCAACTCCTCAGCCTATTTTAGGTGATGCTTTCTTGTCAGAAAGGCTTTAAGCTGTAGGTCTAATCAGCCTTTCCACAAAGCTCCCACCAGTCTACTCATCTTCTGCTGACCCCAGGACCTTGCCTAGATAATTTATTCCTGAGGAGCAGTCTAGTAGACCTCTGATGTCCTTCCTCTCATGATTCAGACAGCAGGGTGTGTGATGCCCTTGATGGCTGAGGGCCCTTCTCTCTCTACTACTTCTACGAAAAGCCATCTTCACCACCTGCTTCTGGGTGACAGACTTTCTGCTCACCCTAGCTCTACAATGGGTGAGGAGTCAGTGGGAATAAGACCTCAACAAGTACATTGTCCTTGAATTATATTACACAAACCATCATAATGCCATCTTTTAGTATGCTTCCTGAGAAGCAAATTATTAAATTAAAATTCAGCTAATGTCTCTCTCCTCCATCCAAGTTTATTGGGATCTGGGAAAGTAAAAAGTTACTTGATAGAAGGGAGCAATATAGATCCTGATTAAAAAGACAAGGCTGCTGACAACTAGGGGCCATGGAAGCTGAGATGCTGGAACTTGCCGGCACCAGCATTTTAATTACAAGATGGCACTCCCCAGAAGATGCCCCCAAATTAACTAACCTGAAAGGGTAGAAGGGGAGAGCAATGCAGGGGCTGGCTGACCCTTATTAAATTGGATTTCATGATGGAAATGATGGTCTCCTCATCTCTGAATGGCATGTCCCTCCCATCCTGCTCTCCACACCCTTCTGTCAGCATTGTCTCCAACTTCTAAATGGCTTCAAAAAGGCAACAAAGCAGGCAGGTAATCTAAAATGAGCATAATTTAATTCTCTTCTGCGAAAATTACAAAAAAAATAGATACTTTAAAAAATCCATTATATATCTATGTCATGTCTATATAAAATGTATCTTCTGATTATAACACATCTAAGCAAAACAAAAGTGCATTTTTCAGTATTTTTTTAATTTAGGAAAGCATATAGAGAAGAAAATCAAAATAACTCTTAAGCTCTGAGATAACTGATATTAATATTTTGGTGTATTAAATTTCAGTATACGATGCATATATGTCTGATATGTGTGTATGTATGTGTGGAGAGACAGAGACAGAAAGATGCAGACAACAATTGTCAGAAAGAGAAATTTGGGATCATAATGGATATAGTTTTATATTCTGCTAAGTTTACTTAGCATTGTATTGTGAAGATTTAAACAATCTGATGAAAAATATTTTCATACTGACATTAAAAAAAGCAAGAACTCAAGTTAAGCCAGTCTTTGAAACAGTATTAAGAAAGAAAACGAAACAATTTCCTGAACTAAAACATTCCTGATGGTTTACAGGAAATATGTTACCCTTAAAAAAGTACAGCTACTGGCATAACCAACATCTAGAAATTTCAAATAGCCAGAGTTGGACATGAGCCACTATGTTTAAGCATTTGGAAATGAATGTAATAGCACATTCCCAGTGACTGCAAGACCATGAAGCTATTCTGAAGAAATCTCATGGTAGTATAGCCATTACCTCAAATCCTTTCTATGACTAAGAGGTAGGAAAAAAATAAAGAACCAACACCACTAGAATAGAGTCTTCTGGAGCTCACTTATATCCATTTTTCTCTCCTTCAGGGCACAAAAGATAATTCCTCTTTTCCACCTTCTTAGTGGACTACTGGGGCCATGTGACTAATTTCAGTCAATAAGATGTGACCAGAACTGATATGTGGCTCTTCAATGACAGGTACAAAACAGATTCAGCACCCAGTTGCTCTCTGTGGTGACTATGAAGAAAGCCTTGTTTTGAGATGGCAAAGCCAAAAATCAAGCAGTCTCTTGAACCACTAATACCGGAGGACAATTGCCCTGGAGAGCCACTCAATTGTATTAAGCCACTGGGGTTATCTGTCAAGTTAGCATGACCTATCCTATCCTAATAGTCACCAAAAAACAACACAACAATGAATGTGCTATTTCTACTATAGCAGCTATAGGCTACTATACTTTACAAAAGGAAGACAACAATCTACTAACATATCCTTTTTCTCCATCTGTTCACCTGATTATACAGGATTGGTCAACGTGTGAAGGGACCAAAAGCACAGATCAGGGAAGGCAGAATTCAGGACCAGTTGACATTCACCTATTCCAGTGTTTACTAAGGACCTACCACAGGAAAACCACTTTGCAGGGGGTTTTCAGGATGAGGAAATTATAGTCATTCCCCAGTATTTTCAGGAGATTGATTCCATTACCCCCACATATACCCAAATCCACACATACCCAAGTTTCCCAGTGGGTCCTCTGGAACCTACGTATAAAAAAGACAGCCCTCCGTATAGGCATGTTTTGCATCTTGCATTTAATTGAAAAAAAAATCCACTTCTAAAAGCCCTCACAGTTTAAACTCGTATTGTTCAAGAGTCAATTGTAGTAAGAAACAGTCCTTGCCTCCTAGAAGTTTGAAGTCTAACAGAGAAAACAAAACATAATACTACAAAGACAGGGTACTTTTAACAGCCATATGACCCTGGGGAGGTCATTAACATCTCTGAGCTTCAGCATCATCAGTTGTCAAATGGGCATGAAAACAGCATCTTCCTTGCTGAAGTTCTGTGAGAATATAACATCTAGTACACTGTCTGACACAGAGTAATTACTCACTGATCACAACCTATTGTGGTTGTTTTATTTACCTGCAGGGGATATTACCATTACTAACATAGAACTTGTTGCTTCTTCTATTTAAGGAAGGTAGTCCCTCACTGACTGTCAAAATATATGATATCATGGAAAGAGCACGACTATGCAGGAGTCAGTCCAGAGATCAAAAACCTAGACACACCACCATGGGCCATAGGACTCTGAAGAGTTCTCTTTCCTCATCAATAAAATTGAGATAATAATTTCTTCCTCTTAGGGTCATTGGGAAGAAATCAAGCATATAACTCAAAAATATAAATCTTTCTTACTCCTCCCCGCCTTGCCTTAAGAAAAATGAACAGCATAGAAGATGCAAAACCTGTTTACAACTTAGGCTGTCTCTAAGTATCTACAGACTGTGACATTTTGAGAGAAGTTTACAGCATAACAAGCAAGATGTTTCCAAATCAGGTCTGCTGCATTCCTCTTCCAAAATCATGTAACTCAAAATCCTCTGTTGCCTGAAACTTTAAAATTGTGTTAATTGTTATCCACAATATTTCTTTAACCTGACATAAACCTTTCTTTCAATTTTTTTTTTTTTTTTTAGTTCTCTGGGCTGAGCTGTTGTGTTAAAAAGTTGATTGAGAAATAAATTGCCTTGAGAAGCAATGAGCAATCAGAAGTAACTGGATTTCCAAGGTCACAAGGGGATACAACGTGCCCAGACCACAAAGGGGCAGCGTGGAGCAGGACATGTTATTTCACAATCAACTAGATGTGAGAAGACACCAACCTGACATTGTATTATCTAATTTGCTGCTGATTCAAGAATGGGATGACATCAAAAATGAGTTCTAAAAGAAACAGCACATCAGAATTGGATGTAATTCCCCTGCTGAGAAGCTGATCCTCTGCTATAATAAAAGCTCCTACAATGACAGCTTTTCACTTCTGCTGGTCCAGGGCTGTTATCCTTTATTTTTTGTTAATGATGACGATGATGTGCTCGGCACCTCTGCCAGGTGGATTTTTCTAGAATATATGATCCATTCTTCTCTGGAAGAAACGAGGAAGAAGAGCTAAGAGTATGATGTTCTAGTAACAGAAAACAGGGCAAAGGTCTTACTGAGTTCATGACTTGAAGCCCAAAATCTGGAAAAGTAACCATTTCCCTGTCTTCACTTCTTTTTGACCCCAGAAACCTAAGCATTTGGTTCAAAGATGAGACATGACTCAAATTATCAAGTTTAATCTTCAAGGGACTGTTTTCTCCTGTTCTCCAAGTAGCAACTCTGGAGTCAGATATGTCTGCATGCCAATTAAGAGTACCCCTACTGACTTTATGAACCTCACTGAATCCCCAACTCCATGCTTGCAAAATGAAGAAAACACGATGTAAGTATTAAATTGTTGGAAGTATTAAATGAGACGTGTGTGTGAAATGTTTGGCAGAGTTGCTGCGTATGCAAGTTGCACGTTGACTATCTCCACAATTTAAATGGTATGCCTTGGAGTTGTGCAATGTGAAACCTGCACAACCATACACAGCAGCCCTTTTTTTTCATTCAACAGTTCATTCATTAAAACATTCACATACTATGTTTCCAAGCACTCTATTCAACTTTCCTTAGTAAGCCTTAATGAATTATTCATCATAAACTTAATTCTAAACCAATTCTTGGATTGCCATGACACCTGTCACGATTTTGTATTTTCTGTCTCACAGTCACTTGCTCATGTGTCGCTTACCCAACACATCCACCATCATTGCCATATTCCAGGGTTTCTGTTCATCACTGCACCGTCTTCCCTAAGCAATCAGCAGAGTGTGGCACAAAGTTTCTTCACAACAGATATCTCCAATTTGAATGGCACATTTCTTTGTTGGAGGTGTGGCTGGAACACACTGTGCATGTAACCTCCTGGAAAGCAGGGGGTTGTGTCTCTGTTTTCACTGTGGAATTCCCAGCCCCTAGATCAGTGTCTGGTACATAGTAGGTGCTTAATAAATGTGGAACGAATGAAAAGCTGGAGCCTTGAAGATGTTATATGGGAATAATTCAGTTTCTTGGAATATAACTTATTATTTCTTATTGAATGAGGATGGAATGAAGGTATACAAAATGAAAAACATACCCACACCCAGTCTCAAGAGTGAAATGGAGTAAATATTAGGTGTAACAGCCTAACTATTGAAGAGTAACCGAAAATTATCAATTCCAGCACAGACTTGGTATCTGTTTTATCTAAGGTTCATAAGAAGATATTATGTTGATAAAAATAATATCATTTATCAAATACCTTCTATGTTTTGCAACTTCTAATACATTATTTCTAACCTTAATCACAATGCCCTAATATAGCTATTATTCCTGTTTTAAGGACAAGGAAACAAGCTCAGAGACCTTAAGCAACTCATCCATGCTTTACATGCAGGAAGTGACTGAGCTGGAATTGAAACAGGTTCATCTGGCCAAAAGCCCCATGATCTTTCCATATGAAGAAAAGAGTATATGTGCACATTTGTGCACATGGGCATGAATGCACACAGACGTGTACATTTTACACTGTCAGCTATGGGTTCAGTCAGATATGCCCATAAATTCTTTTATGAAGAAGAGCTCCCTGACCATCTAATGATTTTTTCCTGATAGTTTTATTTAATTCCAAAAACTTATTTTTTAATCTCATAAAAATATTCATTATCAATACATCATCTTGATAATATCACTCAAGAAGGAGATATCTCACTCTAAGCATTATTATAAAATTTCACAGGCAGTCCACTTTTCTAGAAAAATATGCCAATGACCTTTCTAGCCTTTTGCATCCTGGAATTATTAAACCAGGCTGCTGAGCAGCCTTGACACCTGCTCTGTGACCAATACTCCAGGCTATTTATTTTGGCCTAGAACTCTCCAAGTTGATGGGCCCTGCCCTCAGGAGGGAGGGTGTGCACACAGAATTCAGTGGGTCACTGCGGAGCTGCCCATATCCTCTTACCTAATAGAAGGTGGACTTCAGCAGAATGCCTGTCTGGAGTCAGAGGTAAAAGCTGGCACTGGGTCACATGGCTGCTCTGTCTCTCTCTGTGGCAGATGTCAGGGTCTGCAGGGTGTTTTGTTAAAGGAACAAAATGCAGTAACTTCAAGGCACCAGCTCTCTTTCCCACAAAGCCTTGGTCTATGTGGAGTCAAGATCCCTGAGGAACTTCTGCTCCTGGGGGAGGGGAGGTCCTGTTCTATAAGCCTCCAGAGCTCATCACAGCCTGTCCCCATCCCTCCATGCTTGTTAAACACCCAGCATGGTTTTCAGAGGCCATGTTGATGCCATATGTTCATACCACTGAAGCATTTTACTGCCTAAGAAGAGGCACTTAGCACAGGGAAGAGCACATTGTTTTCATAGCTGGTTGGCTCTTAATACTTCCCCAGGAGGCTCCAGGCTCAAAGACAGGGTGTCTGAGAAACTTGGGAAGATGCCAGCAAGGTGAAGGTTTTCAGTGACACACTCCAGGATGTCAGTCCAGCAGGGAGAATGACCCAAGTCATTCATAACAGAATTTTTGTACAGAAGAGGAGAAAAAGAAGAGCCAGTGGAAAAAAATTATATATGCAGAGATTTCTTCTTTAATGGCAGGTAAACATTGAGTTATGTGAGTAACTCTCACTTAATCAGGAGTAATTTTGCCCCCTGGGGTTATTTGGCAAAACCTGGAGATATTTTAAGTTGCTAACAACTGAGTTGGGAAAAGATGGGGAAGCTGCGATTCAGACCAAGTAAGTAAAGGTCAGGGATGCTACTAAACTTCCTACAATGCACAGGAGAGCCACAACAAATGATTCTAGGGCCCAAAATGTCAATCGTGCTGAAGTTGAGAATGCTTGGGTTATGTTAACTCTAAACAGATAAGGAAGTGCTCTCTGCCTGCAGCCTCATTGCACTAGCAATTAAATTAGCCACATTCAAGGCGGTATAGGGAGGCATGGGGCGCGGCTTTGAAAAGTACTATCACCTGGCTATAAATTCTGAGTTTAAATCTTAGGTGCACAACTTTCTAGCTCTATGGCCTTGGGAAGATTGCCTAACTTCAGTGAGCTTCAGTTTCCTCTTTGGCCAAATGTAGACAGAACCAGCTACACCTAACCTGGCGTGAAGTTTAAATTACATGGGATGACAAGAAAGCATTTAGCACCCTCTCTACACACAGCTACAAATAACTAAGCACCGATTATTATGGCCCAACAAAGTGGGAGGAAAAAAGAACAAAACATGGTTTTTAAGAGAAATCTACCAAATGCTTCAGTAATCTGAGGAAATTTTAGCTTGAGTTTGACAGGAATCCCAAGAATGCTCAGAGCCGTGGCCTCTTTCTTTAGAGGGTTCCTTGACTCCTGCAATGTGAGCCTCCCCATCAAGTACTCACAGCTTACAGGGCACCTCACTGACATGTATTATTGTTGCTTTGCTCAGCCCGGGTATCTGGACACTTTTGTGTCCAGGTCCCCATTTTCAGTGGCCAGGCATAACCCCAGTGATGGCCTGGTCAGGGAGAAAAGATTGTCCATACATGATACTTAGGCAAATGTTCTCACAGTGCATGTCGTCAGAGGGGCCACGACCTCTCTTCATTGCTCCAAAGCTGAGCAAAATCAGGCCAGATGTAGCCACATCTGCCTTTCGTCTGACACCCCTCCTCCCCTTCCATAGCCAATATCTGCCTTAATGCTGTTACCTCTAGTTGTTAGAGTCCTGTCCTTAGAGGAACTTGAGAGCTCCCTTTTTTCCAAGCCCTAAGAACTTCCTGGCACATGGCTTATCCTGATAGCTTCAAAGGCACCCCAGTAGTGGAGCACCACAGAGCATGAAGAGAGCTGCTCACCCAACCCGCACAGACTGTCTCAAAGGACCTCCAAATTAAAGCTCCAAGGCTAGAAAATAGCTTGGAAACCACCTCCTCCGTTTTTCTGAGCTGGTGAAACTGAAGCTCAGAAACAGGAAGGGATAGGCCTGCTGCTAGCCCATAGGGCGGCTTTGTGACAATTAGCAAAGTCATCCTACATCGAGGGAGGCACTCCTGAGCCACAGTGAACAGCCTGCTGAGTAGAAGAGTCCCAGAGCTCAGGCCCACAGGTCGATCCCCTTGTGCTTTAGAGAGGGGTTTGCTCAAAATCACAGAAACGAGTTGGCAGAGAACTGGGATCAGATTGACAACCTGTTTGTACAGATAGGATTAACTACACATGGAAAACAAGTAGCTCCTGAGCTCTTGCACAGGATTCCTTGGTCAAAAAGCTTGGATTTCACACTCCATTGCTAAGTTTTCCTTGTGGCCCTTTTAATGATGGAAAGGGAATGGCAAACAATTGCCACGTGTACATTCCTTAGAGACATTTCATATATAGCTGGTGACCCAGAAAAACCTAGTACCTGCAAAGCAATGAGGAGGCTCTGGTAGCTGGGGAAGGGGAAACCCTAATCACCTACTTCAGAATCATCATTTAAGAAAGCAAAGTCAAATCCCAAAAGACAGTTTAGTTTTGTTCTGAAATTGTAAACAGCCCGCATAGAATAGCTATGGGAGAATAGGACTTCATTTCAAAGCAACTCATAACATTTTTCACCACTATAATACTGCATGTGACTTCTGTGATGAAATCATATTATGAGGGACAATTTCAATTGGGATTAGAAGAAACATATACCACAGCTTAAGCAACAGGAGCCTGTGTCACAAGTGTTCCAGTTAATACATCATCCCCTTTGTTCTACAGCCAACCTTATTACTCTCATCTTATCCTTTCATATTCTGAATTTCCCTTTCTGTAGAACCTTGGTGATTTCTGCCCCCTGCATTGCCTCGGGAAGACTTCTTTCTGTTCCTTTATGGGACTGGCATGTCTAATCCTTAGGTCACAGGTCAGCAAACTTTTTCTATAAAGGGACAGGTAGTACATTTTTTAGGCTTTGGGGCCCATATGGTCCCTGTCACAACTATTCAATTTTGCCATTGTAGCACAAAAGCAGCCACAGGCAATATATAAAGTCATGGATCTATACCCTTGTATTCCAATAAAGCTTTCTTTTGCTTTTTTTTTTTTTTTTTTTTTTTTTTTAAAGACAGTCTTGCTCTGTAGCCCAGGCTGGAGTCCAGTGGTGTGATCTCCGCTCACTGCAACTTCTGTCTCCCAGATTTAAGAGATTATCCTGCCTCAAACTCCTGAGTAGCTAGTATTACAGGCATGTGTCACGACGCCTGGCTAATTTTTATACTTTTAGTAGAGACGGGGTTTCACCATGTTGGCCAGGTTGGTCTCAAACTCCTGGCTTCAAGTGATCCGACCACCTTGGCCTCCCAAAATGTTGGGATTACAGATGTGAACCACTGCACCCAGTCACCTTTTTGATAAAAAGGTGGTACTAGATTTGGCCCCTTGGTCACAGTGTGCTGATCCTTGCTCTAGGTGGTACTGGGCGTGGGTGGGCAGAACCTGAGCTCAACTTATAGACACAAGCTGTGAAAGCCATCAAGAGACTCCTGGGCAAATAGAAATTAGCAGGTAAGATGGCAATGGTGGGAAGTCCTTCCTCTGATTCTACCCTTGACATACCTAAGCTGACAAGAAAATTAAACTGAGAAGATTGATATAATGCAGTAAGAAAAGGGACTTACCTGGAGCATGGATGCTTCATTCTAAGATATATCTGAACACTAGCTTCCATAGCATCTGAGTACTATGACATTAATAAACCAAGAGTCTGCTAGTCAGGTGGTCTCCTTTACATTTCTTCAGGATACTAAAAAGACAACCACCAAAGAGAAGGTCCTAATAACGGCGGCATATTTAAAAATTCATGTATCTTGGCTGGGCACAGTGGCTCATGCCTGTAATCCCAGCACTTTGGGAGGCTGAGGTGAGTGGATCAGCTGAGGTCAGGAGTTCGAGACCAGCCTGGTCAACATGGTGAAACCCCATCTCTACTAAAAATACAGAAATTAGCCAGGCATGGGGGTGGATGCCTGTCATCCCAGCTACTCAGGAGGCTGAGGTAGGAGAATTACTTGGACCCCAGAGGCGGAGGTTGCAGTGAACCGAGATCACACCATTGCACTCCAGCCTGGGTGACAGAGCAAGGCTCCATCTCAAAAATAAAAAAAAATAACAAGAACTCATGTATCTTGTATTTATTTAGGCAATTACATTGAATTATACCTGAATAACCATAGGTTTTATTTTGGTTTTTTTGTTGTTGTTGTTGTTTTTAGGAGTGAATAAAACACAAGGAGGATTTCTCAGAGGACTGGGGTCTGGAAGTCATTACATTGACTACATGCTTTACGCTTTATTGGGAAACAGGAAACCTCTGCTCATCCGTAACCAACAGACAGCAGCAGGAAGGCGTGATGATGTATCTTCAGACATCACAACTCTTCATTTACTAATTATCAGAGCCAAGGTCAACTTTTTTTTCATAATTAAAAAGTGTCCAGTTTCCCAGATTAAACCATAATTCTCCCAATGTAAAGATGGTATTTTATACTTCTTAATATTATTACACCCTTGCCTAGTATTTTAGAATAATATAATAATTGCTAACATTTTGGGAATAATTATTCAATGTCAGGCACTATTCAAAATGTTTTAAGTCCCTTCTCATTTAATAACCTCACAACAACCTATGAGTGGAGAACTAGTATTATTATTATTATTCCATATTGACAAATAGTGGCACTGGGACACAAAGAGATGGTATAACTTGCCCAAGATCATACAGCTAGAGGTGGTGGATCCCGGATTTGCACCCAGGCATTGCAGCCCCAGAGCCTGTGGTCCTAACTTCGTATAATGCTGCTTACAACAATGCAACCAATATAGGTGATCAATAAGTATTTGGGGTTGTCAGTAATGACTCTGAGAGGAGGGAAAAAAACAAAGTCTGAGTTGAAGCTCAGCCAAATTGTGCACAATTATCAGTAAACTCCTCCTGCTCCACTCTCCCATGACATAGAGAATGTTACACTTTCTTGAGGGCTCCTAAAGGGAACTGAGCTCTAAGAGTGGCAGCTGCCAGTGAAGAGCCTTGGAAGACATGTCCACTGCTCTGTAAAGAAAGTCTCTGCTTCAATAGCTGCAGGCTGGAAGGCCCTGGGAATATGCCTACAGCCAGGAATGGAGCACCCTTTCCCTAAGGGGACATGGACAGAACAAATGACCCCTGGGCCAGCCTCCTCCTCCCCAATGCTCCTCCCACCCCCACTCCTCATCTCTTCATCTCTCCAAGATCCTGCTTCTGAGAAGGGCAGGGAACAAGCTCCCTGACTTTCCTAGTGACTGAGGTAAGGGCTAGGGTCACCTGAGAAGGAGGAGGGAGACAAAGAGGCACTACCAAGCTTGGGCTAGAAATTATGACTTTGTTGATTAGAACACTTGATTTTTTCCTCCTCAGTATCCAGATTATTTCATTCTCCTTTTTCTTTCTGTTTTTGTTAAAATGTTTTAAACTATATACACTATTTTAATCTCTCTCTTTGTTCTTTTTAACATTGACATTTGGGAGTAGAAAATGTAGCCTAATTATAGTTTTAATTGCATTCCATGGTATATATAAGGAGGGTTATATTTCTATTGTTTTTTAATATATTGTGTTCTTGGATTCTGTCATTCAAAAAAATAGTTATTTAATGTTTTTGAGCAATTGGATAGCTTTTAATTATTTTAGTATTATATACTTCCAAAGTCATTATATCATATTAGGAGAAAGTTGTGTAGAAAAAACTTGACTTTTGTTTAACCAAGAATATTTAAAAATGGATGCTATTATTTTTGTAAAATATCTCTATATTCTTAAAAACAATTTTATCTCTTATTTTTAAAACATTTTTTAACTTCTGTTAAATCACTTCCAATTAAACATGGAACAAACTCTTTGATTTATTCTGCTGCTCAAATATATAATTTATTTATCATAGAATTCTTTGCCTAACATATTTTTTATAATAGGGTGCAAAGATTTTCTGCATCTAATTATTTCAGAGAGTCAAAGAAGCTAGACTCTGATCCTGGTTTATCTTTAATCTGCTGCAAAGATAATTGGGCTCAAATTATTGCACATCTCTGGGCTTAGGTTTTTCTTATTTATAACATAGGGAGTTAAATAAAATAATACCAACATTTCCTTTTGACAACAGCATTCTAGGAGAGCTTACAGTGAGGCTTACATTTACCAGCAGGCATATCTTCCCCCTTCCTTTCTGCTAGAAGGCAACCCTTTCAACCAAGTTTCACCTGATAAAAGAAGGGAAGGAAAGCTCCAATAGACTCTAAGAATCAAATGCTGTCCTTGGAAGGAAAAGGAGTCCTTTCTTCTAACTCCTTAGACATACACACTCACACACGCACACACCCAACACATATATCATATACGATATGATGTCGGAATGTAAACTTTTCAATAATTGGTCAAAACGTACCAATTAAGAAATGTGTATCCTAAGCAGCCGGCAAATATTTGATAAAAGGATTGTTTTCTTTACTTGAGGACTTTTGTCACAAGCAGAGGGGACCTCAACAACCTATATCTCCGAAGCGATGCTGCTGATGAGGCTAAGCCATTGAAGGGATCAAATGGAACAATCACAGAGAAATGCTAGCCTCAGAGGGAATAAACAGAATCTTCAACTTCTACAGCTAGGCTGACAACACAGCATCTCAGCTGGATTTTATGCAAGTCATTTCCACAAAAGATTCAGACATAAGCCTAGAATTGGGGCTTCTCAGGCACCTGAAAATAAGATATTTCTTCATGGATTGGGAATATTGAAACAATATGATTTGAATTCGTTTCAGCTTATAACCATACATTTGCTATGAAAATATCCAAAGACACAGGTTAAATGTACATGAGTAAGAAAATGGGAGACTTTTCCAGACCTATATAATTGGACCATGTAAAAGACAAGATAACTTCTAAGATTCTTTCAATCCTGAGCTGTGCAATAAAAAGCAAGCAAAAATTCACTAGCATGCCAGGTATCATACCCTGGATTTAACTCAATCATACTAGACCACTTAACCTAGGAATTCCAAATGAAATTCTTGACTCCCAGGCTCTCTGAGATATCCAGCATGTCAGACCACTAGCCTCAGAGGCGTGCTTTGGCTTACCCAAGATCTTACAAAAATTAAAGACCGGAATTTCAACTACCAATCTAGGGCTTACATTTCAACATTCTCTCTTCAACTTAGCTTTCCACTGCCAGCAGGTCTTTGCCTGCAACACAAAGTGACCAATCTACTGATCAAGAATGGGTCTGAGATAGACTAGTTGGCTCCCCTGAGCCCATCACCAGCTGAAGAGAAATGGCATTTGGGGGAAACTGAAGAGGAGATGGCAGTGCCCAGGAGTAAAGAAGTCAGAGGAACCCTGAGAGAGGAAAACAGGTTCCCCTGGAATTTTATCTTGAAAAACTGGGGTAACAAAAATAAAGACCACTGCACTTTTACTTACATCAATTCCTGGATTGAAATTTTCTCTCCTCTCTGAATATTAAAATTCTATTTGGAAACCTAGCTTACAGTCCTCCTCTATAAGTCTTTCTCAGACCCACCCATCTCACAAATTGGTCCATTCTCAGGACTCAAAATGCTTCTCCTTCATTCATCTAGCAGTCATGTTCACACTGTCTTGCATCATCTCACATTCCTGTTTGGTGACATCATGTAACTATTACATATTATTGCCTTTTCACATGTGTGTACCTCAATTCCTAAATTTAATTTTAACCTTCCTGAGGGTGAAGTCCATCACTATTTTAGATTTTTTTTCTCTAAGGCAGCAAATTGCATGCAGTAGGTGTTCAATATATCCTAGCCGATCACATGACTAAGGAAGACAAGCAAAGGAGAAAGAAGGAGCTGGAGGGGAAAGGTGATGCGGGACAAAAATGTCCCTCAGTAGCTGGAAGGTAGACCTGTTGTGAAGGAAAGGGAAACAAAATTCCACACAAGCTAATAAGAAACAGTACCTGATAAACAACTGAAAATGTCTGTTGAATTGAAGAAAGGCGGTAAGGAAAGAACAGATGGATATAAAGGAAGAAAAGACTAAAGGAAATGATACAAGAGAAGAAAGTGGAGATGAGAAGGGAGGAGTGAGAGAAGATGGGAGAAGAGAAGATGGGAGAAGGGGAGAGAGAGAAGGAGAGAAGAATAGAAGAAAGGAAGGATGGAAAGGAAAATGGAAGGAAAGATAAAAAAGGAGTAGAAGATAGGATGAAAAGAAGAGTAGGGAAAATGGAAAAAAGAGGAAAAGAAGGAATAAAGGACAAGTCTTACCCTTGTATTTCTGGATCTTCCATTTTTATATACTCGTTCCCTTTTTATTTCCAAAATAGCTCTTGGTGTCTTAGAGGGCACCCGGCACCTAGTTCCAGGCTCGTTGATGCACCTGCATAAAGCTGTGTGTGAACCACATTCACTGCTGATTTGGTGCTTCACTGGCCAGCAAACACCATCTCCTGCAAGTACAGCACCACCAATCCTGGGAAGTCAGCCCCAGAAAAGCTGCATTTCAAGGCTCAGGGTGTAGAACTCAAGGACATTTGGGCAAAAGCCTGGGATGCCACTGGCCCTCCACCAGGAGTTACAGTGAGAGGCCTTCTCCTCTTATTAGTGCCAAGGCATCACATGACATGCTCAGCCCACCGGCTTCCTGGGCAGCCCAACAGGGAATCAGGGCTCAGAGGCTCCATGGGGTGGGGGCAGGGGAGAACCTTTGAGGATACTCATTGGCATACAGCCATGCCTCCCTCACTGCCAACTCCCTGGGGCGCTGCTAGCACTCCTCCTCCGCCCACCCCTGAAGACCCAGATGCTCAACTCAGAGTGTGCCCCCAGACAACACAGGAAGGTTGGATGCCCAAACCTTGGCAAATGCACAACTCTTTGTGGTAATCCTAAAAAACAGCCTACCCAAGACGTCTCCATTTGCTCCCTTTTCCCTCTAATGGAAATGCCACAGTGTGTGAGTGTTAATGTATATATTTTTAAAAAAGAAGTTTGCCACATAGAAGGCATCTATTGCTGTGACCAAGAAGGAGTTCTTGATGGGAAAAGAAGGTGTATGCTTTAGGGATGTCCATAAACCCCCGAAATCAGATGTACACAATTATGCGAATTTGATTTTTCAGGTGAGAGAGTTCATAATTTTAGCAGATTCTCCAAGAGAATTGTGGCATGAACAATATTTTAAAACTACTATTCTGTACTCCTGAGGAGAAGCAAAGCAAGTTATCAGGGGTTTGCTAATCAGGAAGAGTGATTGATTAATTTGCCAACTAAGTTTCATGAAAATGCATTTTCTAGAATTAACCTATTTTGCTAAAATGACAACTGAATTTTGAAGTAGGGACTTTCTTCCCCTAGCACCCCTCATCTTTATGTCTATCTGTCTGTGTCCACCAGCTCTACAGCCTGTGTCTGCTAGGAAAGACGGTTTAAACTTGTAACACTACATTAAGCACATTTCCACCACCATCACAACTCTCTAAATTAAAGCAAACCAGTTCCAAATGGGCAAGACTTGGAAATGCTCTCACATCTGCCTATCCAAACTCATGCTACAGAAATAAAATGAGCAGCTTTAGAGGAGATTATGGTTTTAATATACCACATCATTGTCATGAAATTGAAAATATCATTGAAAGAATAACCAGGGATATACATGAAATATTTAAGCAAGCCCTAATATAGCGCTGCTGGGACCCGAAGAGTGATTTGATTGCTACAGAATAAAATGAAGCTTAGAAAAATCAGGGTGATCCACTTGAGCAACCACCAAAACATGAAATAATGGGAAAGTCTGCTTTATCAAGAACTTTTTAAAAAGCTGTTTGCAGACTCTGCAGCTGTTAATCACTCTTCACATATGGCATGGCTGTCACCTTTACGAATCATGTTTTATCTTGAAAAGATTTTCCTTTATTACCTTTACATTTGCACATTCCTAAGGAGTTGTGAAGCAAACAAAAAAAATAGGAAAAGCTCTGAAGTTCTCAAAGCCAGGAACAATATTTACAAATAAAACAGGCAAGAAAGTGTGTTAAAGTTTTAAATTATGTCCAATTTTGTGAGACCAAATATTAGCATTTTCGCTTCCGAGCTGCAGAAACAGTCTCATCTCTTATTAAAAAAAAAATTCTACACTAAGACTTTACCTTGATTGCACATGAAATCTAAGCCCACCTTGGTGAGTAGCAGAAATAGTCATAAAGCTATTGTTTTAGATTAAAATTTAAATACATTTGATTCAAATTAATAGGTACAGTATTGCATCAATCTGTGACAAAATGCATCTGAAAAATAAATTTGATGATGATATACATTATTGAGACATATAAAGATATACATATACAGGAATAGGAAAGGTTTACAATCATATAGTTACAGTTTGTCCATTTACTTTTAAAAACAGAATAATAAAGGCAACGGATAAAAAACTCAGCATTCAGGAAAATTCACCATAATGCTCTCCCTCGACGCAATGATGCCACTTTACTGAAATGTAATATTAGCCAAATTCATGCTTTTGATTTGCAGATCAAAAAGCAATCCCTCTGCTTTTTTTTTTTAATAATGGTTCTCAAAAGTTCTAATAAGAATTAGAACTGTCAGAAACAAAAAGAAAGGAACAAAGGCTGCCCTTCAGCCAAGAGGACCAGAAAAAGTCTATTTATGCAACATTCCTGTATCTGTCTATCTGTCCGTGGCCACTAGCCCTACAGCCTGCGTTGGCTGGGAAAGGCCATTTAAACTTGTGACACTACATTAAGCACATTCTCACCACCATCATCGCTCTCTAAATTAAAGTCAAACCAATTCCAAATTGGAACCTGAAGGTTCAAGAGTCAGAACGCAGCACAAACTGCATCATGCCAGTGTCAGTCCCATCCTGTTCCTCTTACCCTTCTCTTCCCAAATGGAAAAAAGTAGCCTGTGTCCTGCACATGGGAGCCAAGAGTTTGTGAAGGACATTCCTCCTCCTCAGCCCCAGGTTGTTCACTGCCTGCCTGCTCTCAGCCATCCCATCCTGCCATAGAGAGTAAGTTACTTACCACAGATGGGAGGCAGGCAGAGCTGCTCCGTCTGAATCCCAGCACTCCGAAGGCTGGAGTGCCTGAGAGGAAAACTCTGGGTGCAGCCTGGGATTCTGATGTGGAGGCTGAGGCTGGGGCTCTGCTCACACCTCAGCAGAGCCAGCGTGCCTCCCTCTAAAATGTCTAAATTAGTAAATGATAACCCCATGGTCAAATCTGTGACCATGGGGTCAAATCTGTGACAGCGGACAGAAACCCTAGCTGTCTTCTCAGAAAAGGGGAGCTGTGGGAACTCTGGTTCCTGCAGGGTGGCATAGTATATGCTTTGAATTGGGAGTCAGCTACCCTACTCATATCACAGAGCATGAACATTTCTTTCAGGATCACATGGTTTACATTTTTTTTTTCCCTGGGGGATGCAAGGAGGACAATAAGAGCTAGGTGATCACCATCATCTCGGCCCCACCAAGCAATTCATCCATAGCTCTCCAGCTCCCTAAAGATAATTCTGGAAACCAGTGGAAGTGTGATTTTCACCTATGATTTTGGTACATGAGTGAAGGCACTCACAGCAGCTCATCACAGGATGCTGTTTAACCCTAGCCCTGCACACCTGGAACATGCCCAAGATTGCACCCACACATGAGGAAATCTCAAACGCTGCTGAACACAAACAATAAACAGTATGTTCTTCAACTCCACCTCCATAAGCCAACTCAGAACAAGCACGAAGCATAACTTTGATGCTCTCAACTCTTAAATCCCCTTGTTTCTCTCCAGGTAAGATTCTTGATAGCACTGTGACAGCAGATGGTCATGTTTTTTGTACCTGCCTAATAATTCCAGCTGATGCTAAATGAATCTGACTGATGGTGATTCAAGAGACTGTGGCTGTCACGTTGGCACACTGGGATGCAGAGAATCAAAGGCGTTTACGTTTGCCTCATCACCTCTCTTGCTAATATTATGTAGAATGGTCATGCAAGAAGGATCCTTAGAGATTAAACAAAATACTTTGATTTTATAAATGGGTAAGTGGAACCCACACCATAAGTCATTCATCTAGAAATATATAATCATTCACGGCACAAGTACCTACTATGTGCAAGATCCTCACGATACATAGCAACAAAGTTCTACTACATAGCTATTTGGCCCATAGTTCATATTTCAGAATAATAATCCCTTGGATTTTTTGAAACCTATATGTGTTTCCTATATAGGTTCCTGGAGATGGTCAAATAAAAATATGCTCCAAATGTAGGGGTTGGCTAACTTTTTCTATCAAGAATCAGATAGCAGGCAGTGCACATCATATGGTCGCTGTTTCAACTATTCAGCTCTGACATTATAGGGTCAAAGAAGCTATGTGCAATAACAGGTATGACAGTATTTCTACAAAACTTTATGAAAAAAAGTGTGCATACTGCAGTTGATACATGTGCTACAGATTGCTGATCCCTACTCTACTGGATCTCATTTGACAATGACCTTTTTTGGGCTGCAGATTACAAGTTTCTCTTAATCAGATCTTATTTTACCTCAAACCTCCCCATTCATAGAAGTTAAAAATGTATGTATAAAGGACAGGAATCACAGAACAAGGAGCTTAGGAAGTAAACTTTGTTACCAGCTATTGGAAGTTTCATAAAACACAGGAAGGGAATCGGAATCACAAATAGAACTGTTTCTGATCATCCAAGCAAAGTGGAATAGAAGTTTCGATCTAAGTAACCAAGCACCAGGCCTCCCAAATTGGATATTATCTCTTCTCCCCAGCATAGGGAAGATGATGTTCCCTTGGGTTCAGGCAGGCCCTTATTATTCCACCCCATAGAAAATAGCTGTCAACCATTTCTGCTGAGGACAGCAAGTCTATTTCCAGACTGCTTAGCTTGGCTGGCAAGTCAAATACAGGGCAGACATGGACATGTAGGATCAGAAGGCAGGTCTGGTCTTCCCTGAGCCCATTCATTCCCTGGGCAGGGGTAGGTAAGTAAGGAACAAGGAGGACCACCTATATTCCCTGTTTGTGCCTGCTTTAGAGTAAAGGAGTTCTTAAAAGAGCCCTGGCAATCTGCGAAACCAACAGGGTTCATCATTTAGAGTGAGAATATGTATTGTTCACATGGGACCATTGAGTCAAAATTTGAGAATTCTTGACAAGTAACTCACAACTTTATAAAGAATAAGAAACTCAGGTCAAAGAGTTCCCAGGAGGTGACCCCTCATGGGACAGCACAGATTCCTACCTGATGTGACATTAAAAAAAAATAAAAACAAAAAACAGGCACAACTTGCCAGTACAATCACTGATGCTTGGATCTTCCTGCAAGTGCTTCTCTCCAGAAATGTATTTCCTGTACCCAAAGATGCTATACAAAAAAAAAAAAAAATCCAAGCTGCCTGAGATCAGCTGGCAGAGATCCTTCACAGTGAATTTCAGCTTCTACTAAAATGCCAAACGATCATCTGCACTTTTTTGACTTGTTTGGTGGTGAGTTGTGCCTGATATCAGACATCTGGATAAAAATTTTAAAAGTTGTTCAGCAAACCAGTGATCTAGATGTTTGGTGTCAAAAAGATCAAACAGTCAGATAACTGTTTGATTCCCTGTTTTCTAACTTCTTATCCAAGGATCTGCTACATCCAAATAATCACTCTAACCTCACTGCAGCAGCCCCCTTCATTCACTTGTTTCCATGAAAATAAAAGGAAATCTGAGTTCATTGATCACCGATTGAGAACCACATTGAGTTAGATCAGCTCCGATTCAGTTGATTTTACTCAGTTAAACTTAATGATGCTATAAAGCATTCAGAGTCAGCCAGAGCATCAAAGTGTCTGAGCAACCACGGACCATTACACACCAAGAGAAAATATCTATAGAACTTCTCATTCCCATTAGATAACTAATTAAAATGAGGGGAAAGGGCAGTATTTTCATCGTTAACCCATGATTCAGCTGCCAACATCATATAAAAGCCTCAAGCACTTGAGTCCAATTGTTCATCTTTTTTCTCTTGCTTTAACGAGGCAGCAGAAGTGATCCCTCAGCCTGCTTTCTGGGGCTTCCCTTACAGTGCAGTGTACCAGAGGAACTCAAACACAATGCTGCTCACAAACTTTTATGAGCTGTTATCTTCCAAAATGCCTTCAGCTACATCCTTCAAGGGATAATAAAGCCACTACATCTTAGTTTGGGCAGTGATTGATACTTTAATTGTTGCTTTTAAAAATAAATAAAGATTTAAATATTTCAAAAGACAGTTCCAAAGCAGATCAGCCTTTTATTTAGCAAGTCACCAATACAAGACATATAGGCTAAAGCTTAAAAGAAGCCCTTGGATTTAAAAAAAAAAAGTTTAGGAGGAGATGAGAAGTTTCTCATCTTTGATGGCTACAAAAATTATCAAAACATATTCAGGTTCAGAGTCTAGAAAAGATGTTACTGTTTGCAACATGGGTCTGGTACAGCAGTTCTTAAAGGGTAAACTGCTTTGCTTTAATTTCTAATACAGTAAATATTGATAGATTTAATACACATGAACAAAAGCTCTTTGGGGTCTTCAGTTTTTTTGTTTGTTTGTTTGTTTTTGAGACACAGTCTTGCTCTGTTGCCCAGGCTGGAGTGCTGCAGTGTGATCTCAGCTCACTGCAACCTCTGCCTCCTAGCTTCAAGAGATTCTCCTGCCTCAGCCACCCGAGTAGCTGGAATTATAGGCGCACACCATCACGCTGGGCTAATTTTGTATTTTTAGTAGAGATGGGGTTTCACCATGTTGGCCAGGCTGGTCTCAAACTCCTGACCTCAAGTGATCTGCCCACTTTGACCTCCCAAAGTGTTAGCATTACAGGTGTGAGCCATCGCGCCTGGCCCTGGGGTCTTCAATAATTATTAAGAGTGTAAAGCACCCTGTGGATCAAAAGTCTGAGCACCTGCGTTTTAGTGGAAGGACTCTACATTTTGGAGCAAAATGGTTTTTAAGGGTTTTATTTGTCTCCTCTGTCTCCCACTTGCTGTGTAATCACAGCCAATTTACTTGGCCTCTCTAGTCTTCCATTTTTTATACATCAGGCTAATCACCCTTGTAATTATTTGCTCAAGCATGTCTTCCTTGCTGAAACATAATATTCAGAAGGTCAGGATTATGTCTGTTTTGTTCATCCCACATTACCAAAGCCTATCACAGCACATTACATGATGCATGATAAGGTTTCAATAAATAATCATAAACTGATTGACAGGGTGGCTGTGAGGCTTAAATAGAATAAGGTGTATAAAGTGCCCCGTAAGGTACCTGGCAGATGGCAAATGTCATAGGTGCTCAGTAAATGCCAGATCCCTTTCTTTACCACTAATGCTGTTCTCAGTGATACCACAGAGAGAAAATTCATGGCTTGTCTATATAAGGTAAATATTTAAGGCATTGGTTCCCAAAGTGTGGTGTCCAAACTAGTAGCATCAGTATCACCTTTAGAAGCTGTTAGAAATCAAATTATTTAACTCCTACCCTAGACCCACTGACTAAGAAATTCCACAGGAAGGGCCCATCACTCTGGGTTTTAACGAGCCCTCCAGGAGATTCTGAGATTCTGATTCATCCTCAAGTTTGAGAACCATGGCTTGAAGATAGTATTTTATGCCAGTAACATTTTAGACTTTCATAACAGAGAGATACCCAATACGTTGTCTGATGCTGGCAACCTAAGATCCTTTTGGGACAAGGGCAGGGGAAACAAAGTCAAATACAATAAATTTCTGCTGCTAGTCTTGTAGGGTGGAATGATTGATTTTGTATTCTGGTTGTGTTCCTGGGGCCAGTACTAAACATACCTTTCATTTGAAATGAAGCTGGAACCATCAGAAACAGAGGAAGTTTTATCTTAGAGAAACTCCAGCATAACCCTTGAGTCACCTTTTGTGGCTGGGCATAAAATTTGTGAGTAGGAACAGAGAGAGAGGAGGGGAGAAAAGGGAGAAGGGTAAATGATTCAGTAGCTATGAAAAGCATACATTTTGTTGTTGATATCTACCGTACCTTCATAAACACACTTCTAATTTTCACAGTTCCCCTGCAACATAGCAAACCACTACCATTAGGGTGATTAATTACTAATAAGCCTCTAGTTGGTGAGAGATGCCACCAGCAAATAAAGGTTGCAATTTCAGTAATTTCCAAGTGACAGCAAGCTTCACAACCAGCCTACCACATAGACACAATCATTATTCTCATTTTATATCTGTGAAAACTGAGCTTCAACAGGTTAAGCAGGGCTGAAATTCAAACCTAGGAATTCCTGACTTAAAATTTACGCCATTCGCCAATAAACAATCTTACCTACCTATATACAACACATATAATAGTCTTGCAAATATAATGGAGCACATTTGAGGTGAGGACTATGATTTAAAGTTAATGCATAAACTACAACACACACATAGTCAAAATAATCCTTGAAAAAATCTTATAAATTTTTCATGAAGTACAATATATGTTGTAGTACAGATACAACTATGTGCAGTGGTAATATGTCTATATAACTTCATATATTAATTTGGATTATATGATAAAGAGTCAATAATCAAAATATAATAAGAATATTTTTAATAAATGAGAGCAGGTGTAGAATAGATTTTGAGTAAGTTAAAAGCATGCTTTGCCTGGATGCAGGATATTTGCAGGAATGGAGATGCACCCAGAGTGACAGAGGGAGTATCCTATGGGCCAAAAAAGTTCTAGGTTCTCTGGAGTCATATCAAGAAGTGTGATACACAGCTGCTACTTGGAAAAGCTTGCAACATGCTACAGACATGGTCATATCTATGAATAACCATTTAACAAGGAACACAATGCAGGGGCTGAAGCATAGCCAGGCCATAAGAGGATATGATAAAGAAAATTAACTTCAACTTGGAGAATCCAAGCCCAAGAAACAAAGATCATATGAAGCATGGACTGGATAAATGTGCCCTGGTCTTGGAATTGGAATAGGGATACCCTAAATTTGGTTCCTCTTCCTCCCAAGTTGCCAGTGCTTTGACATTGACCAAATTATTTATAAAACAGTACTAATAATATCTAACCCACAGAATATATACTCTTAGTGACCTGTGTATTTGTATTTATATAATTAATTTTATTTTTCTGCAAGATAAATGCATATTATCTAAAATAAATTAAAATTACTTTTTAAAAAAAGTACTATATCTCACTTTAAATCTTCTCAGGAAGGATGGAGAGCAAGGTTGGGAAAGTAGGAACAAAATATTTAGTGCATACATATGATGAGTCAAGGCCTATCTTCTACCTTATATATATGGTTTAATCTCCATTTTTTTTTTACAAATGAGGAAATAAGACAGAGAGGTTTAGTAATTTCCCCAAAGCAAAACAGCTATTAAGTGTCAGAGCTAGTGTTCAAGCTAAGTATATTTACTTCTAAAGTTTAAGCCCTTATCACAACAAAACTTAACAAATATTTGTCTTTATCAAACTGCATTGCAACCCAGTGATTTCTTGGCACATTTCCTGATAGGCGTGAGGAAGAAAGAAACAGCTTAGTTCATTCAATCAATCAAAAGTTTTTGAGCAACTGCTAGGTACCTAGCCCTGTTTGGGGTTCAGTTGTGAGCAAGACAGAGAGAGTCCTGACCCCTTGAAGCATGAAGTGGAGAGGAAAGGGGAGTGTGGTGTGGCATGGGCTAGAGAGGAACACAGGACCAGGAGTGAGGAAGCCTTTATTCTCATTGCTGTACCTCGGCCACCAACGAGCTTGAGTAAGTCACTTCACCTTGCTGAGTCTCTTTGTTCTTATCCGGAAAATGGGAGGGGCGTGCATAATTTTATGGGATTGCCAAGTTCTCACATTCTCTTATTCCATAAGAGGCATTTATTTTCCCATCTTTTTAAAATTAAATCAGGTTAGGAGCTATCATGAGTGTTATTAGTTTCCAAAAAATCAACTATTTCCACTCTTTTCCTCTTATCATACCTTTTCTCCAACATGATTCGCCATCAGTCAAGTCACAGGACATAAATGGCACCGAGCAAAAGAAATCTGACCATGGCTTCTCAGGAGCTCTGCAGTCTACCCGGCCAGATAACGTTAACACACATGATCAAAGGTATCCACCCCTGGTTTCACATTAGCACAATGTTGGGTGCAAAACTCCTTGTGTTTTCCATTTTGACACTGAGATTTATGTCTCTAAGTTACCTGTTGAATCAACTGCTCCAAAGATAACAAAGACATCACTTCAGTCATCTTGCGACGCTTGTGGCTGCTAACATATTAAAAGCCTTCTCTGTCTTTAATGATAATGATAAAGCATTGTTTTTGGCCATTCTATTGCCCTTATTATTTTTCATTTTTGTGGATATTTGTGTGAAACACACCTTTCAATATTTTTAAAACAGAGCTCTTATTTAGATTGTTTCAAGCCCATCATTTAATGGTAAAGTTTCTTGGTTATGTTTCTAATACATTTTCTTCCAAACCATTTTCTGTTTAAACAAATTAAGTCAATTATTTAGGCATTTATTTCATGATATTGATGAAATTACCACATACATGGGCATGGTGCCAGTTGATTAGATTTGAGAATCTCTATTAGCACTGTTAAGAATATATATAAACCAACCCCGTCTCTACTAAAAATTACAAAAAACTAGCCGGGCGCGGTGGCGGGCGCCTGTAGTCCCAGCTACTGGGGAGGCTGAGGCAGGAGAATGTCGTAAACCCGGGAGGCGGAGCTTGCAGTGAGCCAAGATCCCGCCACTGCACTCCAGCCTGGGCGACAGAGCGAGACTCCGTCTCAAAAAAAAAAAAAAAAAGAATATATATAAACCAAATTGCCTGCTGAATGAGACGCCACCCTTCCACTTCTCCCTCAAAATTACCTTCTGTCCACCTGCTTCCTTGAAATACAGGGAGAGGAAAATCACCTTAGTGTAACAGGACTTACAAAGGCCCAGGCCCTTTGAGACAAACCAAATGTCTCCTTTATCTCTTACCCAGCATCATTTGTTCATCTTTCTCCTCACACTTAACACCACAGTTTCAATGTTTCTTTTCACCAGTCTGCCTGCCCCTCAAGTTTTTATGTTTATCCCCAGTGCCTCCCACAGCTTTTGACATAAATGCTGTGACCAATTATTATTCAACAGATAGATGAATGAGACTCTTCTGCTGAGCAGGGAGGGGTAAGAGATGGGGAAAGGGATAAGAGATGGGGGAAGAGGCCCATTTAAAAATAAAATGGTGATAGCAAATAATAATCACAGTGAACCCGTGTTAAGCTCCTATTGTATGCCAGGCATTGTATATATTATTGCTAACCTTTAACAAAAAGGAAAAATGGTGAAAGTAATTTTTCTCTTCTTACAGATCTGCACTGTTTCAGTAAGGTAGCCACTAGCCACGTAGGAGCATTAAGCACTTAAAATGTGGCAAATCTCAATTAAAATGTGCTATAAGTATAAAAATACATGCTAGATTTCAAAAATTTAGTACTAGAAAAGAAGAATGTAAAATATCTCAATAATCTCTATATTGATTACATGTTGATTTTTTAAATATTGTGTTAAGTAAAAGATATTATTATTATTTAAAAAAGAAAAGGATGAAGTTTGGGGAGAACTCCCAAGAGAATGGGCACAGGAAGTAGCATTTATCTATCCACTAAAATGTCAGACGCTTCTAAACACCTCACATTTACAACAATTACTAGCCCCATTTTCCAGATCCTAATACTTCGGTTAAGTGATTCACCCAAATACCTGTATCTTGAAAACTGTAGCCCAGATTTAAACCAGGTATTTCTGGATTCAGAGTTCTTCTGATAACAGGTCCAAATGTAAGGAAACAAAGGGCAATCAGACCCCAAAAAGGCCTGTCACGAGGAGTTTTGAGAGCAGTCAGACTGCCCAGTCACGGAGCAGGCTAACCAGGCACCGGAAGAGACCACCAGATGCTCAGGGCAAAACCTTTTGGCCCCTCTCTGCAGCGAGGCAATCCAGGCGGGAGGGTCAGATGCACCTGGGAAAACCAATACCCCCAGGCCACGTCTTGGGGTTGGGTCAAACTCCGTTCCTTATCCTAGAAGCCCTGCTTATGGGTCCCGGAGGTGGACTCCGCCGGTGCTCTGGCGCCCTCTAGCGATTGTCCATTCTACTGCCAGCTCCCTCTAATTCATCCTTCTAGACTCATCAGCTCCCAGGGCTTGCCCTGCCCTGGACCCCTGCCAGCCTGATTTTGCTGCTCCTCCATCTCAAGGTGCAATGAATTGCCCTACAGAGGTTTTGGATATTTTGGATAAGAAAGAAGTCTTCTGGTCAATAAACCTTAAACCTGAGGTTTCTAGAGTTAATCCGAAATACTGTATTTTCCCCCTGACATTTCCAAGGAGAAATTTCTCTAGTTTCCTAGTAAGGAAAACAAAGTTAGAAATACTGTAATCTGAGCCAAAGATGTAAAAGCAACATTTAAGAAAGTTTGTTCTCTTTGAATGAAGTTTTAATTTAAAACAGAATAAAGGATTCCCCTGTGTGTTCCTGGAACTATAAACACTCATAAAATCTCTTTGTTTACTTTATCGACTCAGTTGTGACATTTAAAATAGAAAGCTAAGTCTATGCATGAGCAATTTTTTACAGAACATGCACATTAACAGAGATGGCTGCAGACAGTGACTTTGTACAAATTCAATCACATTTATTGGGTAAATATTGCACTGACTCCAAGAGACAGCAATGTAATAAGTCCCAAGCCTACTCCTCCTAACACTCTAATGGAGGTGGGAGACACCCCCGCAATCATCCCTAACTCATACTTAATAAAGATCAGCAGTGCACATGGTGCCAGAGATTGGCGCCACCGCTGTAATTATCTCCAGGGAACTTGAGTTTCTTTATGAGGTGAGTAATCAGAAGGGTTGTTGAATGAGTCTCCTGATTTTGAGAAGCCACTTATTTGAGCTTTAGCTTCCACATCTGTCAAATTAAATTGCTAGAGTCAATAGATGATCCCCAAGCTCTCTTCCAGTTCTGAGAGTCATAGAACATGCACATTCACAGAGATGGCTGCAGACAATGACTTTGTACAATTTCAGTCACATTTATTGGATAAATATTGCACTGTTGAAAGTTGCTGTTCATAGTTTAGAGATGAGTCCATCACAGATCAGCTTAAATGGGCTCCCCTTCCAGCCCTATGACTAAAATAATATTACTGGAATAAAGTTTCCCAAAGAAGGCATCCTTATCACTTTATTTTCAAGACGTGCCTTCCAACCCTCAATATTTTCTGAGCTAAAAGCTGATGGATCTCAAGAGGGTTTCCAAAGAATACAGCAGACAAATAAAGGATGTCCCAGGATATGCCGATTTAGGAGAAAATATATACAATATATCACATATATTTAGTAGTTCATACAGCAAACAGAAAGCTCCCACATAACTGCAGTTTCTAGTACAGAAAAAAGAACCCTGAAAGTATATGTTGGCACTGCTCTGTTTTTATCATGCAGTCACAAGTTTAGGAGATACTCACTGCTTGAGTTTAACGCTAATTGAGGCCTTACTATAGACTGTCTATTTCAAACGACATAGAAAAGATAATGCATCTTACCTAACCCATTTATTGTGCTTGATTTTTGGATTTACCATCAACCTTCACATAAATACTTTATCCAAAAAATGGAGTGTAACCCCAACCTAAATTATTATCGTAATATGCTTCCTTCAAAATAAAATATTATAAGATTTTGGAGATATCTTAAAAAGAATTAAAATCAGTAATATATTCTTTGCCATCTACATTCAGTCAGGAGAAAGGCAACTCTATTATTACATGTTGGAAGATCAGTTTTAATGCACCAAAGAATGGTCTTGAACTATGTGACATTTTATTTTGAATGCATTTAAATTTTTCTATTTTGATGTTTTGTGAATCTAGTATACTGGCTACTGTTGCCAAGGAAATATGACTTTGGGTTACTGCATGGATCTGCAGGGGTTTTTGTTTTTCTTTTAAAATATTAACAAGACAAAAATGAAAAGATCAAATATGGAACACAAATTTAGCTCTTTCTCTCTTTAAAGTGCATGGAATACAGATCTTCTTGCACATCACTGATTTAAAAATACAAAGATGCATGAAGTGATTTTTCCCAACTAGTGTAGAGACTTTTACCCAATTAGCCAAGTTGATATCATCATTCTTTGTTCTGGATTCAGCCCACTCTGAAAATGGACGGCACTGATTACACACAACACTGACTGCTCATCTTCAATAAGTTTGTCTCTAAATGAAAAGATCCTTTCTTTATGTGGATAAAGGTAACATAATGGTCTATGGTGTTACAGTTCAAAGAATTTTCAAAGTGAAGTCAGAAGAAAGCATGGTGCAAATCTTATAAATGTGTTCAGTATTAATTCCAAAACATTCAAATGCATATGAGAATAAAGATTCCATCATTCACCCATTTTTTGGTCTGTGATTGTTTCCTATAGTCAGTATAATCTCAAGGCTTTAAGTCATAATAATGGGCTCAAATCATCTAATTATTAAAAAGAATCAAAGCCTTTTTCTATTTTTTTGAATATTACATAAAACTTCTCTATAAACAGATAACATCTTTACTTCCTACTAACTGAAATGAGGTATTTTTAATTAGAAATACACAAACAGATTAAGATATACTTTAGAACAAACACCTTTTAATTAAAACCTCTAAAACCAGGGGCCCCTTAAGACAAACCAATAATTCAAGCAAAATGTCATGTTGCTACTGGAGACCTGGAGATAAACAGGAAGTCTTTTAATTTCTTTTTACAGTTAAGAAACAACTCAGAGCAACTATTTTCAAAGAAATTCTAGTAAAGCAACTATCTCACACTGGGAAGTCACTGTACCCTATCTGTGCCTTCTCCCAGTCAAATATGCTGGGCCTGTGTCCGGGAGAATAAAAACAAGGCTGACCACTCACAAGAAAGGCATAAGTTTGATGACCATGGGAGTTTTTACTTGTTAACGCATAAGTAGAGGTTTGGTTCCATTACAGGCAATCTCTTCTCACACAATCCTACAAAACTGCCCAGGATTAAACATCTACTATTGCTATAGACCAATATATCCTTTTATGTAATGTTAATGGAAAAATCACCTCATTCTGATGTGTTTTGAGTTTGATCCTCTAAAACCATAAGAATCTTCCCACGAGAGATAATTGAGAAAATGTTGGCCTTTATTAGTAGGCACTATTAACACAGGTGTTCTGACTGCATTTTCCAACCCTCCCTCCATTTTATGCACCTCTCTACATGTGAGAACCTTTGACTAACTCTGAGTCTTGACCTGCCAGAGTGACTTTGTCAGTCTCTCTTTAAAAATGGGAATAAAATGAGTTCAGCCTAGAAGCAGCAGCTCAGTAAGGGATATGAAAATATCAGAAGTTATCTAATCCAGCCATAGCCATGCTGAGCTTCATCTTATCTTTTGGTTAATGAAAAGAAATGGGACCTTCCTAAACTTGAAGGGCATCAAATTAAGTTTTTGCTTGCCTTTGGCTTTTGGGAGGATATGCTATGTGGTTTTACCAGTGGATACTAACTACAAAAATTGGCATGGATTCAAAACACCTATGTCATAGGAAAGTGGGTGTTTCTTTTTTTGTTTGTTTTGATATAAAGCAGAAAATAAAACACAAAGGTCTTTGAGAATAGGGATTGTTAAGGGAATAGAAGGGTAGGGAGAAAAGAACACTTTATTTGAAGTTAAGGTAATTGTGTGTGTGTGTGCGCGCGCGCGTGAATGAGCAGGGTTTAGCTTCATTTAAAGAGAACACATTAAAGTACTTTGGACGGCTCAAAACGGCTGTTCAGGAAACAAAATCAAGTGAGCCAGGAAAAACCGTAACAGTGCTTTTAAAATCCCTGGCAAAGCAGCAAGAGGATGAAGAGTTGGTTTTGCATAGTTTTGAATACAGGATGTAAAGGTGCTGAGGCACCTTTTCCCACAAGTCACTGAAATCCTGTGAGAGAGAGAGAGAGTGTGTGTGTGTGTGTGTGTGTGTGTGTGTGTGTGTGTGGAGAGGGAGGGACAGGTTCTCAGATGTTTCTCTTGCAAAGCTTCCCAGAGCACTCTCTCTTCCCCAGCCCGCCCTCTCTTTACTCTGCTCACCTTTCGCCCCTCCACTTCCCAACCCCCCACATCAAGTCCTTCATAAGTTTGCACCCCTTGGATCATCTCTGCCGCCTGTGAATTTTCCCTGGAGCCTGGCAGGTTCTGGGGCTGAAAGCCAGTCCGCCAAAGCGCCCTGGGGCGCCCCGGGGGCGCGGTCAGATTGGAACATAGAATGGGAAATAGGGTCTTAAAGCCCACCTACTCCAAGATAAAGGAGGAACATTTTTCATCAGGGTTTAGCCAGCTCCTCACCGGATGATAATCAGCACTCACTTGACTTGGCGTGGACCACCTCCTAATTGTCTCCACTGGATTCAGCCCTAACAGTTCTCGTGTGTCTGTGATACCACGCGGGGTCGTGAACTTACTCAGCTGTGGGTTGGTTTCAGTGGTCCCTCTGGTCCCGTCCCCCTTTCCCTCTGGCTATTTTATTCAACAGCGGAGGAAGCGCTGAAGGACTGGGTTGAATCAAAGCACTTGCAAGCCTATTCATTAGTTTTTAACACTGAGAGTCCCAGAGGCAACTAAATATTATTAGAACCTCATTGTAAGAAGTGTGGGGGAGGAGGTTGAGAGGTTGAATCCAACCGCAGCCAGGTCAAGCCATTGGAAGGGACTACAATGTCCCACAGCTTTCTCACTGTCAGAGAAGAAGCTGCAACTTCAGCCAGAACTCCCTTCCCCTCCCCTTCCCCGATTTGAAAACGGTACCCCTTCTTCCGCCTTCGGGACTTCCCTGACCTGCTCCTCACCCGCGCCCTGCTGTCCCCTCCCCTCCGCGGTCTTTCTCCCCAACTCCATTCGCCCCACCCCACCTGGGCGAGTTGGGTGGATGTCAGAAGGCGAGAGGTAGGGGATGGAAGTTCCTTCAGATTAAAGACGTTGCTTGCTGCTGCTTTTTAAAACAACAGCAGCAATGACAAACAAGCAAATGTGAGCGAGAAGCAGTGCATCTCAAAAGTTGGTCTTGCTATACAGCAGCCCCAACAGACTTTGCAATCGCAGCGCCCCAGGAACACAGGAATGAGGAGTTGGCATTTCCTTACCTGGGTGTGCCAACCTCGAAGAGTGGAGAGAGAATTCAGCCCGGGACCAGGTCTGTCCCGCCCCCAGGATGCAAAATCCGACTTTGAAGTGGAGGTGGTTGGTGGTGTAGTTACGTAGTGGTGTAAGGGGCGTCGCACCTCCTTCCCTTCTTGTTCTCCGAGGTCAGTTTAGCAGCAGCGGCTGGGAAAGGTGCTGAGAGCAGAGTTTGGTCTCTCCGGAAACCCTGACTCCATTCTCGGTGATGGGGTTGGGGGAAGAGGGTGAAAATGTTGGAGGTGGCAGGTCGGCTCTCAGTTAACTCAGAGAGTAAAGAGGAGGGTACTGAAGAAAGAGGGAGGGAGTGGAGTGGAGAGAGGGAGGAAGGAAAGGAGGATGGCAGAAAGACACGGGGATGAGCGGGTGGCGGGGAGATGGCAGCTTCTCACAGAGAGATTTCCACCTTCTGACGAAACCCATGCACCCAGCAACCCGGCAAGAGACTAGTTCCGAAACCTCCGCGCGAGCGCCCCCTGGGGGTTGCTGGCGGAGACAAACATTGCCCCGGGAACCCGAGCTCAGGGCCCCGCCCAGGCCTTGGCGGCGGCGCTCTCCGTGGTCCTGCCGCGCCCACAGTCTGGGCTTTCTGCTCAGCTTTGTCGCTCAACTGGGCTCCTGGGGACACTGGATTTAGATCTTCAAGTGCTTGGTCTCCATCTCTACTCTAGGGTGGAGCGGTCATATCGCGGCGGGGGTGTGGGGGAAATGAGAGTTACACTTTTTGGCACACACTAAAGACAACTTTTTAGATGGGTGCTTAACTGTCACCAAAAATGGTAAAGGTGTTGCTCATCTCTGTATCCTCTTGTGTCTACAAAAGTGTCTGGCATATGGCAGGAGCCTGGTAATTATTTTTAGTAAGTAATGCATGAGTAAATTAATGGACAAAGAGTATTTTCTTCGTCTCATGATGCGTTTCTGAATACATCTACCTTACAACTAAGATAAAGAAATACTTAGGGAGTACCCATGCTTAAAGATAGATAAAAATATGTTGTCTCATGTAAGGGATAACCACCTCCACATGTTATAAAGCACTTTAGAGAGAAAGTATGGCCTTCCTATTTCAAACATATTCATATTCAGACAAATGAACTTATTCAAATACAGGGCATTATTTCTGATTATGTCTGCTACCATAGACAAACTAGACAACTAAATTCTGTCTTCACACTGGTGTTGTCAGACTCACAAATTGGACTTTGGAATTAATGAAGTAAAGTGAATGACGGTCTCTTTCTGACATTGGGATGGTATAGAGTGTGTTACATCTAACATGGAGGGGGGATGGAAGGTCTTCCTTCTCACCCTATTAAGGGGATATCTAACAAAGCCTCTCTTCAGGTTGGAGGTGATATCAGCCAAAATCTTTTCACTAATTGTAGAGCTCTCAATTTCAAAGTCGAGAAAAAGAGAAACAATAGGGTAAGGAGCAGGATCCCCTCTTAATTGTTCTGTAGAAGTAGTCAGAAAGATCTTTGATAAACAAAGGGACAACATTCTGACAGAATACAAATAACATTTTTCTTCCTTCAGTCACCTCTAAAGCCTTTCTGAAATAGGATAACACTAAACATGAACCCTGGAAAGGACCTCAGGGAGCTTCTCTGTACACTGAAACTACCACATAAATCCTTGGATTTGCTTTGATTGCAAAAACTTGGGTCACATGGTTATGCATAAGTCAATCATTGTGACCTTTGGATATGGAATTACACTAATAGGCCGGGACTTCCACAATGTCTGGGAGCATGTGATGTCTTCTATAGCACTCCTGGAGCCAGGATGGAACCCCACCTGATCTACACGCATTGAGAGTGAGACATAGGGACAATTCTCCTAGGGATATTCAGGGTCCTCCTACCAGGAAAGAGGAGATGGATGCTAAGCAGGCAAAACCAGTGTATGATTACTAAATATGAAAATGTTAAGTCCAAAAACATTACTTCCAGGTTTTGTTAAGGGGTAGCCTCAGAGATGAACTCAAAGTTTGCATTGGATTGAACTTGCAAAGATGAACGAAGAAGAAGGAAAAGTCATTATGCATTTCTTTGCATGTTAATTGTATCCTCTAAAATTTAATTTCTATGAAGGTGAGTGATATGTCTGTTTTGTTGTCTTGTTCATGATTATAACCCCAATGCCTAGAAAGGTGTCTACCACCTAGTAGGCAGTGAACAAACATTTATAAAATTAAAAATAATGTAAATACCTTAGGGACCATTCAGCATAAACTTCTTATATTACAGGTGAGAGAAAAGGAATTAAGATGTGCTGAGCATGTACTATTTCTAGGCAATCTGTTAGGCACTCTACTTACCATCCTATTTAATTTTTACAACAACCTGCCCAAGAAAGTTTCACTTTATCTACAAAAATAAATCCAGGATTTGGGTGGTTAAAATGACCAGACCAGGGAACACAATTAGTTAATGGGAGGATAGGGGTTGTTCATTGAAGCAGTCTCTAAAGGGGCAGCTAAGAATGAGTGAACACATGGACCATAGAGAAGAAGTTATAGAGTCAACGCTCATAGGGAAAAAGAAAAACAACATAGTTATCTTTGGCCCTACACGTTAAAAGCATAGATACACAAACTAAACACAATGCTACAACTTGTGACAAATATGGTTTCCTTTGCCAGCAGGCTTCAGCTCCCTAATTAGAAACAAACAGTTGCCTGCTCGCCAGTGTGCAGAAAACATGTGCAGCTTTATGCCAGAAACTTGGAATTTTTTCTCAAGGCATGACACCGAAGGTAAATTCAAAGAGGCTTTTTACAGGGCACATAAAGCAGAATTTACTCCCACCTCTTATATGAAATCAACAGCTCATCTGTACAAATAAAGATTTGTAACCAGCTAATAATCCATGTTTTCAATCACTGCCTCCACAGCAAGTTGCCCGCCAGCCACAGTCCCCTCAACAATTGTAACATCAAAATCCCCTTGTCTCTATCACTCACCTCCTCCCAACTCTCCTTTTAATGGATTCTGAGCTGCTGGGTTCTACAGCCATGGTCAAATTTATCTAAAGCCAAGCCACAAAGTCACTGTGGCCCTGGTGTTCCCAAGTTGCAAAGGAAGCTTCAGCTCTGGGTAGATTCACTCGCTGGGTCTCTGTTTGATAAGATAAGAGGAGGCATCCGCTCAGTGTCTTATGCCAGTATGAAAGGCATCTCACCCATCAGTGTGACAAGTGAAATGCTGGAATGAAGCCAGGGAACAAAAGGGAAGAAATGTAGATTCTTACCAGTGCAGTTGATACCATTTTTTTAAAGGGAGCAGATGATGAAGGGGAAAAACAGGCAGAGAGTCAGTGCCCTGCATCAAAAACCTTGGATCCTTCCCTGAATGAGTCAGGGTGAGCATTTTGTTTTGAAATTGAATTTCCGTTTTCTTTTCTTTTCTTTTCTTTTCTTTTGTAAGAACTACTCAAGGGAACTGTTGTAAATAACAGGATATATTTTTGAGGCTGTGGATCATATAAGAACCTTGGATTTCACCCCAGGGCTATTTATAGCTCAAAAATTTGGTTGTTTTTTTTTTTCTATTTCAAGTGATTTTTGAGAATTGACTGATATATCTTCCTCTGGTGTTTCTGTGTATGCCTGAGGTGTGATATATTACTGGAAAGCCAAAAGGAACACTCTAAGAAAAACTTCTAAGATGCTAAGAGTCAAGGGAAAATGAACATACATGTTCCAAACTGATGCAGAAATTAAATATTCCACTGTCTGTCATTCCTTTTTATGGGAACCCTATACCACCTGTGGTGTCTCTGACATCGGGTAACAATTTGTGCTACAAAAGGGCACTTTATACTTCTGTCTACCAATAGGTGGCATCAAAATCTCTCCAGCTTTTCTTTCCTGTATTTTAAAAACCATAGGCAGAGGGCATTTTCTTTCTGAGATTTTACATTTTATCATGAGTGATGTTATAAAGGCCACTAAATAGCTCTATATTATTTCAGAGCAGATTTTCCTATTTGCTCTATTAATGAGGTCTCTCGGTCATCCCTCTGAGCCTCAGTTTTCTCATCGTAAAAAGAAAGTATTTGAATTGAACTCCAGCTCCAAGATTCTGCTTTTTAGCTACATAATATCTTCCCAGACACACCATTTTTCATGCCTATGATAAACCCATTAGGACTCTACTCCTCTGGGCTTAAGGAATATTAGCAAGCAAATATCCCTTGGTTGCAGAGGCTGTTATTTGCCCAGCCTATATTCATTTGTGTTTGTTTTTCCTTACTAAGAAAAACATAATTTTGTAGAGGATAGCAACCTGCTTAGCTCCAAACCTTCATTTTCCAGCTTTTCTTGCAGATGGAGTAGTGATGTGATTAAGATCTAGCCCTGCGCTATTTATTATGGTAGCCACTAGACACATGTATCTATTTACATTTAAATTTATTAAAATTAAGTAAAATTAAAAGTTAATTTTGTCAGTTCCACAAGTGACATTTTAAATGCTAAACAATCATAAGTGGCTAGTAGCTAACATCTTGGATAGTTCAGATATAGAACATTTCTATCATTGCAGAAAGTTTTGTTATACAGCACTGATCTAGCCATTGAGATGTCAGTAGAAATTATAGGGCAGTTTCTGTGAGAGTTTTCAAAGGGAAGGAGATACTGAATCAGCTGAGATGTACCTTTATCTCTTTACCTCTTCCTTTCTTTACACCCGAAGGTTACAGACAGTAAGTCAGCCATCATGTGACTATGAAGCAGCCAACATTCACCAAGGCATGTTAGGCAGAGAGATAAAAGAAACCTGGGTCTTTGGTATCATAAAGGCAACCACATTATTTTCAGCTGTATTATGAGAAAAATAAAATCTTCCATTGATTCAAGCCACTGTTTTCAGTTTTTTATTATGAATAGCTAAATATTATTTCTAACCGATACACCATCAGAAACTTACCTGGACAACTTTCTATTAACGACTGGAAAAGCATGTATCCTTCCAGTTTCCTTTACTTTGGTTAGAGTTGAGGACCAGATTCTGGCTACAAGAAACAAAACAATGTGTACATCATGAAGTGATAAGTATTAATCATTCATTTCAATATGTCCAATGGACGAAAAAAGAGGAAGATGGGTATTAATGATTCCCAAAATAAATATCCCCATTTTAGAATCTGGCTAAAGAGTAGCTTTGCATTTTCCTGGAAAAGAGGTTGGTGGGAAAGAAAGATAATATTTGAACCTGTACTATATGCTAGAAACTTGGCTGAATGATTGGACATTATCATATTTAATGTTCATGACAATCCAATAACGTAATCATTCTTGTCTCCCTTTTTTGCAGATAACAAACAGAGGCTCACAGAAATCAAATATGTTGTCAAAATCTACATTGTTGAAGAGATGGGTTTCAAATCCAGGTCAGCTTGGCCCTTGCCACGGCTTCATAATGAAATTCCATGGGTGAGCATTACCAGTTTCTGGTCCTTCCTTGCTTATTTCAAGGGTCTCATCATTCCATCCTCTGTATCACTTTTTTTTTTTTTTTTTTTGTTACAGGCTTTACTCTTTTCTATCCTGGAAAAAACTAATGATATTTTTCTTCTCCTTCATAAGCTTGGAAATATTCTCAATCACCATAAAATTCAGCCTTCCTCTGGTAACTTTGGAGACCCTCAGAGCTTTTCTTATTTCCAGAGACTGGTGGTTTGGATGAGAATTATTCTCTATTTTCACACAAATTGGCCAGATGACATCTTTACTGGTATCTGAAATAGAAGCAGAAAACAACTTGGAGGACACAACATGTGAAGGTTGGAGAAATAGCTTTGAATTCAAACTGAAATTAAATAGTTTCCTTTGTTGAAACTCACAGAGGAAAAGAAGTTACCTAAAAAACTTATTAAGACTTTTATTCAAATTTATGAGAGAATTCTAAGATGATAAAAAAGTCATGTAAAGAAAACCCATAGAATTCAAAGAGAAAATGAGAGGAAAACAACATCATTGCAGATCTTAAAATCACATTCTGTAAAAATCAGAAATGGCCATGCAGAAAACACAGAGCAGTGTCACAGAGGACAAAGTAAGTGATGTTTATGGTAACCTGAATTGTTAAGAGGAAGTTCAAATATATTCTGAGTTATTGATTAAGAAATCAAAACATATGTTTTATAAACACTCCTTCTAAAAGATGATTAAATTATTTAGAAATTAACCCATCACGAAGATCAGCCTAGATTCAAGGGGAGGAAACACAGACCCACCCCTTGGTGAGAGGAATATCAAAAGATTTTCAGATGTTTTAAAACCACCATACCCTCAGTCCTAAAAATGCTCAATCCTTTCCAGCTACCTATTTCTAATGCCCTCAATATATTAAAAGTATATGAGATGTATATGAAAAAAGATGTTCTAGACAAACGTATAACTCTTAATAGCAGTTTGGAAATTAACCCCCAAGTTTCTGTCTGGTCTCTTTCACTAGTCAACTGAGTCCCAAGCTCTCCTTGTGCCCCTTCAGTGCAAGCGCAGATTCCTACAAAACCCTTTGCCCTAGGTCCCCACCCTACATTGGCTATCTCAAGAGTATTAGTCTATCAGCAAGAAGAAAAAAAGAGTCTTTCTCCGGAAGGCTTAGAGCATAAGACACCCACAATTCCATTTGCTCTTCTTCCCCTTGAACTTCACCAGGGGCAGGATGCACTCTCATCCCCACCTACAGTGGCAGAGGGAAACCTAAACAATCTACAATTCTCATGCTTTTTCCTAATTGTTATCTTTCTTAGTTTATTTGTGTTACTTTAACAAAATGCCATAGGCTAGGTAATTTATAAACAATAAAATTTATTTCTCACAATTCTGGAGGCTGGGAAGTCCAAGATCAAGGCATCGGCAGTTTTAGTATTTGGTGCGGGCCTGGTCTCTCTGCTTCCAAGATAGCACCTTGTTGCTGCATTCTCCAGAGGGGATGAACACAGTGTCCTCACATGGTAGAAAAGAAGGAAGGGGCAAAAGGGGCCAAACTCGGTGTAAAACCCCTTTCATAAAGGCTTTAATCCCAGCCTTCATGACCTAATCATCTGCTAAAGGGCCCACATCTTATGGTATTGCATTGGGGATTAAATTAAATTTTAGAGGACACATTCAGACCATAACAATATCCAACATCTAGCACATTACACAGCAGCACTTCAGTAAAAAGGCATAGTCTTTTTCTTCACTGGGTTTGTGTTTAATTAGGGGACAAGAAATAAACAACTTCAACCCCACATGGCTATTGCAAAAATGAGGTAACCCATGAGGAAATAAAGAGGAAGAAAACCTATATGTGACCAGAAGAGTCATGGTAGACCTCAAAAAGCAGACAATGCAGAAACTAAGACCTGTGGAAATTAACCAGGCAGGTTAGAGAAAAAGGCTCTCCAGCCAAGGAAGCAACATAGACAAAGGCTCCAAGTCAAGCACAGACATGGCATAATCAAAAAACCTCAAACAATTAAATAATTCACTATATCTGGGGCATAAAGACAGAAGGAAAAGGAGCAAGAACTGAGGCAAACAAGCAAGCAGGGGCATAAATACAAAGGACCTTGTAAGATTGATTTGAGATTTTATTTTATTGCATGAAATACTTATTCCAATATACTGAGTGGGAATTCAAAATTTTCCTTAATCCATGGTGAAATAGGAAAAACAGGAAGCATTTTATATAACTAAATTAATTTTTGAGAGTATTTCTTCTTATTTTCATGTTAATATTAGTCACTGCATTCTTGTCATTAATTCTCATGAGGCTTTGCCATTTTAAAAAATATTCTTACTTGATAGAATAAAAGTACTGTGAGCTAAGAGCAACCCAAGAAACGTGTTTTGAGATTTGCTCTGTGAAATCTAAATATTTGGACACATCAGCAAGAGGTCATGGGGAGACATTAAAGAATTTTGAGCAGCAAGTGTGATTAATGTTAAACTAGGAAAGGGTTGAAGAGGGAAAGTAAAGTTAGAGAAATGAGTAAGTTACCTCCACTGGATTCATTCAATAGATATCGAGCTGGTGTTATGGATACAATTTTGGGCCAGCGAGGTAAGGTCTCTGCCTCGTGGAGTTACCACTTGAGTCATGGAGACACAAAATGAACAAAGAAGGAGAGACAAACAGGTTGCGAGTCATGTAGAGGGCACAATGAGAGAGAGAAAGATAGTAAAAGAAAGAACATCTGTAGATTAGAATAAGTTCTGTGAGGGAAATTAAAAACTCTAATGATATAAGAAGTCGCTGGGAAATGCCTCTTTAGATAGCATGGTCAAAAAGCCTCGCTAAGGAAAGAGCATTTGAGTAGAGAACTAACAGTTGAGAATGAGCCAGCACACAAAGACCAGAGGGAAGCGCACTCCAGGCACAGAGAACAGCATTTATAAGGGCCCAGAGGTGAGGAAAGTTCTCAATGATCAGTTTTAATAGTTTGGAAAAAACAGGATGAGGCAGTTTGAGCACTCCAAACGCCTTAAAGGTGAAAAAGAGGAAAGGAGCATGAAAAGGATGCAGGGAGGCTTTAATATTACAGAAGACTTGTGTTGTTAATTTTATTAAATACTGCCCAAGGTACTGGGGTTGACAAAATATTGTCCTTGTTCTTCAGGACATTATAGTCCAGTGCAAACCACTGCATAGAAATTAACCCCAGAGGGATAACCCACAGGAGCCCCCCAGTTGGGGATTTACTTCCATCTGTAGGCTAGAGACAAGGTCAGCTCCCATTTGACATCAATGGAAAGGAAAACCTCTGGACTGCACACCCAGGCTACCAACAGCAGAGAGATATTTCTGGAGAAATAAGTCTACATTGATTTAAAGGAAGAGATGTAAAGCAAGAACAGGATTTACCTTAGCAGGTTCTATCCTCCCCCATAGGACCCACTCTCCCCATCACTTCTGTTTTCTTGATGATTCTTCAGACTTGGCCTGCATCTATAGTTACCTTCAGCATCTATAGTTACCTTCAGCATCTATAGTTACCTTGAGCTACATAATTCCATATGTGTTATTTGGTTATATGTTATCTTGTTTATTCCCTGCAATACATTTGGGAGACACTAGCCCTATTGTCTTTGTGTACTCCTGATGGGCAGTATTTTTCTGATGTGTGCAGTTTGTCCCGGGAAGGGAAAACAGCTTCCTAGGTCACAGGGTCAATCTCTGCGGAGTAATGGGCCTTGGCTCCTATGGAGACAAACTACACTGCTATAACAGGGGTGGGCCAGGCCACGGGACACTTCAGGACAGGCACCAGGATAAAAATGTCTTCTTCACAGGGTTGAGGTGAGGCAGTATGCTGAGTTTTTAAACCACATTTATATAGAGATATTTTTAATTGTTAAATGAAATCTTACTGTATATTCTTAGGCAAGCAGCCTTTTATGTCTATGTTAATCTACATCACAATTTATAATAGCTAGAAAATATCCAAATATATGGATATAACAAGATATATGCCTAATTTAATCCCCTATTGTTGAGCATTTGTTTCTAATTTTTTACTGTTGTACACAATGCTTCCATGAGCATGGTTTATATTATATACTCCTGATTAGACCCTAGTCTAATTTGGCCAAACCTAAAGAATCATCAAGAAAACAGAAATGGGGCCAGGCTCAGTGGCTCACACCTGTAATCCCAGCACTTTGGGAGGCTGAGGCGGGCCGATCACTTGAGGTCAGGAGTTCCAGACTAGCCTGGGCAACATGGCAAATCCCCATCTCTACAAAAAATTAAAAAGTTAGCCAGGCATAGTGACACATGCCTGTAATCCTAGCTACTTGGGAGGTTGAAGCTGGAGAATCGCCTGAACCCAGGAGGCAGAGGTTGCAGTGAGCTGAGATGACACCATTGTGCGTCAGCGTGGGTGACAGAGAGACCCTAGGAAGGAAGGAAGGAAGGAAGGAAGGAAGGAAGGAAGGAAGGAAGGAAGGAAGGAAGGAAGGAAGGAAGGAAGGAAGGGAGGGAGGGAGGGAGGGAGGGAGGGAGGGAGGGAGGGAAGGAAAGAAAGAAAAGTAAAGAAAAGAAAGGGAAGGGAAGGAAGAAAGGAAAGGAAGGAAGGAAAGAAAGAAGAAAGAGGGAAAGAGAGGAAGGGAAGGGAAGGAAAGGAAAGGGAAGGGAAGGGAAACATAAGAGATGAGGAGAGTGGGTCCTATGGGGGAGGACAGGATGTGCTGAGAAAAATCCTATTCTTGCTTTACATCTCTTCCTTTAAATCAATATAGACTCACATCTCCAGAAATAACCCTCTGCTGTTGGTAGCCTGGGCGCACAGTCCATGGGCCTTCCTTTCCACTGATGTCAATGAGAGCTGACCTTGTCTCTAGCCTACAGATGGAAGTAAATTCCCAACCAAGGGGCTCCTGTGGGTTATCATTCTGGGATTTCCAGCAAAATTGCCTTTAAAGTGAATCACCAGTGATCAAAGCAGACGAAAGTAACACATTTCTCTAGAGAAGAGAAGGTGAAGTCCTGTCATTCTGAGGCTATTCTTGGTGGGGGGAAGAAATCATGAGAAACCAACCCAAATTGAGGGGCATTCTAGTGCCCCTCACTAGTACTCCTCAAAACTGTAATATCATTATAAACAAGGAAAGACTGAGAAACTGTTGGAGACCAGAGGATACCAAGAGGACATGAAAAGTAAATGCAATGTGATCCCCTAGATTGGATCCCAGAACAGAAAAAAGATATTCATGGGAAAACTGGTGAAATCCAAATACAGTCTGGAGTCTGCTTAATAGTAATATACCAATGTTGGATTCTTAGTTATGACAAATGTTCCAATGCAATGTATTCTGTTTACATTACGGGAAAATTGATGAAAAGTATATGGGTACTCTCTGTACTCTCTTCCCAACTTTTCAACAAATCTAAAATGATCACAAATGAAAACTTTGTTCTTAAAAAAGACAACTTTTCTGTTTGTTACCTTAGGGTAAAATTAGAATAGTTGAGTCAAAGGCTGTGCATAATTTGCAGGTTTTTGGTACATTCTGTAAAATCACCAGGAGGGTAATTTAACTTAATCCATTATTTTTGCTTACTTCTGAAGTAAAAGCCCTACCGTATCTGCTTGGCATATGTAAGTCAACTGTCTCCTTGGCAAATTACACAGGAATACACTCACCAGTTAACTCCTGGCAGAACTCTGATAGAATATTGATGAGAACTGCCAGAGAAACAGTACTCTGCCTACCCTTCTCAGCCTAGCAGGTTCTCTACAGTCAAAAGAGTTAAGTGACTCAAAAAACTCCCAGGAATCAAGGACAGAGTCAGAGGAAGCCATTTTCACATAGTCATTTTTCTGATTGCAACTCTGCTTTCTGCGTTTTTCCAGCAGCCCTGCCTTTTAAGTGAATCACCAGTGATCAAAGGCAGACCAAAATAACACATTGTTCCTCTAGAGAAGAGAAGGTGAAGTCCTATCACTCTGAGGGTATTCTTGGGAGAAAGAGAAAGAAGAGCAAGACAGAAACCACATTGCCCACATTTTCTAAAAGCAAGACCTATAATTTTGCTCTTTTGAAAATCTTTTTAAAAAACACTTGCCTATTGAAAAAGGCGTAAGTAATGCTGAGGCATGTATTAATAACTTTATCTGTTCTGTTTCTATCACCTCTTCCTACTGCGATGTGCAATGGATGATCTACAGTGTTTCTGGTCATGCTGTTAGTATATATAGACAGGGAGAAATTAACAGGTATCGAGCATCTTGTGAGTGAGGCACTGTTCTAGGAACCTTCAAGATGGTGTCATCGAACTCTCCCTGTAATGGAGGGTAAGAGTGTGGAAGGCTTCAAAAATTATCATTGTTCTTCCCCCCACCCCACATATCCATGACTTTTGTAGTGTGCCTTTGTGGCTCTTACCATTAAGTAAAATAGTCTATTTTTACACTCACTTGAATCTGGGCTAGTATTGTGACTTGTTTTTGTTAATAGAATGCAGCAGAAGTCACATTCTGCCAGTTCTGAGAATAAACCTATAGGAGGTCTAGCATACTTCCATGTAGCCACCGTGAGAACAAGCCCAGGCCCTCTTTTTGGAAGATGAGTGAGAGATGGGCTACAGATGAGCCATTATGGCTGAAGCCCAAACCTGTGAGACAGCCCAGGCAAGATCAGGAAACCAAGCTCCAGTCAACCCTCAACTGGCCATAAACACGTGAGTGAGCCATGCCCAAAACAGCTGAGCCAGAGCAGAACTATGAACTAATAAGCGTTTGTTATTTTAAGCCACTGACTTTGGGAGGTGGTTTGTTATACAACAATAGCTAATTGATACAAGATGATAGTCTTATTTCTTTTTAAGATAGGATAAAATTAAGGCATAGAGAGACTAAACAATTTATCCAAGGAGGCACAGCTAGTAAGTGGTGAAACTCAAGATTCAATCCAAGGACTAAATAAATCTAAGGTTTCTTCTTCTACTACAACCTCTGCCAGTAGAATGGAAACAAGAAGAAAAACTAACACAACCAAATGTCATAGCTATTTAAATACGAAAAAACTAAAATCACTTCCCCAGCTGTCTTCTGGATAGTATGTAATGTGTGTGCATCTGTATATGTTTGTAAAGAATAATCTATTCAATGGAGAGAATGAGGTAGGTTAGAGAGAGCTATTTTTTAACTTCAATAACATAGTCTAAATCAAATGCATTCATCTTGGTGTAAATCTGTAATTGGTTCATGATGACAACTGGATTGTTTTTGACAAACTAATTTGCTTCTCTCTTAAAAGCAAGGTCACTTGAGACAACCACTCAGCACTCCTTTTCTTTCTCCCTGTGAGGCTCTGTCTTGATCTTCCATCTTTTGTTTGGAGTCTCTCGTCAATCCTTTTCCCTTTTGTCTCCTTTGTTTATTCTCTGACTCTCTCTATCAAAACCTGTTTAATAACAGCTTAGTTAATCCCTGATGGCCTTATTTCCCCTGACTTGTACATTTTTGGTAACTGATTTTCTGGTCTTGAATTTGTCTGTCCCTAGTTTTTTACTTTCAAATTGCCTTCCTTTGAATTAGCAATAAAGTGAACTAGATCATGCCATTTGTCTGCCTAATACCCTTCAATACTTTCCCATTGTTCCTAGGGTAGTTTGAACTCCTTAGCCTGGCCTGCAAAGGCCTGCATGATCCAGTCCTTTCTATTTTTCCTGCTTGGTCTCATACTATGACCCTCTGTAGTTCCCCAACGTCTGTGCTCTAGCCAGGCAAATTTCTTTCTTCATTTATTTTCTCTTTCCTTCTTTTTTTTTTTTCAATTTGAGTCACTGTTTGCCTCTGTCACCAGGCTGGAGTACAGTAGTGTCATCATGACTCCCTGCAGCCTCGAGCTCCTGGGCTCAAGAAAGCTTCCTGTCTTAGCCTCCATAGGTGCTGGGACCACAGGCATGAGTCACCCTACCCAGCTCTTGCATTTGTTTCAGATATTTCAACCTCTGTTTCCAAGCCTTCCCACATGCTGTTTCCTCTCTGGGAATGCCGTTTATGTGCATGTACATGCACGTACATGTGCACGCGCGCACACACACACAATTTTTGGCCGATTTTTTAAAGTATTTAAAGAAATGTCCCTGCTGCTGAAAGCTTCCCTTGAATCTCCTAAATGATAATATGCTCTTGCTATATGCCTAGCAGTAGTCTATACTTATGCTACTATAGCATTTACCACCTTGTATTCTATTTGCTGGCTTAATTATCTATATTCCTTAACTTACTACCTATTTCATTTGCCATTCTATACCTGAGGCTAGAATGGAGCTTTGTACACAGTAGACTCTCAATAAATATTTGTTTAATTAATAAATAATATGTTGTCATTCTTCTTGCATGTTTTATCCCCAAAAGGAATTTTCATAATTCTTAGTTCTAGTATACAAGAAAGCAAGTTGGAATATTTTTGGTTATAAGGAACAATGAATGCAGACTAGCTTACAATCAAGGAATGGTTGGCTCCTGTAGCTAGAAGAATCCAGAGGCAAGATAATTATCAACGGTGGTTTTATCCAGTAACTCTGGTTCTGTTTTCTCTGGCATACTGTGATATAGCTGCAACTGCTCAGGCTATACTTCCACGGGTCCAAGGGGTGAGAGAAAACACTCCCATCCAAAAACCCTAAGCAAAAGTTCCAAGGTTTGTTCTGATTAGATCACTTAGGCCACATGGCCCGTAAAGAGCCAGTACAGGGACCAAGGTAATATAATATGCTGATGGCTTGAGCTTCCCACTCCCCAAATAATTGGGTTGTGCAGGGAAGTATGGCTTATTGAATACAATTTGGAATATCATTAAAAAGAGAGATATGGGTGCTGGCTACGGCTAATAATGAGTCTGCATTTGTCACTACATGGTTTTCCATGACTACATTCATAGTGATTTACAGGGCATATGTTGTATATCCAGATATGCTGAGATGGTATGAGACAGAGGCAAGATACTACCTCTGCCCAATAAGAATGTAAGTTCCAGATGGCATAACTCTTCTTCTACCTATCATTTCAGATGCAAACAGAAGTTGATTTGGGACTCTGAAAGAATGGACAGGAGGAATTACTTGTATAGCTTTGCCCATTTGAGGATTCAACATCTTGATAACACTTAGTTTTTATGTATATGTATTTTCTAAATGCTGGAATTTTATGAAAATAACAGAAGACTTATTTGAGTATAACTGAACCCCCCTAGAAGATGAGATCTGTATGTGTTTTACTATATGACTAACTGCAGTGTAAAGAATATATACTCATAGTATCATGTTTGAGTTCCATTGCCTCTGCTATGATTTGACTGTCCCCTCCAAAACCCATGTTGAAATTTAATTACCAATGTAACAGAATTGGGAGATTGGGCCTTTAAGAGGTGACTAGGTCATGAGGGTGGAGCCTTCATAAAGGTATTAATTTTTATGGAAGTGGATTAGTTACCTAGGACTGAGTTTCCTTTATCAGGAACCCTCTCCTGGGATAACTAACCCACTTTGACCCCATTTCTCTCTCTGTCTCACATACTTCTTTGTCTTTCCACCATGTTATAATGCAGTAAAAAAGCCCTCACCAAATGCAGCCTCTGGATCTTGGACTTTCCAGCCTCCAGAACTGTCAGCTAAAGAAACTGCTGTTCTTTGAAAATAACTCAGTTTGTAGTCTTCTGTAATAGCAGAGGAAAATGGTCTAAAACAGCCTCCTTCCCAGCAACTGCAAAAATCCTAAGCAAAAGTTCCAGGTATGGAAGTAGGCATGACCACGTGAATTTTCTTCAGTGTGGTCTGGCCTGGATATGCTATCTTCTTGCGTTATATGGGTTCTAATGACCTTCTTCTCAGCATCATTCTGTGATGTAACAGTCCTCATAGCATAGCTGCCTTACCATGACTGGCAGAAAATTTTTATTCTCTTGATTAATAACCATTCAAAGTTACATTTCCTAATGCAGAGCCTTTATTAACTATTTTTAAGAGCAGTTATTCAAACATGCTCTGCTAAATCCAAATGCTGTTGCTCATTGCCTTGAGAATGGCTTCTCTCTGTTTGACCTAGTTTTCCATTCCTATATTTCTCTAACTGGAAGTCTCTTTATTTCATCTATTCTGCATCAATGAAATAACATTTAACATTCTGTTCTTTCAGGACAGAAAGGGTAGCTCTCAGATTAGTCCCGAATTGAAAAAGTTATCTGCCTTAGGCAGAAACATGATTCTTTCTAAACTGACCACAGAAACATCCTCTCTGTCTTTATCATCTCAGAGATTTTACTGTTCAACCCCAGACTACCAATATTAGCAAGGTTTTACAATTAAAGTCACCACAAGTAGGATAAAAAAAGATATTGGTCAGGTCATTTAAGAGTGTGGTTCAGACTACAGGTTTGTAGGAAGTGATTGAATACATCATAATACCTTTGCTTCTTACAGATATCAAATCAACTAGACATCAATCCCCATTTGTATTTGCTAAGTACTCTCTCATCCATAAAAAACAAGGAACAGTAGTGCACAGACACTATAATTCACAGCCTCTAATTAAAATTGCCACAAGTAGCAAGTTTATTTATTTGAGGTTCATTTATTCTTCCTGAATGCTTCCTTTGGGGAATCATAGAAGCACTGAATCAAAAATAAATGTTGAACATTGTTCATTCACTCAACAAATATACACTGAGCACCTGCTATGTGTCAAGTACTCTGTTAGTCACTGAAGATATGAAGCCAAAAACAGACTGATATCTTCATGGGTGGCAGACAAGAAACAGCTCTAATAAAATATGGTGAAATTATGATAGAGAATTTGTAAGCCGCTATGGCTGCATAAGTCTGGAGGAGTTAACAGGGTCTAGGGAAAAGGAAAAAATTCCTGTAGAGATCATTCTTAGGCTCAGACATGAAAAGTTGGCAAGAGGCAGTCAGAAAAATGGGAGTAAGGGAGAAGGAAAGGGCAAAGGAAGGATTGTGTGCATAAAAATCCAGAAGTAGAGATGTTTGGGAAGAGAGAGGCATGAGGAAGATTGAGGTGAGTCTGGAGATGGAAAGAGAGATTGATTGTTGACTCAGTGGCATGAGTTCAGTGGGAATCATGAGAGGGAAAAGACAGGAGGGAGGCAGGTCGTGGAAGAGTAGACTTCAAGGAGTCATTAGAGATTTTTAAAAGAGGTCTGGTGTGACTTCATTTCCACCTTAGAAAACTCCCTCTAGCAGCTGGGTGGAGAACTGATTGATAACGAGCAAGACGGGAGGCAGGGATGAATAGTGATCTGGGTGAAAAATGATGGTGGCCTAAACTCATGTGGTGACAGTGAGGATGGATGAACTGGGAGATTTCAGATATTCACAAGGCAAAAATCCACGTGACTTGGGGATCACTCAGGGCAAATTCAAAAATACCTGGACAGTTCAAATGTATAGCGTTATTTTACTATGGGTTTTACTTAACTGTAGCAAATGCTGTTGGTATCCTCGCTTCCCAACCCTCAGCAAGCTTCCTCTGCCCAAATCTGAGACCACCTGTGGACAGTTGGCATACAGAGATAACTGCCTACATTTGTGTCAGACAGCATCCTCTGGCGACCAGCATGGAGCAGGCCAAAATATGAAAAAGTCAATGCCACCAAGAGTGACTCTCAAACAAGGGTAAATGGAAATTGTGTATAAATATTCCAGCTTCCTTGCCCTTTCATGGGACAACGCTAAGCTGTGTTCTAGATAGTCTCTCCAAGGTTGCTCATTGAGACTGAGCCTTTTGTGCCCATAGTGATCACCCACTCATTAAAAAATCTCTGTTGGATTTCTGACCTTCCCTGGGGTCTACTGCCGTGTCCCCAACTTCTGCTTTCTGGGATCAACTTCCAAATAAATCACTTAACAAAAATCCTTGACTTAAGGTCAACTTTCAGGGGAATCCAAATTGAGCTTTATATTGTTTTTACATTTATGAGCTGAAAGAGAATGTTTTAAAGACACATTTTAAAACCTTTAAATTTCATACTCACTTAACTGATGAAATTTTACTCTCCCACTTCTTCAACAGTATGATTTAGTCTTCCATCATATTAGTGTCAGATGATCACTTTTTAGTTTTAAAAGTGAAAAGGTCTTAAAGTATCTTAGAGTGTATCTACAAATATTATTCTTTAAAAGCTCATTGTTCTGATGTTCTCTGCTATTATTACCAAACATAAGATCCCTAGAAAGCTGCCTAATTTCCTGATAGAAGTAGTACAAATATTATCAAGTGGTCATTTGCAGGAAGTTGATATTTAAAGCAATACATTTTATTAAAACTGAAATTATCCCTCACCTCAATTACAACTAACCAGAAACTTCATATATTAGAATTTCCTCCCATCTTTCAACTTCACTCCCACTGATGTTCATACCTAACCATAGGAAGAAAGGGACACAGTTTAGAATGGGTACTAGAGAGACAGATGAGGTGAAAGAAGGGAAAAAGGAAACAAGGCCAGAGAAGTCAGTATTAGAGGAAAAACTGGAAAGTGCATGTATTAGCTTGCCAGGGATGCTATAACAGAGTGCCGCAGGCTCAGGGGGCTTAAACAACAGAAAGATACTGCCTCAGTGTTCTGGAGACTACAAGTCTGAAATCAGGGTGTCAGCAGAGTTGGTTCCCTCTTGAGGACTGTGAGGGAAGAATCTGTTTCAGAACTCTTTCCCTGGCTTGTAGATGGCCGTCTTCTCCCTGTGTCTTCACATCATCTTCACTCTGTATGCATGTGTCTGTGCCCAACTTTCCTCTTCTTAGAAGAACAGCAATCATGTTGGATTACAGCCCAGCATAAATACCTCATTTTAACTCAATTACCTATCTCTAAATATAGTCACATTCTCACTGGGGGTTAGCACTTCAACATATGAGTTGTGGGAGGACACAACTGAGCCCACAACTTAAGAAGGACAAAATATTTCTAAGGGTGTGTTCTGAGCCCAGTAGGGTTTCCTTTAAAGCTTGGCACTTTTAACAATCTCAATGCTGATAATGTTTCTTCAGAGTGAATTAAGAACAAAATCCCCAATGCAAATGTTATTATGTACAGAGTAATATAATTATGGAAGCAATGAAACATATAATTAGGTCAGGTTTTTTGTTTTTTGTGTTTTTTTTTTTTTTTTGGCTTTGCAATCTTTTCTGGCAAAGTTTTCTTTTTAACTAAATTTTAGGCTCAGGGTACATGTGAACCCTGTTCAGGTTTGTTACATAGGTGAACTCATGTCACAAGAGTTTGTTGTACAGATAATTTCATCACCCAGGTATTAAGCCAGTACCCAATAGTTATCTTTCTGCTCGTCTCCCTCCTCCCACCCCCACCCTCAAGTAGACCCCAGTGTCTGCTGTTTCCTTCTTTGTGTTCATGAGTTCTCATCATTTAACTCCCACTTATACGTTAGAACATGAGAGATTTGGTTTTCTGTTCTTGTGTGTTATTTTGCTAAGTATAATACCCTCCAGCTCCATTCATGTTCCCACAAAAAACATGATTTCATTCTTTTTTATGGCGGCATAGTATTTCATGGTGTATATGTATCACATTTTCTTTATCTGCCATTGATGGACATTTAGGTTGATTCCATGTCTTTGCTTTTGTGGATAGTGCTGGAATGAACATTTGCATGCATATGTCTTTATGATAGAATGATTTATATTCTTCTGGGCATTTGCCCAGTAATAGGATTGCTGGGTCAAATGGTCGTCCTGCTTTTAGCTCTTTGAGGAATCACCATACTGCTTTCCACAATGGTTCATCTAATTTACACTCCCACCAACAGTGTATAAGTGTTTCCTTTTTTCCACAACCTCAGCAGCATCTCTTATTTTTTTACTTTTTAACAGCAGTCACTCTGACTGGTGTGAGATGGTATCTCATTGTGGTTTTGATTTGCACTCTCTAATAATTAACCATATTGAGCTTTTTTATATATACTCATTGGCCATATGTATGTCTTCTTTTGAAAAGTGTCTGTTCATGTCCTCTGCCCACTTTTTAATGGGGTGGTTTGTTTCTTGTAAATTTGAGTTGCTTATAGATGCTGGATATTAGACCTTTGTCAGATGCATAGTTTTCAAATATTTTCCCCCATTCTGTAGGTTGCCTGTTTACTCTATTGATAGCTCATTTTACTGTACAGAAGTTCTTAAGTTAAATTAGAACCAACTTGTCCATTTTTGCTTTTCTGCAATTGCTTTTAGGGTGTCTTTGTCATGAAATCTTTGCTCGTTCCTATGTCCAAGATGGTATTGCTTAGGTTGTCTTCCAGAGTTTTTATAGTTTGGGGTTTTACCTGTAAGTCTTTAATCCGTCTTGACTTGATTTTTCTATATGGTGTAAGAAAAGGGTCCACCTTCAACCTTCTGCATATGACTAGCCGTTATCCCAGCACCATTTATTCAATAGGGAAGTCTTTGTTACTTGTTTTTGTCAGCTTTGTTGAAGATCAGATAGCGTAAGTGTGTGACCTTATTTTTTGGCTCTTTATTCTGTTCCATTGATCTATGTACCTGTTTTTGTACCAGTACCATGCTGTTTTGGTTACTGTAGCCCTGTAGTATAGTTTGAAGTTGGGTAACATGATGCCTCCAGCTTTTTTCTTTTTGCTTAGGATTGCCTTGGGTATTTGGGCTCTTTTTTGTTCCATATGACTTTTAAAATAGTTTTTTCTGGTTCTGTGAAGAATGTCTTTGGTAGTTTTATAGGAATAGCAATGAATCTGTAAATTGCTTTGGTCAGTATGGCTATTTTAATAATATTGATTCTTCCTGTCCATGAGCATGTCATGTTTGTCCATTTGTTTGTATCTTTTCTGATGTATTTGAGCAGTGTTTTATAATTCTCATCATAGAAATCTTTCACATCCATGGTTAGCTGTATTCCTAGGTATTTTATTATTTTTGTGGCAATTGTGAATGGGATTGCATTTCTGATTTGGCTCTTGGCTTGGCTGTTGTTTGTGTACAGGAATGCTGTCGATTTTTGTACATTGATTTTGTATCCTGAAACTTGAAGTTGTTTATCAGCTGAAGGATCTTTTGGGCTAAGGCTGACTTCTCAGAACCAGCCAGCTAGATCTAACCATCCCCAACAATAACAGGGATTTAACAGAGCACGACAAAAAATAAAAAACCAAAAAACAAAAACAAAAACAAAAAACCCAAGGTGCTTTTAGGGTGTGGAAGAAGGTACATTTAGAACAGAGGAAGACTCACTTTTCTCCTCAGAACTATAAATGAGGAATGAAATCTTCCGATACTGTTTTATTTTTATTTTAGAAAACAAAGGGTTTTCTAGATACAGAATCATGTTGTCTACAAACAGAGATAGTTTGACTTCTTTTCTTCCTATTTGGATTCCCTTTATTTCTTTCTCTTGCCTGATGGCTCTGGCTAGGACTTCCAATTATATTGAATAGGAGTCATGAGAGAGGGCATCCTTGTCTTGTGCTGGTTTTCAAGGGGAATGCGTCCAGCTTTTGCCCATTCAGTATAATGTTGTCTGTGAGTTGGTCATAGATAGCTCTAATTACTTTGATGTATATTCCTTCATTACCTAGTTTATTTAGTAGAAAACATATGATTTGTATAGAATCAAGTTTTGAAAGCAAATGGGTTTATCTGGTGATCCACTGGCTAATCAGAAGTCTAATTAGGTATGGTCCACCTTTCATTACACATTGTATTAATGAAAGCATCAATTTGCTGTGGCTTGTTATTACCTGTGAACAATGGGTTCTTCCCAAGATTTCCAGATTGCTCCTGCAGGAAAGGCAATAATGGCTACACAGAGTGAGAGCATTTTCTACACATTTGGCTCAAATTCATAATCCCACAAAGGGAGTGGCAGTCACGTTTCTGCTGTAACTTGTCTCTAATTGTCTCTGCAGCCACAAGCTGCATGCCATGCCACCTCATCCATCCCTCTTTGGGCTTTTCAAGCTATCTTTCTCACTCAGTGGAGGTAACCATGGCCATAACATACTTGGGGGCACTTTTCAAGCTGGCATTCAAGTTGAGTATTGGGTTCTAATTCAGACACACCCCTGTCGTCCCCCACAGTCCCTCCATCAGTCCAGTTCTCTGTGTGACTCTTCCTTTTCCTCATGTGTGGCTGGAGGCAAACAAAAAAAAATTATGCCTACTGCAATCATCTAAAATGAAATGTCTCAGCCTTATGTACCTTCATTTTATTAATAAGTATTCATTATTACTGGGCCTTGTCAAGAGCCCTTGCTGGGAGAACAATTAGTTTAGTATATAATCACTTTTGATGACTTCCTGGATTTCACACAAATTCCATTTTAATGGAAAGCATAATCTTTTTATAGGGATGTGTCAGAAAACAAATATTTTACCACCTGCCAACCATCTGATCTCACTTCATAATCTTTATGTTAAAGGAGATCATGTTATAAGGTGGGAAAAGCATTCATGAAATGTAAGATGTCTATCAGGTTCCCAGACTCATTTCCTCATTGAGCAAAGTGGTGTCTACCATATTAGCTCAGATTGGGTGGCCATATCTGCAGATCACAAAGGACAATGGGGGTAGGGTAGGCAGCTGGGGAGAAACAAAGAAGAAACTACCATTTCCCAGCACCCAAGTAGAGTTAGATGCCAAACGGGATGCTTTGAATGCACATGTCATCTCATTTAATCCTCCCCGTAAGTCTATATAATAAGGGATACCATTCCCTTTTACAGATAAGGAATCTGAATCCTAAAGAGGTTTAAGAACTTGGCCAAAATCACGTATGCGTGTGGAGTTGAGGCTGAGCCTGTTTAGGGGGAAAAAAGCTTTATGGTTTTTCTACTATACCCTTTTGATTTTAAGCCATTTTTACTGCTCCATGTGGATATTCCCCAAAGGCAGAAAAGCTTTTCCTGGACGAACTTTCAGTCAGAACATTTCCTAGCATCTGGGCAGAACCCCAGAGGACTATATCAAGAACACTAGTGTTAAACAACCTCACCTTCCATCAATCCAATTTTTATAACATATCATTAAACTGTCACTGTTGCTACAAACGCCTGTGTAGAAGCACCTCTAAAATGAATAAAAACAATGATTTGTAACAAGAGAAGTGTTCTGGCAGGTAAAACGGCAGGTCACAGGTTTTCCTCTTCCCAAGACATAACCATAATTACAACAGTAAGAACACCTTATTAAAAAGTTAAAAGAATTACCTACAACCAACATTTATTATATAAACTTATAAAAATGGCAGCTGAGCCAAGGAATAGAGAAGACAATTCTGGTGCAGCTTAGCAGAATAAGTGCTGAATGAAAGAAAGAAATCAGCAAACGTGAGTACGATCACTAACAGCCCCCAGGTGAGCACAATCAGCAAGGTTGGGGAAGGCATAGAAATGCTCTCAACATGTGTACCTATCACCACAGCAACTCTGAGGAATGGGAGGAATTCCTAGGACTTCGTGCTCCCCACTTGGACATCCCCAGGCTGAGAGAAGCAAGAAGAAGGAAGTCGAAGTGGTCAGAATCACCCAGATATAACCATCCCCAATAATAATAGGGATTTAACAGAGCATGAAAAAAGAAACCCAAAAACATGCTTTTAGGGTGTGGAAGGGGGTACACTTAGAACAGAGGAAGACTCACTTCTCCCCTCAGAACTATGAATGAGAAATGAAGTCTTCTGATACTGTTTTATTTTTCTTCTTCTACTGGTAGGAATAGAAATGGCTATGAGGGAAAGACAGGTGAGTAGAAATGGCAATGTGAAACAACCAGGATGATGTAAGTAAGAGCCACACTGACTTGGAGGATGTATTTAAAGTAAGATGATATCCCTGCCCTGTCTCCCCTCCACAAGAATAGAAAACAGCTCCAGCCAAGGGCAATGAGTCCTGATTTGTTGCTAAATGCCAAGTTTGTCAAATTTCTTGTTTTGACAAAACATTTGACAAAGTCTTAAAAGAAAAGAGAAGTTCCGGATCCTTCTAAGGCCACATATTGCCCAAGCAGAACTCTCCAAAATCTCTCCCACTGCTATTTTTTTTTAATAAGTAGAACTCAATGTGCACACCTCGAAGCAGCTCAGAAAAGGTAGACAAAGAAGTCACTGATAGAGTAAGAAAAGAGTCAAGGAGAATCAGTCCACATTATTAGAACAAATGGAAACTCTGGGTAGAGTTGCATGGAAGATGAAGAGTAAGAGTATGGTATTAAGAGAATATACTACAGCCAAATGAGAAAACTAGACAGAAGATAGAGGGAAATGCCAAAAATTGTTTTAAAAAAAAAACTAACTTGGAAAAAATTCTCCAACAGTACTTCATACAATAGTCTTTCTATAGGTTTCTATAGAAAATGAAATCAGTAAAATAAGACCACAAACAAAAGATTTTTTTTTAATTGGATGAGAGGAAAATTGAGATTGCAAAGATAAGGAAACAAGCTAAGGACAAAAACAACCCATCATGAAACAAGGAGTATAATAGACACAGCTGAAAACAATTACAAATATATAAGGAAGACTTAATCACAGTGAACACAGAGTGAAAAAAGATAAACAGCCCAGAAGAATAAGAAAAAAAGATTAACAGATGCAAAGAGCAAAAGAAAAAAACATAGCCCAACATAAGGCATATTATTGTTCCAGAAATAGAAAATGCAATAAATAGGACAGAAAGCGTATTAAAAGTTATAGTAGAAGAGATTCTCCTTGAAATAAAGAAAATTACATGCTGAAAAGACACAAAATGTTCCAGGAGAAATTAATAATTGTGAGAGAATTGTTAAAATAATACATTATTGAACTCTGAGGCTAAAAAAAATTCTTCAGGTATTTAGTAGAGAAAAAAGGAAGTCATCAGAATGAAAAATAGAGGCTGACTTCAGAATCTTCACAGCAAAATTTAATGACAGAAATCAATGACCAATGTCTACAAAGTTGTGAGTTCAAGAAACCCTGACTCAAGACTACCTTGAAAACCAAGGTGTTCTGCAAGTGTAGAGAAAAAAAAGTCATTTTGACCATGAAAGAGTTAAAGAATTATAACATCTGAGGGCCTTTATTGAAATAAACTGCCTCGATTTTTTGATATCTCTTAGGATGAGCCTATGAAACATTTTTACGAAATAGTAACATCATTGATAACACCAATAATAAACTGTTAAGTTCAAAAACACAATTTATCAACCTAGATTTTAGTTTCTCAGAATGACCTCCAAGAAATGTGTTTTGAAGGTTGTCATAGTCTTCAATTATGTCAGCATCTGAAATTAGTGATTTAGCTCAAATACCCTTTGGTTCCCCTATTAACTTTGAAGGAAGATTTTGCCAATGAATGCATCTATTTCCTTGCAGAGAAACAGTATTTCAGCTCTACTACCTCTTGTTACAAATCCCATATGTTTACTGCCTGCTACATGAAATCATGCCTTTTTTTTAATGACCCTGGACTTGGCTCTTCCAACTTCTTAGAAGATTTTGGTGAACAAATTCATATTAAGATTTTCCATATCGTTTGAGATTTTATAACTTCCATTCTTATCCTGTCTCAGACTTACAAAGGATGCTTCATGAGTTTTCTCACTCCTTGTCCTGAGATCCCAGTTCCCCTTTATTCATTTTAATTCTCCTTCTCTGAGTATGTTTTTATAATACCTTATATTGTTGTACACATTTAGCTGTTAAATAAAGGAAAACCTCCCATAGGGCCCATTAATATTTCATTGGTGGCTCCAGAGCAGGAAATGAGAAAAAACAAAAATAAAACATTATCAACTATGAGCTGTCAAATGATATCTCAACTTCATAATCACCTTCCATTAGTAAAGAAAATATGGACGATGTAACCACCACTGAAATGGGATTAAAGAAAAGCACCAACAGCATCTAGTCACTGTACACTAAACCCAGTGAGAAGAAGCTTGCAATAGACTCTGATAACTGGATTGGAACTCCTTGGGGAAGGGGAATGAGTGGAGAGAAATGAATAAGTGAATGGATGAAGCACTGGGGTTATTAAAGGATTAGCAAAGCCAATGCCCCATCAGAGCAACCTTAAAAATACAAAAGGAGGATTTATAATGTGATCATGAGATGGTTCCAGATTTGACCACTCAGTTGTGAAACAGGATAAGGTATGACGCCATCATCAATATATATGACTCTAACTCTTGATATGCTGTGGATCCTCCCAACTCTGATATTTTCTTCTGAGTCTTTGATTCTGTATCCCTCCCTGTTCCTCGAAAACAGGGTGTCAGAGAAAATGTTCTGCCAGGAACTTCAGCTGTCTCCCTTAGCCATGTTCTTCACTCAGCCAGTTGCTAGCAGTCATCATCACTTAAAAGACCTCAAGCTGCTCTCTGCTGGGCATTCGTTCCCACCAAAAAGCAGGAGGATGAGAGCTGTATCTGAGACAGTGAACTATTTTTGTTGTCAGTCTTTCTGAAGTCTGATACAATGTTCCTTATGGTCACTTTTCTTCTGGACCTGAACTTTCTGAACTTCACAAGGCAGTCAGTCTTCCAAAATTATCTTTACCTGTTTCGTATGCTGCTCTGAGCAAGAAGAGTTGACTTTGTTCTTTGCATGTACCTCTAGCATCTCAGCTTTGCCTGTTGACCCTGTTTCCTATTATTGTTTGATTTAGAAGCTTCATTATGACTTTTTCTAATTGATGTAACCAGGCAGGTTACAAATGGAGACCTGTAGCCCTCTACTGGTCTTTGACAAGATGTCAAAGAAGATGAATGTCACCACTTTCACAGAATTTTTCTTCCTAAGTTCATTTCCTGCTGAGTCTGCCAACGTTGATGAACCAAAGGAGGTGTAAATAGTATTTTCATATGGTATTTACTAAGTTTTCTAAGTAAGAGCAGCAAGTTGCATACTGCATTTGGAACCAAAAGACCTGGATCCTAGTACTGTTTGCCACTGCTAAGTAGTTGTATCACCTTAGGTATACAGGTAGAGCTTGAGTATAACCAAATAGTCTTCAGCTTTCATATCTGTTGAATGCAAACAAGAGTACTGAAGCCATGCTCTCACAAGACAGTGAAGAAGTAAAGCAAGACAATGAATGCAGAGTGCTTCAGTATCCGAAAATTCCTCTGGAAATAAAAAATTTATGTTGTGGTAGCAGACTGAAGAACACTTTGTTAGTAACTCTATTCTCCGCCTTTCTGCATTTAGACTCTTTTATATTAAAGAAAGGAAGTTGGGAGTGAAATAGGTAGAGGGAAAGGCCTTGCGACTTTACTTTGAATAACAAGAATTTTATTCATTTAACCTTAATTGAGCACCTATTGTGTCTTAGTCTGTTCAGGCTGCTATAACAAATTACCATAGACTGGGTGGCTTATAAACAGCAGAAATTTATTTCTCATAGTTATGGAGACTGGAATGCCATAAATCAAAGCATCAGCAGATTTGGAGTCTGGCGAGAGAACCCACTTCCTAGTTCATAGATGGCTGTCTTCTTGCTATGTCCTTACATGGTAGAAGAGATGAGGAAGATCTCTGGGGTCTCTCCTATAAGGGCACTAATTTCATTCATAAGGGCCCTTCCTTCATGACCTCATCATCTCTCAAAGGCCCCACCACCAAATATCATCACATTAGGGGTTAGGGTTTCAACAAATAAATTTTGGTGGTACATAAACATTTAGTCTATAGTATATTATGTATGTATTGCTATGTGCAGTAGATTCACATCTGATTTTTACTTTGATCCTCTCTCAAAACATGGAAAATTCAATGAGAGATGCAGATGAGAAAAGAGATAAATACAATAGAGTATGATAAGCATCATGATCAAACTATGAATAGGATATTATTGGAAGCACAGACCTAACCTGAAAGGTAGACTGAAAGAAGGCTTCTTAGAGGGGTTAACCCTGAGGCAAGTCTTCTTTACCAGCAGCAACCCCAGTGTGCATTTACTTTCCCAGTATAATTATTAGTACAGCCCCCTATGACTATCAAGAATGTCATTGTTTGAATGGTAATATGGTCATGGGTATATACTTTTCCTTGTCCTGTACAGAGAGAAGATGGGGTAGTGTGATAATTCCAAGACTCTTTTGATAGTTATGGATTTTATTTATGAAATAAAATAAAGTTCTATTGACTACCTATTCTGTCAAACCTATAAAAAGTACCTACAACAGGACTAGATAATACATGCATCCTCCACTCTTTCATTCCCACAGCAGGCATCATTAATTGATTGTGGCAGTGTCCCTTACTGAGCCAACTCAAACACAACCCCACCTTTTTTCTCAACATACTGCTCTAGGCAGCCACTACCAATTGTATCAAGGTGAAATCTCTTTGTCCTCCCAACTTAGAGTGTAAATAAAGCATGACTCCTTCTCACCTAGCTGGGAAGAACAAGTTGCAATATATATAATTCTAAAGTAAATCTGCCTGTGATAAGTAGTGCAAACAACAGATATGGTAAGAGTTCTTATTAGAAAATTTTCATTTCCAAGCCTCCCATAGAATAATAGCTTTATTTCCCTTAAGAAAAACACAAGAACTTGCCAATTGGATACATTGTCTAGTGTTTCATAGTATCTTTTTTTAGAATTTGAGATTGAAAAATGTCACCTTAGTGATGACAGAATAATTGAGTTTAAAGATTTGACCAGTCAATAAGAATATCCCGAAGACACGTTGTGCAAAGAGCACTGAAGAATGGCAAAAAGACACAAAAGAAGTAAAATGAAAAGAAAAATGACAATAAGCTCATGCATTTTTACCTTCAATATTTTGGTCCCCCATTAGCTGACAGACACACAACATCTGAGCTGACTGAAGGCTGAAGTCAGCTCCTCATTCCTGGCTTTGACCGGGTGTCGTCTTGCAGTACACAAAAAAGCATGAGTCCACACAGCAGCCCTGCAAAGGAATCTATAGCACAGTTATAGAATGAAAAGAAGAATGTAATTGACCCTCTATTATAAAAGGATTATAAGTTTATCTACAACATTATTTTACCCCTGACCTGACATATCTGTGTTGCTCATTTAGATTGCATCTAATGTAGCAATATGGGATAGCTTACTGTGGTGGGGCTCAGAACATGATATACAAAAATATGGCACCTTGACATACTGAGAAAGTCTCTCTGACCTTCTCCTGCCATCCTGTCTCCCACCCCTCTTTCTTCCCCAAAATGAGCCATAGAAACCAGAATTCCTCTTCCACAAGACGGATAATAGAAGTTAGAATATCTCTTCCCCAAAGCAACCCATACATAAAACCTAGAAGGGTCACTCTCTCCCTTCTGCCTTGAAGAACCTTATTCCAGAGAGATCCTGCCTCATGGTGGGGTGGGGTTGGGGGAGGGGGAAAATGCTCCAGAGAAAGGCCAAGAAGAATCTGAAAAGTCAGGCCTTGCTGTGTTTCCCTCTTCAGTCTATTACCATTAGATCATGTCCCTTTGTCCAATCACATGTTTCCATGGCTCCCCATTCTTCACCAAACCTGAACCTAAAGATAGACAGTCTTTCCTGGGTCTCTGGGTGTTCATTGCTGAATGGTCCCATGTCATATAAAACTTAGAGTAAATAAATGTGTTATGCTTTTCTCTTGTTAACATGCCTTTTGTTATAGGAGTGTTGGCTGTGATGGATGAGGGAAGGTATCACACCTTTCTCCCCCTACAACAGCTAAGAAGCACATATCAAGGCTTTGAGACTCTCTTTCAGACTTGTGGCTTACACAAAATAGCTCTCTCAAGTGTGAAGTGGTAAGCGTGGAAAAGGTGTCAGCATTTGTTAATTGCCTTACCCAAGTATTCTACACTACACACACACACACACACACACACACACACAGAGAGAGAGAGAGAGAGCAGCTGCCTCTGGCGGACCTTCTGGGAATTATGTGTCCATAAATTTTCAAACAGAACTACCAGAGCCTCTATTCTTTCCTTGCAAAGTTCAGCACCCACACTGCTCCTCTCCTCAATGTCCCTTGCAATGTTTCTGAGGGTTGCCATAGAGTTTAACCTGTCCCATGGTAATCTCATTTTATGATCAAGTTTCCAGCTTCTACTGAGTCCTCAGTCTCCACTTTACCGCTTACCCCTGTAACTGCTCTGTTCTTCCTGCACATCCTTAGGCCTTTGGGAATCCACTCTTGTTCTTCACACAAAGCACCATAAACAGGCCGGGCGCGGTGGCTCAAGCCTGTAATCCCAGCACTTTGGGAGGCCGAGACGGGTGGATCACGAGGTCAGGAGATCGAGACCATCCTGGCTAACACAGTGAAACCCCGTCTCTACTAAAAATACAAAAAATTAGCCGGGCGTGGTGGCGGCGCCTGTAGTCCCAGCTACTCGGGAGGCTGAGGCAGGAGAATGGCGTAAACCCGGGAGGCGGAGCTTGCAGTGAGCCGAGATCGCGCCACTGCACTCCAGCCTGGGCGACAGAGCGAGACTCTGCCTCAAAAAAAAAAAAAACAAAAAAAAAACACAAAGCACCATAAACATAGTGTCTGTGTAACCAAACATTACTTGGGGTTCGAAGCAACAGGATGGAGACCATAATAACTTAAGAAACCCTCTTAATGTTGAAAAGTAAGATGTTTTTGCTCTGAAATGCCTTCTTCCCTCTCACAGTCTCTTGTTGGCTGTGTTCCCTGGTTAGGCACTGGCTCCCTGACAGTTTAGGGGCCTCTAGTTAGTTCTCTGTAGCATCCTCTCACCTGTCTCTCTTCTTCTAGCTCCCTTGCCTCTCACATGCCCAATTACTTCCTAGGCAGTCCTTAGAAATTCAGAATGTCCTTCAATGTATCAGGTTTATTATGCAGAAGAACCCTGCTGTTTCCTATCTACCATCCTCTCTTTTGAGATGGTGCCCTGGGAGAAAGGGAGCTCAATTTTTACCCTCAAAGAGAGCATCAAGATAGATTCCTAATTCTCCACCACCTTTGATGTAAAATAAAATCCTCCTTAGCCTGCAGAAGGGGCTACATTCAATTTTCTACATTTTAAAATGGTAATTTTTCTTCCTGTTGTGCAAAAAGAAAAACAGATACAAATTTATTTCACTATTTATATAACATGCTTCCATTCTCTACACATTGTGATTCAGGGAATTATCAGAAAGAGAAGCATTAAAAAAAATCTACAGTTTAATGGAGCAGTACTACACATACCTGAAAATAGCCGCATGTTTCTTATGCCACAAATATGCATTTCTGAGTAGGGATTTTTTTAACCTCTTTATCAATGTGATTGTTTTTTTCTGTTCTCTTGCAATTTAAAAAAAAAACTGAGTCTCAATTTTACCAGTATGTAAAGAAAACAGTATGAAAAACTGGCACATAGAGCTGTAATTTGGAATCGGGTGTTGTCCTTAGATTGCTGTAGGTGTGTTGGGGGAGGTGTGTTTGGCTTTGCATCGTGATCTGAAGCTAGAGCAAGAAAAGGATAAAATTAGGACATGTTTCTTCCTTTGTAAAATGGAGGATTTCCAGATTCCACCACCTAACCTTTAGCCCACCCCTTTCCTGTTTCACCATCAGCCCCATCTTCACCCTTACTCCCCAAGCCCAGAGAAACAGAATAAGCCCTGTGCAGAATTTCCAGAAACATTGCAGCCTACTTCTGGGGAACAGTCTTAACCAATCTAAATGAGAGAGACCTAACAATGCAGGTGAAACAGAAACAAGGTTCTAGTTGACTTGAACTGTAGCATCAGGTCACTGGGAATAGGGACAGTATTTTGAAGACTTTCTGAAACTCAGGATTTCTGAGTTGTGGTGTGTCACTATGGGAACAATGAAGAACGGAATAGACTTGGGGCTCAAGGACTTTTTTTTCCTGTCTTCTCCACTCATTAGATAGGTAATAAATTTTAGCTAGCCTGTACCCACTTGCTACTTGCCAAGTTCTGTGCTGTTTTTCTTGTATTATATCATTCATCCTTTATAATGAACCCATGAGATAGGTACCGTTAGGTACTATTATTATCTCTATTAGCTTGAAGACAATTGCATACATATCCAAGTGACTTTGAAACACTCTAAACCTAAATAGTAGTTGTGGATGGAGGGAGTTGTCCAGGGAAAATTCACCAAGGAAAGCCTGAAGTGGGCAGGAAGACATGGAGAAGAATTGACATTTAGTGAGTACTTACTTCATCTCGGGCAACTGTTAAAAATTTTCTCCCTTTATTCTACAAGATCCCAAATGGTTATTATCATCAACATTTTATAGGTGAAGAAACTGCTGAGGTCTTAACCACGCTGGCTGTGAAAAATAGTTTGTGGGTTTGAATCAAAGTCTGTCTGATGCCATTGTACCAAATGTCTGGAAACTGAGCTGAAGAGCAGCCATAATTCAACATCTAGTGTTCCCAGGTCCTATCTTAGACAAGATCCAATATTTGCCTGTTGAAAAGTCAAAGAATTTTGAAACTACTTCTAGATACACATACTTAGTTTAAACTATACAGATCTAAACTAATAAATATCCCAGTCAGTACCTTATACACATAATACCTTGATTCCAGTTTCCTGGACCACCAGAGAGCTGACTGAGTCTATTCTGCTTCTCTGACTCCTGCCTCTATTGGAATAAATAGAACATCACAAAAACTCAGTGATGGGACCTCACTCTTCTCAACCACCCTCATAAGATAATAGCATAAAGTTAGAGGTGGGATCAGAGCTAAGGGATCAGAAAGTCTGCACAAAGATGACAGCAGAGCCTTGCCATCTGAAGTCCTATCCCTGATTTCTACTCCCAGATGACCCCTTCTGTGGGGGTGTCCTTGTTCTCCTCTCTCTTTGGACTTGCTAGTCATCATTAACTCATAAGTCAACATGTAGACACCAGCTTGTAAGGTACCAAAACTGCTTTCCCAGGTAGTGTTATAAATAGCTGTGGGAGAAACAACCAGGTTTTTTTTTTCACTACGTGGTTGAAAAAAAGCATAGCTCTGAGATTTGGGGGAAGAGATGTCTGTGTATATGTGCATATATGTGTATGATTGTGTGCATATCTGTGTGTATGCATGCCTGTGGATATGCACTTTGGTCCCTTGAATTTCTGCTCTGTTTTGAACAGATCTCAGGATTCACTTAGCAGATGGTCTGCCAAGAGGCTGATAGAGCCTAACTTCCCACATTCAATGTTTGTGGAGCTGCTGATCAGGGGTGGGGGCAGGGATAAGATGGTCAACTCACAAAACCCCAGAAAATAATCAAGTCCTTTTTATTTGAAATATCAAATATTTATTTGTAGTGCTTTATAGTTTACAAAATGTTTTCACATTCACCAACACATTTGATCTTCTCAATCACCTTTTGATATATACATTTATTTCAATTTTATACATAAGGCAAATGAGGCTCAGAGAGGAGAAAAGATGACTCAAGCTCATATAGTTCCTATGTATAAAAGAGAGGGTCTCCTCACCTAACAATTGTCTCACTTCAGGTTTTACCATCTCACCACATTGCTTTTTACTGTCTTTCCAAGAGGCATAATGAGACTAATGAAAGGGACATACAGTTATCCTTCATAAGACTCTTCCTCTTCCAAAGCTTTCAATACATACTTCTAAAAATAGAAGAAGATGGCATTCTTCACATGCAGCAACATTTTTTCCTTTGCTCTCAAACCGATTTTTTAATACAAAGGACACCTATAAGAGAATAAATGTACAGAAGCAGAACAGTACAAAAAATAACAGGCCCATTTGTCAAAGGTTTTAGGAATGCATTTCTCCGCAGTCAGGGTACAGCAGGAAGTTAAATGTTTGTGGATGAAAAACTCTAAGACAACCTTTCTACCAATGCATGAAACTTTACACTGATGCTTACATGCATGTGAGTAGTGAAGATTAGAAAACAGACTGTGGATGTGTCGAGTGTTTTATTAGTCTCAATGAATGCTAATGAAGCCTCATGAAGTAATAATAAACTGAGACAGAGCATCTGGTGGGCAAGACGTGGTGGATATGGTACTGGGACGGTAGTGGAGAAGGAGTCAAGTGTGGAGAAAGGGCTGAGAAAAGAATTGGACTTGACTGCTTCCCTCAACTCTTCCTCTATATCACTGGATTGTAGGGAGGCAGGTGTTCCCACTGTGTCATTAAGTCATGCCAGGATATAGCTGCATTAGAGCCCATGAAAACATGTGCTCTCTCCAAGGAATAATGAGCAAATAATTGCTGTTTTGAGGGCTTCAACACATGTTTAAGGAAGGTATATGAGATAACACAGAGGATCCAGCTGGTAAAATCAGACTAACATGAATCAGAGGTCTTACTCAGTATTAATCAAGCTTTACTAACTCCAAAAATGTACATAATCATGAGGCACAGGCAAAGCAAGGAGAGGCCTGGTACCTCCAATGCTGCCCTCAAAGTCTTTTCTTGCCACATCAGGCTAATGCTCCAGGCTCAGATTTACCTATGAGTCTCTAAGCAATGTGCACAATTTACGTAACTTATAGAACAAGTCACCTATGCTTAGGTAGTGACAAGCTTACCTACCACTTTCCAGAGAGCCAAGATCCATAAATATGTGGATCCAGGTTTACAATAAGAATTCTAGAATCCTGCTAAAAGCTTTCTATTGACAAGGACTAAGCTTATTTTCCAAGAAGTCCATAATTAGTATATTTACCAGAAGATTTGACTGGGTCTCTTGTCTTCTTTTTTTTCTGGAGCATTGCACCAATAAAGAGAAAGATTGGATGCAAGCCTCCTCCTACTAACTCTTCCCTTCCTGGCATATGACTGCACGTAAGATGGCTGTGAATGGCCCTTTTAGTTGACTTTGACTTATTTCTGGTGATTTGGAACCCTAAAGCATTTCCCAGTTTGTCTCCAGATTCTAGCCAGTGTTAGAGTTGGAGGTGGAAGATTAACTTAGGAACTGATGATTCATTATTTCGATGGTTCTTTTCACTCAGTAACTATTTTTATTTGTGTAATACTTTCTTTCTCTCTACAAAGAATATCCAACAGAATTATACCAACTAATGCAAAACAATCCCAGAAGCAGGTAAGGCAAGTATGATATGAATGGGGAAACAGCATCAGTTTCAGCTAACAAGCAGTGGAACTAGAATTCAAGCCCAGGTCTGTTTGGTCCCCAAAGTCCATGATCTGTTCACTGCATGACATTACTGGTGCTTTAAACAGTAGACAGGTTTTGACCAGGGTAGAGTGAAAAATATGTTTCCATGTTTCTTAAACTGAGTTTCTTAAACTCAGAGTTGTTTTCCCCAAGTTCTACTTGCACAAAACTTTTCTAACTTGTTATGAACATAATAAATGCTAAGTATGCTGTGATGGAAGACTGCTCTGGCCTTATAAATCACTTCTTTAAGAACACCCAAGTGGAAAAAAGATGGATGGGCTCTCCCCACAGCCCTCATCTGCCTCCTTCCTGACAGGTATGATGTTAGTAAGGGGAGTTTGATGCACTTTCCTTCTCAGGCCTCTTATTTCATCTTCCTCAATAGGAGGTTGATGATTGGCTTCTGAAAAATAGATGAGAAAAGGGAAAGTAAAGGGATGAATGAAAAATTGTCATAATTTAGTCTATACATTCAAGAGATAGGATGCTGTGCTGATACTAAACATGGCCAAAACCATAAACTGCATTATCTATGCTGTCTTCTTGGTCTAGTGTCAGGCCTGCCTTGTCCCAATTCAAGTATAACTGCTTCACCCCACAGCAGGGCCCCTTTTGATTACTCAATTGCCAGCTTGTCCTAGGGCCAAGTCAGTTCTGAACTGGGAGATTATCTAGAGCTCTTACCCATTATCTATAAGAGCTTTTACCCATCATTCCATTACCCAACTTTGTTATCTGGGTTTTAAAGCAGCTCTGGCCATGAACTCTGTTATAGAACTCATCTTTTCCTTTTTTAATATATATGTAATTTCAACTTTTATTTTAGATTCAGGAAGTACATGTGCCGGTTTGTTACATGGGATGCTGAGGTTTAAGGTATGATTGTTCACATCACCCAGGTAGTGAACATACTACTCAACAGTTTTTCAACCCTTGCTCCCCTCTTTCCCTTCCTGCTTTAGTGGTCCCCAGTATCTACTGTTGCCATCTTTATGTCCATGAGTATCCAGTGTTTAGCTCCCACTTGTAAGTGAGAACCTGAAGTATTTGGTTTTCTGTTTCTGCACTAATTTGCTTAGGATAATGGCCTCCAGTTACATCCATGTTGCTGCAATGAACATGATCTCATTCTTTTTTATGCTGTGTAGTACTTCATGATGTATACGTACCATATTTTCTTTATTCAATCCACCATAAATGGGCACCTAGGTTGATTCCTTGATGTTTTTATTATGATAGTATGGCAATGAACATATAAATGCATGTGTCTTTTTGGTAGAACAATTTATTTTCCTTTGGGTATATACCCAGTAATAGGACTGCTGGGTTGAATGGCAGTTCTATTTTTAGTTTTTTGAGAAATCTCCGGTGGCTTTCCACAGGGGCTAAACGAATTTGCATTCCCACCAACAGTGTATGAGCATCCCCTTTCCTCTATAACCTCATCAATTATTTTTTGACCTTTTAATAATAGCCATTCTGACTGTTGTGAGATGGTGTCTCATTTGATTTGCATCTCTCTGACAATTAGCAATGTTGAGCATGTTTTCGTGTGTTCGTTGGCCATTTATACACCTTATTTTCAGAACTCATCTTTTCTAAACGAAGTGGCAACCTCATGCCCTGATCTGTGTAACTGGCCTTCTCCTCCTTAGCCTGCCTAGGATTCCAATCTCTGTAAGTTTTTCGACTACCTTATTATTTCCATGTAGAAAGGAACTAGAGCTGCGGTCCTACATTCAAAATGTCTAGACACATAAAATCTTATGAAAGACTTCCCTAAAATTGCAGTCACCTTGGTAAGATCACTGCAGTCATCTGTTTTCACGCATTGTGTTATGACTACCTATTAGGACATCTCCATTATTTCTGGGTGAAATCCACCTCTCAGACCACCCAGTATTATTATATTTGTATTTGTTATCATATTATTTGGACACAACATTGTAAAACCAAGCTGCATCTTTTCTAGCTTCCGGATTTAGTTCTGTTCCCCAAACTACTAGAGTATCTCAGTAAACAGATAATCGCAGCTGTGGTCCCATTTCAGTCAAACTTACTTCACTGTCCTCAGCCTGACTGTGTTAAATCACCCAGCATAGAAAAGCATCCTCTGCCATTAAAGAAGTCTTTGCCAATCTTTAGGGAGCTGAGAAATCTTACTTAATTAATTCCATATTCTCTTCTCCTCTTAAAAGATTTATTTGAATTAATTTTCAAATTAAATTATATGTAATTGCCTCTGAAAAAAATCTCACAACACCCCTGAAAATAACTGAAGTCATCTGTAGGTATCACAAAACTGAAGTTGAGACTCTCTTCATGAGGTCAATTTTAAGTCAGGGTCAAAATGCTCTGTAGATAAGAAAGTCTGAGTAACCTTTCCCTTCCCAGATCCCAATCAGCAGATCCAAGGCATATCATATCCCCAAATACATTCCAACTTCTTTATCAACCAGAATGAGAAGAGAAAAATCAGAATGTCATCAAGTCAAGAGTTTGAAGGAGGTGAAAGTGAAGAACAGGAATCATTGACAATGTCTCTTGGCAGCAATTCAAAGTCACATCAGAAAACAAAGAAAGTAATGATGGCTTTCTGGACTCCTGATTCAACCTCTTCAAACTTCTCAGGCAAATAATTCAGAAAGGGGTAATAAACGTTCAAATTTAGCAAGAAGCTCTTCTTAATCTTCAATAGATAATTCAGTAACTATTTCAATAGTAGAAAATTTGTTAAATAATATACAATATTGGAGAGTGTACAGTTTGCAAATTACTTGCATATATCACGGATGGGGCACATTTTGGCACTTTCGGCCTGAAAAGCAAAACCTTTTGTAGTATGAACCAAAAGCCTTAAAAAGTTAAAAGCCCTAAACCCACTATTTTATCTAAAAAATCAATCTAAAAGAATAATCACAGATGCAAACATTATTCATGAGATAATACTTATAATAAAGAAAAATCAAAATCAATAAAAAATGGTTAAATTAAGACACACCCAAATAATGGAATATATGTAGCTATTGAAATTATATTCTAAACATATTTAATGATGTGGAAGAGTTTTCAAGATATAATGTTAGCAGGAAAAGCCTGACAGAAATGCTATATATATATATTTATAAAGTCTCTGTATACAAGATTATATCTGTAAAGTTAGATTACAAACCATGTGAAATTCTGTTTTAGACTTTTCCGTATTTTCTGAATATAGAGAATGACTCAGACACTGGCCAAGCCAAGGGATATACTCCCTGCTCTGTGACTGTCTTATCTTCTCAGCAGAGAACTCTTTCCACATGAACTGTCCTCTAAAGTGCTTATGCTGCCTCCACAAGAGCTCAGATTGCACCGTGCAACTAGTTGCTAAGAAATGAAGGTAAATGTAATTATGCTGGTAATTTCTCAGCCACTAACACAGCTTGAAAATGGAGCCTTCCTGTTCACACCCTTGGCCTCATATCTGGCCACAGTATATAATGCTTATTTTTGGAAAAAGAAAGGCTGAAGAATTTCATCGATGCAAAACAGATTTGTTGTTAATCTGGGTTCTAGGCATATGGCAGGTATTTAAAAAATGCGTGATAAACAAAAGAATGAATGACTGAACCAAGCAATCAATCAGTTTATCAGAATGATGGGATTCCTGCCATTCACCTAAATTATTTGGGGCATCAAGATAAACCTCTTATTTGCCAGTCTTCTCTTCTGTATCCTGTTGAGGTCTCCAGTGACAGAGGGGAATTCTCTAGCTATCAAGAACCCCAGGATTCTTACTTCATTTAAATTCTGTCCTCTCACTTCTATCTCAGTGCTTTCCAGAAAGGGACTCGATGTACAGGCTGCTCTATTCAGTAGCTACTTGCCCCACCACTACTTGCAGATGTTAAAAATATACCTTAAGATGATATCTGAGTTCTCCCTTCCTCTTGTAAGGAACTCTGAACGCCCCAGATGCTGCCAAGGGAACTTCAGGCAGCATGATGAAAAACAGGGGTGTTAAGAAAATTCTGAAGGCAAAATTTTAACACTAGGGAGTCTAGCTACAAAGTTCTTGCTCTGAAAACCATGGGTGAGGTCAAGTTCATGGTTACAGAACCAAGATACCAGAGTATGAAGGTCCAGAACTAAAGAAAATTAAGAACAAGCAAATGGTAAGTGGTAAGGGGGGGGGAGAAATTCCACAGTGATGGCTACAACCACTGGCAATTGTTTTGTTTTTAAAATATTTTGTTGAACTGGCCTGGCATTAAGGGAAAGGGGCAGAGTAGACAATTAACATGTAGGGGCTTGGAGAGGGTTGATTAGGTATTAATAACTCTCTGCTTTGGGCCTTGTGGTGGTTAATATTGAGTGTCAACTTGATTGGATCAAAGGACGCCAAGTATTGTTCCTGGGTGTGTCTGTGCGAGTGTTGCCCAAGGAGATTAACATTTGAGTCAGTGGAGTGGGAGAGGCAGACCCACCCTCAATCTGGGTGGGCACAATCTAATCAGCTGCCAACGTGGCTAGAATAAAGCAGGCAGAAAAAGTTGGAAAGAGCAGACTTGTTGAGTCTTCCGAACTTCATCTTTCTCCTGTGCTGGATGCTTCCTGCCCTCGAACATCAGACGCCAAGTTTTTCAGCTTTTGGACTCTGGGACTTACACCAGTGGTTTGCCAGGGGCCCTCAGGCCTTTGACCACAGACTGAAGGCTGCAGTGTCAGCTTCCCTACTTTTGAGATGTGGGGACTCGGACTGACCCACCACTGGCTTCCTTCCTCCTTAACTTGCAGATGGCCTATTGTGGGACTTTACCTTGTGACTGTGTGAGTCAATTCTCCTTAATAAACTCCCTTTCATATATACATCTATCCTATTAGTTCTGTCCCTCTAGAGAACCCTAACTAATACAGGCCTGTATACAGTGTGTAGCTCCATAGAATTAGGAACCCCACCATCACTCATTCTCACTGGCCCGGCAAAGCCTGGAATTAGGAGCAAGCTGTGGGAAAGCACGCAGATAGAAGCCCCAGGACAAATCTTAAGTTTATCCTTTATATCCATGTAGTCTATAAGCACAGTGCCTTGCTCTCAGTCAACAATCAGGAGAGGCTTGCTCAGGATTGTGTATTTGTTTGTTTGTAATATTATAATGTGAACTATAACCCCAGAGTACAACAATCCAACAACTAAATGTTTCTTTTTTCTTTTCCCTTTTTTTATTAATTTATTTATTTATTTATTTATTTATTGACATAGAGTCTCACTCTGTTGCCTGAGCTGGAGTGCAGTGGTGCAATTTTGTGGTGAAGAGTTGCCCACTGCAACCTCCGCCTCCCAGGTTCAAGCCATTCTCCTGCCTCAGCCTCCCAAGTAGCTGGGATTACAGGCATAGGTCACTATGCCCTGTTAATTTTTGTATTTTTAGTAGAGATGGGGTTTCACTATGTTGGCCAGGCTGGTCTCGAACTCCTGAGCTCAAGTGATCTGCCTGCCTCAGCCTCCCAAAGTGCTGGGATTACAGATGTGAGCCACCGCACCCAGCCTTTTTATTTTTATTTTTATTTTTTTTAGAAACCGGATCTTCCTTTGTCATCCAGGCTATAGTGCAGTGGCATCATCATAGTTCATTGTAGCCTGTCTCAGCCTCCCATTATCTCATCTTTGAATCAGCACATGCCTGGTGGGGACACAGTTAACTCAGAAATGCAGAATTAACAGGACCTCAGTCAGCCATGGAAACGCAATACTCTCTTTCCCCAAGCGTCTCATGAGCCATATGGCCTCTCTCCTCTCTCTCTCTCAATCTCTCTCTCTCCCACTAGCTCTACATCTCCCTTCTCTCTCCCTCTCCCTCCTTTCCTCCCAAGTTTCTCTCTAGGATTTATTCTCTTCCTCTTGTTTGACTAACCAATCTTCCTGCATCAAGAGTGTCCACATCCTTGTAACTCTGAAGTGCCATCACATCTTCTTCAGGTCCTCTCCAGTTCTGCTCCTTTTGCTAAGTTGGCTCTCTCTCACGCTCTCGCGCGTGCTCTCTCTCTCTCTCTCTCTCCCTCTCTCCCTCTCTCTGTCTGTCTCTGTCTCTCTCTCTCTCTTCTGACTCCCACAGCAAGGATCTGTTGTGTCCAGCTCATCTTTGGGGCTTAGGGGCCTAGGCCATGACATAACTCTCTGGCAAGTCTATGGATTAACTGAAAATGGAGCAAACTAATACCTACCTTGTAGGATGATTGTAAGGATTAAACAAGGTGAAAATATGTAAATGTAACCTAGCATATATTGGGCATATAGATACTGGAAAAGTTGCTTTCTCTTCCTTTTTTCTCTTTTTATAGTCAGCCAAACTAAATTTTAAGTCTTCGGATCTTCCTCAGGAAATAATTTCTAATCCCTAGCTATTTAGTGACATTTATAATTGCTGATCTCATCCACATTCCTTTCTAGGTGAAATTGCCCATCTAAAAGCCCATGAAATCCCCCTCCCCATTTTCATAGATGTTCAGACCATGACAAGTACCTGTTCCTTTTACAGATGAGGAAATTTAGGCACAGTGAGGTTAAGTGAATTTTCCCACACAATCAGTAAGTGGCAGAGTTCAGATCCAACTAAACCAAAATCTTTGCTATTTTAATTGTACCATGAATAACTAACTGTCTTGAACAATGATCAAATACTAATATTAGAGAGAAAGAGAAAGTTTATTTATCTTGGCACAAAAGAAACAAACCAAAATCTCTCGTTAATAGATGTTTAAAATTTATACCCAGGGATTGCTTCTAACAGGATGCTGCAGATCAAGGGAAATCCTCCAGGATGAAGGTTATTGCCTGAGGCCCATGAAGAAAAAGCTTAAAATCGTGTGATAACAGAAATAGGCCCAAACTGATGGTTTGAGTTGTTAAGTCATATCTAGTTCACCTTCTGGTATTCCAGCATTTAACAAGCATACTTTTTGGGGCAGAGTGGTTTAGAGAAGGGATGAAACAACTTATAAGAAAATTGTTTGACTTAAAAAGTTCAACTTATAAGAAAATTGTTTGACTTAAAAGGTTCAAATATACAACTAATATTTTGAAGGTAAATAAAGCTTAATTGAAAAACCAGATTAATCATTGACTCTCACTTGTTCCATTAAATTGATATGTCATAGGTAAGTATAAACTCAGTTTCTTCCTTTTTCAAGGCTGTTTCCTAACCAGGGAGAACAATAACACATTCGTTTTGGATTATCTGTAACCTAGTCTAATTTGTTTAATTATTATTATTTGAGATTGTCTTAATCTAGTTATCTGATCACTGTGGCAGGAGAAAGCCAGTCAGTGTAGCACAACAGATCTTTAGATATGTCCAGAAAAAAAGAATGCTCAATGTGCCAGTGTGGCCCTTGAATTGCACCCATTTGCCCAAGTTCCTGGAGTTTAAGCAAAGACGATGCAAATAATGTCCACTGGCCCTTTGCCACTGCTGCCTGAGGGACCAGACTGTGATGAAACAGACTGAATTTACAGGACAAAGGCTTCATGAAGACAAGAAATGACTCATCACTGAGAAGAAAAGGAGATGGATGTAGCATATGCCTAATATATCTAGTGACTCTCTGGAGAAGGGTTCATTGCCAGCAAATAGGACATTACCCTCACCAAGTGATTTAAGAGAAAATCCTAGACATTCCATTATTTTCACCAGTTAAAGTTTATCCACTATTTGACTGAATGAATAAGCAGCTATGCATTGTTATCATATTGAAGCAGTGATGTAAATGACAAGAAAGCTGTAAATAGATATAAGAAAAGAATGAAATTTGTGGTTGGGTAAGGGAATGACCATTGATTGAGATCCAGGTATTACATACCACATGAAATGCTTTACAACATAAAGTTTTTCAGCCTCAGCACTATTGACATTTGGGGCCAGATAATTTTTTCGTGGGGGGAGCTGTGCTGTACACTGTATGATGCATTGCAAGATCCTTGGCCTCAATTCAATAGCTGTCAGTAGCACTGTTCCCCAATTGAAATAACCAAAAATATCTCAAGACATTGCTAAATGTTGCTTGTGTGGGGAAATCTCCATTGGTTGAAACTGTGACTTTACAATAATAGTAATAGCTAATATTACTATTAATAATAGTTAATAATAATAAATAATAAAAATAATATTAGTTACTATTAATAGTAATAGTTAATATTACTATTAAACCATTAACCTTTATTAAAGGTTTACTAGATAGCAAGTGTTGATTTAAACCTTCCTTTTATGTTTACCTTTTTTGTGGTCAACTCTATTACTCATAAAAAAGAAATAATACCACACATCTGCAGTCATCTGATCTTTGACAAACCTGACAAAAACAAGAAATGGGGAAAGGATTCCCTATTTAATAAATGGTGCTGGGAAAATTGGCTAGCCATAAGTAGAAAGCTGAAACTGGATCCTTTCCTTACTCCTTATATGAAAATTAATTCAAGATGGATTAGAGACTTAAATGTTAGACCTAAAACCATAAAAACCCTAGAAGAAAACCTAGGTAATACCATTCAGGACATAGGCATAGGCATAGGCGAGGATTTCATGTCTAAAACACCAAAAGCAACGGCAACAAAAGCCAAAATTGACAAATGGGATATAATTAAATTAAAGAGCTTCTGTACAGCAAAAGAAACTACCATCAGAATGAACAGGCAACCTGCAGAATGGGAGAAAATTTTTACAATCTACTCATCTGACTCTAAAGGGCTAATATCCAGAACCTACACAAAACTCAATCAAATTTACAAGAAAAAAACAAACAACCCCATCAAAAAGTGGGCGAAGGATATAACAGAGAGTTCTCAGAAGAAGACATTCATACAGCCAACAGACCCATGAAATAATGCTCATCATCACTGGCCACCACAGAAATGCAAATCAAAACCACAATGAGATACCATCTCACACCAGTTAGAATGGCAATCATTAAAAAGTCAAGAAACAACATGTGCTGGAGAGGATGTGGAGAAATAGGAACACTTTTACACTGTTGGTGGGACTGTAAACTAGTTCAACCATTGTGGAAGACAGTGTGGCGATTCCTCAAGGATCTAGAACTAGAAATACCATTTGACCCAGCCATCCCATTACTGGGTATATACCCAAAGGATTATAAATCATGCTGCTATAAAGACACATGCACACGTATGTTTATTGTGGCACTATTCACAATATCAAAGACTTGGAATCAACCCAAATGTCCACTGGTGATAGACTGGATTAAGAAAATGTGGCACATATACACCATGGAATACTATGCAGCCATAAAAAAGGATGAGTTCCTGTTCTTTGTAGGGACATCCATGTAGGACATGGATGCAGCTGGAAATCATCATTCTCAGCAAACTATCGTATGTTCTCACTCATAGGTGGGAATTGAACAATGAGATCACTTGGACACAGGAAGGGGAACATCACACACCGGGGCCTATTGTGGGGAGGGGGATGGGGAGGGATAGCATTAGGAGATATACCTAATGTAAATGACGAGTTAATGGGTGCAGCACACCAACATGGCACATGTATACATATGTAACAAACCTGCACGTTGTGCACATGTACCCTAGAACTTAAAGTATGATAATAATAATAATAAAATAGTGCAGAAAACAAAATGTATAACTTAACGATTTATCAAGTAGGGAACATCTATGTAACCACCAACCAGGTTAGGGGGATAAAAGGTCATTGCTATCTTTAGAAGATGCTATCCTTTGGGAGGCCGAGACGGGCGGATCACGAGGTCAGGAGATTGAGACCATCCTGGCTAACACGGTGAAAACCCGTCTCTACTTAAAAATACAAAAAAAACTAGCCGGGTGTCGTGGCGGGCGCCTGTAGTCCCAGCTACTCCGGAGGCTGAGACAGGGGAATGGCGTAAACCCGGGAGGCGGAGCTTGCAGTGAGCTGAGATTCGGCCACTGCACTCCAGCCTGGGCGACAGAGCCAGACTCCATCTCAAAAAAAAGAGAAGATGCTATCTTTAGAAGTTTCCATTGTACCCCCCACCAAATCTCTAAAAACTATCTGCCCCATAAGGTAACCACTGTACTAAACTTCGTTGTCTTTATAGTTTTCCTACTTAAACATGTATCTCTAAAGTTATAGTTTACCTGTCATGCAACCATTCTCAGGCATTTACAGGTGGATGTGTTCCACCAAAACAAAAAGTAAACCAAAAAGAAAATGACTTGCAGTTTAAGAAACAGAGAAAACAACACCAGAATCCTCAAGGTGTTGAGGAGGGTAATTTCAGAATAGCAACTGGCACCTAACACAAAAGGAGCCGGCACCCACTAGCCCACAATGGAGCAAATAAGACTGACTGAAGATAGATTTCTTCAAGGAAATGTCATCAGTGTAAGTGCCTGATGCATCTGAATGTACCAAGAGGTGATTTGGACAGGGGGTGGAAATTTTTGGCTTAACTTAGAGAAAGCTGCATATCAAATTAAGCAAACAAACAAAGGATAATTTCACTATGAGAAAAAAAAACAGTACAAAAAAGTTATCCTAGTATACTATGTGACTCAATCATAAATTATTTACATTGTCATAGTGTAAACACTGAGTATTGCTCTAACTGATATTACTATACTCATGTACAGGATAAGGGAAAGTGTCGTGATGGGATGCAGAAGTATATGAAAATTGAGGGAATTAAATCCTCCCAAGTTAGGAAGCCAATAGATAATGCCTAACAGAAGCATGTTTTTTTAGAGATACGATGGTAAATATCTAAAATATTCACTTAGAAAGATGAAAATGCTTGCCTCTTAAGAGGGAGAAGTGGGAGTAAAATGAAGCCTACTGTTTTTCATATCTAACTTTGTAACACTAGTTGACTCTTAAGTCATTTGCATGCAAATTTTTAATGAAAAGGAATACTTTGAAAAGACTTTACAAGAGGTAATTATGATACAGGTAAATCCATAAGAAGTGCTTGAAGCAAAATAAATAGAAAAGGGGTAACGTATTCATAAATCCAGGTTTAACATACTTTTCCTGAATGATCATTTGCAAATAGGTAGTAAAGTTGTTTGGGGTGCTCCAGAAATAAAACAAAATGGCAGTAAACTCACCTCATCTCATTCAAGCAAAAATGTTAAGGGATGTGTCTGTGAGATACAAAGCACTACAGTGCCATTGGCCCTTTGTATCCACAGAGCCAACCAACCAGAGATCAGAAATTCTCAATAAATTTAAAAAAATAATAAAAATAATACACAATTTTAAAAATACAGTATAATAATCATTTACATAGCATTTACCTTGTATTAGGTATTGTAAGTAATCAAGATACTGAAAGCATACGGGAGGATGTGCATAGGCCATATGCAAATACAGCATCATTTTATACAAGGGACTTGAACATCTGTAGATTTTGGTATCCTGGAGGTCCTGGAACTAATCTCCTAAGGATACTGAGGGATGACTGTACAGGGAAATTTAAATGCTCTAGAAGACAGCTCTTCTTCCCAGTAAAATAAGTATTCACTCACTTCTATATTTTAACATAATTCTTGCTTTCTAGATCACACCAGTTATAAGAATTATCAAGAATAGCCTACTGTTTCAATTATTTCAGCCTGGAGAATACCTGGTACCTCAAACTTCCAAATCCTTTGTCTTCCCAAGGAGGTGTCTGAGGTGCTCAGTGACCACTGAAAATTTCCTAGGGAGGACACAGGATGCTGTGGAGTGAGCACAGACAGGTGTTTCAGGTCTATTTTGGTTCAAATGCCAGTTCTATTCTTAATAGGTGTCTGATCTTGGTAAAATTATTTAATCTCTCTTAATCGCAGTTTTGATATCTAAAAATATAAGGATAATAATGCCTACATTGCTTGATGTTTCTCAAAATCAAATACATAATTTTTATAAAGGTCTTGGCACATAGATGGTTCTCTAGCAAATTTAGCTAATGTTATAATTATTGTCATATAATGACATATATAATGACACGTATAATGACAATAATTATATATAATGTTATATAATTATATAAAATATAATTATAATTATTATTACTACTGCTGTTGCCAGTGGTATTACATCCAACCCACTGCACAGTGCCTTTATAAAGCATCTGCTGCTTCATTTTTCTCCTCTTCCATGGATTCCAATCTTGCTGAGGCCACTGGGTTTTGGCTGTTTTTTTTGGTTTTGGTTTTTGTTTTTGTTTTTTTTTTTTTTTTGAGACAGGTCTTACTCTGTCACCCATGCCAGGGTGCAGTGGCACAGTCAAGACTCATTGAAGCTTTGACTGCCTGGGCTAAAGCAATCCTCCCACCTCAGCCTCCTAAGTAGTTAGAAACATGAGCACACACCACCATGCTCAGCTAATTTTTTTATTTTGTATTTTTTGTAAAAGCAAGGGTCTTATGTTGCCCCTCTCACTTTGAGACACTGAGGCAGGAGGATTGCTTGAGACCAGGCTGGTCTCAAACTCCTTGATGGAAGATGATTTCAGGGAGAATTAAGGTGCTTTCTGCATAGGCCAAGAATTTTGGAGCCCCAAATGTAAGGAGTGGGATTTTCTACAAGTTGGGCAGAGAATCACAATCCTTATATTTAAAAAAAAAAAAAACAAACAAACAAACAAACAAACAGAATCAGCTGTGTGACAGGGAGAGCCATGAGGAAAGGCAGAGGGGCAATATTGGGAACTAGAAGATATTCTGCCAGAGGAATTTCAAAGGGGCTAATTCTTTTTGTTTTTTCCTTGGTCATTGCAAAAAGTCAAGGTTAGCCTACAGCTTAACATTTTCCCTTCAACTCTTCAGTAAAGTGTAACACCTTACACACAACCATGAATGGTGTATGTTAAGGATAGTGTTATTGGGGGTGGGCATTAAAGGGTTTCTTACTTGTTCCACATCCACTCTTCTGATGGACCCATAGTCAGGGATCCTTGTCCCATCAAACAGACTGTGCCATGAAATTCTACAAGTGATCAACAGCAAAGCAAGACAGGAGCCACACCAATTTGTCATGATGCAGTGTTGAATGGGCAGCGAGTAGTGTGGTGGAATCTACACTTGAAAACAGTGCACATTCAACAGTGCACATAACCACAAGCAGCTCTGTGGGTTGCTGGTAAATGGGATGCTGCTGTTATGGCACCATCTCTATTATAAATGTGTTCTTAGCTAACTTTTAAAAAACTATCTCCCTTAGAAATATAACTAGTTCCTATTTGAACCTCTAAAATGCATTTCATTCTAGCTAGAGCTATGTATCTACTTTCAGCCAGTCTGAAATATTGTGAGCAAGTTTAGACCTCTTAATCAATGAAACAATTTGAATATACTAAGGGAACAGTTAAGGGAGAGGCCAAGAGAATGAAAATAAGAGTCACAGTGATGTGGTAAGAAAGATTAAAAACAATCAGCCTCAAACTCTTTGAAATAACCCTCAGAAATTTTAGAAAAGATATAGCTATTTAAAATGGAATACCTAGCCATTCCATTTCCTATGAAGTTTTCAGTTTTCTTTTTGTAATTACAGCAATCTATAAATTATATTATATATTTCTCTGTCTTAGGTCCCATGAATAAAGACAATCCCCAATTCATATTACATTTTCCAAGCATCTATGAGATGTTGAGCGTCCTTGAAAAAAATATTGAATGATAATCTTTTAGCTTATTCAAATGATGAGCTGCCTAGGCTTGGACATATCCTGAAAACACTATATTGTAAAAAAAAAAAAAAAAAAAAGTTTTACATCTAGTTCTGAGAAATAACCTAAATCAAATTTGTAGCCAACAGGCTCATGAGAACAGTCTCCTTGAGTGATGAAATTTGAGAACCTGTGTGTGGGAGTAAGGCAAACTCAGTTTCACTACTGCATTTTGGATTTCTATTCTCCTGCAGAAAACTCTCAGTGGCACTACGATTGTCCATTTTGAACCATCCATCGTCACCTGCCAGAAACAGCCTTGGAGACTATGGATGGGCTTGATGCCCAGCTTATTCATTCATGATAGTGACTTAGTACCAGGATGTCTCTCTCACAGAGTTTTAATAAAAAAAAAAATGGTGTCCCTCCACTTACAGATAATGAAAATAGTTAAGCAAATTGAGCAGTGTTTGGTGTGTTGTAGACATGCAAGAGCAAACAGAGTGGAAGGAAAGAAGGAAGGAAGGAAGGAAGGAAGGAAGGAAGGAAGGAAGGAAGGAAGGAGAAGGAGAGGAAGGAGAGGAAGGAAAGGAAGGAAGGAAAGAAAGGAAGGAAAGAAGGAAGGGAAGGAAGGAAAGGAAGGAAAGGAAGGAAGGGAGGAAGGGAGGGAGGGAGGAAAGAAAATAAGAGGGAGGGAGGGAGGGAGGAAGAGAGGGAGGGAGGGGTTGATCACTATACTTTTCTAGTCCATTTGTTTCATTTTCCCATTCTTTCAAAAGACTTTCTTACACCTTCTTTCCTCAAATCTCCAAAATCCCTCCCACATTCTTACTCTCATGTTTTTTATGGAGAAATTTTAAATAATACCAAAGAAGTTTGGTGGACTCTACTGTCTCTTCCGCCCACCTACTATCTTCAAGGCCACATATTCCATTTTCACACCTGCTAACACGTGAATTAACCATACTGCTATCTAAAGACAGTCTTTTGGTACTTGATCATCTCCTCTGGCCCACTGAAAGATATCTTACTAGCAACTGTTTCTTCTCTCACCCTCTACTAAATCATCCCCATCAGCTTACAAACATGTTATTTCTCCCACAAAAAAAAAAAAAAAAAAAAAAAAAAAAAAACTCCAGAAGTTTTCACTTTTCCTCTACTTGTCATTCCATTTCTTTCATTTCTTTGCAGCAAACCCCTTTGAAGGTATTATATGTACACACAATCTACAGTTTTTTCTCCCATTCTCACAGAAATCCAACCCAACTTAGCTTTCTCCACCACTAGTCCACCAATACTGCTCTTAAAAAGATCTACTGTGTATAGCTAAATCCAGTTTTTCAGTTTTCGGTCTTCACCTTCCTTGATCCATCAGCAGACCTTAACACAGTTCCTCACTCCCTCCTTAATTGCACTTTCTTCACTTGGGTTCCAGGACACCACATTCTGCTGGCTTTTCTCCTACTTCTGTGAGAGTGTCTTCTTAGTCTACCTTCTTCTGGTTTCTCCTTTGTTTGACCTCATAATGTTGAGGTGCCCAGAGTTGAGTCCTTGGTCATGTCTTCTTTATTTATAGACATTATTCAGACAAAATTTTTAGTCTTATAGATTTAAATATCATATATACAATGGCTACTTCCAAATGTACATCTTCAACCCAAAGTTTTCTCCTAAATTTAAGACTTCAACATCCAGCCACCTATTTATCCCCACTTGAGTATCCAACAGGCATCTCAAATTCAGCATGTCCAAAGTTAAACTGACTTTCCTTCTTAAACCTGCTCCATCCAAGACTTAACCATCTCAATTGATCTCTTCATCTTTTCTATCATTCAAGCCAAACACTCAGGTGTTCTCCGTGATTTTTCTCTTTCTCTCATATCACAATTAAATCTATAAGCAAACAATGTTGGCTTTACCTGAAAAACATACCCAGAATATTTTTCCATTTCTTTGTCTGAGCTCTGAACAAAAAAACAACTGGGCTCCCTGCTTCCTCCCTTGCCCTCTTACAGTGTATGCTCAAATGGAACACAGGATTTTTCTTTGTAAATATAAATCAAATCTTATTATCCCTAACTCGAAATCCTCCAGTGATTTTCTACCTTAATCAGAATAAAAGCCCAAATTCCTTCACAATTATTTACAAAGTAATTACAAACTTGCTACTTCTTTTATCTCATTTCCTACTTTCCACTCTTCATTTACTCCACTCCATTCTCTCTAACCTGTTTGCCATTCCTCAAGCACACTAGACATACTCCTACCTCAGGACCTTTGCACCAGCTGTTCTCTCTACCTAGACTATTCTTCCTCCAGAAACCCACACAGCAGACTCTCATTGCCTTCAAGCCTTTGCTCAAATATCGCCTTTTCAATAAATCCTTCCCTGACCACCATATTTAAAACTGCATTCTCCCCTTCCTTCACCCACAGGGATCCCACTGTGAATTCTTTTCCATAGTACTTATTACATTCTATCACATTGTATAACTTATCCGTCATGTATGTTGTTTAGTGTCTGTCTCCTCAATAGGATCCATGAAGACAGGAATCTTTCACTATTTGATTCACTGATATGTCCCAATTGCCTAGAAGAATACTGGAACATAGTAGATATTTAATAAATATATGCAGAAGGAAGGGAAAGAAGGACAGGAGGAAGAGAGGGGAGGGAGGAAAGTGGAGGGTGGAGAATTTTGGCTATTTTCAGACCATTCAGTTGCCCTCCTTTGGCCTCAGTGTTCATCTTGAAATGAGAGCGTTGAAGCAGATAAACCCGAAGATCCCTTCCGCTTCTACATGCAATGATTCTATAAACTCCAAAGGGGTTCACAGAAGATTTAAAGAGCATTTGGACCTCATTATGATGCAAAAACTCAGGACAAGTAGGAGGCCTGGTAGACTACTGCCAGCCTCTTTCCCTTTTATTCCCAGCCTGCCATGAGGCTTTCCTGGATGAGTCACTTCAGCCCTCCTCCAGATGACACTGATACTGGAAAAGCTGGAGCGTCTTTCCCACGCCACCCCCTGCAGTACAGGCTACACAACCAAAGGCTTCTCCATGAGATCCCACGACATATGTCTCTGCCAAATTTAACTAGAACCTATCACTTGATATCCTCTAGTTAGATTATGAAAGCTACCCTTCTGCCTTTGATCCTATTCTACTGTCCCCCTTTGGTTTGTGATATCATGACAAAGCCCTCGCTCTGCTCCATGGAACTGTCAAGACTAGCAGACCAAAAGCTGCTCTGATGGCCTGCATCAGCAAAGGGCCCTACAAATCTCTCTGTTCTTGGGTACAGAGTCCCTGGTATAGAAGTTTGTGCACCTGCTTTTCCCTGACAAGATAAATGCTATTTCCTGAGAGAAGGATAAATGCTGAACTGTAGGAAACATGAGATCTTAGCCCTGTGGGACACTTGCAGATGCAGAAAGACAAGATTAGCATCTGCTGACTGATTCCATTGCTGCTGCAGAGGCAAATAGAGAATTGGCAGGGAGGGCCCAAACCATAGAGAAGTCAGGAAAATATCGTATCATGGTGTGATGTGCAGATGTGACAGGGAGGTTTTTTAGCTGTCACCCAGGGAACAAAATCTTTCTGTAACAGTATGGCCAAAGCCTAGGTCTTGCTTCCTTTCTCAAACTTGAACCTCCACTGCTCCATTACAGACCAAGCTACAGAAGTCATTTGGTTTAGTGAGTCAATACAAAGAATCAAAAACTAGGGGATATATATTCTTTAACCAAGAAAAAGGAAGCATTTTTTCCTGAGAATAAGTGAGTTATTTGCAAAAGACCCACCAAACAGACCCAGAAAATGACCTCGAAACATTCTTAAAGGCTTGTCAAGGGTTAAAATTGATATGGACAATGAAGATGCAGCTAGTGCTTTTTATAACGTCCTACCACTGACTCTTGTAAGAGAAGAACAAATCTTTTTTCATGAAATGTCTTCCACCTGCTTTTCTACCTAGAAAACTCCCACTCATCCTTCAAGACCGAAATAAAATTTCCTCTATGAACATTTTTCCAATCCTTTTCCACCTTAAATATATACACATGCATCAATATCAATGGATCATTATCTCCTCTATAATGCCTCAATAGTTTGTTCATAATTTGGTTCGTCAGTCCACAAACATCTTGAAGAAATATACTAAAAATGTTTAGTTGTGATACTTTCTTATCTCATTAACTGGATATATATTACAAATTTTAATTTTATGTCTTGATTATCTACAGTTATAGTAATAAGAGTGATAAAAACATATTTCCAGAGCCAGTAATAGCTAATACACATACACACAGCCATTTCTCTTGTGTCCTCAAAATTGGAAAATTTCACTTTCTTTTATATGAGGACTTTTATTCTCTTTCACAAGAAATGACTGAAAAAAAAAAAAAAAAAGCCAGACAGTATAATGTAAGGTGGCACAGCTTTACAAATTTTTCCCCTTACTTTACCTGATGAAAATTGCTTTTCTGCTTAAAATGTTCAACTTTACCTTAAACAGAAGCTGCCCACACTTAGGAATATAGATATCAGAGCTAGAGGTGACAGCCACATCAATGTTGAATTCTTACTCAAAGTCGGTTTTCAAGCTTGAAATCTCATCTTACGTCACTCCATTTTGAAGATGGGAGAGAAAAAGATGCTGGAACGTTCAGTCTAGTTGGTTGGGGAATAATGAGACAGCTAGTCTCTGCAGCAAACTGAAATGTATCCCTTTCAAGCCAACAGATTTTTGGTGGAGATCTGTCAATAGACCTTCATTAGACTCTGTGGATTCAGCCTATGCTTAAGTAGGTTTTCTCTAGTCTGGTCTTCACAGAAGGTAGAATAGTTGCTTCTAATGAAAGACACTTCTAAGGAGAGGGAGATTTGTATCATGAATGAGAACCAGAGGACAGTCATGGAAATGGACAAAACCCAACTGAGGAGTGTTCCTCTAACTCAGGGATTGACAAACTTTTCTGTAAAGAGCCATATACTAAATATTTTTTGGTTTTGTAAGACATATACTCACCGTCAAAACTACTTAATCTGCCATTATAGCACCAAAAGCAGCCAAAACAATATAAAAATAAATGGACCTGGCTGTGTTCCAATAAAACTTTTTTTATACAAACAGGTAACCAGCCAAAATGTGCTGCCCCCTTCTCTAAGACAATCTTTCCCAAAGTGTTATATACATAACACCATGAGTACATGGGTGTACTGATTGATTTTAGGTGGCTCACAAAGAGATATTTTAAATTTTAAGTTTATGATTTAATATTTGCTGGAAATAAACATAACTGTTTTATCAAACATGATTTCATGAATATTATTACTTAGTATAAGGACAAACTTATTTTGAAGTAAAAGAAGACACAATTTAAAGAAACTAAGTAAATAACAAGAGCATATTGATATTACAAAAATCATTTAGGTAGTAAATGAATGGCCAAAGCCTGGAAATAACAGCTCTAAGATGTACTTCCATCCAACCCACCGGCATATATAACCTCACTTCATCTACCACTGTTGTTACTATTATACTGGGCCAGTGGAGAGGTCACTAAAGGGTCACTTAAGGTCTCTGGGATTGATTTTCTGTCTGAAAAGGGTCAGTTCTCACAAATCGTTTCACAAGCATGAGATACAGTTTTCTGTCTTAGCCTTTCAACTATTATGTGACCACACCCATAATTTTATTCAGAATAAATTTTTGATCCTTTTAGAGTTAAAGAAAAATAGGCCTCCTTTCTTGTAATTTTAAAAAATAATTCACTTTATTAAATCACAGAACATTCACTCAATGGAAAATTAGAAATAATTATGTTAATAGCTATTGAGGGGTCTGATGCGAATAGCTCGTTTATATTTTTGGCCCCAAATATGCCACTTATAAAAGTCATGTTTCAGAACATGTTATGTCTCAAACCATGGAGAGTAATAAAAGGTCAAAATATGTAAAAATGTTTTTTTCTCTCATTTCTTTTTCTGGGTATTCGAGCCTTTTGACAATTTATTCTCAAACTCTCTGTGGGTTTCTGGTTAGAAGCTTAATTCTTAGGTGATATAAGTGCCTTCATTCTAGAAAAAATGGAAGTTCAGCACAGGTATCAATTCCACTGTGTATTCTCAATGGCCTTTATTACATAGATTTCTATAGTCAGTGCGGGACAAGGAAAACAAGACACAGCAGGATTCAAATTCCTACTTCATTGTTTGTCTTTTGTAGTCTTCTCATAAATATTTTAGATAAACTGTGTAAAGTACCTACCTGGTTTCTTTTTCTCTTTTTTTTTTTTATTATTTTTTGAGATGGAGTCTTGTTCTGTTGTCCACGCTGGAGTGCAGTGGCACGATATTAGCTCACTGCAACCTCCGCCTCCCCAGTTCAAGCAATTCTCCTGCCTCAGCCTCCCGAATAGCTGGGATTACAGGTGCCCGCCATCATGACCAGCTAGTTTTTATTTTTATTTATTGATTTATTGATTTATTTTGAGGCGGAGTCTCACTCTGTCACCAAGGTGGGAGTGCAGTGGTGCAATCTCAGCTCACTGCAACCTCCGCCTCCCAGGTTCAAGCAATTCTCCTGCCTCAGCCTCCTGAGTAGCTGGGACTATAGGCATGTGCCACCACGCCCAGCTAATTTTTGTATTTTTAATAGAGATGGGGTTTCACCATATTGGCCAGGCTGGTCTCGAACTCCTGACCTCATTGTCTGCCTGCCTTGGCCTCCCAAAGTGCTGGGATTACAGGAGTGAGCCATTGCACCTGGCCTAGTTTTGATATTTTTAATAGAGACGGGGTTTCACCATGTTGGCCAGACTGATCTCGAACTCCTGACTCCAAGTGACCTGTCTACCTGGTTTTTGACTAGGGTTTGCTACATTTACAGAAAAAAAAAAAAAAAAAAAAAAATCAGGCAACCTGTATTTTATCTGGCAACCCTATCCTGACACAGTATACACTTGATATATATTTCAGAAGTGGGTATCTTTATTGGAAACACATGACATTTCTGTCTTTTCATAGAAAGAGGGAAAGGAGAGGTGATGGTAGTTTCAGGACAAAAAAGAACATGTTTTGCAATGAGCACTGTTTTAGTTCACTTTGTGCTGCTATAACAGAATACAACAGAACAGGTAATTTTAAATGAACAGAAATGTATTTGACCATGGTTCTATAGACTGGGAAGTCTAAGACTGAGGGACCACATCTGCTGAGGGCCTTTTTGCTGCATCATCCCATGGTGGAAGGCGGAAGGGCAAGAGAGCATAGGTGAGTGGACCAAATTTATGTTTTTACAGGGAACCCACTCCTTTCACAACTAACCCACTCCTGTCATAACAGCATTAATCTATTGAGGAAGGCAGACCCCTCATGACCTAATCACCTCTTAAAGGTCCCACCTCTCAACATTGCTGCATTGGGAATTAAGTTTCCAACACATGAACGTCTGGGGACGTGTTCAAACATAGCAAGAATTCAATTAACTTATATTTTTCCTCAGAAACAAAAACTCTATTTTAGATTTAGAAAGAAAGAAAAGAAAGTCCAGTTCTGTGTTAAACAAAATGAATACTGAAAAAGAACAAATAAAGTGAGAACAAAAATTATGCTTATTAGAAAAGAGGTCAATGGGCAGGTAACATATCTACCTTTCCTGATAGGAATTTTCTTGAAACTTTACATTGGCTCCACACTTGAATCCAGTTCTTCATAGCCCTCTGTGGCTTATTTAAAATACAACAGATCTATTTTAGTAGAAAAAAGAGATTAAAGTTGGGAGGCGTATGAAAGATTTCACCCATATTTCCATAACGGAGAACAGTTCCCTTGCTTTCCAGCTGACACATGTTTGCCCCTTGTAGAAACTGTGACCACAGATTTCATGATTACTTCTATGAGACAGCATGTGCCACTGAGGTTCGTAAATCTACAGATTTCTTTTTCCCAATATGACTGAGTAAAAAGAAGTTAATGTTCTCTATCTCAAAGGAAAGGGATTGAGAATCAATTGTGCTCTGCAGTCGGCTTTCTAGGATGTGTTCTATGTTTTCTAGGATGTTTCTTCTCATAGACCTTCTGAAGATGAATGACTAACAGTGTCTACACTCAGTGTGTCAATAAAAAATGAAAAGTGAGGGTTAAAGGCTACTCTAGAACCTACTTGAACTGTAAACCTGGAAAAAAAAATGAGTTTTTGTCTTCTTTTTTTTTTTTTTTTTTTTTTTTAAAGACAGGGTCTTACTCCATCTCCCAGGCTAGAGTGCAGTGGTGTGATCTCAGCTCACTACAACCTCTGCCTCCTGGGTTCAAGTGATTCTCCTGCCTCAGCCTCCTGAGTAGCTGGAATTACAGGCGCCTGCCACCATGCCTGGGTAATTTTTGTATTTTTAGTAGAGACAGTGTTGTTGGTCAGGCTGGTCTCGAACTCCTGACCTCAAGTGATCCACCTGCCTTAGCTTCCTAATGTGCGGGGATTACAGGTGTGAGCCACAGCGCCTGGCCTTTTTTATTCAGATATGACATGTGACCATTTCTAGGTACAGCATTTAAAAAGAAAGAAAAATAAAACATCACTGCTTCCTGCAGTATAGCTAATAAATGTTCTGAAAAGCCCTCATAAAAGCCATAAAAAAGCACTCAAAATATAACTAGATCCTCAATGAATTACACAATCAATCTTTTCAAAGTATTGCTGAGCTTACAAGAAAGTAAGACATGTCACCACATAGGTCACATAAGGTGGAGGTAGAGGTGAAGGGTGGGAAAGAGACAATGAGCTGCAGCCAGAATGATGAACAATAAGGAAGAGCAAAAGTTGGCATTTTTATTCTAGGACAAATGTCAAAACCAGTATTAGAAAGGGAAGGCTAAACCTAGAACAAGATGAGAACCTAAACCTAAGTCCTCTGCATTAGGCTTAGATTCTTAAACAAAGTGAAAGTGGTGCCAGATCAGTAGAACCACTAGCTCCTGGAAGAAACACACAAATCTTTTGTGTGACAGCAATTCCAGTTTAGACTCTCAGTGTCTCACAGAATAAGATCAATTAAATATGATCTCACAATATGAAATCACCAATATACAGGGAAACAAACCACCATGAATAAAAGTAGCAGAAATTAATACAACCAGTATAGAGAAAAATTTGAAGTTTCCTCAAAAAAATCCCAAAAATAGAGCTACCATGTCAACAAGCAATCCCACTGCTGGGTATATACCTGAAAGAAAGGAAATAAGTATATCAAAGAGATATCTGCATTCCCATGCTTGTTGCAGCACTATTCACAACAGCCAAGATTTGGAAGCAACCTAAATGTCCATCAACAGATGAATGGATAGAGAAAATGTGATACTTATATGCCATGGAGTATTCTTCAGCCATAAAAAAGGAATGAGATCCTATCATCTGCAGCAACATGGATAAAACTAGAGATCATTATGTTAAGTGAAATAAGCCAGGCAAAGAAAGACTACATCACATGTTCTCACTTATTTGTGGGATCTAAAAATCAAAACAACTGGACACAGAAAGTAGAATGATGATTACCAGAGGCTGGGAAGCGTAGTGACGGGTTGGACGGGGAGGTGGGCATGGTTAATGTGTACAAAAAAAAATAGAAAGAATGAATAAGACCTACTATTTGATAGCACAACAGAGTGACTAAAGTCAACAATAACTTAATTGTATATATTAAAATAACTAAAAGAGTAAAAGTAGATTGTTGGTAACACAAAGGATAAATGCTTGAGGGAATGGATACCTCCTTCTTCATGATGTAATTATTATGCATTGAATGCCATATCAAAGCATGTTATGTACCCCATAAATATATGTACATACTATCTACCCACAAAAATAAAAAATAAAAAAATATTAATGTAGATATATTTGTTTTACAGCTAAAATTTAAGGAAACCTCTAAACAACAACAAATAAAGATGATACACCTTTAAAAATATATACTGTATTATTGGATACACAATATAAAACAATATGAATGAAATGTTTAAAAAAAGAAAAACTAGTAATGAGCAAATAAAAAGAACATATCAAAAAGACCTTTTAAAATAAAAAAAAAATTGAAGTTTTAGAAATGAAAAATATAATAGCTAAAAATAAGAACTCAATGGAAATTTTAAAGATAAAATTATTTAATATAACTGAAGAAGTATTCGTGAACTAAATAATAAATGATGTTGGGAAAATTGGACATCCATATGGAAAAAATAACAAAACCTTGACCCATACCTTACATATCATACAAAAATTAACTCAAAATTAACTGATACACCTAAACGTAAAACCTAAAATTATAAAACTTCTTAAAGAAAACACAAAAGAAAATTTTGTGACATTGGGTTAAGCAAACGTTTTCTACCTACAGCACCAAAAGCACAATTGATAACAGGAAAAGAATGGTTAATTAGACTTAATCAAAATGTATAATTTCTGTTCTATGAAAGACACTGTTAAGAGAATGAAAAGATAAGCCGTATACTTAGAAAAGATATTTGTAACTTACACTTTTGACATAGAATGTGTAGCCCAAATAAAGAACTCTCGCAACTCAATAATAATAAAATAAGCAACCCCTAAAAAAGGGAGAAAAGACTTGAACAGATACTTCACCAAAAAAGACACAAATATGAAATGAGTTATTAGTCATTAGAAGTCATTACATAATACTACTCATCATTAGGAAAGTGAAAATTAAAATCACAATGAGATAGCACTTCGCATGAATGAAATGGATAAAATACAAAATAATGACATTACCAAGTGTGAGTGACAATGCAGGGCAATTGCAAATCTCATACATTGTTGACAGAAATTCAATATGGTACAACCATTTTGGAAAACTGTTTAGTAGTCTCTTACAAAGATAAGCATACGCATATTATATGACCCAACAATCCTACTTCTAGGTATTTCCTAAGAAAAATGAAAACTTATGTTCACAAAAAAAATCCTAAACATTACTGTTTATACCGCTTCATTTATAATCACCAGAAACAACCCAAATGTCCTTCACTTGAAAAATAGATAAATAAAATATGGTACATCCACTGAATAGAATTATAGCAAAAAAGAAAGAACTACTGACACAAAAACATGTATGAATTCCAAATGCATTATGCACCATTTATTTTAAAACTATCCTTTCTCCATTGAATTTATTTTTGCACCTTTATCCGAAATCAGTTGGCTGAACTTCTGTGCATGTTTCTGAACTCTCTATTATTGTATTAGTCTATGTGACAATCCTTCTGTGAAGTCCACACTTTTTTGTATTACTGTAGTTATATAGTAAATCTTAAAATCAGGTTGCATTACTCTTCTAATGTTGTTATTCTTTTTCAAAATTGTTTTAGTTATTCTAGTTCCTTTGCCTTTTCACAACAATTCTAGAATAAGCTTGTTGATATCCGCCAAAAATCCATTTTAATAGAAATTGAGTTAAATGAGATCTTAACAGAAATGGAATTAAATGAATAAATCATTGTGGGGAGAACTGACATCTTTTTAAGTTGAGCTCTCCAATTCATGAACATTGTATGTCTCTCCATTTGTTTAGGTCTTTGAATGTTTTTTATTGACATTTTACTGCTTTCAGTAGACAGATCTCATAGATATGCTATTAGATTTATACCTACATATTTTATTTTTGAAGTATTATAAATGGTATGTTTTAAATTTTGATTTTCATTTGGGTTGTTTTTTGCTAGCATATATGAATATGATTTATTTTTCTTTATAGTGACATTTTGCTAAACTCATTTGTAAGCTCTGGTAATTTGTTTGTAGGCTCCTTGCCATGACCTGTAAAGACTATTGTAGGGACATGGATGCAGCTGGAAACCATCATTCTCAGCAAACTATCGCAAGAACAGAAAACCAAACACCACATGTTCTCGCTTATAGGTGGGAATTGAACAATGAGATCACTTGGACACAGGAAGGGGAACATCACACACCGGGGCCTATTGTGGGAAGCGGGTAGGAGGAAGGAATAGCATTAGGAGATATACCTAATGTAAATGATGAGTTAATGGGTGCAGCACACCAACATGGCACATGTATACATATGTAACAAACCTGCATGTTGTGCACTTAAAGTATAATAATAAAAAATTAAAAAATTAAAAAAAAATAAAGATAGACATCTTTTTTCTCCATTCCTCTTATGCCATTTCTTTTCTTTCCTTCTTGCACTGAGTTGGACTTTAAGCATTATGTTGAATATGAGAGTGACAGCTGACATCATTTCCTTGTTCCCCATGTAAAGGGGAAAGCATTCAGTCTGTCAACATTAAGTATTATGTTAGGTTTTGTGAAGATTTTGTTCATCAGGTTGGGGAAGTTACTTTTAAGTTTTAATTTACTGAGATTTTTTACCATGAGTGGGTGTTGAATTTTGTTAAGTGCTATTTCTGAATCAGTTGATTTAATAATGTAGTTTTTATTCTTTATTGTGGTTTGTGTTGATTGATTATGATTATTAAGTGTTGAACCAGCCTTACATTCCTGAAATAAACTCTATTTGGGCATATATTATTCTTTCCATATATTAGTAGATTCTATTTTTAGCATTTTGTTAAGGGCTTTTTTCATCTACATTCAAAAAGAATATTGTTCTGTAGGTTTCCTTTCTTGTACTGTCTTTGGTTTAGGTATCAGGATAGCTGCCTTCACCGTATGAGTTGGGAAGTGTTACTGCTGCTTCTATCTGATGAAAGAAAGTGCTCAGAATTGGTGTTATTTCTTCTTTAAATATTTGGTAAAAATCATCGCTGCAAGTGCCTGGGCCTGAAGATTTCTTTGTCAGGTTTTTATAAGACTATTAAAGATTATCTGTTTCACCTGTGCTTTGATAATTTGCAGATTTTGAGCAGTTAGTCTATTTCATCTAAATGGTCCAATTTGTGTGCATAGAGTTGCTCATAGTATTCCCTTATTATTTATCCTCTGCAAGTTACATCCTGTGTTTCACTATTGATATTGGTAATTTGTGCTTTCTCTCTTTTTTCTCTTTGTCAGTATTGCTAGAGGCAATTTTGTTTATTCAATTTTATATCCATGTATTAAAAATACAGTGTCTATATAGAATAAAGATACAGATACATAAAACAGCAAACTATACTATAGTATATACTCTGTTGTTAGCAATATAGAGACTAGTCTATTGTTTTTACTTTTTCAGCTTCTGCTATTATCTTTATTATTTTTCTCTCCTGCTCGTGTTGTCTTACTTTTGCCCTTTTTTTCTAGTTTATTGAGGTGGAAACTTACCGATTTGAGATTTTTCTTTTCTTTTTTTCTTTATTTTTAAATTTGAGACAGTGTCTCACTCTGTCACCCAGGGTGGAGTGTAGTGACATGATCTTAGCTCACTACAGCCTCAACCTCCTGGGCTCAGGCAATCCTCTCACCTCAGCCTCCTGAGTAGCTGGGACTACAGGCAAAACCACCATGCCTGACAAATTATCTTTTCATTTTTGTAGAGAGAGGGTTTCGCCACGTTCCTGAGGCTTTTCTCAAACTCCTGGGCTCAAGGCATGCTCCTTCCTCAGCCTCCCAAAGTGCTGGGATTACAGGTGTGAGCCACTACACCTGGCCCTATGTTTCTACTATAGGCATTTATTTGCTGCTGTAAATTTTGCTGTAAGTACTACTTTAATTGTATCACACAGATTTTGATATGTTGTGTTTTCATTTTTTTTATTCAATACATTTTTTAATTTCCCTTGAAACTTTCTCATTAAACTTTAGATTATTTAAAAGTGTATTGCTTAATTTCCAAATGTTTGGTGATTTTCCTGTTATGTCTTTGTCATTCATTTCTAGTATGATTTCATTAAGGTCATAAAATATATTTTATAAGACTTAAATTATTTTAAGTTTGTTGTAGTTTGTTTTGTGACCCAATATGTACTCTATCTTGGTGATTTTTCATGTGCCTTTGAAGAGAAGTATATTATGCTATGGTTAGGTGGATGGTTGTGACTATGCTAATAAAATCTTGCTGATGATAGAATTGTTTATTTTTTCTCTGTCCTTACTAATTTCGGTCTAGTCAGTTTATAAATTACTGGGAGAAGGGTGTCAAAGTCCTCTAACTGTAATTGTATATTTCTCAATTTCTCTATTCATTCCTGTCAGCTTTTACATCAAGTATTTTGAACGTCTGCTGTTTGATGTATAGACGTTGAAGATTGTTACATCTTATTGGTAAAGTGATTATTTTATCATGATATAATGATCATCTTTCCTAGTAATTTTCTTTATCATGATGTTTCCTAGGTGTTATATTAATATATCCATTCCAGCTTTATTTTGATTATTTACATGCTATATCTTTTCCACCATTTTTCTTTTATTCTACCTATATCATTGTATTTTAAGTGAGTTTCTTATAGACAATATATAGATGGATGATGCTTTTATTGTAGAGGACTACGTGCTCGCAAACGAGACGTTCCTGATAAGTCCTGCTCTTGCAAACGAAGCAGGGCGTTCCTTCCCTGCAAACAGGGAGGACAAAGGAGCCAGCTGCAAACGCCAGACCCTGGGGGTTTGTTTATGTGTAAACATCTTGAAAATCCAGAAAGTCAGGGAAACGTCAGAAAAACAACAATGTGTCTTGTGACTTGGCAACATTCCACAAACGACTGTATAAAATAAAGCAGAGTGCGCCATTCGAGGCAGCCGCCATGTTTGTCTTGTCTTGTGTTGTCTTGTGTGTTCATTCCTTTGTTTAGGAAACACGCGGACCCCAACATTTATTCATTCTGACAATCTTTGTCTTGCCATTGCTATCATTAGACTAAAGGTTGGACTTTTTTTGTAAATGACTTGATAGTAAATATTTTAGGCTTTTCTTGCCATATATGGTCTTTGTTTTATAGTCTTTGTTTTGTTTAAACAACCCTGTACATGTAAAAACCAAAATATGAGCAAACTAAGAATATAGGGAACTTCCTGAACTTCATAAGGAGCATCCATTAAAAACCTGTAGCTAACATGATTCTTACTAGTAAAAACCTTTCTCTTTAACTTCAAGATCGAAGGAAAAATGTTCTTTCTCAACACTTTTATTCAATGTAGTAATGGAAGTTGTTGCCATTGGAATTTTAAACTACACATATTGGAAAGGAAGAAATAAAACTGTCCCTAGTTGCAGATGATCAAAGTGTCTATGTAAGATTTCATGGAATCTCCAATGAAACAAATTATAGCAAGGACTCATATCTGAATGACCTCACATATTTGAGTTTTTCATTGTGAATTAAAGGAATTTTGAACACTTTCCTCTAATAATAATATCTACAATAGTAGTTTCCAACTCTATTTTCTATTTTTTCTGTATTTGCCTTATTCAAGAGCCCTTCTTTCTATCTCTTTCCTACTGTGATTCATATGACTGGGCTAAGAGAACACACATCATTAATCTAATAATATATACCAAATATTCTTAGTCACACATTCAGATATACCTTTCCAATTCCTACATATTAAAAGATAATGAAAAAATGACAATTACTTATTGCCTTAAGATTTTTATGCCTCATTTTTTATGACTAAAGCATTCATTTATTTTTGGATTATCTAGGTTTTTCCATAGTGCTTTCATAAGTCAATTACATAATTTATAGCTTCTTGTAGTAAATATTCTTTTATTACAGTACATATTCAATTTTTTTCTTCTTCTACTTTCATATTATATTCTAGGGGTACATTTGCAAGTGTGTTACATGGGTAAATTGCATGTCACTGAGGCTTGGTGTATGAGTAACCCCATCAACCAGGTAGTGAGCATAGTACCTAAGAAGTAGCCTTCCAACCCACACTACCCTGCACCCTTACCACTCATGTATTGCCCAGTGTCTTTTTTCCCCATATTTATGTCCATGTGTATTCAATATTTAGCTTCTACTCATAGGCTTTGGTATGTTATGTTTCCATGAACATTGGTTTCATGAATTTTTTCAGATTCCTGCTTAACTTTTGATTGACCCGCTGGTCATTCAGGAGCATGCATACTGTTGAATATTCATGTTTTTGCATAGTTTCCAAAATTCCTCGTTATTGAATTCTAGTTTTATTCCATTGTGGTTAGAGAGGATGCTTGATATTGTTTCAATCCTTTTGAATGTTTTAAGACTTGTTTTGTGACCTAACATACAATCTATCTTTAAGAATTATCCACTTGCTGAGGGAAAAAAATGTGTATTCTGCAGTTGTTGGATGAAATGTTCTGTAAATATCTATTAGCTCCATTTGGTCTATAGTGCTGATTAAGTCCAGAGTTTCTTTGTTGATCTTCTGTCTGGAAAATCTGTCCAATTCTGAAAGCGGGTGTTGACGTCTCCAGCTATTATTGTATTGGGGCCTATTTCTCTCTTTAGCTCTAATAATATATGTTTTATATGTCTAGGTGCTTCAGTGTTGGGTGCATATATATTTTCAGTTGTTTTACCCTCTTGCTGAATTGATGCTTTTATCATTACATAGTGATCTTTTTTGTCTCTTCTTATAGTTTTTGTCTTGCAGTCTATTTTGTCTGAAATAAGTAAAGCAATTTCTGCTCTTGTTTGATTTCCATTGGCATGGAACATCTTTTTCTATCCCTTTATTTTCACTCTATGTGTGTCATTATAAGTGAAGTATGTTTTTTGTAGGCTACAGGACATTGGGTCTTATTTTTTATCCATTAAGCCACTTAACGTCTTTTTATTGGAGAGTTTAGTCTATTTACATTCGATGTTATTATTGATAATGAGGACTTATTCCTTCCATTTCGTTACTCGTTTTCTGGTTGTTTTGTGGTGTTCTCTTCCTTTTTTCCTTCCCTCCTGTCTTCCTTTTAGTGAAGGCAGTTTTCTCTGGTGATATAATTGAATTTCTTGCTTTCAACTTTGCATATGTCAGCTGTATGTTTTTCAATTTGAGGTTATCATAAGGCTTGCAAATACTATTTTATAACTCATTTTTAAGCTGAACAACTTAACATTGTTTGCATAAAGAATCAAGCAAAAATAAAAAGTAATAAAAACTCTATGCTTTAACTTTGTGTCCCCATGCTTTTTAACTTTTTCTTGTTTCTATTTATCTTATTGTACTAACTATGTCTTGAAAAGTTGTTGGGTTTATTATTTTTATTGGTTCATCATTTAGTCCTTCTACTTAAGAGTGGTTTATGCACCACCGTTACAGTGTTATAATATTCTGTGTTGTTCTGTGTTCTTACCATTACCAATGAGTTTTGTACCTTCAGATGATTTCTTATTGCTCATTAACATTCTTTTATTTCTGATTGAAGTACTTTCCCTAGAATTTCCTGTAAGACAGGTCTGGTGTTGATGAAATCCCTCAGCTTTTGTTTGTCTGGGAGAGTTGTTATTTCTCCTTCATTTTTAAAGGATATTTTGATTGGGGATACTATTCTAGGGTAAAAGATTTTCTTTCCTTCAGCATTTAAAAATTGTCATACTATATGTAAAGTGTTGAAGGGGGGAAAGAGCATTTTACCTGTAAGATTTCCATTAAAATATCTGCTGCCAGGTGTACTGGAGCTCCATTGTATATTACATTTTTTTTCCTCTTGTTGCTTTCAGGATCCTTGACCTCTGGGAGTTTGATTATTAAATGCCTTGAGGTAGTCTTCTTTGGGTTAAATATTCTTGGTGTTCTATAACCTTCTTGTACTTGAATATTGACATATTTAAGTCAATATTACTGACTTCTCTAGGTTTGGGAAGTTCTCTGTTATTATCTCCTTAAATAAACCTTCTACCCCAAACTCTTTCTCTATCTCCTCTTTAAGGGCAATAACTCTTAGATTTGCTCTTTTGAGGCTAATTTCTAGATCCCTCAGCATGCTTTATTCTTTAATTCTTTTTTTGTCTCCTCAGACTGTGTATTTTCAGATAGCCTGTTTTCAAGCTTAGTAATTTTTAATTCTGCTTGATCAATTCTGTTATTTAAAATCTCTGATGTATTCTTCAGTATATCAATTGCATTTTACAACTCCAAGATTTCTGCTTGATTCTTTTTCATTATTGTAATATCTTTGTCGAGTTTCTCTAAGAAAATTCTATATTCCTTCTCTGTGTTGTCTTGAATTTCTTTGAGTGTCCTCAACATAGCTATTTTGAATTATGTCTGAAAGGTCACATATCTCTGTTGCTCCAGAACTGGGACCTGGTGCCTTATTTAGGTTGTTGGGTGAGGTCATGTTTTCCTGGATGGTCTTGATGCTTGTGGATGTGTGTCAGTGTCTGGGCATTAAAAAGTTAGGTATTTATTGCAGTCCTTACATTCTGGATTTGTTTGTACCCATCCTTCTTGGGAAGGTTTTCAGGGTATTTGAAGGGACTAAAGTGTTGCAATATAAGCCATATCTGGATTAGGCAGCACCCCCAGCCCAGTAATGCTGTAGTTCCTAAAGACTCATAGAAGTACCACCTTGGTGGTCATGGATAAGATCCAGGAGAATTTTCTGGATTATCAGACAGAGACTCTTGTTCTCTTCTCTTGCCTTCTCCCAAGCAAACAAAGTCTCTTTCTTGGTGCTGAGCTGCCTAGAGCTGGGGGAGGGGTGACACAAGCACTTGTGTGGCAACCACCATAGGAACTGTGCTTGCACAGACCTAAAGCCAGCACAGAACTGGGTCTTGCCCAAGGCCTGCTATAACCACTATCTGGCTACTGCTCAAGGCCCTAGGGCTCTACAATCAGCAGGTGGCAAGACCAGCAAGTTTTGTGTTCTACCCTTCAAGGCAGTGAGTTCTCCTGGGCCTCAGACAGGTCCAGAGATGTTGTCCATGATATGGGGCCTAAAGCTCGAAACATTAGAAATCTATCTGGTATTCCAGTCTACTGCAGCTAAGCTGGCACTGAAACGACAAGACAAAGTCCTTCCCACTCTTATCTCCTCTTTCTCCAGACAGAGGAGTCTCTCCTCATGTCCACTACTACCGTGGGGAATATTGCCAGGGTATCACCAATGTTCACTTACGTCCCAAAGGCTCTTCAGTCAGCTTGTGGTGGATTTTGCCGTCCTGGGACTCACCTTTCAGGGTAGTAGTCTCCCCTCTGGCCCAGGGTAGGTCCACAAGTGCCATCCAAGAGCCAAGTCCTGAAATTGGGAACCCCAAGAGCCTACTTAGTGCTCTTCTCCACCATGGTCAAGCTGGTACCTACGCTGCAGAACAAAGTCCCCTTTACTCTTCCCTCCATTTTTTTCAAGCAGAATCTCTTCTCACTCTTCTCATATCCATCACAGCTGTGGATATGCTAGGTCACACCTGAAACTAGCACATCTCAGAGTCTTACCCAAGGCCCACAGTGTGTACCACTGGGCCTGGAATGGGGGCCTCACAACTCTACCTGGTGCCCTATCCTACTGTGGCTAAACTGGTATTCAAGTTGGAAAACAAAGTCCTCTTTACTCCTTTTTCTTCTTTCTTCAAGCAGATGGAAGAGGCCTCTTTAGGAGTTACAAGCTGCACAGCCTGGGGTTTGGGGAAGGATGACACAAGCACTCCCTTAGTTACCCCAGCTGGTGTTTCACTAGGTCACATGCCCCCAAAGGCTACTGGCTCCAAGCACAATATAGTACTTGGACTTGCCTTGGAGTTGCAGTCTTTGTGGCCTAGACTGCCATTAAAGTTTATTTGAGACCCCAGAGCCCTTTACCCCATAGTGGTTAGGCTTGCTGGAACTCAAGTTCCAACCACTGGCATGGGTAATTCCCCTCTATTTAGGGCTCATCTAAATGCTCCCTCTATGGGCATGGGCTGAGTTCTCCCTGGTGGTGTTTTCTGCTGTAACAGGGCAACAGTGAGTTCCAATGCAAAGTCTCACAAATACTGTGCTCTATTTCCCCAAGCACACAGATTCTCTTTCTGTGCCATATGGCCACTGCCAGGTGATGAGGGAGGGGTTTTGTTGGCAATTCAAGATTGTCTTTCCTATCCTCTTCAGTGCCTCTTTTAGCAATATGAAGTTAAAACCAGGTACTGTGATCGCTCAACTGATTTTTGGTTCTTATGAGGGTTTCTTCTGTGTAAATATTTGTCAAATTTGGTGTTCCTGTGGGGAGGATAATTGGTGGAAGCTTCTATTTGGCCATGTTGCTTTGCCTCCTTCCCTTCTAGGGTTATTAATGTTTTAGGTCTTACATTTAAGTCTCTGATCCATCTTCAGTTAATTTTTGTATATGGTGAAAGGTAGGGGTCCAGTTTCATTCTTCTGCATATGGCTAGCTAGTTGTCCCAGCAGCATTCATTGAATAGGGAGTCCTTTGCCCATTGTTTGTTATTGTTGACTTTGTTGAACATCAGGTGATTGTAGGTGTGTGGCTTTATCTCTAAGTTCTCTATTCTGTTCCACTGTTCTATGTGTCTGTTTTTGTACCAGTACCATACTGTTTTGGTTACTGTAGCCTTGTAGTGTAATTGGAAGTCAGGTAGTGTGATGCCTCTGACTTTGTTCTATTGGTTCAGTATTGTTCCAGTAATTCAGGCTCCTTTTTTTAGCTTCATATGAATTTTAGATTAGTTTTTCCTAATCCTGTGAAAAATGGCATTGACAATTTGATAGGATAGTGAATCTCTTTGAAAAGTATGACCATCTTAACAATATTGATTTTTCCAATCCATGCACAATGGGATATTCTTCCATTTGTTTGTGTCAGCTCTGATTTCTTTCAGCAGTATTCTGTAATTCTAATTAGAGATCTTTCACTCCCTTGGTGAGCTGTATATCTAGGCATTTTTTTTCCTTTTGTGACTATTGTAAATGGGATTAGGTTTTTGATTTGGCTCTCAGCTTGTATGTTATTTGTGCACAGAAATGCTACAAATTTTTGTACATTGATTTTGTATCCTGAAACTTTATATATCCTATTGATATTGTGCTGTTAGATAGTTGTTATATAGAACTTAATTGTATAGTTGCTTTATAATGTCAATAGTAAATGTACTTAAGTGTGGTTTATGTGGTGGCATGTATCTTTCTTTCTTTCCCATGTTTAGCACTCCCTTTAGGACCTCTTGTGTGGTATGTCTAGTGGTAATGAATTCCCTTAGCATTTGCTTGTCTGAAAAGAATCTTATTTCTCCTTTGCTTGTGCACCTTAGTTTGACAGGATATGAAATTCTTGGTTTGAATTTCTTTTCTTTAAGGACATTGAAAATAGGCCCCCAGTCTCTTCTGGCTTTTAAGGTTTCTGCTGAAATGTCTGCTTTTAGCCTGATGAGTTCCCTTTATAATTGACCTGCCTCTTCTCTCTAGCTGTCTTTCAGATTTTTTCTTTTGCATTGACCTTAGAGAATCTCATGGGTATGTCCCTTGGGGATAGTTACCTTATAGAGTATCTTAAAGGGGTTCTTTGAATTTCTTGAATATGTATGCTGAAAGCAAGACTGGGGAAATTTTCATGGACTATATCCTCAAATATGTTTTCCATGTTGCTGCTTCTCTCTCCTTCACTTTCGGGAATACCAATGAGTTGTAGTTTTGGTCTCTTTACATAATCCCATGTTTCTCAGAGGTTTTGTTCATTTTTCTAAATTCTGTGTTCTTTATTTTTGTCTGCCTGTGTTTCTTTGATGGAGTGATTTTCAAGTTCTGAGATTCTTTTCTCAGCTTGGTCTGTTCTGTTGTTCATGCTTCCAATTGTATTTTGAAATTCCTGTAGTAAATTTTCTATTTCCAGAAGTTCAGTTTGATTCTTTCTTAAAAGGTTATGTCATCTTCTAATCCTTGGATCATTTTACTGTTTTCCTTAGATTGAGTTTTAATCTTCTCTTGTATCTTGATGAACTTCCTTGCCATAGATTCTGAATTCTATGTCTGACATTTTAGCCATTTCAATCTGGTTAAGAACCATTGCTAGGGAGCTAGTACGATCATTTGGACATAAGAAGACACTTTTGCCAGGGTTTTTGCACTGGTTCTTTCTCTTCTGTAAGAACTGATTTTCCTTTATCCTTTGAAGTTAGATAAAAAGTTCTTTGGATAGGGCTTTTTATTTTTATATTCTCTACTGTCCTTGAGGGTTTGGCTCTGCTGAAAATTGGATATAGTTAAATGGCTTCATTTCTCGATGCTTTCAGAGGGCCAAGGCTCAGCTGCACTGCTGGTCTGCAAGCTGGGACTGTGCCCATGACTTTGTCCTTTAATTTCTCAAGGTCAAGAACCAGCTTGGCTGGAAGGGCCAAGGTGCTTCTGGACCACTGGCAACAACATTCTGTCTAGGGCAGTGGTGGGGCAAAGGGGAATAAGTAGGAAGCAGTCTGGTGGGAGGCTGTTAGCAAAAGCACTCCAGTGGGGTGGGGTGGGGGGCCTCCAAAGAAAGTGCTATGGCAGTGGTTACTGGCAAAAGCACCCTGGTGGGGTAGCTGAGTCTGTACTGCATTCTGGCACGCCAGACAGGGACTCTGGGAGGGGCTGGTGGACAGCGGGGTGCATAGCTCTGACTCACCCTGGTCATACGGAAAAGATAGCCCTGCTCTATCAGGTACAGTGATTATACTATGCCTCATTTTTGACCTGATATAATTCTCTTTAGATCCTAGATATATAACAAGTGCTAATATATCTGGGCCACATATGCTATAACTGAAAAATATTTGAGAGTTTTAAGTGAGAAGATTCTTTTCTTCTCACTTTCTTGAGTGTTCAGAAAGATTTCTATTAAACTTGCTAAAATTATATCCTTTCAGAAGACTCTTAGAATAGACATTTATTTCCCTCAAATGGTCTTCTTGTGTGACTATGGTTGCTATTTAATGATAATCCATGATCTGATTATTCTCCTAGAACATTTCAAATGAAGTTGGAAGAAAACAAAGGAATAGGAAATAAATTTTGGCAAAATTCTAGGCACTGGTACACAGCAGTAGTTACCATAGGAAGTGAAATATTTTTGCCTCATTTTATGGATGAGAAAACCAAGGTTTAGACTGATAAAATAAATTTCCTCAAAGACACACAAACAGTACATGATAGAGCCAGAATTTAGAAATGCAAATTCTTGACCCTCATTACAGACCTTCTGAAACTCGGGTAGGACACAGCAGTCTATGTTTTAATAAAATTTTTTTTCTTGAGACAGAGTCTGTCTCTGTCACCCTGGCTGGAGTGCAGTGGCACAGTCTCGGCTCACTGCAACCTCCGCCCCCAGGGTTCCAGTGATCCTTCCCCTTCAGCCTCCCAAGTAGCTGGAATTACAAGGATGCACCACCACACCCAGCTAATTTTTGTATTTTTAGTAGAGACGGGGTTTCACCATGTTGACCAGGCTGGTCTCAAACTCCTGATGTCAGGTGATCCGCCTGCCTCAGCTTCCCAAAGTGCTGGGATTACAGGCATGAGTTACCATGCCCAGCCATTATTTTAATAAACTTTTAAGTGATTCTGATGCATTCTCAATTTTGAAAACTGCTATGTCACATCAATTCACAAAAATGGAGGACATAGGCCTAGTGTTTAAAAGAGGCAAGGCACAGAACAGGGCTGTCTCTTTATGAAAAGAGATCTAATGTATACCATTGTGACTATACTTAATAATACCGTATTATTACTTGAAATTTGTTAAGGGAGTAGATCTTAAGTGTTCTCATTACACATGCAAAACAAGGTAACTATATGAGATGACGGATGTGTTAATTAATTTAACTGTGGCAATAATTTCACAAGGTTTACGTATATCAAAACATCATATTGTCACCTTGATTACATATAATTTTATTTCTCACTTATACCTCAATAAAGCTGAAAAAAGGGGAGACAGAGACTAGATAATGAATGGTCTCTAGTTTGTACCCTTGGGAATAACCCAGGAAAATTACTCCTACTTATAAACACACTTCGGGAATGAGACTTAGAGGATAATAAAACAGGCATACCTGATGCCCTAAAGAGAGATGGAATAATTTAGTTGTTTTCTTTTTTAGCATCTTCAAGCTGGAAATACCTGATAACTAGACTAGTTACAAGACTCAGAGAGGTAAACTGATGTGCTCCAAATCACAGAACTAGTTGGTTGACAGCAGAACTGGAAATAGGACATAAATTCTAGAGGCCATTAATCTAGTTAGTGCTTGTTATACTGGGCCTCCATTATTTTCCTCTTCACATTTTTCCAATTCTGTTTTTGACATTAGCCTTTAGATATAGCACTGCATTTTTCTCTTCCAGGTCACAACTTGGAGTCTAAGATGATTTAACTTTGAAATACTGAAAATAATTTTAATTTTTTTTTTCCGTTACAAATACCTATTTTTTTTAAATTTATTTATTATTATTATACTTTAAGTTGTAGGGTACATGTGCATAACGTGCAGGTTTGTTACATATGTATACTTGTGCCATGTTGGTCTGCTGCACCCATCAACTCGTCATTTACATCAGGTATAACTCCCAATGCAATCCCTCCCGCCTCCCCCCTCCGCCCTCCCCATGATAGGCCCCGGTGTGTGATGTTCCCCTTCCTGAGTCCAAGTGATCTCATTGTTCAGTTCCCACCTATGAGTGAGAACATGCGGTGTTTGGTTTTCTGTTCTTGTGATAGTTTGCTAAGAATGATGGTTTCCAGCTGCATCCATGTCCCTACAAAGGACACAAACTCATCCTTTTTTATGGCTGCATAGTATTCCATGGTGTATATGTGCCACATTTTCTTAATCCAGTCTGTCACTGATGGACATTTGGGTTGATTCCAAGTCTTTGCTATTGTGAATAGTGCTGCAATAAACATACGTGTGCATGTGTCTTTATAGCAGCATAATTTATAATCCTTTGGGTATATCCCCAGTAATGGGATGGCTGGGTCATATGGTACATCTAGTTCTAGATCCTTGAGGAATTGCCATACTGTTTTCCATAATGG